>NW_027271671.1:690000-1890000 GCF_040938485.1 Diadema antillarum
TTTTTGCATTTTTGTGTCATATTAAATGTCATGTGTCTTCAGATTGTATATAGCTTACAATTCATATTGTTTATACCTTATATACTTGTCTACTTTAGATAGGCATGTCTGCTTGTAGAATGTCTTACTTATTTGCAACTGTATTGACTGTGTTATTCAATTACCCTTTAATAGTTCCTAACTTGTATGTGTTCACTTTGTGTCATGTATTACCTAGAATGGATATAAAATGTGATTTGAAATTAATTGAAGTATCTACCGGGACTTACTGGTTCTTTATCATGGAAGAAAAAATATCGAGATGAGTCTCCCTTTCACGAACAAAGAATAAATCATGGCGCAATCCGTTTTTCCCTGATAAATGTATAAACCATGTGGAGAATCGATCACTACACTGCAACTTTTCACCCCCTCCCTGACGGCTCACTTTGCGAATACTAGTACTCAGCATGTCCATATCGTGATCTGCACGTGTAGGTAATAGTGTCGTGACATTGCTCTTTCCAATGATTCTGTTCACAGTAGGACTTAATTACTATGGAAACAGTTGACAGAAATCCCCTGGTATCACTTTGTCGGGCAGTTTCAGTTTCTTATTTCCTCGTTCTACATGTCGCCACTTCCTGAGATTCACCACGGAAACAGGAGTCTTTACTGCTCCCAAAAACATTCTGGTCACCTTGAAAACACTCACTTTAAAGACATCGCATGCTATAATGACTATGCACTTATATGATTGTTGACACCAGTTGACGTATACATACATTCTTTCTATTCAGACACAAATTGCCTCTTTCTGACTGGTCCCAAGCAGTTTCTGCACTGAGAAGATCATGCGTGCACTACTTGTTTTTGTTCCCTCCACTTCTTTAAATCCATGTATTTGCTTTGTTCGCACTGTCTTTTAATTTTTGTCTTCTCTTTCCCTCTTCCTTGTTTCTGTGGATGTTTTTTCCTGAATGCGGCACATACAAAGTGTTTTTGGTTCTCACACTTTTTTACGAGCAGGAAGGGCTGCCCACATGTTTGCTTGTTTATTGTTTGTTTTTTGAGGAGGACTGTAATATACAAGCAAGTTTTTAGCAGTCTCATCCATTTCCAACAGCCTACTTAATTACCCATTATCTCATAAACTACAACGGTAGCAGGTCTATAAGACTTTGTTTAAAGTTTGTTACCTTAGTAACTATTTACGTGCTGATGTAAATATTTGAAATACTTTTAACCGGAGGGCCAAACCCCAAAAAGTCGCTTACTTAACGAGTGAGTCGCACTCTCTCTACAAACTAAGTAGACCATGCTTATTTTCAAGTTTTTATTGTAACAAACAACATTCCACTGGTCTACCTCAAAAAATTTGTTGCGAAAGCTTCCAAATCCAAGATGGCGTCCAAGATGGCCGCCATATTTACTGAATTTGTTATTTGAAAGATAGAATTCGATTGAAAGATCAGATTTCAACAAATGTGATGTCATATGAAAGAGAATAAAATTTTCTACAAGTTGATACCATTTTTGTGGGTTATTGTGATAAGTGGATTGAGTTTTTAAGGAAAAAACACTCATTTTTTGATATTTTTCTGAAAAAAGGAAAATCATGAAAATGCTTGATTCAGCATAAATCAGAGAAAGACTGAAGGATTATCTTGAAACGTTTCAAGAATTTTGTTTGACATATAATTAATATTGGGAGAAAATTAGGGGTCAGTACCGTTTTTGGTTCAGGAGTTATAATGTCTCAAACTTGAAAACTCACTATGTAAAAATGGCCACTTTAGTTGTGACAATACCTTGTTGGTCGTAAAAAGAGCCTGCGCGCGTCAAGACTACTACACGCACCTCTGACACTGGCGTTTGTAGCAGTGCCAGTGGTGCGTGTAGTAGTCTTGGCAAACGCAGACATTTTCTTTGACAAACAAGGGTTTGTGCCTGCAAACTAACTTTTCATACCAAGTGGTAGCTCAGGTGACGCTGATTGCTATTATTTCAAAGTAGATTGTTCTGAAGCAGATGAGATGAAGCAAAAATATCTTTCAAATAGAGGTAGAAGCTTGAAACAACCTTGCTATAGAAAGTTTAAAACAAAATCTGGATCAATCACTCAAAAAATTCAAGATTGCAGGCCATCAAAGCTGGCATAGTGTATTGCGCCAAAGTAAATGTATCATTTCGATTTTGATACAATTTTGTCTGTTTTGCTGTCTATTTGTATGGTTTTTATATATTCTGAACATTTTAATGCTATTTCAAACCATCTTAGGTTTTTACGGAGACATTTTTTTCAGAATGAATATTTCTCTAAAAAGTTTTAAAAAAATTAAATTAAAAATGTTTATGAAAACCATGCAGAAATTAACATGTTTCCCATATAATCAATATTTGGAGAAAATTAGAGGTCACTATTGTATTTGGTTCAGGAGTTATAATGTCTCAAACTTGAAATCCCATTTTACATAATATGCATTTACACGCATCTGTTCCCAAAGACGTCACAGAGGGTCAAATCCAAGATCGTGCTTACTTTTCGAGTTCCACTCTCTCTATAAACAAGACCATACATAATATTAAGCATACTAAGCAATGTTCCGTAAGTACACCTCAATAGATTTGTTGCAAAAACCTCCAAAGTACAGATGCGGTGCAATAGGGCCGCCATTTTTATTGAAATTAAAATTTCAAACATAAAATTTGATAGAGACATTGGATTGCAACACATTTGATGTCATATGAAGGAGAGTAAAACTTCCTAAAAGTTGATACCACTTTAGCTGTGTATTGTGATAAATTGGGAGGGGGGGGAATCCATATTTTTATATTGTTTTGAAAAATGGAAGAAATGTGAAAATGCATTATTTAGTATTTATCAAAGAAGAACTGAATAATTATTTTGAAACCTGCGATTGAGATTGAGATTTACTGAGATTGAGATATAATTCATATTTCTGGAATTACAGGCAATATCATACACTATTGACAAGTTAACGTCTAAAACTTGAAAAATTACATTTATGCATTATAAATTTTGCATACAATGTGTTTACATGGTCACATGTAATACTGTAACGGTCTAGTGACTTGCAAGTACCTGCAAACTAACTTTTCATGCCAAGTGGTAGGTAACGCTGATCGCTATTACTGTAGCATTTCATCATAGTAGATTGTTCTGAGGCAGATAAAATTGAACAGAAAGTATTTTCCAAAAAGAGATAGGAGCTTGGAATTTGGCACAAATTTTGCCAATGTGTAATATTTAGCGATAAAAATAGTATCCACACAAAATTCAAGATGGCGGTAATTAATCGAGGTTGTCGTTCAAGGCATTATTTATCATTAGTGCACGTAAAACAAAAACCCAGCTTTACTTAATTCCTCAAACTAGTTCTAAACTGTGAGTTAGGGATAGAACAACTAATGTACAAACTGAAATCAGTATAATTAATGCTAAATATTGTCAGATATACTAAATAGATCTGATAAGAATGTTTTTTTATATACTAAATTGTCAACAGTTATGGCTATGGTTTCTTGAAAAGCAATGAAGATACTAATGTTTAATGGTAGAATGTTTTGTAATACAACTAACCTGCACATATAAATCGAATGTGATACCTCTCCCAATGGTAGAATACCTTTAGTGTGTTGCGTCAAAGTTAAATCTCAACTTATAACTTATAATTTGATATGTTTTTTTAATCTTCTTATATTGCTGTCTATTACATGTTCCTATACATCCGAACGATATTGTGCTAGTGTAAACCATATTGAGGGTCTTTTTTTTGGGGGGGGGGGGTGGAGCTCATTCCAGTGTTAGGGTAAGGCCTAATCTTTGATAAAAAAAGAAATGCTTCTGTATCAAAGATATGCTTTTTTACTTGTATGTTACTCTGCTTTTGTAAAAACGCCTGAATGATGATGGTATATGTGTAATAATGTCTGATCCGTAGATCTCCTTGAAAGCCCTTCTGATCCGAACCCCCCTCCCAAAAAAAAAAATAATAATAATAATCCGACATGGCGGCAATTTCTCAACTTTGTTGTGCGAAATGTGTTGTGCGAAATTACTTTTCAGTTTATTTTTCGAATAACATTGTCAAAATTGATTATTCGTGCTGTATATTCACATTTACAAATAAGCATGCTGAAACTGTATTTTCTGTTACCAGATTTTCTTACATTGTTTTTAGGCTGATTTCATGTGGGTTATAGTGTCACAATTGATCTGAGCTTATGCCATTGGTAGATGCTTTCCCATATTAGATATCAGGATCACTCGAGAGTGAAAATGTTCATTTTCATTCATTTTAGAGTGACCTCGGGGATCACTCGAAGAGTGACAAGTGATCCCTAAGGCAGGGCTCGACACTAACGGTGGTCCGGTGGCCCGGGGCCACCAAAAACGCACGTCGGGCCACCAAAATGTCAGAAATGAAGAACATAGTTGGCCTGATCGGGCCACCAAAAAAGATCGGATATTTACCTTTGGGCCACCAAAAATAAAAGTTAGTGTGGAGCCCTGCCTATTAAGGTCACTCTAAAATGAGTGAAAATGAACATTTTCACTCAAAAGTCACTCCAATTTTACTCTAAATTCACCGTTTTCTTGTTATTCACTCCTCACATCAAAAGCAAAAACTTCCACTCGATTTGGGTTTTTTTTTTCTTTTTCGGAGAGTAGAATATCACTGGTTCTAAAAATGTGTCCATAAAAACCTAAGACGGTTTAAGATAGCACAACAGACAAAATTGTATCAAAAACAAAATAATACATTTACTTTGGCGCAATTTTATACACTATGTCAGCTTTGATGGCCTGCAATCTTGAATTTTTTGAGTGATTGATCCAGATTTTGTTTTAAACTTTCTATAGCAAGGTTGTTTCAAGCTTCTACCTCTATTTGAAAGATATTTTTGCTTCATCTCATCTGCTTCAGAACAATCTACTTTGAAATAATAGCAATCAGCGTCACCTGAGCTACCACTTGGTATGAAAAGTTAGTTTGCAGGCACAAACCCTTGTTTGTCAAAGAAAATGTCTGCGTTTGCCAAGACTACTACACGCACCACTGGCACTGCTACAAACGCCAGTGTCAGAGGTGCGTGTAGTAGTCTTGACGCGCGCAGGCTCTTTTTACGACCAACAAGGTATTGTCACAACTAAAGTGGCCATTTTTACATAGTGAGTTTTCAAGTTTGAGACATTATAACTCCTGAACCAAAAACGGTACTGACCCCTAATTTTCTCCCAATATTAATTATATGTCAAACAAAATTCTTGAAACGTTTCAAGATAATCCTTCAGTCTTTCTTTGATTTATGCTGAATCAAGCATTTTCATGATTTTCCTTTTTTCAGAAAAATATCAAAAAATGAGTGTTTTTTCCTTAAAAAACTCAATCCACTTATCACAATAACCCACAAAAATGGTATCAACTTGTAGAAAATTTTATTCTCTTTCATATGACATCACATTTGTTGAAATCTGATCTTTCAATCAAATTCTATCTTTCAAATAACAAATTCAGTAAATATGGCGGCCATCTTGGACGCCATCTTGGATTTGGAAGCTTTCGCAACAAATTTTTTGAGGTAGACCAGTGGAATGTTGTTTGTTACAATAAAAACTTGAAAATAAGCATGGTCTACTTAGTTTGTAGAGAGAGTGCAACTCGACCTCTGTTTTTAGCTTTTGGCCCCCCGGTTATTTGTATTCATACAATTACGTTGTGTTTATGACTGTGTATAATTTTTGTTCGAAATGGAAAATAAGTGAAGTGAAATAAAAGGAATGAAATCACTGTTTGTTCGTATGTGTTAATGACGATCACACAAAACTCTCAAAGAGGGTCAGTCCTACTTCCACATAATCACCATGACAACCCAAATAGAGGTAAAAAGAAGAAAACACCAACAACAGCAGCACACAGGGGCTTTGTCACTCCGCCACAGCCAGGTTGCTACCAGTCATTTGCCAGTCACGAGTTTCTTACCTCCCTGTAGTACATGTCGGCACTGCCTATGATGATCATGTAGAGTCCCATAAGGAGATCGCTAAGGGCTAGGTTGAGGATGAGAAAAGTCTGCACCCTCTTGGTGGGTTCCTTGTGCCTCGTTCGCCAGCGCCACACCATCACAAAGGCGTTCCCCACCAGAGCACTGAGGCCCAGGAGCCAGATGGCGACACGGAGGAACTTGTTCCTCATCAGGTCCTGGCAGTTGGAGAACTGATCGATCGGAGCCTCGCAGTGAGTCGAGTCGTGAACCAGGCAACAGAACACGAAGTCGTCAGTGTATCTGATTTGAATCAAGATTCAAGAGCCAGTTTCTGTATTATTCTTATATCGTGAAAACTAACTTAGTGCAATGTATTGTGACCCAACTCAATGATTTCAATGAGACTAACACACACTACAAAGATAGACTAATGGCAGTGACACAACTACATCAATACGTTTCATTGACGATAATAAGAGTGTCCATACAAAAATAAGACCATTTACAAATAAAGTGCACTTGTAAGTACACTGTAGTTCAGGTAAAATCTTACTGTAGAATAATTTCAAGTAAACAATTGATTGACTTGGAAGAAGAGCTTCATATGGATATTTCTTTGTGTCTACATCTTGATAGTTGGACAGAGTTGAAACCAAGGGTGCATGATTTACAATGACGCGATATTGGTTTGCGGTCGGAAAGGCGTCGGGGTTATATACAGGGGCATATACAGGGAAAGTTTATCATCGCAAATCTCTTCGTACATAATAGTACTGAAGAATATGGGGAAATACCGAAGAATTATAAGAATTATACAGAAGTTGCAATCGTCAACTAGCTTCATAAATATGAAAGCGGATTCTAGGAGAATGCTTTATCTGTGTCTTTTTTTTTCCACATCAGTAAAACAGAAACTGCTCGAAGAGAACAGGACTCCGTCAAGGAAGCTCATTCCCAGCAGTTGTCTTGAAACTTTCGGACCATTCTTGTTATTTTTCGCGAAACCTAAAAACTGAAGTATGTTAGACGGCTGCATCTTGACCACTGCTGGTGTGCGGATAAGCTTTGACTGACTTATAGAAATAATGATAATAAAGTTGTCGTATGTTTTTCGACCAGGACCCGAACATTCTTCGAGGAATTTCAAAGTAAGATATTGAAACTGCCCTTGCAGTGATACAGAATCCTCAAACAATTGCTGGTTCAGATGCAAATTTAGATTATCAACTAAAATTTGGCTTATAATATCTTTATGGTTCCCTACAGAGTTCGTCAAAATTTGTCATGTCTCTTGTAAAGATTTTGCTGACTGCCAAACAAACAAGCACACTGCGTCGGCAAAACGTGTATCTCATTTGCGGAGGCAAACAGTTGGAAGCAAGCTGATATTGATAATGCCATGGTCTTATCCAGGGCAGTGTATAAGTGGTGCCACTATACTCTTCCTGAAGCCCCTGGCGTTATGATTACCCGAGCATTGCTAGGTACCCACTTATAAACCTAGGTTGAGGGGGCCATACTAGACATAAACTTTGTCCATTGATGAAGACACAGAGGGGGAGTCGTACCTACAACCTTCTCGTTAAAAATCATCTGGCGTCTTATCCATTATACGACGGTGATAAATATGTAAGCCTACTCTTCTACAATGCTACCAGCAGGCTTGCTTTGGTATATATATCTACAGCGTCATAAACTTGAAATAGTCGCGAGCTTTAAAGGACCTGCAACGCTAATGCTAATGACGCGTCTCCTCCCCGGTTGGGCGATGGGAACAGCCGTCTCGAGGATGAGCACAATATTTCTTGTTGGCCTAATAGTTGCGTCGTAGGTTTAGCGTCTCAGATGTCAAGCTCGCTAATCATTACTCTGAACTGATCGTATACACGTAAGTATTTAGAGACATACATACCAGGCATACTCACACAAACACCCACAATTTGAACACAATGACAGCATGGTCATACACAGAACGATTGACTTACAGTGTGTTCAGCTCGACCAAGCCATTGAACACATCGCGATGAAATGATGTTACGTCACACCCACGTATATCTCTATGGATGGAGAGAAAGTGTATCACAAATCACTTCAAATATCAGAAAGTCAGTCATGAGTAACAAAAGTCTTACTCATAAGCAGATGCAAGATCAACGTTTTTGTTTTTGTTTGTTTTGGGGTTTTAAGATTCAAATACACATAATTTGGTATGGAGCCATTACAAAAAAGATCGAGAATGTTTAGATTGTTCTACAAAAATTATTGACATCCTACATGACGGAAACGACTGAACCAGGGCTTTTAAAAGAATCAAAAGAAAATTAAAAAAACACCGTGTATTGATCTAGAAACCTGATATAAAACGGATAGAACAGAATCTAGCCTGTGGTGTACGTTGACAAAGGATTCATAGTGAATACTTCGATACATGGTAAAAAAATGAATAAACGGAACCAGATGTGTTGCCAAACGGATAACAGACTACAGAATGTTTGAATTAGGATACAAAGTGAACGGCGCCTTCCAGGTAAGTGAATATGAGGCTTGATCAGTCAGATACTCACAGTGTTTCTGTCATGTTCAGTGAATGGAATACTCCTGTCTCGACCTTATAGAGAGGATTATTCCTCAGTGAGCTGTGAAAACAAAGATGCAAACAGCCAAGGTTTACGAACGGTGTGAAGAATATATCATTCATTCATCCATTCATTCATTCATTCATTCATTCATTCATTCATTCATTCATTCATTCATTCATTCATTCATTCATTTTTATTTCCATTTCCAAACATTCCACATGCATATCATAAGCGTACTATAATGTTACAAAATATCCATAACTGTTTTTTATCAACATTGTGATCATGGATAGAACGCTGTCACTGGAGAGAGCATACATATCATATGGGATTGTGTCCAAGAAAATATCAGTACAAAAGAATTTAAATAATGATATATACTCCTCGACTGTTAGTCTAAAAGTGATTTTACCTATAAGTTTAACTACAATCACTTGAATATTTCACTCTCATAATTCACTTGATTACATCAAAAAATTCTAAAATACTGTATAATAATTATAATCTGCGATAAGATGGATTGACTCCATGAGACATTCATTGTGTTCGTCACGGTGTATGGTCGTGCACAATAACCATGAATTTTTAACGGGGAGCAGCGCTAAGCGTTGTATAATGTTCTTTATGCTTTTTGCTCTGTCATGCATTTTTTCCGAACTATGCACTCAAAATGCATGATTACCCTAAATCCAATTATCTGCACTTGAGTTAATTGTGCACGTATCATACACATAATCTGGTACTGTACAGCCGTGATCAGGCACCATTCATGAAATGATTGGATTACACGTGTCTACGGAAATCTATCCATCGACCATTCGAGGTCACGCACGTTACCAGACTTTACGGCCCAAATGCATAATTAGCCTACAATACATGCAGTTCTACATGTACAAACCCTTACCTGGGTTAAGTGCGCGTGGATCGGGCATATATCTGGTATAGTACATTTTAAACTACGTACCATTTATTCAATATAAACACTTGTGGGTATTGCCTTACATGTGTTTGACGGAAGTCAGTCCACCGAACGTTCGAGGTTTAAGTGTGTTTAGGTCCAACGAAGATAAGTTCCTGAAAGGAGTACCAAATAGAAAAAAAGAAGAATAGAAAAAGGAAACGATAATGTCCCAGCGGCTGTTAAATGGCTAAAAGTACACAACGTAAATAATCACATCGCACACTAAATGGTATCACGGAAATATACTTCTTGTGACCATAAATTGCAAGAAAAATGTGAAGTGTGGTTGAGTAGAGACAGTGGAGATAGTATCGATGTAAGCTAGTGAAAGGGAAACAGGTATATCCCTGTTTTGCGATAAACTCGAAATTGGTAAAAAAGGAAGAGTCCTGTTGGTATTTAATGGATTAATTGATAGTAGTATCTATGTCTCTTGAGCTGATCCTAGTTTGTATGTTTTTGCTGCTATTATTTAGAGATTCTAATACATGTACATGTATGTTGTTCCCTTTTGTTTCTTCAGGATGTCTCCCTCACATTCCATTGAACAAGCTCGTGTGCGTGGGCGCGCGTTCGTGCGTGTGTTTGTAGTGTTCCAGAAACTCGGTACAAGGTGTAAATTACACAGATGGTGCGAACAAGGAGGTATCACCTTGGTGCGAATAAAAAAGACGTCCAGGAACTTTAGGTACGACTTTCCGCAAGTTGTTGACGGAAGGCTCACAATTACGGGGGATCAGAAAGGGGGTTATATGCCCTCTTAACGTTCTCGGAAAGATATCTGTCTCTGGTATCCTGTCTTGTAGTGATATACTATATTAGGCACACTTATAAATCACTGATTCATTGATTTCTCAATCATTCCTCAACATGTCAACTGGGGAAAGTCTCAATAACAAAACTTGATCTCTGAAGGGATCAACTTTCGAGAGGATTGTTTCCATTTCGATGTCTTTTAAATGCAACGTTAAATAGAGCAATTCATAAATGTTACATGGTTTTAGGTAAACTCTTCATTGTAATGTTCTGGTTCTGAATAATGTGATATTGATATTCGAGACTGAAAGCTCAATAAATGATACTACTACTACTACTACTACTACTACTACTAATAATAATAATAATAATAATAATAAAGGACATTTATATTGTGCATCTACTATAATAAGTTCTCAAATAAATCAGGAAGTGGGTGATCAGGGAATTTCCACGGGCTCATAACTCAAAGTGCGCATGAATGGTTAATCAAAGACCAACATTTTGGGTGGAATGATTTAAAAGGGGGAGGGGCCAGGATATACTCACAGTGTTGGCAGCGCCCTCAGCGAGGCGAACGCTCCAGGTGAGATCAGATGAAGCGGATTTCCGCTAAGGTCACTGAGGAGAAAGACGGAACGAAATAAAAAAGGAAAATACTAAATGAACAAGGAAAAGCATTGGTCAGTGTTCAGGGAAATACGACTTAACCCACACAATCACAATTTTTTTTCTTTCGAATATTATTCTTTGACAGTAATTCTAAAATCTTTTCAGAAGAGTCATTTTCTGTCAGCATGGTATTTCCCAACAGTTTCCAAAGCAGGGGTTCCAGCAAGTTTTACATTTTGCAACTACACATTCAAATATGACTGCCCAGATTGAGACATTTCTTGCAATTGCAGACCAATAGGAAACGTTAATCATAATCTATACTGTGCGTACAATATAGGCAATAAGAAAATATTGACAAGCAACACCATGACTTGTGTTCACTGTAAGTCGCGTTTTGTTTTGTTTTTTTAGTTCTGTATTTTCTGCATTTTTTTTTTATTTGCGGAGTACATGCATACGTATGAATATCAACTGAGGAATTCCAAAGAAAACAAACTTGACCTGCTTATTCCCAGAATATGAATGACTGGGCACACGACACTAGTCATAAACATCTTAATTGCAACATGAGCTCGTAACTCGGTTATGAGTCATCAAGCTGTTTTCATATCCAAATCCAAGGTTTCGAATACGTATGTGCATATTAGAAGAGATATCGTCTGCCCAAATAATCAGGTCAACTGATAGAGAGGAGTACTCACAGATGGACTAAACGCACAAGACCGTCAAATGTGCGATTCTGAAGAAATTTGATGTTGTTTTCTGCCATTATTCTGTGTAGAAGCAAAGCACGATTAAGAATATTTAACTCGCTGGCTCATAACTTTTAAAGTTTAAACATTTAGCATCAGGATAGATAAACAAATTCTTATAATATGCTAACTTACTCTTTTGGAGAAGATAGTGTTCAAATGCTCTCTGATTTTTTATTTCTGGCATCACCTAAATACAAAAAAAAAAATGTGGGGTATACTTGTGTGTATAAGAAGCATTATACAGCACAACAGAATCTTCGAGTTGGTATCGTCGGTCTAAAAACGTAATATTATTTTCCCAATTTTACAAGCCGAAGCGTGTGCATGTCACTCGCTCTTCTCCAAATCCCACATACATTGTTACGTGATATAATTTACTAGAAAAAACGAAAAAGACACATCCCACTGATTTAATCATTCCCGATTGAATATTTGTAAAGAAGATGAAAAATATACACAAATTGAGACAAGTGCTGGTCTTTTCAATGTTTTCACAAATTTTCAAAAGTTTTAATGAGCACAAAATATGCACTTAGACATAAAGTGTCTGAAGTGCATTGGTAGAGAATGACTTTTTTAGTATGGTAAAAAGGCTATTTGTTTTGATTTTTTAAGAATTGACAAATTGATGAACTTTGTTATCAAAACATCTTTGTCTGCTTGCTCCATTCTTTACTCCGTGAATTCTAGGATTAAAGGTATTGTTTATCATTGGGAGCAATGATTTAAAAATGTTCAAGATATCACATTTGATGCATATGCGTATAATAACGAGGTCAATTGTATCGCAAAACATCCTACCATGTAAAAATTTCGGAATAAAGCCTAAATGATAAGGAGATATCACTATTTTTCTCACTAAACCATAACTGTAGACGGTTATTTCAGTCTAGAAACATTTTTATTGTAAGTATTGTTCACATTTTGTATATTTAACAATACTTAACATTAATTATACTGATTCAAATTTTCACATTGGTTTATATTCTATCCATAACTCACATTTCAGAACTATTTTTGAAATACTAAAGCTGGGTTTTTGTTTCATCTGCAAATGGTAAATAATGCCTTTAAAATCTTTAAAAAAAGAACGTCACAAGAACATTCTCGATTTTTTTTTTACTCACAGTTTGTAGAGATTGATGAGAGAGGAAAATGTTCCAGGATGAACAATTTCGATTTCATTATTCGACACATCCCTGGAGAGAACAAAATATTAACAAACATGAAAGCAAAAGGTAACAAAGTAAAATGGAATACTACTACTCGTGTATGCCATTAGTGAGAGTCATTCAACCCACTCTGTCAATATTTCCTTATGTTGTCATGTTGTAATTATCACATAGAGGTAATATTATACTTCTTATGACAGTGAACGGGGTGAAGTCATTATGCCCAGTTTTGCTTTGGGGGAGGTGCTGTGCTCATAGTGACCTTTGAAACTGGCAGTGACACTATACTCTCTAAACAAGATATCAACACGTAATGCAGCTCTCTTTGCGTGTATATAGAAATGAACCTGAGGGGATGTGAAAACATTAATATTCTTGACCTAGTCCTACGACGCGGAATCGAAACTGGTGTGCATTACTGTGCCGGCGAAAAGAATCATTTGCATGCACTTTCAAAGTCACATTAACAGTAACATGCACTACCATCTGATCTTCAAGTCTGTTTTACGTTTTTCGTACGACACTGCTGCCACGTAGCTACAATTTCTATTTCTTCCAAAGATAAAAAATAAACATTTTAGTACAATTATTGTATTGTTCAATTGGCATGTTCTTTAGCAAGTGATTTCTAATAGCAAACACAAGGCAATATGGTAGATGTACAGCACACACTGTAAAAGGTTTCAGCGAGAGATCTGCCGCTAAAATCAAGCTCAGAATCAATTGGCAGGAATACTTAGCTCGATGAACATCGGAACTACTAATACTAATGTTACAAATCCTTCTCTTCCTGTTTACTTAGTACTTACAGCTCTGCTAGAAGTCTGAAGTCATGAAGATCGATGTGAAGAGCGTCCTCTAGCGTTAGATTGCCCTGAATCGATCGCTTCTCTCGGTAAGAACGGGACATCACACTGCTTAGGTTTCTGTGATAACAAAACGAGGATAAGAGAGAGAGAGAGAGAGAGAGAGAGAGAGAGAGAGAGAGAGAGAGAAATGGACGGACAGACAGTCAGACGGACAAACAGACGGACAGATGCATAAACATAAACTGATAGATGATTGTTTAGTGGATTTTACATATTGAAAATACTTCAAAATTTGAAGTTGTCATTTCTTCTTCTTCTTCTTCTTCTTCTTCTTCTTCTTCTTCTTCTTCTTCTTCTTCCTGAGAGTATACTCGCACACTATGCATAAAACAGGGCTTTAAACATTTGCATTCTTAAATCATTCTTTTCTGAGTTATCCCCAATAACTACTCACATGTGAAAATTACCAAATTAAAATGTTCTCCTCGTAATACAGGATAGTTCAGCCATGAGTTAGATCTGTGTCTAGAATCATCCGTTACTCGTCGCGATGTATGTCACTCTCACCACCTATCATTATCTTGCATCATTCACTTTGCTGCAGAGAGGATTTTTTTTTTTTTGCTTGTCAGCTGAAGAAACCCAGAAGTAGCACCAGAAGGCCTTTTTTGTTTTTGTTTTTGTTTTCCTTTTGTTTGTTTGTTTGTTTGTTTGCTTTTAGATTTTTATTTTTGCTCGTTAGCCAATGAAACCCGGAAGTGCCCTCATCCCCACACTATTGAAAACGTAATAACTTTGATTTAGAATTCATTCTCACTTTACGATTTGAATTTCATACACATTTTTAATAATCCGTAATGATCAGGTCGATGTAGGGCAATTTTTCAATCAGACGGAATGATCACGAATGTTTTCAAAATCGTGTCTGGTGGGAATGCTACCAAATTACACAAACTTTTAAATCATTTGCAATGGTCTATAACGTTTTAACCTTCTGTTGTTGTTTGGAAAATAATTTGCATCTGATGCATTTGATAATTCACCAAAGTGATTCAAATAGAGTGCTATAGCTACATCTACAAGCTTTTTTTTAAATAAAGAAAATACTAATGGAAAACCCAGATATAAGTCAATCTCTTGTGTAGGATTATCAAAGCGCATAGCTTACAGTATTCTGGTGTTAGTGGAGATCAAGCTAGCTGCGGTAGAGCTCCATACAGCACTCGAGGAACACGTGTAGGCCAGTCCACTACACAGACAGCCCGATGGACACGCCTCGCCTTGGGTGTCGAAAGAGTAAAACGAGAAAAAAAAGTTTATGCTTAACCTAAGAACCATCAGATTAAATCATCATTTACCAGCACACATACACGCACATACACAAACACAGAACGCCTTGGGTGTCGATAGAGTAAAAAGAAAACAAAAATGTTTATGCTTAACCTACGTAAATCACCATTTACAAGCACACATACACGCACACACGCAAACACATAACGCCCCCCCCCCCCCCCCCACACACACACGTATAGGATATACATGAAGCTCCCAACTAAATTGTCAGGATAGATTTGTACTCAGCTTGTTTTATAGACCTGTTGGGCTTGGGGGCTATTCTTATGTCGTCTATTTCAGCGGGGGGGGGGGGGGGGGGGGGGGGCTCTTCAGGACGTCTGGCAATTTCTTATTTATTCAATGACATAACAATGCATGTGACTCATAACTCGAATAAACATCTTTTCTTCTTATTAGTTACAATGTTCTGAATCACTGTCACTTATGTCGGCAATAAGAGGGGAACTTCCAAAATAAAAAGAAAAGATGGTTCATTTGCCTATACAATGAGTCAGGTGCATTGCTACGTCAGTGCATAAATCAACTAAAGGCAGACTGAAGCCCCAAGATATGACTAAAATCTAGTAGACTTCAGCATAAAAAAAGCAGCACCCAAATCGATCAGGTCTACGCAGTTACGTTCAGACAAGGATAGCCAACCTCGAGGATAAGTTTTATGGGGAGCCAAGTGTGGCACGGTCGACCGTTACGATATCTGTCATTTCGTCGACTAAATGATCATTGTATTTTCATAACGACATTGACCGTGTGACGTTTGGCGCCCCAGATATGCTCCAAGTAAGGATCACCGTCTGAAACCAATGACAAGACAAAGCATTACGTGTACACATACTTCATGAATAATTCATCATGCATACTTGTACTAACCACAGAAGAATTCATCGTCGCCCTGAGGACACTGTTTGATGCCATCGCAGACCTCTGAGGGCGTCAGGCAAAACATCTCGCCACGGCAACGGTAGGTCCCAGATGGACATGTATAGTTGTCTGGGGAATATGGCGAGCCAAACGAGATGTTTTTATTTTTGTCTAAGAAACAGCGATACAGTAGTAGGTACAATCATGTACTGCACATTTTAAATAGACATGGTTATAGTTTTGTACAGTCTTTATCTTTAGAACCAGGCAACATTTCTTCCATTCCATGGATGTATGGCTGAACAGTTGTACGCAATCTGTTATAACAATAATGCCACCATGCACACATGCATCCATTGGAAAGATGCGCTGTTGTAGCCGATCAGAAGGCACAAAACTGTTTAACTATACAATTCGGTGATATACAATAATGTGGCATATATGCATCGTCTTTACTTGTACGGAGCTGACGCATCTCTTCCTCAATACGACACGCATACAATGGTTGTTACCGAGGAAAACAACTACTGAATTCACTATCACTGTTCTCTTCTCTCATAGTAAATCCCTGTCCTCCAATGTTAATTTCTGCATCCATATGACTTGCTTCATTACCTGTACTCTATGAATCTTCTTGTGTGCTTTGGTATTTCGCCACTAACATTGGCGGGATTACGCCATTAAAGGAAACACCTCATTTAGAAGGCAGATGTGTTAAACGTTTATCCACTTGTGACATGTGAATGTGACTTGACGTCATTGTCAGGGATGTTACTTCAATACGCGCGAATGGAGATGGAAAACCATTTACAAGCATCTATATGCTACACACGAGAAGGTTTGTAAAATTAGATGTTAGGGTCTGTGTTCAAATATAGTGGAGTGATTGTGACGTCATACCACATCCCAACTCGTCTTCTCCCGTTGGACAATCCCTCGTTCCGTCACATCGTCGCTTCAGTGGAATGCAGTACGTGTTTGGGCACTTGAACGTGGACGAACCACACTCGTATAGTTCTGAGGAAAATTGAGAGAATTGCATTCAAGCTACAACTATACAACGTTGTATACATTTCTGCAAAAGAAGTCATCATAATCTCCACACAAATTCACAAAATATCGTCAGAATGTGAATGATTTTCTTTATATCACATCATCTCTGTATTTTGATGGAAATATGAATGGAAATAGAGACACTGCAACATTTTGAAGCATTTACTCACTTCAGTTCATAAAAATAAGCTCGACATTATATTTTTTTTTAAACTTGGAATCTCAAGCGATATTTCGAAAGGATGCACACACACATACACACGCGCACACACACATACACACACACACATACACACAAAATGTAGAAAACGCTTCTCTATATTTGCTTTGCGTGTATTTTTTTTGACCTGAGATTGCACTCATGTCTATAACTAGATGGTGTGTGTGTGTGTGTGTGCGCGCGCGCGCGCGACTAGTAATGAAACAGAAAAAGAGTTATACAGGTCTTACCACAATGCCGTAAGTGTGTGACGTCACGACAGCCTATTTGAAGCCCATACTCGTCAAAGTCGTAAAGACAGGTGGTTGAGCGATCTGCGCATGCACCGTTTCGGCACTGAATCTGGAATTCGGCCGCGCACTCAAAGCTGGAAAGGTTGAAACCTGTCTTGGTGTAATCATTTTATGCATTATTCTTATAAGACAATTTTTTAATGATTTCCTAGAGGGTGATGAGGAAGTCTTCAAGTGGCCTATCGAAATATTATGCAGATTATCTAAAGCATCCTAGTCTATACTCTGTACAATCATACAGGATTGTCTGTAAGCTTTTGAGAGCTATACCGTGATTACTTTATCAGAACCAGTACTGACATTCAAGACTATGGCGCATAGAAATTTTCTAATAATATGATTATAATTATTCATTTTTGTAACCTCTTCTTATAACAATTAGATGTATGCATTTTGCACTTGTACTTGGAATAGAATGGCCATTTAGTTTCTGCGTGGACTGATGAATATGATTTGTTTGCTATAGCACACAGGCTGTTCAATTGTATTAGGAAATGACGGTGGTGCTCACGGCAGTAGTTAGGCTCGTCTTCCCAGCTGTTTCCTGGACAATCCTTCACGCCATCGCACAGGATGCGAAGTGGAAACCACGTACTGTCGTAGCACTGGAACCCAACCGCGGAAGACTCTGCAGTATTCGGTAACAATTTAATATTCTGATGAGACATCAACGCCACGATTGAGCATATTGAGTAATGAAACATAGGACAAGATCTAGTAAAATCTGTTCACTATCAGAAGAATTGCAGCTATCGCATTGTTGGAGAGTCACCCTTATATACATAATCATGTGCAAGACGGGGAATGTAAGATGGAGAAAATCTGTCTTGGTAACAAGTCAATAATATCTCTTCTGTGAGAATCTTTATGGTTGTAGATGAATCATTAGTGATCCTAAATTATGTGTTTTTAACTCAATCATAATTTCTATTATATATATATATATATATATATATATAGGCATATATATAATTTTGTATTTTAATTCAATTTCTCTCTCTCGTGGTAATGCGCTTAGAAACGTCAGTATTAAGTGCTATATAAGTGTTATGTATTGTCTTTACTACTATTATCATCACTATAACATTACTTACGACATGCTATCTCGTCCGACCCGTCGATACACTGCGGAAGTAGATCGCACCGTTGGCTGATTGGGATACACTGGCCGTTGTCACAGGAGAACGAGTCTTCTGAACATGCAGGATACTCTGAGGAGAAGACATAAAGTCAGTGCTTATTGATGTGTTCGAACTGCAATCCTGCCATTATAAATGGAGCAACTATCAAACTTAATAATGTTGAATATAACAGCTGTTGCTATGTGACTCAGTGGATAGGACCATGGACACTCAATCTTGAGGTTTCTGGTTCAAGTCGCTAGGTTTCACTAGTTTTCGCTAGTTTCACTGCCCTTGATTTGTAACAGGAGGTCTTGGGTTCGAATCCTGCCCGTTGCGTTCTTTCTTGGACAAAATATTGTGCCGATAATATCGCTCTTGACTGGTCTGTATGTAGATGGGTACTTAGCACTGCTGGTTGGGTAACAATAAGGGTCAAGCCCTAGGTAAATAAGACCGTATCAGTATTGTATCATTTATTAGTATTATCTATATTATGAAATTATTGTTATTATTATCATTTTTGTTATTATTATTTTCATTACCATTATTATATCATTACGATAGTCATCAACATTATTTCATCATTGGTAGTACATGAAATATCAAGAGTAGAATCAATAGTAGTAGTAATAGTAGTAGTAGTAGTAGGGGTAGTGGTGTAGTAACAGTAGCAGCGGATGAAATAAAAGCCCGCGGTTCCTTGGCTGTTTCCTTATAGGCGTGTAACTTTCCTATAACCACTCAAAACTTGTCGTCCCAAAGATTATTGTGACAACCCCACATCGCTACTTCAATAGATCGCTAGAAGCGAGGTCCTGGAAAGTGGAAGATTAATTTGTCCTCATCCTTCTTGCCTCTCTCCGGTAAAGTAGAGCATACCCATAGGTCAATAAAATAGTGATAACGACTGAGCAGGTGACATTTTTACATCCATACGTAATGAGCCATATCTAAAATTCACGTTTATTCATGTCCTTTGAGAAGCTTCTTTACTGGTCAAAAACGTCTCAAGTTATCATGATTTTATACAACGCTGAGTAAAATACTGATTGGTTGACAGATAGACAGAGATTGTATAAATAGATAGGATTGGTAGAGTGGTAGAAGGATAAAAGAGATATCTTGTTGGCCATTCGAGATGGATAGACATTTCGAAAAAGAACAGAAAATCTACAGAATGATCAAAACATAAAGAGAGAGCCACTGAGAGACAGAAAAACTGATAGTGACATTAAAAAAATAGCGATTTACCACATTCCTCGTCCGAGCCATCTGCGCAGTGCTTGATGAAGTCACAAAAGAATGAAACAGAGATACACTCGCCCGATTTACACCGGAAGAAGTTACTTCTGCAGACCGGGAGTTCTTCCGTGTCACTCTGTAAGGTCAGCGGTGAACTTGTTACGGTGGTCACCTCTGTAAGTTATAAAGTCTAACATTAGTTTTTATTGTTATCAATTTCCTTATTTGATGATTCTTCTTATTCTTCTCAAGATTCTTCCTTCAGGGAATGCAACAGTGAAAACCTGCTTTGTAATGATGGATGGGTATAGAACAAAGGGACTTAGGCATCGAAGAAAAATGAAATCAAGCGGGAAAAAATAGAATTGGGTTCACTCAGACTTAGAGCAACTAAAATCGAGAATTTCTGTTCATTTTCTATTTTCATAGGATCAAATGCAATCTTAGAATATAATATACGGCGACTTGATCTTAAGGTCGACTGAATTGTGTAGAATCCCTGAAATGGAGAAACTTTTACAGTCATGAATAAGATGGTGATTTCTATGGGGTAAGGGTTTGCAGTTGGCAACTGGCATGTTTTAAGGCGATTACGTCATCATGTCGTCAACTTGTGAAAACATTTGAAACTTCCATAACTTTATTCCTTTATGATGTCCGATTTGTTACTGAAACCCCTTTCCCCCTTCCCCCTTTTCGCCTGTGTGCTTCTTCTCTATTCCCCAAAGTCAATTAAATTGACACACTCAAATTTTGAGCATGAGAGACAACGTACAAATCCGTTCAAGGACTTTAGAATACGGCTGAACTCAATAATTCAAGTAGTGTTGAATAAAGCAATTTCACTGCTGAATGTGTTAACTTTTCGAATCACAACTAAGACATGGCAATGATGACAATAAAGACATGTTAATGCTTTACCTGGTGGTGGACATAGTTCTGGTGATTCGTCGCTCCCGTCCGTACAGTCAGTATGTCTGTCGCAAACGTACACGTTGTGCACGCACTCTCCAGATCCGCACTGAAACATGTGCGCCAAGCAAGTACTGGGGTTTTCTAGCAGGCAAGAGAGAGGGAAAATACCTCATCAGAAAGTACATGTATTCATTTTTGCTTTTCTTCAGGAAAAGCTCTCATCTTTATGAGCCCCCTTTATTCAATGGTAAATCATGGCTCGACACTAACTTTTTTGTTTGGTGGCCCAAGAGAAAAATTTGGTGTCCCGAAAAAACAACAATAAAAAACATTAAAAGTCCTTTTTTTAATGAGTCAAATATTTAAGATTTATGATAGTAAGAATTAGAAGTTGGACATATCCACTCATAAATAAACTTCAACAAACTTGCAACACTCACTCTCAGGCATTCATTCAGTCATTTTCATCCATCCTTTGAACAAATTTAACTACTAATTTCCGGCGCAAAAAGTTATGAATTTATTGACATACTTTTCAAAAAATTTTGGTGGCCCGAGGCGGGCCACCAAATTTGCCCTTTTTTGAAATTTGGTGGCCCGACTTTCATTTTTGGTGGCCCCGGGCCACCGGGCCACCGTTAGTGTCGAGCCCTGGGTAAATAATTCGGAGTTTGGTCTATTCTTAAAGGACAAGTTCACCTTCATAAACATAAGGATTGAGAGAATGCAACAATATTAGTAGAACACATCAGTGAAAGTTTGAGGAAAATTGGGCAATCGATGCAAAAGTTATGAATTTTTAAAATTTTTGTGTTGGAACCGCTGGATGAGGAGACTACTACAGCTTGTGAGTCATATGCTTACAACAGTATAAAGAAAATGTAAAGAAAATTCAACATATTTTCACTTTTTTCGCATAATAATAGAGCACTTGAATTGCCTCTTTCTAAAGGCAGGGGGAATAATATTACCCATAACATTTGTCGGTAACGAGTCGGGGGAATGTGTACTTTTTTCAAAAGATGAAATTTTGTGAAATTCTCTTTATATTTTCCTTATATTGTTGTACGCATGTGACATCTAAGTTATTCACACACTGCAGTAGTCTTCTCATCCAGCGGTTACTGCACAAAAACTTCAAAAATTCATAACCTTTGAACGGATTGTCCGATTTTCCTCAAACTTTCAATGATGTGTTCTACTAATATTGCTACATTCTCTCAATCCTTATGTTTATGAAGGTGAACTTGTCCTTTAATGAAATCACCACAAGTCAGAACTATCTCTGAATACCGGTAACGAAAAAGTTGAGATTGAACTAACCCACTGCTGGTTTCGAACAGATGACCGCACCCATATTGCTCGAGCAATCGATGAGTTTCATCTGAAACTTGACCCTGCCGTCCACCTGCTCCTTCACCAACACCTGACACGACCTCGACTTCGCGTCTTCTACCAGGATGGTGTCGAAGTCGCGCGCACTCGGCCACAGGTGGTCGGCGTAGAAGGTCAGCTGTCGTGATAACGGGATGGTCATGAACTGGAGCTTTGAGGAGCCAGGCGGACAGGACGATTGTGACGTCACATTGGAGGCGTGGCGGGCCGGCTGGAGGGAGATCAATCGCACGCAGGAGGAGCCAATCAGGTCCCAGGGCTGATCGCAAGCTGATGAAATTGAGGAATCGATACAGTCAATTAAATGTGGGAATATCAGTCACTTTCAGTGATTTGAACATATATGTATTTTAATATATTTTGTATAACACAAAGTTATTTCATTTGAAAAAAAAAAGTGATGTTGGAAAGAACATTTGAATTGAATTGAATTGAACTGGAAAAAGCTCCCCTGATATGCAGTCAATCCGAGATAATCTTTTAGAAGGTGTTTAAAAAGTCAAGTCTCTGTGTTTGATAAACTAATCTTTGTGTTCAGATGGAATAATCCAACCCTCCTCCATTGGAGAAAGGATTGTGGGATTTTACGTTAAATTTTACAACAATTTAGGCTTAAACACTTTCATCAGAGCCTGAACTGTTTTATAATAAGTTCAGATGTAAGACGATGAAAACTACTAACATCAATATGTTAAAATCCACATCATTTCTGCCCTAACGCAGTACTATTTTCATAAAAATGCTAAACCATTCCTTACCTTTCTGAGAAAACGGTCCGACACGTTGCCTTGACATTTTTCGGATTCCTGTTGGAAATAAAGGTTTTTATCCCTGCTTTAAATCCATCATTTCAAATAATTAAAGGACAACCATGCAGCAGTGTGCAGGGATAGGCAATAACGAAATGTATATTGATTCTTTTGTTTGTTTGTTTTACGTGTATATTGATATTTAAGCACTACTGGGGCCCCTTTCTATAAGCACTGCGTCTCCTGGGGTTCCCACCATCAAATTTAATTGTTTTTGTTTTGTTTATGTTTACTTTGTGTATAGTTATGTAACTTTTTTGTATCTTCTTATTATATACTCCTAAATTGATGGTGAATAAAACTGAACTGAACTGAACTTATTAATGAACTGAACTGAACTGAACTGAACGCGGCAAACTTGTGAAGCCCTCTTCACACAAAACATTTCCTTCGAGAGGCTAAAATCAGCAAGTGGTTGCACGTCATAATAGAACAAATAATTTTCACGTTATTTCTGTCTTCGAGTCTTTTTGCAAATAAGGTAGTCATCATTTCACTGTGATTAACTAACTACAAAACATGAAGCTGTCTTTCCAAAACAAGTGATATACCTCTACAATCTTTGTCTCTAGACTTGAATAATTTGCTAATTTTGATATGCAGACATTTATCATAGAATTCAATTTTCACACCACACGTCGTTAATGCGCATTTGAGGTCGAAAGTACCGATGTCTGTCAGCATACGGCATTAATCAATATGGTGGTCAATGGAGTTCTTGATAATGTTATCATGTAATGACAAAATATGTACAATGAGAGTGACCAGAAAAAAGAATTTTAAAAGGCACTATGTTTTGAAGCGTAAAAATTGAGGAAGCACATTTTCTTGCATTATTCATGAATGACGAAAGAAAAAAGAAATCGGCCCATCATGATACAGTACGTTCTACCACACATTAATTTGATTAAACATGCGTTAAGTGCCATCTGCGATACAAATCAGAGATCATGCAATAATATGATATAAACCTATAACTTGGCAATACAAAAATGTCTCTCTACCACTTAATGAATTCAGTGCAAGACTTTTTTGCATCAACAAACTGCACAACTCTGGGCAACTCTTGGCAGAGTGTGCAGTGGAGATGTGCACAGACCTGTGGCAGTGTGGGCCGCCTTTTCACAAACGAGTTGCATAGCGCTTTTCGAGGCACACGGTACGTCGTGCCACTGGCTCATGGAATGGAGGTTGTGCAGGTCGATGAGGGCACACTCCTCCAAGTCGCCACCGTTGGGTTGTCGTAGACCCCAGTCGCTGTTCCTATCCAAACGAAGTCGGTAGTGGTTATTCAGCAGTGACTGTATTAATTCGCAAGGCACAGTTGAATCACAGAACGAAAGCAACTTGCGGAAGTTTCCACGACATTTTGTTTATTAGGTGAGCATGTTATAAAAAACAATTGGAGGAAACAATGTCACGCGTCCCGCCATGATATTTCAAGCATTCATCAGTTGAACTCATTCAAAATCGAACTAACCATATCAATTTTATGGCCCACTCGCGTACGGACATTGAGATGCTGATCGTTAAACAGCAAGCATAAGTGATATGTGTTGATATATTAATACCTAGATCAAAATATGATTAGACGCCGATGTTAACGTTTTCAATGATGACAATTTTCTTTGTTAAAGCTTTTGTGAGGTCGTAATCAGTGTTGACAGCTGCCAATGGTTAAAATCTAGTGCAAATATAAGTGTTACCATCAAATCTGTCTCTTGAAAATGCCAATGAAGACTGCTCTATCAAAAACTCAGAGTGACTCGGAAGTATACCTGTCTGGGATGAACCAATCGGCATAGCTGAGAGGACTGTCGTCTACCCAGCGATGGAGGCGCTTTTCACGTTCATATGTCAAACCTAGAATAGGAAGTAAATCAAAAATATGAATAATCGATATTGGTCCTTCGGTTTTCCATATTCTGATTGCGATAGAGCAAATGAGGCCTTACTTAATGAGAAATGAAAAGGTAGCTTTTTATCTCCAAAGTAGCGTATTTGATGTGCTATTAATGTATCATGTGTGTGTATGATTATATATTGTGCGTGTGTGTACTTGTTTGCAAATCATCTAGTGCTACAATGTCCGAAGTAGTTAAAAACACAAACATGATATCATCCATCTTCAGTGAAGGCGTTTCAACATGTGTGGCTCCATCTTACCGATAAAAGTCCTAAGATTATCCCGGAACCACGTGGACGTGAGAAGAATGTGTACGAATCGCATCTCGTCCTCGTTGGCTATGCTAACAAGATGCGCCCCCTCATCCCGGCACATGCGGTTGGCGTCCGTCCAGCGCATCCCGCTCTCGGTCTGCCGGAGCGCGTAGCAGCTCTCCGCGTACAGCTCCCAGCCGGATGGGCACATCATGGTTTCTTTGACGGTAAATGAAGCAAAATAAACGAAAAAGAACAAGAAATGCATGTGAATCCAGCATGCACGTGTACGTGACGAGTATAGTCAATGCGAAATTGATAATTAGAACTGCCTAAACGTAAAGTCCTCACACTTAAGCATCTCATTTTAAAATTGCCAGGAACAAAATCTGATTGAAGGTCTGTTCCCCACGGACAATACAATGTAAAGAACAAAAGCACGCATTCATTTGTATTCGTCCCTTTGTTAAGATTTAGGAGAATACGTATTAGTTATAAAGTAGGAATAGTAGTTTTCAAAAAAAGATTAGTAGAAGTAACTAGTGACGAAACGAGATGAGGTACCAGACGAATTGCCTAACAAATTTGTTGGATATTGAAGTCCTTTGTCTTAGCAACCGAAGGATATACCGTTTGATCTGTGGTGGAGGCCGATTTCATTTAGCACCACGCTGTGAAGCATCATAAACATGCCTGTTTCCAAAAGACAAAGTCAGTTTTCAGTGCAGTAGTCGATTTTTTTTTACTCATACCTTTACTCGGTGCAACATTAGGTGTTGTCGACCTCTCTTCCAGTGTCTCCTGGAATGTTGTGCCCCTGTAGACAGCGTTGAAGCCACGTCCTGTCCCGCTACCTAGCGAACGGAGCTTGATGTACATGGAGTTGAAACTGGCGACCACAACTTCGGGAGGAGGGTGGCTGTTGCAGTAAGTCCCTATCAGCGGCGTCATTTCGGTCGCTCCATCGTGAATGCTCAATGTGTCACCTTCACACCTAAACATCAAAGATTACGAAGGGATATCATTTCACTTTATTGAGCTGCCAAATGAATTTCTGGCCAAAATTTTCATCTGCACAATAATCAGAAAATACACACAGTCTTGTGTATTTAGTGTGCGAGTAATTCATAAAGATTCATAAACATTGTTATTCTTATTCAGTCTGTCATGCGTTATATGATGAGCCATGAGCACATACAGGCATCGTCTAGGTTTTAATTACTGACAATCCTTCTGATCTTCAAAGGGGAACGAATCCAGCAGCTCACATACTTACAAGCGGCCTCGTAATTTGGTGCTTCACTTGCGACAAAAACAGAACCCTGATGGCAGTTATGCCGCTTAGCACAACATAAATGTAAACAGTTACTCATCATCTTGTAGACTTTCAAGTGATGAAGTGGACTTCATTTGACAGCAATGGATTTCATGGGACGCGTTCATACGATATCAGAACTACGAACGTTATGAAATTTGTTATAATCTATACTCATTACTATGTACTTACAAGACTAAATCACGCACCCTTAAACATGGCAACTGTCGCTCTGTTTCTCTTAGACACTTTATAACTTCATATTCGGTTCACATGTATCTACCTTAAGCCGGGTGAGCCAATTTCAAAGTCCTCAAAGCGAAGCTGGATGAAGGTGCCATGTCTGGTGGTGATTCGCCATCTTGGACGAGCGTTCGGTTGGTATGGCAACGGATAGTTAGGGGACGCCACGGCTGCGCTGTCGTAGTTACAGACGATTTCTTCGGTGGTCGATTCGTAGTTTCCCACCTTACAACCAGGTACAGCTGACATAAATGAGAAATTTGATTAATTAAACTTTTCTGACCTTACCTATCACTGATCTTATAATCTGTAATAAAGTGTGACTGACACCCAGCCATAAACAATTTGCCATAATTTTCTGAGACTCTTGTCGAACGTATTGAATTTACAAGTAAACAAATGTTTGTGAAGATTTGAACTTTCAATCTGAACTCGTAATTTCTCAATATAGATAACCTCTTCACCTGTGAACACATACGCACACATCTACAACTCCACGTACTAGCATCAATGAACACACACCCTTCTACATGCATACACAGACAATAATACTTATATGAGTACACACTAACGCACACACATACACAACGAACAAACAGTGCCCTGTTGCATAAAACCCTTACCGCTGGACTTACCGCTCCTTTCTAGCGGTAAGTGTTCAAATTAGCGGTAAAGCTTGAAATCCTTGATGCTGATTGGCTGTGACGCCTAATTTTGACGGTAGTTACCATTGAAATTCAACGGTAAGTTTTATGCAACGGGCCACAGGTCTCCTACGACTAACATCTCAATTCTTCCATTATGTTCCACTCACCTTGTGACGAATACACGACATGAAATCCGTGAGACTCCGAATCCAGACCAGTTTGAAAGATGAGAGTGACGGACGATACATTTGTCATGACGTAGCCAGCGCGCGTCCCGCAGAGCAGATGGCGGGAACGGCCTTCGTCCCACCGACGCGACGTTGGTACGATCTCTACGCTGTCCACGCACGCACCAGAGTCGGCGTCGCGTTCAACGTCGAACTCCGTGAAGTTGAGGAAGATAAACTTGCCCTCCGGTAGCGTGATGGTCCAGGTGCAGGCGGAGAAAGGCTGGACACTGGACCGTCCGAGGTTGTCGAGGGAGAAGTTTCCCCGTGGTGCCGTGAAGGGGTCCTGCCTCCCACATCCCGGATCGCACTCTTCATGCGACTGAGAGCAATCTGCAGGTAAAACAAATGCGATGTGGACTTAAAGGACAAGTTCACCTTCGCATACATGTGAATTAAGAAAATGCAGCACTTTTAATAGAACACATCAGTGAAAGTTTGAGGGAAATTTCAATCTTCTCATCCAGCAGTGAATAAGCAGATACTTTTACAAAATCCGTTTTGACAGGATTGTCCGATTTTCCTCAAAATTTCACTGATGTGTTCTACTGATATTGCTGTATTCACTCAATCCGCATTTACGTGAAGGTGAACTTGTCCTCTAACAGAAGGCTGATTGTAAAATCACCCAACCACCCCCCAAAAAGAACCATTTACGTTTCCACTGTCCACTGATTTCATCTCGTTGCATCCCGTATACTAGTATGATTAATCTCTGTTCTCAGGGATATAATGAATTGCCATCTCCTCTTACTGGTGACAAGATACCAAGTCAAATACTCATCCCATGAAAAGGTCAGGCAAGGATCACTGATGCCTTGCTAACAGCCAAGTCTTGATTCCATTGTGAGTCTCATTTGGAAGAAATGTGGAACAAGAAGCGGGAAGAATCCAGAGAAAAGAGCATGCTTGTCATTCGTTACTAACTATTGTATCATACGCCGGTAAAATTTACTGATAGGCCTATTGGAGTAAATGTGAAAGAGAGTATTCCACGTAGATTAAGTAATCAAGTCGTGTCTTTAAAACTATCCTCAGTACTCTCCATAGTGGTTGCTCCAAACTGTATCGAGAGAGAATCGAGCGAGGCAAGGTTAAATTATATCAGTCGTATAACAAAATGGATGGATGGTAATAAGATGTTAACACAATATGACAGACAATATCTATCTTCATTCAGTTATTTTGATCTGTACACTTGTAACGGATTCGTAACGCACACGTAGTTTATATAGCATATTGTTACCTAGAGTGTCGTAGGTCGCAATGAAACCGAGCTTCTTCGGCATGTCAGCCTCCAGCGCACCCATCTCCAGCCTTAAGGTAACATCATTCGACCTTGACTTGACCTTGAGGTCCCGGAAGTGGCCACAGTAGGAGCCTCGGAGGAGTTGTCCCTTGTTTGGGATGCGGTCAGTGATGTTCAGAGTGTCGATGCAGATAGCGGCAGAGTGGCTGGAACGGCGGAGGGTCATCTCGTGGAAGAAAAATCTATGTGGAATAATTATTGATGAGGACTTGGTTAAAAACAAAAACAAAACATGTGTCCAACATGAATGGATCAGCGGAAGACAGTTCAGCACTTATTTTTACGTTTGAACACTTAGAAACTTTATTTGGGACCTTCTCATTCTCTTGCTTACGTACGTATGACAATAAATAAATTGCTTCATTGTCCCATTCAATGACATCAGCCAACCAGGACTGAATGGATACCCTCCAATAATATGTAATTTCTTTACGGTTTGTTCCCGTATTCATGGTATTGTACACTGCATGGTGTCCGCTCACGTAATCATGCGTTAGTTTGATTACATTGTGTGTGCAACGTGTAGCATTTGGTAAGAAAGAGCTGGCAATGCGTGTTTTTCATTCTTTGCCTGACTGAATGACTGAAATTCCTTTTGTTGTCAAGTTCCCGCTTTTCACCCTTCTGTCCCTCTTATTTCTTGTTATCATCGACATCGTCATTATCACAACCATCGTGCCATCACCATTGTCATCATCACGGCAATCACCCATGCAACATGACGGTTTTTTAACCTTTTCATTCTTCTGATACTACTTTGTCTCTCCTTCTTCTTCGACTTCTTTATTTCTCTCCTTTATTTCTCTTTGTTTTTTAAACATTCTTTTCTTTTTAATTTTTTCTTCTTCCTTATCCGCCTATTATCTTCAGAACTCGCCAAAACGATTTCGCACATAATTACAACACATATGTCGATATGAACACTTCATATGCGTAATACTACTCCCTAGTAATTGTGTTATGCGAATGCCATGTAAATCTTATTAAAAGATACTGACGTATTACATAGGTCTAAAATGCTATCATCATAATGTACACTGAGGAATTTACATGAACAGTTTCCTAAAAAGTTTCACAGTCATGTGGACATTCATGTTTCGTAGACTGATGAGATCGGAGACTACGCATGAAACCTGTGAGCTAGTTCGGGCCGCTCAAAAATTTGATACCAGGACTTTCTTTTTCTACCTAATGATCTGTCCTTCGGGTACGTGGATCCTCATCTGGCACCACTGACCCGTGTTGTACCAAGGGGGAAAACTCACGGATTCCACCAGACCAAAAGTCAGACTGGTTTCTACCACAGACTGGTGTGACTCCCACAACTCCTCGCAACGCAGAGATGCGAATTCTGTCCATAAACCAGGAAAGAAGACATAATTATCAGGAGCAAATGGACAGGTACGGAGTGACTTATATCATCTTCTCCTTCTCAAGAATTGCCCAGAAATTATTTTGAATTGGCTCCCAGTTTAGCTTCTAACGCTTAAGTTTCTTCAATTTACTTGACTGTTGTATAGGAGATAGGGCTCTTTGTTGTGAATATATACGCAATGCCTGTAAAATTGTTAATTGCAATACAAGCGAAAGACAGAACATTTGGGCACCTCCAAAATCCACAGGAATAGAGGATAATGTTGTTGTCATAATGTGAGACATACATACGAACATACATACATACATCATGCACACATACATACATATGATAAGCACTTCGTGGACACTTCCCATTAAACGTGACATCATTGGAATTATACATAAGATGTAACTAAGCGTTACGTAGCTAATAATTTATCATTGGAACAACATGCAGCCGTCTCATCATGCTCATGGAGCGTAAATACAAACAAGCTCAGGGTAGACATCAGTCAAGGAAACAAATATCTTCAGAGCTTCTTGAAACAACTGAAGGATGCATATTTTCTAATGACCTAACAAAAATTATTCAATTCTTGAGAAGCAACCATACCGTAAAAGCCTATCAGCTGCTTGATTTTGGGTTTACTGGATTAATTACTGGATAATTTTTCACAAGAAGAATCCGAAGGAATCCGAAGAGAGTGCCAAACCTGTGGAGCATATCGCCGAAGACTCTTCCTCCATGTACCATGGCGTCGGGTCGGGCGACGAAGAGGGTGTCGACCACGGCATAACCCATCGTGGCCATCGATGATGATGTCCGAACTGGTTTCGTTTGTTTCTGTGCCTGGACAGCTGTTTCAATGAGCCAAAACAAAAAGCAAAATAAAGACAAACAGAAAAGAGGGACGGTATGATTATCTCTACCTATCCTATGTATAGCCAAGAGTTACTAGGCACGCCATGACAAAAATCATGCCAACCTTGCCGAGAACATCTCTTGAAATGATATTGCACGTGTGTAGTCTAGCCAGTAGGCCATTGCTCTGCCTTTAAATATTTACATGTATTTAAATGGTTGACAATCAGCGCTATAACATACAATAGACATTACTGATTCTGAGTAGAAGAAGAAACTTTTGTGAGAGAATTCTGCTCAACAAGATATTTCATTTCGTCACTATTATTATCATTTCATTATCATTATCATTATTGATGTTATTATTATTGGTATTATCATTTTTATAATACGATGATGATGATGATGACGACGACGACGACGATGATGATGATGATGGCGATGATAATGACGATGGTGATGATGATGATTGTCATTATTACTGTTTATATCATTATTTTAATTTACCATTACTACAATTACTGATGCTGCTACAACTGTTACCATTATCACTATTAGTGCAATTATCGTCATCATTATCATTATCATCACTATCAGTATGATATCGTACATCATGTCAAACCAAGGAAAAGACAAACCCCTGAGTCTTCTGGGAAAGTTGTTAGGGATTGTCTTGGACGACACTCCATGGCTGATGTCGTGTTACTGAACGGGGAGCGCTCGAAGTCAGCGTGGAATTCGCAAACCGTTCCGTTCTGAGTGAGATTTGCTTCAGCCAGATAGTGGAATTTGCTCTGACAAACAGCTATACAGAGAAAAACAGAGAAATTAGGTAAACTCCTGTAAGAGATGCTTGTTTTTCAGATTGTGTCAGGAGGAGAAAAATGTTTGAAAGCAGCCTGTTTTGCGAAAGAAAAAAACTGCAGTGTTTCATTCCAAATAAAAGATTTAACAGCATGACATACTGGTCAGTAGTAACCTGGATTACCATTTAGAACTTCTGGCAATAAACCGATCTAACGTTTCAAATCTCAAGGAAAGGTGGCCATCACAGAGACAACGATTAAAACTGATAATTAAAGAGATAAAAAATTATGTACACATGCATCATTTTTCCAGTTCCTCAGTCCGCTTAATACAGCCAATATATATAATACTTGATACTATATGAAATCTAGGTTGTGTGACGTGTATACAGCAACCAAATCTGCTGTGCTGGGACTGTAACGTTTGAGTGAGCCGTACATGTACAGGTGGAGCCATTCAGACTCTCCAAGTGATAGCCTCGTGGACACATGCAGTGAAAGCTGCCCTCTACGTTTTGGCATCTATGAGAACATCCGTTGTCTCTCGTCAAGCATTCATCGACGTCTGTAAGAAATCAAACCATTGAAATATAATTATGTAATAGATTTCAGAGGTCAGAATGTCGAAGTGGCAGTGACGTCACTCGCCTTCATCTTCGTATGGCACGATGTAGGCGCCTACAGAGTTTGCAACCATTTGTTCATTTGTACAAGTCTGCCTCGAAGAAAGAATCGTATGGTATCGTTCACTTTTGTCCGGAAAGGTGTGAATATAAGACTACATCAGCGAGTTCGCCACGTGATCTTCATGAGATGTGAACTTATATCCCTCGCATGCATAGATTTTGATTTCCTCATGAATAGGGCGTCCATTTCATGTCTTGTCAGACTGACTTGAAGGCGTAATAATCATTTTTAATATGGTGTAAATAATACAGCTATGTAAAGACATTGACATTTTTATACCGAAAAGTCACTGACTATTCTTATAGCGTGAAAAAGAGACAAATCTTCGAATGTACCAGAACACGTATTCCCTCATGCACACAGCAGGAAGGGTACTTTGTGCAAAATTAAGTTTATGAGATTTGTAATACATAACACTTAATAACATACAACAAATGCCAACGAACACATCGAATTCAAAAACGTGCATCAAGCACCCTGTCATCATCAGGCGTTGGAATTAAAGCTTTACTTGCAGTTAAAAACTCTGCCGAACGCATGCATTAAAACAAATACCATCATACACACAGAAGGTATCATAGTCACAACTGAAAAAGGGACTACCCTCCGTACAATTTTCCCCCTTGAACTCTTTACTTTTAAGCATTTTATCCTACTATATTGACTATGGTGATTTTTAACTACGGAAATAAAACAACGAATAAACAAACACAAACACACAAATACACACGCATTCGCTACCTTACCAATCTGACATACAGTGGCTCGTGAGATGAGGTCGTCTCGACACTTGTAAGCTCGCCACTTCATACCATCGTCCATGTCGAAGGAAACACACCAGTCCTCCGTTGAGTTTACGTCCACCTGGTCAGGCGTCCAGCGAAAATTCTGGAAAGTGGCCGGGGTCCCGTCCCGCCACGTGAAGCTGTGCTGACCCTGAGACTGGAGCATGCGAAGGCCGATCACGTACTGATATCGGTATGGAAGCTCAAATCTGCATGATGTAAAGCGGAGCGATTGATTCATCGTTACTTTAGGTGCCTCCTGCATCGTAGATTAACATCTTTCGTATTTTTACATCGTCTGTAATAACCAGTGATGTGTAAGCACTTCAGAAGTCTCTCAATGTGTACAAATACCCTTTCCAATTTTGTTGATTTCTAATTGTTCTCATCAACACTTTTATTGTTGTTATCATCATCGTTATTGTTGACTATTACATTATCTCAAATAAGGTATAACCATTTGTCTATCAAAGTTTAGGCATGTCACAAACGAACGGCACATAAATGCAGTAACAGTTGAAATTTTAAAGGGTTCTCCATAGATTTCGTCCTCGAATCGATACTTTCTTACAAGAAGAATGGTGATTCACTTTTAACATACACTCGTTTACCATGAGTATTAAATTTTCAGAGTAAAGTTTCCACGAGAGGAAATCTGTAGAACGTGAAAACTGTTATGATAAAGGCTACAGTTTCTAAAACCTAACAGGAATGGCTATGTTAAAATCTCAAACGCTCAAAAAATTCTTGCACAGTCTGCTGTTTTAATTCTCGTGATTTGAGACTTAATAAACAGCCACCATAGTTTCCAAACTACACAGAAATCACTCGCTCTCTTACTTTGTTCTATTTTTCTCCAGAAAGTCCTGTGTCTTCTGTGAGGAGATGGCAATCGGGTAGCTGCCCTCCATGAAGATATTATCACACGAGTCCACCTTCTGGTTGTTGACGGTGGACAGGCAGAATCCGTCGTTAGCTACGCTAGTCTCGCCGCAGATCTGTCCGTATTCTGTCGGAATGGTAAAGTAGGCAGTCATATTGATAGCAACGTAAATTCAGCTGACAGACGGAATGATTCCCGTTGAAAATTACAAACAGTAACGGCAAAGGTCTACTGCGTTATTTCTCCTGTAGTATCATGTTGGTTTTGACATTAGTAACATATGCCACAGCCACGATCTCTGACCCAATAATTTTCTAGTAGGTGTATGTGTGTGTGAGAGAGAGAGAGAGAGAGAGAGAGAGAAAGAATGAGAGGGAGGTATAGGTTAGAGAGAATTTAGAGAAAAGAAGAAGGAAAAGAAGGGGAGGTGATAATGAAGACAAGGGAGAATAAGTAGGAAAAGAACATGAAAGAAACAGAACGCATTGGATATTCCCACATTCAAGAATCCAGAATGATAGATATTTCAGGGCTACCCGTTACGTGAAATTACCGGTTACATTTCAAAACAATCGGGAAAATGATTGATGTTAACTGATCGATTTATCGCTAAGTGATCTAGGTGAATGGGGACGGAATAGGAAATAATTCTTTGTAGGAGAGAATTCCCTGTTCACTAAAATTGCAAGGCAGTGACAGCAAGAGGGAAGAACGTACCGACAAGTCTACAGCCCAGCAGCTCCAGTCGGACGCAGAACTGACCCCGAGAGGAGCGAGGGTTAAGGCGTACTGCTGACGTGATGAAGGGTCTCTCTAGGTCGTGTCGCATCTCAGTGTGAGGATCGGGGTACATGGGGAAGTCCTGATGAGAGAGAACACGATTGGTAGGAAGGACAGAAATCACTGAGTGGCTCCATTCAAGTCTTCGTTCACACTCTTTGCATTCAAACGACGGGACACTGAGTCATACACACATCAGCGATTATCATAGTTCAGTGATAATAATTGAATTTGCCATGACAACAACTCGCATGCTTATAGCTGATTGGTCGTTGTCTTGTAGCTGTTGTGCGCGCGAGTATCTAGAAAACCTGTGCTTTCATTGTTCATAGCATATTGACGGAATAAATCTCAAGTGTATACCAGGTGACCATGAGGAGAATACGTCCTTACCATGTGGTTGCCGGCGCGATCCGTGTAAACCCGCCACTCCTGCTCGTCCTTGCTGAGGTAGAGCAGCCGGTAGTACTCGCCCCACATGTACTCACGAGTCCAATCATCGTAACCTCCCTGAGTGATGACACCAGTGATAGTGTACCGCCCCAGCAACTGCACCTGATCATTACCATAATATGAGATTGCCATAGAAACAAACAATATTAATATGATTACATTTGTACCCCGACAAGCATCATATAACAATTTTAATTTGACTTCGTCCGTCACCTGATCATTATATTATTTCATTAGGGTCCTCACTTTTTCTGTTGTCTGAGCGACGGCACAAATCCAAATAGGGATTACATTCCTTATACTGGTGGTGCTAATTCAACCAATCACAAATCATGTACAACATATATACTCTATCTAATTTCATGATGAAAACGTAAAGAACGTGAAAACTTACAAGATATCAGCTGATAGTGGCAATGCCAGGCGGAGTGCTCGGGACACCACATTAGACTGCGTGCAAATATTTAAGTGTCCTTGAATTTCATGTCGTTCTCTAACTACACTTTCTTTCCTAGGGCTGTTATCTTACCACAATATGCCCAGTAAATGCGTTTGCTGATGACGCACAGGACACAAGAATAAAGTCGTTCATTGAATTGTGACTTCACAATATGAACGCCCGTTACAGTGATGTATAAATTTCGCCACATTGCGAATTGTAAGAATTATCATCGATCAGTCTCAACACAATCGCATCGCAGCTGCCATAAAAATAAACACTTAATATTCGGAAGTTCTTATCCATATGCTCGATAAAACAAAATAACAAGAAAAAATTATAATTTTGATGATAAACGAGTCTTTATGAAAGATGCGACAAGTACCTCAATCCAGTGATGGTCTCCCCAGCTGCTTGGTATCCAACATCCCCTTGGGAAATGGAGTCGGCCGGCGGCAGGTGGGCCGAACCACTCTTCCACTGCCGACGTGATTTGACGGTCGGCAATGAACCGCGACTCCATGCCGATACGGTTGCCGCACACTGCAGGGTGGGTTAGACGCTAAGACTCTAAGGTCGAAGGCCCCGAGTTCCAATCCCGTCAAGTGTCTCCGTCCTTGGACAAGATGCATGTCCCTCTCGACCAAGGAGTATAATGGGATACCTGGCAACCCTTGGGTAATAACAACGGCAGGACACTCAGGCAGAGCAGTAGCAACACTGAAGATTATCATTATTATTTCCGTTACTAAGATGGAAGCAGCCATAACAAACTTGCCAAATCAAAATTTTACTTATCACCTCAGTTTTTAGCAGCGCGATGGAGGACGACTTTTACCATTGTCCTTTGCGCTACAAAAGGAAGGGAAATTTGACATACTTTGCTATACTTTGTACCCACCTCTGTGTTTGCATCCAACCAGCTCGAACCGTAGACAGATACCATTGTGGCTGTACTGAACGACCAAGCGAACTGTCTGAGCCACGGTTGGCTTCTCCAGGTTGTTCCTCACCACCGTGTTGTTGTCCGTGTTGGCCAGGAATATCTGTTGGAAGAAGATTATAATATTGCTTTATATTGCGTTTGTAGTGCTTTTGTGAGGTAAGGTTTAACATTATGACGATGTAATCAGGCTGATTTGGGTTTTACGTCTGATACAGACATTGGCAGTCATTATCTCTTCAGTCTTGCCGATATTCTGAAGTTTGAAGAAACCTTGTGTCGCTGAGTTGGTTGTTTGTTGCCAAGCTGCTAAAGCTCTCAGGATTTGCGAGACACTATTTCCCTGTACTTATTTGCCTTTGCATCCTTTTCACCTTCCCTGTACGTCAAGTTCTAGCATTTTCAGTTGTATCCTTCTTATTGTGTAATGTTGAGCTGCTGTTCTACAAGTTGTAAATTAATGGAAATAAGTTGTAATAAATCCATGATAGAAACAAACAAGACATTCTTTGCACGTGTTTCAAAGCGAGCCAAACGTAAGCGTAAACGGGCAAAACTTATAAAAACACATATGCGAGAGTTTGCTATTTTGCGATTTGACTGCATGTAGACATTAGAATCTGCCTTTACAGTCTTCAATACACTAATTTTTCCCGTTTCTCTGTGTGACGAGTTTAATACGTTGTATATACAAATTCGATGCTTTTATCCATTGACACTACGACTACACGACTTAAGGCAAATCTTGTACTAAATTATACATGTTCAAAAAGGTACAGTACACGACGAATACAAGAGACATTCAAGGAAAGTGTGCAAACAGACTTAGTGGATTCCTGCCGTTCACCAAAAGTATATGTTACATATGTACATACTGAATAGACAATCTTGAACCTTGCAACATCGATTTTGAAGATGTCAGAGGACGGCCATTGTAATTTCTGCTGTAGATTGTACGACACACAACCGTTAATGCCGAAAATTAATGCAGAAGAATGCTTGAATGGAATTGGATTTAGAAACATTATCATCCCCCCTCCCCCCCCCCCCCGTCCCTATTTGGTTGATGGGAAGAAGCGCTCACCCTGGTTTCATTGCCGAGCTAACTGCTGTTTGGACGTCGAATAGAGAAGAGTGAAAGCCGTGACCCAGCGACGCCCGCATCCCTGGGTCAACACTGCCTTGATGAGATACGTTGTCCTCAGGTCCACCTGTCACCGATGGCCAGGAGGGAAGACGACGTCACATTCAGAGATAGAAAAGGTATGGTAGCATGCAATCCAAAATCCGAGTGCAATTGATAACATTCATCCACAACTTGAACTTTTTTATGGATCTGTGAAAGTCAAAAGCAACAGTACTTTGATGACTAGTAAGAGAAATATAAACTTTCAAATATATCTGATCTACAAATTATCTTAACAGCCATCGTGAAATCCGACATAAAGCTGGTGGTAAATTCTATTTGTATAATGTATACCGTGATTACTTGTTTGTTTTCTTTTCAAAATTTGATGCACAAGGGGGGGGGGGGGGGTCGTTGAAAGTGGTTTTGAAGCGAATGTTGTGATACGTTAAAAGATGGTATTTGTGAGACATAAATTCGATATTTTCTTCTCTACACTAATACACCGGACATTGTAAAAACATAATAGGGAGCCTACTGAATGATATGCTAAAAAAGGGCAGTTGAATGCTCTAACCATTTAGGAACTTCAAAAAGTGAACAAAGTTGATTGTGGTTTAGACATGTTTGTAATCCAATTCTTTCGTGTTAAGGTTAGAGAAAAGTCATACTGTACGACTTCTAAAGCTGTCTACCTAGATAATTGAACATGCCCCTTTGGGACAACATCTGACCCACCTGGATCCACTCCTTGACCTCAGGTAAGGCGGGAGTGTCGTAGTCTGCCAAGCGGGAGTTGGAATGGTAGGAGGGCATCCATCCGTTGCCATCTTTCTGCTGCCCGTAGGGGCGCAGGCGGGACTGAGGGGGCCCGTAGAGGACCTCGCTCAGGCTGGACGAGGCTGTGATGCGACTGTCGTGGATTCGCCCGTTCTGCATACCCAGTGTGAAGTCGCAGTCTGAAACGTCACAGCCGAGGAAATAAGTAAAGAACTACACGAAGTTCGCACATGATATACAACATAACTCCGAGAATGCAATTACAATTATGAAAGAGAAGATTGCTGGAAGTCTATACCCTATTCACATTCCTGCCACACATTGAATTATTGACAAGGTCATAGCTGAACCCAGTGTATGTCGTCTTCTACCGGATACAGGTATTCACTCGTTCAGTGCAAACACCTAATGGAGCTTTGATGCTTAAAAACACAAAATAACATAATTCGATAGTTCTCCAATTGCTATGATCTCTCATCGGTCACACATCGGAAGCAAAGTTTTTCGTTTCCGGCCACCAACCGAAGCATATCGGATCGCAGTCCGATGAATCCGACTTGTGATTGTCGACTATCAGGTCAGTGTCAGACATGTCATGCGGTGAGACAAGATCGTCCGACGAGAATCACTCGCGACATGTCTGAAAATCACCTCATAATATAGTCGACCAACCAAGTCTGATTCATCAGACTGCGATCCGATGTACTACTGTGGGTGGCCGGAACCAATAAACTTTGCTTCCAATGAGTGACCGATGATGAGAGAAAATCTGTGTGGAATGTGGGTATAAAGCAGACAAACGAGACCGTCTTACCGTCATCTCGACATCCGAGGACCTCCAGCCGCATGGAGATGTTCTTGTACTTCTCAAAGGGAATGATTCTCAGCTGAGCAGCACGGATCGGCGCGTCGAAGTACACGGGTCGCTCGCAGTGGGGCTCTCCGTTCCCACGGAATAGCTGGGAAATGGATATCAACACATGCAAAGCAGCGAATTCATATACATCACAAGTTTCCCGGTATCGGAAAATCACTTCTTTTAGTAGTAACTTTTGTCGCCAGTCTCACAACGTGAAGTGAAGACGCAACAATGAATTATTTATTCAAACGCTAAGTGATATTCATCTATTTAACCTCCAATAATCTTATGATCTCTTGAAACGAATGATGTGCCTGATATGGACCGCGAGCAAGAATGTAGTAGCAACGAGATCAGTTGACATAATGCCATCGGAAGATAAAATTTTTACTTGGAAATGGTACAAAACCGGTGATCATGAATACAACAATATGATTATAAGCACTATAAAGACTAAGTCTCTAAAAAGTCTACAGCGCGGAACGTGGCTGGCACCTCACATGCGATGCTTTTATCATCGTTAAAGACTTACGACGTCGGTGATCTCGAGGTGACTGAAGTCCATAATGAACCACCAGAGGTTGTCCAGGCTGTCGTCGTTTCGATACAGTACGTAGAAGCTCTCGACGAAGGCGCCGTCGTTGACTCCCTCGCCCTGCACAATCAGGCCGGTGAAGATCATTCGCGAAGGGAAGACGATTTCGATGTGCGGCTGTGGGTCGTTGAGGGCGGGCATCCACGAGGACCTGTTGCCGAGTCTCGCAAAGTGTGGCATGTGTTCCGCGTCGAGGTACGACGACGCGGTGATCTGGGCATCGGCGATCACGCCCGACGCCATGCCGAGAGGAAGAGGACAAAGATCTGTAGGTAACGAGGACCAGAGAGAGAACCATATTCTAAGAAGTGTCAGGGTATATGACAGTAGCGAGTAACAGGACCGAAGCTATTCCAGTGAAGGAGGATAAATCCGCGCAAACGGATCATAAACAGATAAAGGCGCTTTAATATGTTCGGAAAACAAAACACCACAATCCAAGAGAGCAAAGAAAAAAAATCATGGCGATTGCAAACAAAGCTTATAGATAAGAGTTTTTCTATGAAATATAATGCATGCACGTCAAAAACGACGCTCTGCTTCTATTCTACTAGAATCTTGGAACCACAGAATTTTCAAAACTGGTGCTACTATAGGACCTACATTTTGGCGAGTTGTACGTTATTCAGTGAAAGCTCATCTACTACATCAGGATTTAGCAGTGCAGTTAGCAAGATTGGTAGGACAGCAGGACTGTGATTGTATTACTACGATTAGATAACTGACTTAGATTAGATAACTAACTGATCAACTAGATGATATAACTAACTAGCTAATTAATCAACTAATTAGATACAACTAATATTTTCATAATTTGTGCAGAATATGATATCATTTAAATTGGATTTGATGCTTCTTGTTTGTTGATACTGCTTGCCTGTGTTTACATTGCACGTTACGGATCGGAGTGAGAAATAAACCCACTCATCCGAGCATATCAACAACAACAACGACGACGACGACAATGACGAGGACGACAACAACAACAACAACAACAACAACAACAACAACAACGACAAAAACATGAAAAGTGAAATGAATCTCCTGATTACAAGCTGATAGCAAGTGACCGGAACTTGAAACTTAGTTTCCCCTTGCCAAACTATTTAACATTTCTACATAAAATTGTACAATATGTTGGTTGGCTTCCCCGGTTGGTTCCTCTGTTGGCTTACATTTCAGTGAAGGTTTCATGCATTTCAGTCTCATTTCTCCTCCTGGCCTGGACAGGATGGGGAGGAGGTGGACGGATCTTTTGGATAGAGAAGGGGAAGGAGTTCTCTGTCGTGTTTGTATTTATGCTCTTGAGAACTAATGTGATGTACAATATTGCACGTAGTTTTATACATAACGATGAAGCGCAAAACATTAAAACATAACGGAAGTAAACTTTCGACTAAAACCCGGACATCTTACAGAAACCAAAAACTTATCAGATAATATGGCAAAAAAGAAGAAGAAGAAGATATACAACCTCTCAGTGCTGGTCATTTCTTTTTACATTTTGTGGCATGTTTCCTGCGTGAGATTGTTTCCTAAAACAAATTAAAGAATTTCCAATGCTTACCTGGATACTCCGTTGGTTCGTATGCATCACATACTGATAGCATTTAGTGATGGATAAAGTGATAGATAATGGATAAGGTTAGATCATGGCACATTCCAGTGTTAGTGAGGGGTAGGTTTTCAGCCTGGCGTAGCATGCGTTGTACGAGAACGAATTTAATTTATGATTGTGATAATGATTCCATTCCTTGCAAGGTATGAAAGGCCAAATCATTCTATGATTACAATCATAACACAAAGCAATTTAATAAACATCTGTACTCATGTCAAGTATGATTAACATAGAATAATATTAACTTGAATGATATATCAATATCTATATGTGTATTTTGTTTACCTAACCACCTGTCTGTTACGGAAATATATGGATAGATAGGTAGATAGATAGATAGATAGACAGACATACATATAGATACATAGGCCTGGATGTAGAAAGAAATATTTATATGTATATATACGATATTATTAAATATCCCCTGCTTGTTCACGAAATACGGGCAAATATCTACGGTCTGGTGCCATATTCCATGAGGCCGAAGGATATATTAAGTGGTTGATTGACCAGTGAGATAACAGAACTCACGATCACTAAAAGATAATATACAATATTGTTATGATTATATTATTACGTCATGTACATTCATGTTCACTAGTCGAGACCAAGATAACCATGGTCCTACGAGTACAAAAAATGAGAAAGTTGGACCGTAATGAGGTGACAATCACCTACTTGCATCAATCCTAGTGAAGAGGTCGAACTGCTCGTCTCTCTTGGGTTCTCTGTAGTTATCCAGAGTGTAGATGCTCACATTAGTCCAGATGCAAACCGGTCGCTGGTCGTTCTGCGCTGCCGACATGAAAGGCGGGATGTATTTCATGAATTCGTTGAAGATAAACGACCGACACTTGAACGATGTCTCCTGCGGAGCGAAAGGGTAATAAAAATGATTAAACGTCTTCATTTAGTCAACTTTTTCTTAATAACACTCATGACACCAGAAGTTATTATAATGAGGATGAAAATGCTAAGGGTATTTTATAATCACTTCTTTAAGTAGGAGTTGTATATAGTGCTATAGTAACTGCTAATAATCATACATTTATTGCAAACATTATTATCATCATCATCATCATCATCAAAAACATGATTAGGCTCTATGCCACCCTGATTAACTACTTCAGTGTTCACACTTCGCCTCAAGAGTAACCATTTCTATCATTTAACTAGAACTGCCTGGTACTCGTTTTAAGGGACATCAAAGTTAGATTGCGCGGATGGAAGTTGTCCGGGAGTAACTGTTTAGAGAATTGTAGTCCTTAACCCATTGCATGACTTACTTGTAGGCAGTTGAGGGCGCATTCCTCTACCGTGACAATGTCGCTACCCTTGTATTCGTTGTATGGCCACAGACGATAATTAATTGTTGTCCCCAGAAGACGCGAGAAGTTGGATAATGTATTGTCCTGGCCTGAGAACAGAATATTGAATGCGGACACAGCTTTGAAGATGAGTTATTGGAAGAACACTTTGATGCTGCGGACAGTAAGTGACATTCTAATTCCACAATTATGCTCGGAAGACGTGATTAAAACGAAATGCAGGTAATGGGGCCCTAATAATAGACATTCAAGTTAGTATTCGATTGTTCTTATTTGTCACCTGCTTATATCCAAATCATGGCTGACTTCGATACAAAAATAAAGTAAGATTAGAGTAAAAGAGAATATGCAACATAATAATGACAATCATGATCAACAATACAGCGTGTGTTACAATTTGTAATAATGACAGGCTAGATATAGAATACACACATACACACAAACACACACACACACACACGCGCGCGCACAAACACACACAAGTACATGGTAAATTACATACTCTTTCTTTTCTTTTCTTTTTTTTCTCTTTTCTTTCATTTCTGTCTTTCCTTTTGTGTCTGAGTAGAACCGCAAATTAATATAAAGTACAAAGCACAAAGCTAAAGATACAAATCAATAAAGGAATCATCAATTCCATAACAACAATGTCACTAATAGGACGACATGATGAGAAAAAGGCGACATCGCACACTGTAACTGCACGTTAAAAAAGAGGAAACAATGCAGGGGCCCGCCATCATAAGCAGAACTTGAGTTGGATGGGACCCCATCGAATACATTAACATTACCATGTCGTTACCTGTACAGTTGCACTACGCTACCACCGTACATTTTCTGAGGGAAAGGTGACAAATTGTGAAATGACAAGTAATTGTTCACGTGTGCAGGTAGGTTTTTGGGAGTGTGGTTTAGGCAAAGTTGCTGTATAGCTATTGAATTAAAAATGAAAAGCGATCTCGACTGCCGGTCATGTGAATCTGACATAGTATCCCCCTCGGTGCTCATTTTCCCTCGACTATCTATGCTAATAAATTTGAAAGTTTTACAAACTTATTCTTTGTGTTCAGTCGCTTTCAAAGTACAAATACCACTCGAATCAAATGAATTCGCACGATGAAATTCTAGAATAAAATTAATTCAATTTTGTACAAGCAATTTGAAAAAGAGGTTGCCTCAGCAAACGAGACAATAAAATGATATTCTGCGAGTAGTGCTTCTAGATTTCGTTACTGGCAGGCCATTGAAAAGATATGGCAGATAGGCGGCTCTATTTCGACGTGACATTTCATTCCAGCAGTCGTTTTTTATCAGTTGTCGTTGAGTAGCACGGTGTGCCCGCCGAGTGATGCACTTGAATGGAAATATCATGTGCTCGAGTGCTGAGGTGACATTACACTTTGCCATTATCTGCATGGCCGACTTACGGTATCGCGCCACAAGAGGGCGTTGGGATACTCGTATAAGACTATGATGGCAGCTGTACAGTAAGTGTGTGTAGCCTACTCACATTGTGGGATGGGACAGAAGTCCCACGACACCGAACTATCGTCATAGAAGTAGCACCACGGACGTTCCTGGTTGTCGGGATTACGACAGAAATTGTTCGTCAGTCCTTTTCCATGCGTGGACATGAAAAAAAAAAGAAAGTAAAAGTATTCAAGCGATTATACAGAGAAAAGATGTGGTTTTTTTTTTTGGGGGGGTAGGGGTGCACAAATGGGTGAAACGATATAATTTCAGACGAATAATCCGTTTTATTTATTCAAGATTTCATGCGTGTTCACAAAATAGGAATGCATACAAATGTATGCAAGACAACTTAGTACATCTCATATAGCCAAGACAGAATATATACAATAAGTATACATTGATAAGAAGCAGTTACAGGATAGTATACAATTCCACTAAGAGAGCTACATTATTCAAGGTAACGAGCACGCAAAGGAATTGCAACATAAACTTAAAGCTTGAAAATCGTTGCAACCCCCGTGCATACAATCTATATGCTTGCAAATAGTTTAAATGATACTTGATAGGAGTTGGGGGGGGGGGGGTATTTACAAAGAGAGCATGGGAACATGAGGGGGAAAGAAGAAATGCAAGTGTGGTGCCTATTTGTCCTGTCGGACATTGACAAGAGAGAGCAAGAAAAAGTTTAAAGTGTCAAGTCATTATAAGCGAATTATACTGATTAAATTTCTCATAAATCCCATTCAAGTGTCGATTTCAGGGGAAATATATGATCACAGCAAGTTTAATAGTTAATAGTATCTAGGAGTTCAGCGTGAAGCTGATAATAGAATATGTTCCAGTAGGTATTCCCGTATCATGTACTCATTAATAGATGTTTCGACTAGTTTACACTAAAGTAATGCAATATCGAATTTACTACCTCATGACTACCGAATTCACCTGTTCATTATTCGACCTGGCATTAAAATTAAAGTGATTGGCATTCGGTTATCAATTATATAAATGAATCATGAATGTTTCAAAATAATAAAAAGCCATTCTCCTTTCTCCAACCACTTGAATTTCGAGCACGTAGTGTATATTGAACACTTCTAAAACTGATGGACAGTCTTGCTGAAATCCTGCTCCATCACTGGAGGAGAAAAAAAAACATGTCCGCACGGAATCGGTATCTCATTTTTTTCAATAAATTATTGTTTTCTTTTTAATGAGCTCAAAGCTTAATCTAAGAATTCTAAATATTCTTTAAAGAAAGTGCCACTATAATCGCATTGGAAAGGCACTTACTAGGAAATGACTGGCTCAACATCCTAATTCAATTACATGTATTCGACTTATAGGGGGTGAGTGAAAGAAACAGATTTGTACCCGCTCACCTGCGTTAGGATGTGTGGAAAGATTGACCGGCTGTTCGCCCACATCCGACCAGTATAGACAGCGGTGTCCCGTCTCAGTGAACATGGCCATGTCCCTGTATTCAGTCCCGTTCCCGAACATACAACCAGCGTGGGCTTCACACAAGAACGGACAGGCAGGTAAATACAAGCCAGTATAGTATTGTTTGTTATCAGCGGTAAATTACAACTCATGCCGCCTGTCGGCTTCTAAAGTCAGCCAACCTCACCAACATCTATACTAGAGTACGCACGTATAGATGAAGGCATGCACCTTTCCAAACAGGCGCACGTACTTTCAAAATCTATGACATGATTTTTATTTTGATGAGTGGCAACCTCTATGCGCAGAGAATGATTCATGTCCTTCAGTGCAAACGCCTTAACTGGATTTTAACTGAAATGTAATTAAGATATTAGAAATCAGATTTTTTTTCCTGCGACATAACGCTTTTGACCATCCGAGATGTTAGCAACGCATACCGTACACATTTTATTCTGAAACTAATTCGTTGACAAACAAATTTACTGTAGAATTTGAATTGAAATCTCATAGTCGGAGTTTATAGAGAGATATCAATACACACCTGTACGTAATAGAATAGTGCGATTTCTTCTTTTTTTGAAAGGAAGGTGAAGGGCCATTTGTCATCAAAAACAATTTACCTCAACGTTGGTTCTGAAACTATCTTGCCTTCAACAATATTAACAAGAAATGGAAAAAATGAGGTTTATTGTTCTCTACTGTCACATCAATAGTGCTTTAAGAAATTTCAAGCCACCCGAGTATCGCAATACAATGTAACTTCATGTTATCATGCTCGTTATCTGACACTACAAGTTAGAAAGGCTATTGATAGTCTTTTCTCTTTCTGTTCATATCGTACTTCAAAGAGCCTGATATAGGAAAATATCCCAATGGTGTTGACTTTACTACAAGAATTGGCAAAGAATCTATTAACTACAAAGTAAGTCTATTTCAGGCCAACCTTATTACCCATTAGCCCTGTCCATCACCTTACAAAATGAATCAAGAACAAAGATTGAAATAGGGTCATGGGAGATCACGATCTCCTTTCCGAAATTCGTTGCTAGAAGCGATGAGGACATTTCTAGACACCCATGCTTGCGAAAATTGGGTGCCTCGTTTCGGTGTCACGTGACCTACATGGGTTTTAAGTAACCCTTCAAGTCAATACCATTTTACTTTCTATTCCCGTACAAATCAAGAGAGTATTTGGGCCGTTATTCACCAATTTTAGAGCTGCGGTTGTATATTCATCTAATTATATCGCGTCTAAAAACCATTAGTACGTCAAAGAAACTAGGTAAACAGAATCGCTAGCCCCTCGAAAAATAGAGTGATTTCTCAGCGACAGGGTTGCCAGTCATGCCATGAAACACATGGACTTATTCTACTTTACCTTACTCTTTTCTCCAGTTTCATATAAAAATAACAATTTGATTGTATTTTAAATGTATATTAAGTATGAATGATTCGTCATCGGAAAGAAATGTGACAAAATTATCAAATATCAATCAATTTCCTTGATTTATTGTGATATACAGTTGTATCATTCCCCCCCCCCCCCTCACGCTAAGCGTTCCACTAACATAAGATATGTCATAGGGTATGTCATATATACGTCCCACTTTATTTCCAAACTACATGAATGAGAAGTGAGAAAGCTGGTTACCAAACAAAAAGAACTGGAACATAAATCGACAATTAAGAATAGATGCACATTATATTTATAGTGCAAGAAATTGGGCATTTTAACACAAGAGCTCAACGAAAAAAAAAAAACAATGCAACATACATGACATAGAAACGTATAAGTTTATAGAAACCGGCAAGATTTAAACATCTACATTGCTGGAAAATAAAACAAAATGGGCATGTGATTATCATAGAGGTCTGGGCTAGTAAGTGTCTTGATAATGGATATCATTTACACTCGTCATTAATTTTAGGTTAATGTTTTATTCTAAGAATATAAGTATATACATGTGAAGACTGTGAAAGATTTGTGTGAGGAATGGTGTATTGGTATGTGTGGAGGAACACATCGTATTCACTGTAGGAATTTTCGTTGGGCAGACTATTATTAAAGGCTTCCCAAAGATTTATAACGTCATTATCGCTCCTATTTTTAATGTCGAAGATAAAAGCTGTTTAAATTTATCACAATTCATTTGTAATACAAATACAGAATTTTAACGTGAAAACATTTAATATGTCGCGTGTTTAATTCAGAGTGATCGTTCTTCACCGGGATTTATGCAGCTTAACTTATACAGCTATAGAGCTATAATGTTTGCTCAGATGCATTCTGTACGTTTCCGTTCGCTTCTTCGGTGCATTACAAGCAGAGTGTATCCATTGATATAATTAATTTGTTTGTTGTTGCTGTTTGTTTGTTTGTTTGTTTGTTTGTTTGTTTGTTTGTTTGTTTGTTTGTTTGTTTGTTTAAAGTAGGCCTACTTTTCATAGTTTGTGACTTGATTGCAGGGATTTCAGTCAAGGAGCCGACCAACCTTGAACTTGCATTATCCCAATCAATACAGTTTTGAATTTAGCGACAAGGTTACCACCGGGAATTGAATAATGGAGGCGTATTAGTACTCCTCTGCAGTGTTATTTCTTCTTCTTCTTTTTCTTCTTACCATCGCATGGAGGGATGCTACAGCTGATGAAGTAGGTAGTATTATGTTCCACCTGGTTAATAACGCACTGAGGTGTAGTCGAGTCTGGTCCGATGAACCGGCAAAAATTCTCCTCAAGGTCCAGCTCGGCAACTAATATTATTGAACGAAGCGAGAGACAGAGAGAGTTTATAATCACACACACATATATATATATATATATATATATATATATATATATATATATATGTATATATATATAAGACAGTATAGTATTCCACTGGTCTGACGTAGCTTCTTTCTCTTTCCTTTATTTTGTTCTCAAGCTTTCGGCCATGTAGGCCTTCATTAGGATCTAAACAAACAAAAACACAGAATGACATAGTGTGCTATTGCCAGTGATATTGTAATAACATATCTTATATTAAACAATATCTGAACAAAATAAAGGAAGAGAAAGAAGAAACTACGTCTGACCAGTGGAATACTATACTGTCTTACGCCTATAAAATGTCTCCACCACCTGGAAGTTTAAAAGTTTGCACAACATTTTCTTGCATATATATATATATATATATATATATATATATACATCTTGGAACTTTCCACGTGTTGGACTTCGAATGTTGTAATTATAAGAAGAAAGAGTCTCAAGTACGCCATGGATCCAACGAGAAGATAAACATATATAAAAAGACATAGCGACGGAGAGAGAGAGCGTTATAAACATACATGTAAAAAGAGATACATAAATATAAAAGAGATACATACATACATGTATAAAGGAAAGAAAGAAGAAGAAAGAGTGGAAGAAAAATAAGGAGAGGATAATGACGGAGATGATAAACTTATGATAAAATCAGAAAGAATTGTTATGATAACTAGTGTCAACATGCAGTTACAAATCCGACTTATTTTCTTTAGTCTTTGTCGCGGTTATTCAGCGAGTCTCCCCGAATCAAGCAAAACCGGCCAGAATGAAGGATTTTCAAAATTCGCACGTCATTCAGGAAAAGATTTCAAATTCTTATAGTAAGATTGTTGTTCGGATATTCGGGATATATACTCTTCAAGCCCGAAAAATTCTGGCACATTCCGGGTGTATTAGCTCTCGCATTCGACTTGACTGTATAGTTAGAACATTATGAAGATATCTGGGACGTGTTTATTGATGGTCACACATGGGTATATCCATGATATACACACACATCAAAGAAAGATTTAGGGGAGGAGACAATGAGGTTTCATGCGAGGAACTGAGGATACCAAATGCATGGAACAAAGATTTTTTTATCACAATATATTTGGCATGAAACAATATCCCGTTACAATGCAACCTAAAGATTTAAGTCAAAGAAGAGTAAGAGCAGACGAGTTGATATAACTAAAGATTTCAGTAAACTAGCACAAAGATTTCGACTGTTTCTTTTTTTACTTGTACGACATTACCTGAACTTTCAACGTCATATCACTAAGGTGACTGCTGGAAGAATACTATGTCCCACAGTGTGAAACACAACGTAAACACAGTGCGAATCTCGTGTCATTGTTAAATTTCAGCAATTCACACTGTGAAACAGAACGTTACTTTGTGAACACTCTGTGAAAAAATACAAAATAGTGTGAAATCATCTCGACACTATCAAATTTCAGCGTTTTCACATAGCCGACTGTATGCGGACACACAGCCGACTGTATGTGGACACACTGTGTTCTTTCCAATAGGGATACGTGATTTGATTTGTTTTATTGCATCTTAATTTCGCATTTTTCACAAAGTAGATAAAATCTACAAGAAACTTCCAAAAAATAATTATACATTGGATAAGATACTCAATAACCTATCGTAGAGTATGCGTAATTTATTGTAGTACTGCGTGAACAATTGAAAAAAAATTATTCAAACAAATTATTATCAAACATAATGCAGGAGACCGCCTTTTTAAACAAAAGTTTGATTTTGATGACGACCTCTGAAAATTATGGTCAACTTGTCATTGGAAATCATTTCATACTAAATCTTATGGAGGTGAGTAAAAAAAAAAACCATCAGCAGGCGGGAGAGTATAGGACGCGTGTATGGAAGTGCAGTTTTTAGTAGAGGATTTTGTTTGGATTTATATACACATAAATTTTGTTTGTAAATGTGTATATGTGTATGTGTATGTGTATGTGAGTGTTCAAGTTCAAGTTCAAATTCATGTTCATTTCCATCAAATAAACAGAGAAAATTATATACAATGTATAAGCACAACATATTTGTAATAATTGCAAAAACGTAAAGTGTGGGTGGACGTGCATGTGTATTTTTTTCTTTTGTTTTCATTCGATAATAAAAAATATAGTAGAGTTAAACACGGATATAACAGTACGGCGCAAATTTCACCTACATACGTCTTTGCGTATTTTTCACTTTTTTGTTGTTGCTCGTCAACAATGTTTCAAGGACAATTCAGACTAACATAGGTCTTAAGGTTGTCACGGGTTCGTCTGGATGGATAAAACTGTCATGCTTCGGGGAAGTCCCAACATACAATGTTTGATCGATCTAAAGACTTAAATAGCACTTATACCCTCTCTACGGACACATCGGTGACTCCTGAGATCTATAGAAAGAGGGGGAGTGTCATGGCAGAAGTGTGAAAAGACAGAGGATTGTAAGAAGAACGCCCAGTCTGGCGTCGAGATAGCCTGAGGGTACGGCAGCTCGGTCTTTGGTCTCCTTTTCCTCTTTCTCCCCTCCCTCCTGATTGTCATGAATTTCCTGACCTCGATTTCATTTTCACACTCACTTTCCATCTTTATTGCTTTATCGTGAATTTTCATGGGGGAAATTTAACTGAAAATTATGCACGCCCTATATCGTACTGAGTGTTTACGTTGGGATGTTGAATTAAACATGTTTAATTGTTGAACAGCTTCAGACCACCTATCCTTGTCTCTTTTATCACACACACACACACACACACACACACACACACACATACACACACTCACTTTTTCATCACAAAGCACTCCTAGCCTTATTCAATCCCTTTCCTTCTCATGACTATTTCATAAAGTTTACCCAGCCCCTTTGCACCATTCCTTACTGTCCAGTCGGATGTTATGCAAAGTTCTAATTGGTGTGGACGCAGGCTGCCCACTTAACTGAGCTCTGCAAGTCCGCAAAGTGTGCTGTCACTGTTGACACCAGTTTGACCTGAAGACAAGTGATACCTCGCAACCTGTGTATTATAATTATGCTAGCCGAACGTAACACTACTGTACAATACATTCATACCGTAGTTCTGCCTTGCTTCTCTGTGATAGGAATTGCTCCTTTAAATACTTCTGTACATTATGCACCTACTCCAGCAGTATTAGTACGGATTAGCTATTTGGTGTGAACCTTTGACATGAGAAACATGTAGTGAAACTCTTCTAATGATACGTGATACAGGAAGCTTAAATTTTTGAGCAGCACTCTAACCTACGAGTATAGTCACAGAGAAATACCAGGCCGAGAATTTCCGTAATCTGTAACCTTTGGAATTAATTAAAGATTCAAAGACAGATTGCAAGGAATTGTGCAGGATGTCTACTTGATTTTCACAGTGAGCCTGGCTATCTGTGTGTGTGTGTGTGTGTGTGTGTGTGTGTGTGTGTGTGTGTGTGTGTGTGTGTGTGTGTGTGTGTGTGTCGGGGGGAGGGACTTCAGTGGGTCTCTCTCTCTCTCAGCCACTTACGTCAGTGCAAACTTACAGGAATTGAACATTTCACGTCAGTGTCGATGCTTTTCTGGTCGACTTTGCTACAGGAGGGAACGTCATGGGGAAGTGTACCATTGTGGTTCAAAACATGAGATTTCTATCTTGAGAAATTTGCGAACTGATAGACAAATTTTTCCTTCTAAATCCTTCATGATAAAATTCAAAGATTAAAGTGAGCTGAAGCGATGTGTTCTGCAGTGTATATAGAGCTCTGCGGAAAACAAAGTGACACTTTAAAGTCTCATGATGTTGGATGTTGATGAAATTTCTACCATTCTAACATCCATGAGTATCAATGTGTGGAAATTAACGCCTTTATACAACCCAGGACTATCATTTCGGTACTTTCTTTAGATTGGTGCCATCACTATAATTACCATCGAATTTAGCAAATCTTTACAATTTTCCCTTGACAAAGAGTAACAAATAATTCTATAGCATTCAATTAATGAATTAGCCTTATCTATGAAATGAAGGAATTATGATCTTGACTGCACTCATTTCTCTATGCAGAGACATCCGAAGGATAATCGAAAATAAAGTTTAAAATGGTCTACAGTGTTGCGGGAACCCCATATGAATGAAACCATAGAAGTGAGAATTATTTGTGTGACAGAAGAATATATGATGTTTTCAAATCAAGTAATGGGAAAAGAATTATACACTCCCTGCGTTTGAAAGGAGAGACAAACCAAGTATGTTAAATTGAGAGAGGATGACATGGAGAATTGAGAGATCGCAAGAACATTGCGATATTGGCGTCTTGTTACACGTCCTCCACATTTTGGCCCAAATTGAGTCGTCAAAGATCAATGGGTCGGAACACGCGTCAGCCAAAGACGTGGTCATTACGCCCAGACACAGGACCGACGTCTTTTGTCTGGAAAGAAAGTCATTTGGTGTCTTCTCATTGTCCGTCCGATCAGGATTATCTTTGTCATTTGTACAGCAAACTGTCTTCAATCATTCATGCAGTCGGCAGCAGTTCTGGGTTCCGGAGTGTGTGGTTAACACGTTAATGAAATAATGGACATTTTATATTTGAGCATTAGCTGTTCAATCTAACAGCACCGAGAAGTAAGGGAGACAACGTGAGGCCTTTTAGGGCCAAATTGTATCCTTCTTTAGGCCTTAAGCGTAGAACATGATTCGAGTGGGAGCACGCCATATGTTTCTTATTAGGAGCTTTTTTATATAATGACAGAAAAGGAGAAAAGAAAATAGGAAGAATCAAACTTCATCTCCTGCGCCTGTTGTTAATTCTTTGTTTGTTTGTTTTTTGTCGCTTTTTTTTTTGAAATCCCGATCCGCTTCAGATTCGATTCTTAGATTGAATCTATTCTTGTTACTTTCTCTGTACTTTTTCCCAACCTTCATTTCCAGCGGAAATAAAAAGCACTTTAACTATTTCTGTAACCTGATTTTCAGATGGAGAGATACTGGAAACAAGGCTCAAGACCTTTGGTGCTATCTTGAGCTTTAAAGGTTGGTCATCATGGTGTTCTCTTGACTTAGCGACCAGAACTTAGCATTCTTCATTCAGTGGATCGACAGCTATGACACAAAACTGAAACGATTCGAAAATACTATCGTTCGTCTAACGGATTTCGGATGGTTGGTTGTAACTTTTGTTTTGACGCTCAGAGTGCCTGGAGGGAAGTGTTTGTTGATTAACCCTTCCTGTACCAATGAGTCAAAACATGTGCACAATGTATTTCACACAAAAACCTATGAGCAAGAAAATGACATGGCACGCAGAGAGTTAAACCTACGATTTGCCTCAGCGGGAGCGCCGGGTAAACATTCGACGACACATTCACGTCACAGGCTCATCACATTCGGTGAGCGTTGCAAGAAGTGCCCCCATTACAACCTCGACTATAAGGCAACTGCACTATCATGCACTATGATATATGTCGAGGTAAAATAATGTACAGTATCATGCAAAATATTACATTCCAAATTAATGGTGAAACGTTAAGAGATATAGGAGATGTTATAGTTACAGAAATTCTCTCAAGAAAGACAACTTGTCTTTAATTGGAGTAATACAGCAGATTTTTTTTTTTTCATTTCAACACTTAGGATAACCACAATGCACTCCCGTTATAACGAGCACGGTTATAACGAAATTCCGGTTACAACGAAGTAAAAATTCTGACCACAACATTATCAGCTCTATGTTTCTTATTTGTTCGGTTATAACGAAATTACGATATAACGAAAGAAAACTGCAGGTCCCGAGGATTTTGTTATAACGGGAGTCCACTGCATATACTTTATGACTATGATGTTTATACATCTATGCAGTCTCCACCGACTTTCTGAGATTCCTCTAGTGATCCGAAGTTCATTGCAGTCACCGCAGCGTGAATACTGCCATCCCAAAGTCTCCTAAAAATCATTTCAGATGCATGAAAAGGAAATATGAATATACAGTAATATTATGCATGTATATATGTATATATGTGTATGTATATATATATATATATATATATATAAGTAACAAAACTGCAACAAAGTTCATGCTGTATTCACCAACGGTTTATTTCTTCACACAAATTTTCGAGCGTCTCGCCGCCCTTTCTCAAATGTTGCTTGAGAAAGGGCGGCGAGACGCTCGAAAATTTGTGTGAAGAAATAAACCGTTGGTGAATACAGCATGAACTTTGTTGCAGTTTTGTTACTTATCTTTTTATCTTGCCAACACGTGGACTACCTTATCAACATATATATATATATATATATATATATATATATATATATATGTGTGTGTGCGTGCGTGTGTGTGTGTGTGTGTGTGCGTGCGTGTGTGTGTGTTCATATGTGTGTGTTTCTTTACTCTTTCCCCAATGGGAAGCTTCATAATTTGTACATTCAGCGTGGAGTGTGTAGAGATATATCCAGACTGCTATCTGATCTCCAGTGACGCCGTTATCTTGTTCTCTCAACACCAGTGGTCACAGTAGGGAAAGCTGTCGATCCTCTTCTCACACACTGATCGTGTCGATAGCATTCAACGTGATCTACTGGCCTGGCTTTAAAGTTGTCGGAAACTCCCAAGAACATGTATAATTCTATATCATGTGAACAGAGGCCCTGAGCTCATTGGATGGACTTAGACGTCATGACGTCACATCAACAGCGTTGCACGTGTCTCATTCACCAACGCAATACAGTCCGACCTCGATTATCCGGCCCTGTCTTTAATATCCGGAACTTTCTATCTAATAGAATGACGCATCCAGGCAGTGAAGAAAAAAGTGATTTAGACATGATTAGAGTTCCTAAAAACTCACGCAATTTATGACTTTATAGGTAGGTTCGTTTATCTTGCTGTTGTTGTTGTCCTCTTTCCATTTTGTATAAAGATGCATTTAAAAGTGCCAATCTACACTATTCAAGTTAGATGTTATGTAGTATGGATGGCAAAATCAAACGCACAAAATAAAACTAATCGAAAAAATCTGAAAACTTGACTCACCTTCGTCGGCCGAGAGTGCGAAGGTCCCGTAGAAGAGTTCGTCCGGGACATCGCTCCAATTCATGCAGGAGTAGCAGGGGCCGTAGTCCGGTATGCAGGCCACTGAGCCGTTGCCCTTATAAGACCGCATCTCGTCAGCCACGTTGTAACAGTCCCATTTACCTGCATATATACGTGTAGGGCAGACCATTATGTACTAACGGTGGAACAGGTTCAGGATTAATCATAGATTATTGGATCCACCAGGTTTTATGTCATCATAGATATGAAATGCATATATGGTATGAGAAGCTATTCAGGAAGCAGGCTTACGTTGTCACCTCCCCGTTAATTGACAAAGGACACGTGGATTGTCAATTTATAATTCGGTGTGCCTGCTTCGTCTTTCAATCTTTACTTATGTTCTCTGAATAATCACTTCAGTTAAATTGTAGACATTGTTAACACACAAACTTTCAGCACAATATACATTTCTCATCAAGGCAATCAAAGTCACCTCGACTGAAAACAAGCTTTTTTTACAGGATTGAACAATTCAGGCAAAACACCATGCCAGTGCATATCATTACAGCATGATGACAACTTTTTAAGTAATAAACTTTTCCCCCATCACACCATGCTATGATGGTAGCTATGTTATGCGTTCAAAGGAAAGAGAATAAGTGTTCACAGATGAATTTGATGCGTATGTGTCAGAGAGTAAATGCAAATAATCATTCTTTTCTTATAGAACGACGATAAGTGAGAAAAAAACCAATGAGACCATACCTATGAAACTTGAATTTGAAAGGTTGTTAGGCAATGATAATTAAAACAATGAAATTTTTAGACACATAAGCTTTACTCTGTCTAAAGGCTTGTGGAAAATTTATGATAAACCTTGTTGAAGTCATGTCACTGAACAAAAATCGAGAATCTAAAATCAATCTCTCAGAAACATATCCAGTGAGATGATTCTCTCAATAAAATACATGCTAACACCAGACAGGTGTATTCTAATCCATGCGATGAGTAAGCACCGATCATTAACAACATTGTCTTCCGCTGTTTTCTCTATTACGAACCTTGCATTATGGTACGCATATGTTGCTGACTGTATGAAAGAAATGGACTGCATGTGTCTTTGAAATAAGCTTTGATATTTCCGAACGATCTCGATTGTTGCTGTTGGTCACGCCTGCACGCATTGTACGGCTTACATTAAGCATAGATGGATTTGTCTGAAAGCCAACTTTGTAAGCCTCGTACGACGCTTTGATTTTATTGAAAAGAGAATTTGATGTGCTGTAAGCCACAATATACTTCTTTATAAGGATTGAAGTATGGGTGAAAACTTTGAAGACAAGTAAGTATGAATCACTTTATACAAAAATGTATAGCTACAGTATATAATCTGTGGGATTTTCAGCTAAATGCATTATAATCATATATTGTATGTCCCCCCAAAAAATACAATCGGGTTTTCGCATTGATAATACCCAATATGATTAAACCGTCTAAATGCTACTTCAGGGTCTTTAGATATAACATCTGAGCTCTATTTTGCAGAAAATCCCATTCAATTTGATTAAGTGGTCACAGAGAAATTTAGATTGTTGTAAAGCATGTCAAGAGTCTGATTCTTCCAAGGTTAGCACTTGGATGCTCTAGGAACTGCATGTTAATGTGTGAACGCAATAGACAGAACTTGGAGGGAAGAGATTCCTGACATGCTCCACAAAATTCCTCATTTCTCTTTGACCACTGAAGCAAATCGAATGTAGTTTTCTGTAAGATTTTGGCAATGAGTTATAGTTTCATACCCTGAAATTGTATTTGGTTTGATTCACTTTTTACAAGTTATCGTTGCGGAGAATACCGTTGTAATTTTTTAGGGGACATAATATGGATATAATTATGTCTATTGTATTTCATGTGCTAAAGTGTCTGTTAGGGTTTACTGTATAGCCAGCTAGAGCAAGTCTTTGTCGTGCTAAAGACTGCTATATTTTTCTCATTTCATATATTCCATTCCTCTTGTTATTCAAGGAAGAACTATATAAAACTTGGATTGACACAGTGAGGAGCCATTCGGCTTGTAGAGAAAGAACAATTTGGTGGTAGAGAAAATGTATCAGAAGCTAGGAGCAGTCTCTGGATTGTCCCGAATGTTCGAAGAGTTCTGTAGCTCTTCAGACAATTTAGTACTTCTACCGGCCCCTTCGTTCTCGAATGAGTTAGATTCCAAATCAACTGTAATCAAATTCTCTAAAGTTCCTTCAGCAAAATCTCAAAGCCAATTTCTTAAAATTCTATGTTAAATTCTTTCACTTGAGATTATTGTGTATCTTCGGGTGACTAACTTTATTTGACTAAATCGTTACTTTATCTAGTACAGGTAAGTTAAGTTTACTTATGAACATTAGATCTCTTGTGCACCACGTATAAGTTTTATTACATTCTGCATATCTTGTGTTCTCGTTTTGTGATTTTTTTTTTGTCATTGACACACAGTATTTAACGCTTATAATATCTATTATTACTATGGAGCCTACATCCTACAAGCTTCTGCTTTTCGTAGGTTCCTCATATTACCCGTCATTCATATTTCCTTCGTCTTTGTTTGATTCCACCTCAAACTGATTATCTTGTGTTAAACTTATTTCTCGAAATCAAATGGAATGTAAAATCTGTACGAAAATGTGGAATATGGAACAATGAATAAATAGAAAAATGGATCAACGTAATTTTATGCTTCACTGTATTGACATTTGGCACTTATCCTGAAAAGTATAATGAATTAGTAAAATTGGACTGACACTCAAACACTGGGTAATAGTCCATGGGCCAAGACCCGAAAATGGGTTATTGGTACCACCTGAGGTGGTAAACCTTTTTGGTGTCATTTTCTTTGTCGGGCATAGGTATGCTTATCAAGCTATGATAGCATTTCCAAATGAGTAGCTTAGTCATAATATATGAATTTTTAACCAATTTGGTCTTGTTTTTATATCCCTATACTTCTGAATCGAAACTAACCGCTATACAAAGAAGAGCACTGTCTTCTGTATATCCACAGGTGTTCGGTTGTAAACGCGGTGCGCTTAGTCTTTATTCAAGGCAGCGAAGGGAATATCGAAAGGGTTATGATGTCCACAGCTGTCACACGGTGCGCTTAGTCTTTATATAGAACAATGTACTGTTATCATATCTAAAGTTCCCAATAAAAGGGATTATCTATACTGTTTTTTACCACCCTCTCAACAAATACATCAGTTTTAAACAAAAATCGCTCTTTTCATTTACAATATTATTCATTATAATGTATTGTAGTGTATCGGTACATTGTTTTTGCATTATCTTTCATTGTTGGATGGAAATAAAGCGACATTGGCGTGGTATTAGCGTTTTCACCGTAGCGTTTTCACCGGAAAATGATAAATAATTGAAAAATACGGTAAAATTCACGACGAATTGCTTCTTTGTTGTTGTTGTTGTTGTTGTTGTTGTTTTTAGATAAAGGGATATATACTGTATTATAAGCTTTGGATACTCCCTTCGCCGTCTTGAATAAAGACTAAGCGCTGTGGACATCATAACCTTTGGATATTCCCTTCGCTGCCTTGAATAAAGACTAAGCGCACCGCGTTTACAACAGAACACCTGTGAATATACAGAAGACAGTGCTCTTCTTTGTATAGCGGTTAGTCTCGATTCAGAAATATAGGGATATAACAACGAGACCAAGGTGGTTAAAAATTCATTTATTATGACTAAGCTACTCATTTGGAAATGCTATCATAGCTTGATAAGCATATATATGCCCGACAAACAAAATGACACCAAAAAGGTTTTGCCACCTCATGTGGTACCAATATCTGGCCTGGCCCATGGACTATAATGCATGTACTAAGTATCCCGGACAAATATAATGATTTATTGGAATGGCATTTTGATCAGTCTGAAAATGTGTTGGAGCATCCTGGACAAAATAACGAAATGATTCTTTGGTTTTTGACACTTAAACACGCAAAATTATGTAATATAGGCCTACGTATCGAGGAAAAATACAAATATCAGTACAGTTAGATTAACACTTCAGCAATCAGAAATATAATACCGTGTAAATGTACTGCATCGGGATATGTAACGGTGATTAATTAGATTTTGTGTGATTGTTGTCAACCTCAAAAATTTCTTGTAAATATAGCTTTATTGTTGCTTGTTCACTGTTATACTGCAAAAAGTCCGGCGTTAAATGTGAAACACCGAGCAGGTGTTAAATTTCTGGTGCTCATTTATGGTGTTAGATTAACACATCCGGGTGTCATTTCAAAATATGATTTTTTTTTAATTGTTTCCTAGTTACTGTTCTTCTTGTTGATTTTGAACTTCAACAACACAATCAAGAATTTTCCGATGAAGTGCTTGATTTTTGAAAAAAAAAGTGTAAACACCTTTACCCCACAGTAACACGAGTTGATGTGGTCTCCTATTGAAGCTGGACGGGAGTTATACCATTGGCATTAACACCAGCAATACTAGTATCAAATCAACATTATGCGGTGTCATTGTTGAATTAATACCAGCGCAGTGTCAAAAATATCACCAGCCACAGTATCAATTTAACACCACGAAGTGCCAGGTGAACACTTTTCAATACCATCACAACATACTTTCTACACCTGCGGGTGTAGTCCTCTATTTACACTTGATCGGTGTTAGATTTAACACCATGGGTGTTAAATCTAACACCGATTTGTTTGCACTAGTATTTGTAAGTGTCATTACCTGCTATGTGTTGAGAATAGGACCATAGACCTGGCTTATTTATGTCAACAGGTCCTTTGTTTTTTTAATTCTATTTACCAATAAAGACATGATTTCAAAAAATACTAACGAAGATACAACAGCATTCGTGACGAAAAATATGCGCTGAAACATCACTGTGGCCATTACTGAGGATGTGATTAGTGAAGTCGGACTGCTCAGACCACTGTCAGAACTTGTTTTTCCTTTATAAAAGGTTTTTATTCATAGTTTGCCCGCATGTAATATCTGCTATAGAAAACATCGGAAATCTGATATGACAGTGCGCTCTGACAAGAATGCGGAACCAAACGACTTCAAAATCAATATCATTATTTAATCTGACATGCCCAGTGTTGCGTTGTGAAACCAGAAACCTGCCGCTCGCGCAATTTCGTTCGCTTTAACCCCCACCACTCCCTCGTCGAAGTGGGTTAATAGAGGTGCTTTTCGTCACCCCATACTCATCAAATTAACGGACGTACCCCCGAGAGGCGGGGATTCTGTTTATATCTGCGTGCGTGTTTGTTAGTGCGAGGTTGAACCAGAAATATTGCATGCATATAATCTGAGTGGACATTAGTACGAAACTTATTATCAGAAAACCACTTCTCTGAGGATCATGTTTTAGCGATGTAGAGAGCTTTGAACGTGATTGACATTCAAGTAACCAATGAAGATATCTTCCGAACTAGCTTGTCTTACTCTAACATAGTTATGATGTACCGTATAGTGTCTTCTGAATCTGAAATTCTGCTTCACGAGCGTCCTGAATTCCACTAAATTTCTTTTGCTTACTGCGGTGACACTCGATATCATTCAAACACACTTGTCTAAGTTTTTATTATTTTATCCATTGTTACTATTTAAACTTTTTAGCTGAAGCTTGTCCTACTTTTGTTTTGGGGTTGTTGTTGTTGTTTTTTTTTTTCTCTGAATAATAAACATTTCTTGTCAGCATATAATCGATGATTTCATCTCTACTGTCGGTGAATTTTGTGAGTGTATCGGTTGTCACCGCGATTCGACTCAAGAATTGTATTGCGTCCATGTGTACCATGATCTATTTCATAATCGAATTGATTCCATTTTAGTGAGGGATAGCAGTGTTGATTGGAAAGCTGTGCAGGTGAGCATTATTGTCTTAAATTTTTCGTCCGGATATCGGATAACGGAAAACACACACATGATAAGAAAACTATGGGATTTCTTCCTTGGTTTTTTTTTTTGTTTTGTTTTGTTTTTTTTTTTTTGAGAGGGGGTGGTATTACCCACTTCCGAACAGAGACACAGCACGAAGAATTGGCCTCTCACTCGGTGCACTGACTCGTACACAGTACACAATTTTCCAGTTTTAGAAAGATACAGGAATTTTAATCTTTATGAAATGTGTTGCCATTCTGAGGATTAGCTATACACTTGGAAATCGAGAAGCTTTTAAAAATCTTGCAATAAACCAATTACATAAGATTATAACTAAGAGATACAAGGAAACACATTTTTGTTACTCTGCTTTATGAAAATATTTACAACTAACAATAGACAGCATAATTTATATTTTATAAAACAAATATAGCACCATAACACACACACACACACACACACACACACACACACACAAATGTGGTTTCTGGGACGTGATAGGTGAAATCGTTGTAGCCCTTTCCGTGCTAATATAAAGTTTAATGTGCACAAATTTCACACACATATACCTATGGACAAGAAATTAAGGTGGTACGCAAGGAGTTAAAGTGTCTCGGGCAATGCGACTGGATCATTTTATGCATGCACAAGGCGTGGGCGCTGAAACCTTCAGGTGGAAACGTGTTCGAGAGGAAACATTTCGAGATGATACAAATCTGAGAATATGTTTAGAGAACCCCGACAGCATTGAGATGAGGATGAGGTTCGTCTAAAAGCATGTTGCCTTGTCATGTATACGAGAGCTGCAATTCGTCTGGGTGGTTGGCATTCCCGTTCCAAGGACGAATGCATGACTGTTTTATTACACTTTGTGTGTGTGTGTGTGTGTGTGTGTGTGTGTGTGTGTGTGTGTGTGTGTGTGTGTATGTGTGCGTGTGTGTGTGTGTGTGCGTGCGTGTGTGCGTGTGTGTGTGTGTGTGTGTTTGTGTGTGCGAGTGCGTGAACGTGTCTGAAAATGGGGTTTTGTGTAAAAGAGATGTTGGTAATCCGGAGACGATTGATCAATAAACTGCCGGCGGAATCCGTTCTCAACCTCAATTTTTCTTTCATTCTTGCTCATTATTGCTACACAAATTGATTATCACCTGCCGGAGTCTTCGTTCCTTTGTACATCTGCAAGAAGACTTCACTGAAGACAGCGTTGTTTATTGTTATTGTTAATGTCTTTTTTGTGTTTTGTTTTTGTCTGTTTGTTTGTTTGGTTGATGGTCTTTGTATCTATTTTTTCTGTATTTTGCTGCTCAGACTCAGGGATCGATTGCGTCGATTCAAGACATTCTCTCATAGGAAAAAAAAACATGTTAATCGCTTTGGTAACAAGTGAGTGTCGGAAATCTGATCACGATTTAGCGAAAACGTGCTCCTGGGACAGGGACGTTTCACTTGGCATCGACGACGACAACGAAATTGGCCCGAGGGTAAATTGCTATATCCGAAGAGATATCATGAGGCAGTTTCATGCAGAAGTTTTGTCGTCAATACTGCACATCACACAGCCCAAGTGAACAAGAGGGACGCAAAACCCAGGTTTAACGCGGCTAGTAATTGAGCAACCTGTATGATACATCTGTTTCAGAGTAATTGCTTTTTGCAGCTACTTCCCGTGACATTGATTTTTTTTTTTTGTAGGTAGATTAGTTGGTTTAAGTTCTTTTTGCTTTCATCACAGTCTTACTTTTTAGAGACAAAAGAGGAAAGCTTATTCAGCCACTGGGGAGATTGCAGATGGTATTGTGAGTAAGCGTCGGGTTTATCTGGTCATCTTCATCTATGGCAGTTGCACCACAGGCGATCCGTCGCAATTCGTATGAAATACTCTTACTTGAGGCGAAGTATTTCAAAAGATCGCCTTACATAATCTTTAAGCGTGTTCGTCGAAGTTTTATTCTCACGGAGATATGGAGAGTGTGTATTGATATACAGGATGTCAGCTTGCTCCTATATTCTCGGAGGGGGGGGGGCAGTTCACCTTGGGCACTAAAAACAATCATTAGCTTGATCGATGTTTGAGATGCGGTCGCATCAAAATGGTTCTGCGATTTGTAAGTGAGGAGGAATGAATGGTAATTACCGCCGCGGTTTTGTGTTGACGTGATGGAATGAATGAGTACGTATTATAGCTTCAAGATCAAGTGTCACTGATCAAGTTCATGAAGTTTTTCATTTTGAATGCTTCTTCGAAAGATTTAAGCTTCTCAACTAGCCCTTTACTGTTTGTATAGTTATGATCATTTGCTCTTTTTATACAGCTTCCGTGAGGCCAAGTATTCTGTTACTTCCCAAATCAAAATAAATCGTCATGCAATGGATCTAGTGCATGGTGCACCCATTCATAAGTGCAACATTATAGTAGAAACAGGTTAACCCGAGAGCATGCAGGCGTCCCGCGTTCATTTGAGTTCCCCCATAACCTTCAATTAAAGGAGAAGATGCAGCCATGAATCGCAATATCGGCTTGCTTCGTACTTCATGACTTAGATTTTAATAATAGAAGATATTGGTTTCATTCATACACGTAATGGCGTTACTGTGTAGGATTCCAGTCTCCCATATACAAAAACAGACGTGATTAAAGACTGTTAGTCTGGGTGCCAGAGGCTGAACCTTGTTTTACCGTCCACCCAATGTTTTTTGATGGTTTTACCCTATTTCGGGGATGCTGAATCCGAATCCGGATGATGCAACTCTTGCATCCTTGAGGGTTTTGAGATATTCAAGATGGCCGCCAAGATGGCCGCCAAAACCGGAAATTCCCACGTATTTCCTTCTAAATGGTGAGATATTGAAAACAAGTGATGGTTTTACCCTATTTCGGGGGTGCTGAATCCGAATCCGGATGATGCAACTCTTGCATCCTTGAGGGTTTTGAGATATTCAAGATGGCTGCCAAGATGGCCGCCAAAACCGAAAATTCCCACGTATTTCTTTCTAAATGGTGTGAAATTGAAAAGAATTGATGATTCTCCCTATTTGGAAGGTGCTGAATCCGAATCTGGATGATGCAACTCTTGCATCCATGGAGTTTTTGAGATATTCAAGATGGCCGCCAAAATGGCCGCCAATTAAAACCGGAAATTCCCTTGTATTTCCTTCTAAATGTTGAGAAATTAAAAACAATTGATGGTTTTACCCTATTTCGAGGGTGCTGAATCCGAATCTGGATGATGCAACTCTTGCATCCATGAAGTTTTAGAGATATTCAAGATGGCCGCCAAAATGGCCGCCAATTAAAACCGGAAATTCCCATGTATTTCCTTCTAAATGTTGAGAAATTGAAAATAATTGATGGTTTTACCCTATTTCGAGGGTGCTGAATCCGAATCTGGATGATGCAACTCTTGCATCCATGAAGTTTTAGAGATATTCAAGATGGCCGCCAAAATGGCCACCAAAACCGAAAATTCCCACGTATTTCCTTCTAAATGGTGAGAAATTGAAAACAATTTATTTTTTTTACCCTATTTCGAGGGTGCTGAATCAGAATCTAGATGGTGCAACTCCTGCATTGTTGAAGATTTTGAGATAGTCAATATGGCCGTTAAAATGGCCGCCCAAAACGGAAGTTCCCATGTATTTCCTTCTAAATGGTGACAATTTGAAAGCAATTGGTGGTTTTTATCTTATTTTGAGTGTGCTGAATCCGAAGCTCAGGATACAACTCTTGCATCCTTAAGGGTCTTGAGATGATAAAGATGGTCGCCAAAAATGACCGCGAAAAACGGAAATTCATATGTAGACCCCCTATTTCCTTCTAAGTTGTGTAAAATATAAAACAGTTGGTGGTTTTACACTATTTTGAGTTTGCTGAATTTGAAGCTCCAGTATACAGCTCTTACTTCCTTGAGGGTTTTGAGATAATAAAGATGGCCGCCAGAATGGCCCCTAAATGGCCGTCAAAAACGAAAATTTCCATGTGAGCCCTATATTACCTTCTAATTGGTATGAAATTGAAAACAAGTGGCGGTTTCACTCTATTTCGAGGGTGCTGAATCCGAACCTGGTTGATGCAACTTTCATGTTCTTTTTTAAGGGTTTTGAGATGTCCAAGATGACCGCCAAAATAACTGTCAAAAATTGGTAAATTTTAGGCCCTATTCAGCACCCTCGAAACTTGGTTGTTGAAAATCGTCCATTCTTTAGGGTTTTTAGACGTCCAAGATGACAGCCAAAATAAGTGGCAGAAATTCCGATGTCAATATATTTTTTCTTTATGGTAAAATTTTTAAAATAAATTGATGGTCTTACCCTATTTCGAGGGTGCCGAAGGTCTTAAAAGGTTTTCGGACAACTAATGTCCTGTATGAACGGAAACTCCTTAACATGTTCTTATACTGAAATGGTGAAGTATTGTGCTCCAACGCGAAGCGGGAGATTAAACCCATGCAAGGTGAAAAGCAATAATTCGTATTCTTGAATTCAACTCAGTTGACAATGGTTGAGCGAATTTGTCAAATCAGCCAAAATTTATTGAAAGTCAAAATGACAGTCACAATGGTATTGTAATATACTGAGATATTCCGATATGTCTCAAACGGAACTTTAACACGTACTGGAAAAAAGAAGAAGTGATATTGACATCATACTGAAACGTACAAACGCAAAGAAAGATACGATTGAAAATGTCTTTATGCATAATTGTTATGAAATAATGTTTGTGGTCTCCAATGATATGGCTCCATAGATGTAAAGTTAATCCTTTTCGGCTATCAATATCAAATTATGGCATGTTGGTATTTGGTGTTGAAACTTGTCTTGTATTCTGACGAGTCTCGCCTCGTATTCTTGTGAAACTTGTCGCATATTCTGATTAGGTCATTGGAAATGGTTGCATCCATGAACACTATAGTAGATATCAATAAGGGTAATTTCAAAAGCACTCTGCGCGATTATGATATTTGTAAGTACTGGATTATCAACTATTACCTTCCATGTTGTCGTTTGATTTTTATTTAGCTTTTTTTTTTCCAAGGCGCGTTACCTGTGATTTGTCCGTCCCCTCGTGTGTGTTTGTAATAGATTATATATACATATATACATACATAATGTTACATCATATTGAAGAAAAAATTGAAGCATAACAATAAAAATGTCCCACTCGTGTCTTCAACAATGTCATCAAGACCACCAATATAAACCAAATAACCAATTTGAGTGTTCATGGATAAAGAGATTAAAACTGCTCATGGATTAAGGCAGGTAATGTTGGGTAATTTCAGTACACTTCTCTACATCACTATCACAATATGATTTAGATGAACATGTCTTGTCCATTAATTGTTAGTGTTCAAAACTTATCCATTATATGTAGAGGAAACAGTGTAATCTTGCAATTATTCAACCGCATCTGTAGTCTTGAAGGGTTAATTATTGCTGGCACACTTGTATCGTACCAACTCAAAGATATCCAGTAGAGCTGGTTTCACTGTATATACAGCAAGTTCAAACTGTGCCATTGACGAAAACCATCAATTGTTATCAATTTCTTACCATTTATAAGAAGGAAATACATTGGAGTTTCCGTTTCGGCGGCCATTTTGGCGGCCATTTTGACTATCTCGAGGTGCATCATCCAGATTCGGATTCAGCACCCTCGAAATAGAGTAAAACCATCAACTGTTTTCTATTTCTCACCATTTAAAAGCTAATACATAGATATCTCCGGTTTTGATTGGAGGCCATTTTGGCGGCCATTTTGGCGGCCATCTTGAATATCTCAATACCCTCAAGGATGCGAGGTTTGCATCATCCAGACTCGGATTTAACACCATAGAAATAGGGTAGATCCATCAATTGTTTTCAATTTCTCACCATTCAGAAGGAAATACATGGGAATTTCCGGTTTTAATTGGCGGCCATTTTGACAGCCATTTTGGCGGCCGTCTTGAATATCTCAAAAACTTCATGGATGCATGAGTTGCATCATCCAGATTCGGATTCAGCACCTTCCAAATAGGGAGAATCATCAATTATTTCCAATTTCACACCATTTAGAAGGAAATACGTGGGAATTTTCGGTTTTGGTGGCCATTTTTGCGGCCATCTTGAATATCTCAAAACCCTCAATGATGCAAGAGTTGCATCATCCAGATTCGGATTCAGCACCCTCGAAATAGGGTAAATCCATCAATTGTTTTCAATATCTCACCATTAAGAAGGAAATACGTGGGAATTTCCGGTTTTGGCGGCCATTTTGGCGGCCATCTTGAATATCTCAAAACCCTCAAGGATGCAAGAGTTGCATCATCCAGATTCGGATTCAGCACCCCCGAAATAGGGTAAAACCTTCAAAAAACATTGGGTGGACGGTAAAACAAGGTTAGGCCCAAAAAGTGGCTTTGGCACCCAGACTATGTGGAGAACTGTGGACTGTAGAGAACTATTATAGGCAAAGTGAGGAATGAGACACTCGGAAGGTGGCAAGAACAGAGAGGTAGAAGATAGGGAGGAAAATAAAAGAAAAAGAAATGGTGACTCTTTATCTGCATTGCCAAATGACCTGAAATGATATAATTTCTTTGTAGTAGGCTTCATACATCCAGCATAAATTCATAACAAAATAACAGAGTAACATTCGAATATCGATCAGTGCCACATGTCTTGCACTGTGTCACCAGTTTGTCGTGTGTAATTACCACTCAGTTGTTGAAATCTACAGAGGCCTAAATTTTCGATTTCAGTGTTGTTTTTTTCAACACCATTATTGAGTTATTTTAGGCACTCTTTGCTGATATCCGTGCAGACAAGATTGTTTTCTAATGACACCAACGTGTGCCCACGCTAATTGAGGTACTATTGAAAGGATAATGGGGTTTGAGAATGGAGATGTGTGGGTATCTGTTCAGGTTTCGTTTACTCGCAGCAACTTGAATAAATATGGATGAGATTAACAGCATCCACGCACCACTCTACCCAAGTGTCTCAACTCGATCTCCAAAGCCCTCTCAGATTAGTTACATCCTATAGTGTCCAAAGTATTTAACGACAACAATTATCTCAGCAACTGCGATGTCCCACATAAATATAGAGCTCTCAAACCAAGGAACCTGTAAAGCAGGTAAGCACTTTACCGGCATGATAAAGTTGATGATTAATCTATCGTTTATACGATGTTTAATCCATGCAATATTTACTTTTATAAAATGGGTTCAAGAATGTAGCCAATAGGAAGAGCTGAAATGAGTCACGTGTGCTTTGGTTACTCAGTCCCATTGCACTGCGTGTTAAATCCTATTGCCGATCGTCTGTGCGCGCGGCGGCTCCTTTGAATTGCATGCATACGCGCTGTCAATCCTGTAAACAACTTCTAGTTCGGACTGCCGGCCGGCCGGCCTTTCTTCACTTGTGCATAACATGTGTGGCATACGTATGATACGTACAGTGTACAGTAGACCAAGCGTTGTGGGACCGGACGCGTACATGGAGTCACTTTGAAGGGCAAGTCCAACGATTTAGCAGGTTAATTCTCACGCCGTTTTCAGAGTATGTTGTCTAGTAGGCCTGTATGAGGAGTCTATATCAAGTCTTTAAGGTAAAGGGTGCATATTCTATGTAAAATAAGTAAGTTTTCATGCGGGAACTTAAGTGTCCGGAAACCCAACCCCCCATCATACTTATATGTGCGGGATTTCCGAGTGCGACGTGCGTAAATGTTTGGGACGAACATCTTCGGACGTTTTGACCCACAAAGGTACGTGAAAAACGCTGAAAAATGCTGTTAGTTTTCGAATTTTCGACCCATTTTATAAAACAAATGATGCACAGGATTATTTCGTGGCGTTAGTGGTTCGCCTCGTGCATGTTTCACAATTGTAAATACCCTCGAGTGCACTATACGCCTCCACTAACGCACTCTATCCTGTGCATCATTTGTATATTATAGCATGGCATTAGCTTACAGAGACGCAGTCATTGGCAGAACGTAATGAAGGGTGATTATAAGGTTTTATTTCTTGTCAGTATTTACCATCAATTGGGTCCAACGTTATGATATCGAAATAATATCAAGTTAAACTGTGTACTTACAATTTATAGTTTTATCATCATACTTGTCATCATTATAATCGCGTTATATAGTTCGATATGTGGTAATCATCCACATTTAGTGAAGATTTCCCACTTATGTGATACGTTGTCATGTTGTCAGTATACTTCTTTTGCTTTCACCGTAGCATCATTAGCAGCAGTCGTAGCGATGTTGTGGTGAGAATATCACCGTCATTTATGAAAGAAAAACAAATAAGTACCTTGACTGTATCTACTACCACAAGCATGACCATCAACTTCCAGAGTACATGTAGATAAAGTTCATTGATCAGCAGTAATGATCTTGAGTATTGATTTTTCATCCTCTGTGCATAAAGGAAATATTTCATAACCCATTTTTAATCATCATACCAGACTCATTAATGCCCTTTCCTATGGCTGAAGTCATATCTAAAACGTAACATCATTAGCTTATATACTATCAGTGACCTTTGGCCCCTATGTTTCTATCCTTCCCTCCAAATCACATTGACAATTGACAACCATGGAGGTATAACTGTTTACTTTACGGATTTTTAAATCTTTAATCAGCGCATCTGCCTTAAGTTTCACGCCAATCTACCGGAGGGATTTCTCTGAAATCATGTTCAAACCATGTTGGTTATCTTGAACAAATGGATGGACCAGCATCCTGCCTGGATTGACGTAGAAAAAAAGAGGATATCATCCGGAAAAATATCACGTATGCTTATACTCTCCGTATAACTGAAGGTCAGTTGCGATGGTTTTCCTCACATATTGCAAAAACTGTTAGAAAAACAAACAAACAAACAGCGTTAAGCAACGTTGTTGCTAAAGTTTTTAAACATTATTCAAGTCTTACCTTCCGTGGCAGCGGCGAACATAGCCAAGAAGTAACCTAGGAAAACGTGCCACGAAGTCATTGGAACAAAGGCCGTGTGCGTCTGGGTCCAGAGGGAAAAAAGTAGTGAAGACTTTGGGATCTGCTGATTGGTTCAACGTGATTGTTCCATGAGTTGGCATCTAGCGTTCCGATACCTGCAGAGATTAAAAAAAAACAGATGAAACACCAGACATTAAAAAAAAAAACATGAATTATATCATTATGGAATAAGGAGAAAGTTTTGACAGCAATTAGAAACATGGTCATTTCTCTGAAGTGTATCTGGTTCATGTTCCTAAAACCCTTTTTGATTACGTGTATACTGCATTGTTTCCAAATCTTAACTCGCGGAAGCTACAAAATGTTTGAATAAGTGGGGCAATCTTTCAGAAGCTAGACACCAACTAGAAATGTCGCTATGGCGACTGGTATGCCTCCGCCATAATGCATGATTCTATTAATAGGTCTAGATAGTATATATGTGGACAATGTGTGATTACATTTTCACAAAATTGGAAAAATATTAAAATGACAAGTTTGTCACAAATGTGTTGAATGTTCACTTTCATTGACCTAGGTTTAATTGGATGAATAGGAGAGCATGTATTTGGGATTTAAGGACTTTAAAGGACAAGTTCACCTTCATAAACATAAGGATTGAGAGAATGTAGCAATATTAGCAGAACACATCATTGAAAGTTTGAGGAAAATCGGACAATCCGTTCAAAAGTTATGAATTTTTGAAGTTTTAATGTAGTAACCACTGGATGAGAAGACTACTGCATTGTATGAATAACTTAGATGTCACATGCGTACAACAATATACGGAAAATACAAAGAGAATTTAACAAAATTTCATCTTTTGAAAAAAGTACACATTCCCTTGACTCGTTACCGACATATGTTAGGGGTAATATCATTCCCCCTGTCTTTAGAAAGAGGCAAGTCAAGTGCTCTTTTATTATGCGAAAAAAGTGAAAATATGTTGAATTTTCTTTACATTTTCTTTATACTGTTGTACGCATATGACTCACAAGCTGTAGTAGTCTCCTCATCCAGCGGTTCCAACACAAAAATTGTAAAAACTCATAACTTTTGCATCGATTGTCCAATTTTCCTCAAACTTTCACTGATGTGTTCTACTAATATTGCTGCATTCTCTCAATCCTTATGTTTATAAAGGTGAACTTGTCCTTTAACTTGACTTTGACCCATTCATACGTATATGCATTGAGTAATTTTCAAGGTATGGAGAAAAAGTGCAATTTCTGTATTGAATGGTAAATTGCTACCATTTTCTTCTGGCCTTTGACCCTAAAATTCATAAGATAATCACTGTCATGCAGAACACGCATAAATATGTAGTACGTCTCAAGATAACTCGAGCCACTTCCGAGAATTGGAGGAAAAACTTAGTTCAGCACTCTCACTTGATCTTTGACTTTTTGACCTTTGAGGCAAAAACAAAAGAAAAGAAAAAAACTTTCCAGAGAATCTCTATTAGGTTATACATGCATACACCAAGTGTAAAAAAAAATAATCCTGCTGGCATTGCATAAACATGACGGAAATAGTAAAATTTTGAAGAGTTGCCCTTGACCTTTGACCCTGACCTTTGACCCCATGAACCCTAAATTCTCTAGATAATCACTGCCAGTCAGTACATACTATGTTCCATGAAGATACCTTGAACAATTTCCAAGGTACAGAGAAAAAAGGTGAAGTTTTAACATCTTTACTTGACCTTTTGACCTTTGAGATTTGACCTCATGACCCAAACTTTCACCTGAGAATCTTAATTGGGTAGTACATGTATACACTAAGTTTCAAGAAAATATCTTCAGGCATTGCATAGAAATGGTGGAAACAGTGAAATTTTACGTATTTGACCTTGACCTTTTGACCTTTGACCTTGAGTATGTGCACCTAAAAGTTGATAGGCACAACTTCACCCCCTAATACACATACATGCTAAGTTTCATTAGGATACCTCAAAAGGTTTTGATAGTTACCCTGTCCACAAAATTCATTACAGACGGACGGAAGGACGGACGGACGGACAACCCGAAAACATAATGCCTCCGGCACCACTTCGTGGCGGAGGCATAAAAACTACACAAGTCAACTCTACATTTTCTCAACGCCTCAAGCAAGTCCTGACGAAGGACCGTCGAGAGGTCGAAAGCTCGGTATATATTAAAAACACTGAACAGAGAAAACAAAGCAAATGTTTTAGAAGCAAAGCACAAAACAGGTTAGTCATCGCACTCTTCATCAGCGAAGAATGTTCGGTACGTCAACCGAAAGAAATTATGAAACTACCCTTAACCACTGAAGTCGAACACAATGAATACATCCGGAAGTCTGCAAAAAGCTATATATATATATATATATATATATATATATATATATATATCCATGTATACAGTGTAAACTGTGTTTGCAGACCTCCGGATGTAGTCATTGTCTTCGATATCAGTGGTTAAGGGTAGTTTCATAATTTCTTTCGGTTAAAGTATACCGAACATAATATGTATATATATATATATATATATATATATATATATATATATATATATATATATATATATATATATACATATATATATATATATACATATATATATATATATACATATATATATATATATATATATATATATTCTGATCTTGTGTGCCATTCAAGTCGCTAAAATGCTGTGGTGAAAGATATATGTATATGTATATATATATATATATATATACATATACATATAATCTATGTGAAAGGATAAGAAACGGCAAATGTATTTCCACGGACACTCCTGTCAACAAAATTGCACGTGTTGCGAATTGCTTTCCGCATAAAATGACAGCTCTCCAAAACAAAACCAAAAAAAAAAAAGAATTACAATATTTGTCTCGTCTGGATAACGAACAAAGGGTGTACCTCCTCAAGAAACTTACTGAAAATACAACAATTAACAAAATGAAACGAACGTTCGGGGAAAACCATTTTCATTCCTCTGTGATACAGCTGGAGGTGATTTCAGCCATGATATGTCTGACGCAAAGCCCTATGGACGGAGGGGTAATCTTCCTCTGTCATCTTGTTCAGTTTCTTTGATCTCCGGCTGACGATTACGAAATCATAATCATGTTCACTATGCAACATGATTTCAGCAATAACAAAAACATCTAGAGGCCAAACCATTGGAACGAAAGGGGCCTAGACGTCTGTTGTTTCGAATAAATGATGACAAATGGTTTCGAGTCAAGTCACTGTTGCCTTCACTCCCATGTTGAGGAAAACTGCTGCATAATAAAGAGAAAGGGGGCTATATCACGAAAACTATGACGACATTATTTACACAATCTCAAGCCCAAACCCGCAATTACGTATTGCGGTTATGTTGAATATTAGAATGCCCCTCTGAAGGGGAGACTTGATCAAAATTTTTAGGGAGAAAGAGATAATAAAAACAGATAAATGAGGCGCTTGAAGGAAAGACTTATGAACAGACCAAGTAAAGACTATAACGGCGTATCAGCCTATCCGTTGTGCAGTTTTCATGTCGAAGACTTGGCACACAGATTATTTTCTACGTATAATAGTAAAATGTTATAGTCTGACATTAAGGCATTGGGGTAACAAACACACTGAAACGAGCCAGCATTTAAAGAGGATTTGTACTTTAAAGCAGACGGCAGCATGTACGCATCTATTGCTTACGTCATAATTGTCTTCGAGGTCACATGTGTATCGATGTCACTTCGATCGCAATCGAGTCATGAATCGGAAGTTATCGATTCGAATTTATAGTAGATAAATATTTGGATAACGATCTTTACACAAAGGGTATGATACCAAAGCTGGGCCCTCAAAGCTTCCCCCTATACATGTAACTGTGTATAGAAATGTTTTATGGTGATTGTGTTTTAGTTACAAATGAAATAAATAAAATGAAATCAAACATGTCAAGTAACCGCGTCTAATTTCTGTACAATATTTTTCTTTCTGAATCTAAGTAATTCTAGAGTACAGTTGGTCCTGTTCTTTAGATTGATGTTCAAGAATACTCTTATTTCAGTACCAGTGATCAGAAAAATTACTAGTAATGCATTTTTGTAGGTAATCTGCATGCCTCATCTCAATGAATAGGAGATATATGTGGCGCAACTTCAAAGTGTCAAAAATCTCAAGCCACACACAACCATGACGACGTACAACACAGAAAGTCGATAAATCCTTGTGGAGATACTTCATCATAATGGACATTCAGTAGTGATACATTATAATACGAAGGCTTTATCAGCGGCAGTAAGCTTCCATGAATTCACAATGAGCAAACGCGCTTCCATATTGTCATTCTAACAAGTCTTGCATGTACTATCAAAGGTCTTGTCACGTTACATGAGGTACTTAGTAATGCAGAGAACAATACATGAACGTCATTATGAAATAAACATTGGTTCTTAATCATTTTGATCGGAAGTGTTTTTATTAACGATAGGAACTGAACTCCCCTTAAAATCGATGTTTCGAACTCTTTATGAGCAGACGGAAAACAGTCTTATCTTGTCAAGAATTCAGTACTAAGAAGTAAAAATCAACGATTACAGTCATTGGTTGTTTGGCGTGCGTAACCGTCGCAATATGACCAATTTTGGTCATATTGCGACTTGTATTTATAAGGAAATGAAATGATTATCTTCTTAGAAAGTTGAATAGTTTCAGATTTCAATATGTATAACTATCATTTCTTTTTGTTACCTTGATTTTTCTTTTTTAAATGATACGATTCTGAGTTTCCCAAAGGAATGGTGTAAGTTTCACCTAGTCTGAGGCAATTGTTGAAGTAATGCCACTCAGTTTGAGATGCCAGACAATCCTCGTCTGAGAAAAGATCGATCGGTCCGAAAATATTAATCATTGTCACAACAAGTTGAGTAATTCTATCTATTTCTGAATGCCAAACTTTTCACCTAGGAGCCTTCTACCTATAACCTTGAGGCCCGTGTGCGGATCTGAACTTCATCTTTTCTTTTGGACTGATGCACAGTGCTAGAATACAACTACACAGTTAGTCTAAGCCTTTTCTAAATGAAAAGTAGGTTCAAATTTGGCAGCTTTACCTCTGTGAACTCCAGGTTCATGTTACCTTTGCCCTCTAGCTGCACACGAGGCCTAGCGATCAGATGTACAAGAAAATTCTTTCATTTCCCATCACGCAACAAATACTGTTCTCCCAAGTTTAAAGACAAAGGTTCATCCATCACATGCAGGCAAAGTTGGCTCATGTAAATAAATCTTACAATATTACAAAAATTAAAAGTGTAGGTTTTGATTGCATAAAAACTAGAATAACTTATTGATATTCTCTTGCTTTTATGGAATAATCATTACCAAAATCAATCACCTAATATAAGTACACACATTGATTTTGGACATTATTGGACTCTACTGAATTACACCATACTTCGAACTGCGCAGTGAGGAATGAAACTCCTATCAACGCAACTCGTTTTTACAATGCACTTTAATCGTTTATCCTGTCTTACAGGATCGGATACTTCATTTCTGAACGAACCTACAAATTTAACTATATTGCCCTTGAATATATTGGAAAATAATTTCCAAATTCCACATGTATCCGAGTCTACAAAGCACAAAAATGTGTTCCCGTGGGATTGATAATATTCACAAGAGATCTCAGTGTACTATTATAATGGCCTCAGATTTGACGCATGAATCATGCTGTCGACCTACATGCATATCACGTACCCCAACAGGGTTTGTCAATGACATAAGCATCTCGTATCTCACGTGAAACATTGGTGCATTATCTGTGTATCCATGTCAGAGGCCGTCACCAAAATCAAACTTCCGCTTATAGATGGCGGCCCCCCGCATTTTGTTCATAACGATTTGATTGAATAGTTTAAGATTTTCCAATTGTGCGTTTATTACTACAATTCACGCATACTGTATGATTGACATGTGTATCTTTTTTACAATGTTTAATTATATTTAGCATTTTGACATTTTGTAATGTCACATTTATTTTGCGAAAAATGCAGAAATGACATAGAATCAAAATCAAATCACATAACAATGAGTCAAGCAGGACCAGTGGAAACTTCATTTAATTAGTAAAGCACGTCTTTGACAGAATGGATAACCCTTGCGTCACAGGCAGCTCTCCGGAAACCTCTCACGGGTCACCGCCACCGCGTCGGCTGCCCTAGCACTCCTGTAATCCATTAATCATCCTATCTCTAGCTCTGTTTCATGAACGAGCGCACGTTGTAGAAAACAAAAATTCGCAAAAAAAAATCCAACAACGTAAAGCAGAATATTGTTGTTGTTGTTATTGTTGTTGTTGTTGTTGTTTTGAGGCAGATTTCTGCCCAGTTCCAGCCAGAATCTTTAGGTGGTCATGTACAAGGTCAAGGGGGGTGGAATTTTGTACTCGGCTGGTTAGAATGGAGCACTCCGCGGAGTAACTATGCACTTCACTTATGGTACATATATCTTTCATCTAGTCGAATCTTGTCTTCGCAAAAAAAAAAAAAAACAATACAACAGGAATACATATTGTGAGTCGTTGCAAAATCCTAAGCCCCATTAGGCAGGGTTCAGACTTGTTTGCAGCTTCTTGTTCTTGATCTATATAGGAAGGGGAGTGAAGACGTCAAATATATTTCTTTTCGAAATCTCAAACAATGAGATCTCTTCACCTATGGTCACGTGTTGCAGTGATGAAAAAAAAATCCCCGAAGCACGTGTAATTATGAATGTTTTATTCGTATTAAACCTCTCATGTAAACAGAAACATAATAGGGCGTGTAACTAGTGGATAAGCAATCAAAAATAAGATACAGAGAGTGATTCTCCACCCACTATCCCTCCTTCCCCAGGCTGAGGTATTTATTGCTGCTATCATACCCCTTATTATCCCATCAGATAACATCTCGACATGTCGTTTTGTTTCATTCGTTTTCTCCTTTCTGTACAATGATTGAACAATGACCTGAAGTCATATTATATACTATCATCATTACCACTTCAGCTACTGCACGCCAAGTTTCATATTGTGTGACATTGTAATCATGATTATACTCCTCGAGCCTATTTCTCTGTAGACCTCTGCGATGTTTAGACAACGCAGAAATGCGTGAAACACTTTTAACTATATGGACAGATAAACTTAGTGCATTCATGTGCTTATGTAAGAATGTGAAGATGCGTCTGTGTTTGTGTGTGTGTGTATGTGTGTGTATGTGTATGTGCGCGAGCGTGTGGGTGCGTGTGTGTGTGCGTATTTGTGTGCGTATCTGCAAAATAGTTTCTTTTTACTGTCAAGAAACATTGGTAAGCCACTCAATGTGGAGTTTCTACTACCACAGCTAAACTGGGATTTCATATCTACATACGATAGCAAGAACAATTTTAAACATAATTGCAAACACCTGAAGACGTGCTATTAGGTAGAAGCTATTTATACACGAGAATATCATACAGATATTAAAACGCGCACCCGGACACTTATAACCTTGAATAATTAACACATCACATTTTTATCTAAAGATATGACACACACACACACACACACACACACACACACACAAACAAAAGTTTCCATGGTATTGGCGCGAGCACGTACATTCATACATGCTTACATTAAATGCAAACATCAAATTTTGTTCGTGTGTGATCACAGCTGTAAAACGTTGTCATTTTTCGACACTTACAGAGGCTCCACACATTTAAGGGTAGTAGGAACATTTTTGAAAGACAAATATATACAAACTGTATATACATGAATGTAAATTATAAATATACATACATACATATCACATAGAGATCGGTTAAGATTCTGGCGTCACAGCACTATGCGAGTCATCTTCTCCATATTTGGTAGATATGCCCAGAATTCATCACAGAGGAGGCATCTTGAGTAACTCCATCTGGACAGAGCCCAGCCTACAGAGCCTATTGATTGCGTGTATTTGTTTGTATGCGTGCGGGTGTGTATGCGTGCGTGTGTGTGTGTGTGTGTGTGTGTGTGTTGGAGTGAGGGAGGGAGAGAGGGAGGAGCAAGAACAGAGCGGTGGATGTTCTCGAATCGCCTTCCAAGTGGAAAACATCGATTGCTATGTGCACGGAAGTATCAATGACGAATATGAAAGGCTGTGTCTGGGTGGATCACTTCCCCTCTATAACAAGCATTGTACGACGGCCTTTTGGGGTCAAAGGCTTGGAGTGTCTCGCACAGCGTAATGTACAAGTATTGTTTGGCATATTACACGTCTCACAATAAAATGTGGACGAAGAAAATCTAGTCTCATGCGATGACTCTAAAACAATGGCCGAGATTATGTTTCAGTGATGAAACTACTTTCTTTTGGGAGCAAATCAACTCGCCCCGCTTTTTAGCCTGCTATCGACATTTTGTTGATACAGATAAGATTGTAGACATAAAGCTGCAAATGGATATTTCAACTGTTGTTTTCTCATTCAAGTAGACGAATAATTAATTGAATGAAAAAAAAATAGTGTTTCGAATAGAAACTGCGCTTTAATATGCTACCGAAATAAACACCACACTGCCAACCTCATCTACAAAATGGTCTGATACACAGTAGTGAATAATGCTTTTATTTTTGAGTAAAAATGTACTGGCGGCACTTATTCAAGCATGCGCCTAAATGTATTGTTCTTACCATGCTGCCATTGTGCATGCCACCCACCCTCAAGAAATGGGACACCTGTGCATAATGAAAATTTCCTCTCTCCATTCCTTCTCTCTCTCTCTCTCTCTCTCTCTCCCTCCCATCTTCATTCCTTACATTCCATACATGCTTTTCCGTTGTGACGTCATAAACCACCTGTGCAGATGCTAAAGTACTTTTGGGTAATCTCCATTCGATCAGTTAGTACCAGTTAAATGGGGGACAATATAGTCTGCAGAAGATCGGATTCCAAGAGAAAGTGCGTGCAGGTATAGGGGGAAGGGGTCGGAAGGGGTAGGCAGGTTCGAGCTTAAGCAAAATAAGTATTCATATTTCATGAAATAAAGAGAAACAATGTCGCCGAAGTAGAAATTATGCACCAATGTATTAACTATTTTCACGTTTGAAAGACTGAGACACATAAGACAAGAGTGTTGTCATCTCTGATGTTCCACATTCTTCGGGTATTGTGTGCGTGTGTGTGTGTGTGTGTGTGTGTGTGTGACACTGGATTTTAACCATTGACATTCACATGGGTTCAGTGACACATTTAATCAATTGTTCTATCAGTTTCACCGCAATAAATGATCTTGACACAAACATCGATAATAAGACAGGTTTGTTCACACACTTCTGAGCTCGAGTGCATTTTAGTGTAACATTTCACTGAAATCTCATGCGAGTGGTTTTATGATAAATCGCCATAAATGCTTAACACATGACATAAGAAAATCCCACACATGACGATTTTTTTTTTCTTCAAAATTTCCTTTTTCTTTTTAAAATCGGAAGTTAATGTGATAAAACGTTATTTCTAAGTAAAACTGAAGTAGAAAAATCTAGTACAGGCAAAAACAGGCATGGCCCCATCCTTCAAATACTAACGACCATTGCAACATTTCCACAAATAGTATTGCGGCGGCAGTTGCAGATACTGTAAGTTGCAATTATTGCCACTCAGCCGGAGAGGACAGCAAGGAACTCAAAGAATTACGGGCCACCTGCACAGTGTCAGCTAGAGGCAGACTGGTGGGGTGAATTGGTTTCAAAACACACAACCTCGAGCAAGTTAAGTAGTCTTTAATAGCAAATCATTAATGTCCCTATACACGCATCAGCGGACTCCTGAGTATAATCACAGGCTTTATTGTTCGCAGAGACCTGACGAACCCGGAGCTATCTAAACTCAAGGGGTGATGAGTGCTTGTCTTTGGCAATCATGGAAAGCGACATGGGTCAATGGCTCGGCTTTACAACCTTCGCTGTGCTTGTGACAGTCACGTTGTGTATCCGTTTAAAGCTGAACGAGTCTTCCAAAAAGCCTTCTTGGAAAGCAGAATTCTATTTAGCTTAAAATTATTATAAAATTTTGAGGTGTTTCCGTTGTTTATTTGGCTCTTTACGCTTGATAGATAGTTACAGCCCCTGTAAGGGGTGAATCAGAAGGGAATGTGACATAATTCTGATTAATTCAGAATATCTTGAGAAAAAAAAAACCCTCTGAAAACAAAAAGGTCATTTACAATGACGTTTACAAATGGGGACAAATATTGCTTTTATGCATCTTGTTTGATTTGTTTTCACATCAGACATCACAGCTAGAAGTGCCCTTCGATCTGCATGTCAGCCTTTATGTGTCAATACAATCATGCTTCCACAGTTTTTTTGTGTTATTTATGTCCTCCATTGAATCTTTCTTTCCCGCCTTTCCCAAGATGAAAATTACCTGTCCAGGGCGGAGGAGATGCCGTAAGGGGAGGAGGGGGAGGAGGACTGTAAAGGAAAGAGATAGCCTTTGTAGTTCAAAATATTTACAACCACAGTTGCACAATGAGAGATCTTATTGTAATCTAAATCCACGACGTCGTTATATTCTGAGAAGCGAGAAGTCACAGGCAAATTCGTTGTCAGTTTCATTATGCCGCCGTTTAAAAGTGAGTCTATTTGCAGAGGCATTTTTGAGCAGCCATCTCGCGGTAGACATCGGTACACTGACACGTTTGGATTGATAAATCAAGTGAGTGGCTTCTGCTCATGCGCAGTTCAGTCTCGGCGACCCCACCTGTGACTCGCATGACTGACGATAGGTACTCCAGGAGGCGATAGGGACCCTTGACGTTATTAACATAGCCTACAAAGACTTAAAAAGAATAAAATGAAGAACGATTGCGGTAAAGGTAGTAGGTCTATCTTTGGTTTGGTACACACAGAAGCATGCAAACAAGAAAAGGAATTATTCGGGAAAATCCCATTTATGGTTTGGAAAAAAACAAAACAACTTTTTCATAGGATGGGGTTAAAAATGAGGTATCACATACGGACTTGAAACAAGTTTGCAAAGCGGAAGGTTGATAAGGATGTGTTTCTTTCTATGGGGGGGGGGGGGGGGTCTTTTCATATACTGCCGGAGACAACACTTACAGGAAATGTTAAAAGGGTGTATCTAGACCTCGCTCCTTTTGTTTCCTTGCTTCCTCTATTCCCGTGTCTCGTGTAAATCGTCTACAAAGCACGCAGAATTGGGCTGCACGACCTTTTTTTTTTTTGTGAGAGTTGGAAAAGTCATCCTCCTCAGCCTCTACTTCATTCCCTTCTCTGGCTACCTATACAGGGTGTTATCGTTAAGTACTTTTGTATGTAGGACCTACGTAAATCTCTCTTAACACACTGGCCCCAAGGTATCGTATTCAATGCTTACCCAAGAAGAAATCTTTCATCCCCAAATCACAGCCTTCAAAGGCAGCTACCCAATAACTCCTATAAGTCCAGCTGGTAATAGGACCTTCACATTCGCGGGATACAAGCTGAAGAATAATCGCGTCTTTACGCGTATATTATTAGACAATCCGTATCCACAAACTCTTTTAAAAACAAACACTGAAAATACATCTACACTGCAAAAAATGCGGTGTTAAAAGTGTAACACCAACCGGGTGTCAAACTGTGGGTGTTAAATTTGGTGTTAAATTGACACAATTTGACACCCTTCGGTGTTAATTTAACACCAACATTCTCTCATTCATTGGGTGTTAGATTCTCGGTGTTAAAATGACACCCAAGTGGTGTTATAGTTTTGTCATGAAAAGGGGGTTTTCACTAATAACACCGTATCGGTGTTAGTTGTCCACCAGAGAAAGTCACGTGTTCGCAGTCCGATGATCTCATTGGTTACACATGCCAATGCCTGAAATTTGTTGCTGTGGCGCGGAGTCGTCAACGTCTGTCATCGCGATAGTCAGGTTTTCGATGTCGTCTGGGGCTAAAAATGACATTGAATCTATGATGGTGACTTTGCTAAGTCTGTCAGCGGGGATAAGTATCTTTTAAGGTAATTATTTCCTGTACCAGTTATTTTCTATCATAAACGATGTGCATGATTTTCACGGATTTCATCGCATATTATAGACAACTTTGTCTTTGCACGCACATAATACTATACTTAGTAGTATACATAGCGCAGCATACTAAGTACATGTAGCCTATAGTGTTTGCCATACATACATGTAATAGGCCATAACACCAACGCGCTGTATCACAGCGGTGCATTGAGTCCGAATTTCGCTGAGGGTTCCTTTGTCCAATAATTGCATTTTAAAAATATCATCAAATTTTAAATATAAAAGGTTCCGTGGCATTTTGTATTGTTATTGATGTAGTTTTCTTACCTCAGAGGCTCTGGTGCGGATCTTTGTTAGCGCGCAAATCATTACCCGCTACTGACGTGCACGAAGACGAAGTTCGAACAATGTTTGTGTGTACATGTTCGTAGGTTTGTACATGTTCGTAGGTATACTGGTAGGCCCCTAGGCCTACTATATTTTTTGTAGGGCCTACTGTAACTGTTCTAGGTCCAAACTGTTAGGTTTAAATTAGTACTAGGTACTAGTAGCAAATATCGCTCTAAAAAGAGCGTAAATACCCGATTAAAGGGGCTGGGTGGGGGGTTCTCCCGACCCGATTTTTGTTTATCACAACAGGTTACGTGATGTTTTCAGTAGCTACACGTAGGAACGTAGGGGCCTATAGGACGCTAGTGTTTGCGCGTGGATCTTACGTTAGAATCTACTAACTAGTTTCTAATATGAGTACACTGTGCTACTATTTATGAGTTTGCTAACCGCTTACAAATTTACATTATATAAGAATATGCTCTTATAAAGTTGATGACGTCACATGCTGCATGTAAAACCGGTATTTCCACCGAGTCCATGTTAAGACTCTAGACTCTATAGATCTAATAGTAAGGTGCGAGTTCAAGGGTAGCGAGAAACAGAATCACAGCCCATATTAATAACTGGCAGTTGTTCTCTGTCTGAGAACTGATCCTAAATTTCACAAATGAGTCAAAATGGAATACATGTATCATCGCTTTTTTCATGATTCAGGTGAGGGAATATACGTCTACTTTGATGGTAGTATTTGTTGAAATAATCTCTTGAAAAAAAAAAATCCCTTGTGGAATATGCCTCTTCCCCATACTTATGTTATTGCCACACTTAATGATATTGGCAATAGTGCACTTGAGAATCTTGAAAATGACAGAATTGCAAAAAGACCTTGGGAGATCTAAAAAACCTTGAAAATGAGAGTAATAATAATAATAATAGTGAGACTCTTGTAGAGCGCACATTTCTACCTAAAAAAGATACTCAAGGCGCTAGATCAATTGCAAAATGGCATTTGATTTTTTCCATTTCTCCTCAAATAATATTTGCATAAATGTACACTGCATAAAGATGATGAATACCTGGAAGCAGGATATTATTGCCCCCCCCCCCCCTGGTGGCTAATTAAAACGAACTTGAAATTATGAGCATATCTCAAGTAGGTATATATAATATAGAATCACCGACTGAATTAATCTGAAGCCACCTGAACAAAACCCTTTGTTTTCTGCAGCTCTGATCAAATCTTTCATGCACACAAGATAAATCTGTTTCATGCACTTGTATACAGTAAATACACTAGTGCAGTTATGTGGATGTTCAGTACTTTGAATCCTAAGCCAGTGCATCACACCTTGCGCACCAGTTTGACAGTTTGCGGACTTGTAGCCACTTGATAATTATGTATGTTCATGGTCCTTACACTTGCAGGTTGAACAGTACTTCTCACTCCTTCTCCCAGGCAACGATGCCAAGCTTTTTTTGAGCAGTGGCCAGTTTTTGGTGGAAGGTCTTGTCAAGCTAGCAAGAGGAAAGCCTTCAGAAACCACAGTCAAGCTGTTAAGTTTGCTGGGAGAACACATGCGGAAAACTGATGTGGATTCATGAGACTTGGAGCAATCATCAAATAGTGTACCACCAGACCTGGTAGCAGTCAGGGTATGCACAATACTATAGGTTTTGAAAGCCCCTTTTTTATGTTCTAGATGTCTATCCATCCAATATCGTTTCTTGTGTATCATGCCGCAAGTTGAAAACAATCATCTGTGAATGAAACTTGGTAAGGCTATGTAAATCCAGGGGACGTTCCACAAAACTTGTCATTGGTGACAACTGTTATAAGTAGCTGAAATCTTTGCATCTGACAATACATTTTATCAAATGTTTCCCTGGAGTCGATGAGGGTCATGAGGTCAATAATCAAGGGTCAGGAGCCCTTCATTATGAAAAAAAATGCAGGAAATATCTTGTGACTTTGATTTTTCAAAGGCAGATGAATGGATTTCACCAAACTCAATTGTAATATAAAAGTTCACAGTCACAAATCAATATGTAATGTAATTTTGTTATTTTGGAGATGCTGATGAAATAAAGAAGAGTTTTTTTTTCTTGTTTTTTTTTAAAGAAGTCACACAACAACCCATGGGTTCATACTACATGAAGGATCATAATTATGTTTTACTTAATGCTCCCTGATTATGCAGTGCAATTCACTGATAATTTCTGTTGATACCTGGATACTTTGTTAATGAGTCGTAGAAAATATTGTATATAACATGCATTTCTTACAACACAGCATAGAATGTAAGTAACCTGCAAATCCTTCTTGTACTCTATCTGCTTCCACCTGTGAACCAGGGCGCAAGGATTGTGCAAGATTGCTGTGGCTTTGGCTATAGACTACCTTATCCGATTTCAAAAGGTAAGTCTACATGACTATAAGGTTTGTTCAAATATGATGTGACAAACCCCCTGACATTTTTAGTGTTCAGATAGTGCGCCGAACCACGCCACTTTCATTATGTTAATGAATGCACATGACTAGAAAAAAAAAATAAGATAAAGATAAACTCATGACATTGTATCTTCACTTACTTTTGAGCTTGATTGCACCATAACTTCTTGCCACTGTGTGGCAAAATATATTCCTCTTGCCTCAGTGTTTTTGTTTTGTTTTGTTGCATTTTGATCTGTTTATTTGTTTGTTTTTTACCATCTCATATCGCATTGATTTGTGCACTAAAATGTTGCCGGAGTTTGACTCATCATATCTGAACAAGCCTTTATGAGTCATTTTGGAATGGCAATTAGAACTCACAGTACTTTGGTATTCTGAAAATGAAATTGATTTTTGCGAGTTTAATTGATTTTGCATTTTCTACTTTCTATGATCTGTTTTTGTATAAGAAAAAAAATTAGAGGTCAAGGGAAATTTTCTGGGTTTTTTTGTGTTGTTGGACTATGTAATTTATTAAGATCACTTGCTTTTCAATGTTTCACAGGTTAACTTTTTTTTTTGGATGTTGTGAATATTTTTGCGCACGAGAACTTTACTCGTGAATGCTTCAAAGTCGATCCTTGAACTTTAAAGATTGTCTTCCCCATATGTAGGCTAAAATTTTGAAGTTGCTTTTTGATCAGTCACGAATAAGAGAAAAGTGATAAATTTCAAAGCTTCTTTAAGAAAAAATTGGTATAAATGAGTTTTAATTGTGAAATTATAGTGATCTTTAAGTAAAATGGAATAAGATCCATTTATTATCCTCTGCCAAGAAGTGGTGCCTGAATTGTTATGGTTTTGAGTAGTCCATCCCTCCGTGTGTGTGATAGCTTGAAATCTGTTAAAATAGTCATAAATGTGAATAAAATGTGTTAAGCCTATGTATGACTGAGTCTATCAAATTGCATTATGGAATCGAAATAAAGGTCACAGTCAAATTTGTCTAGTTTTTATTTGTAATAGATTCATACAATGTCTGTTTGTTTTTCATTGTTTCCTTACATTTTCAGCCTGATGCTAGTTTTGATCACCACTTGAAGAGGGAAAGCAGAAGAAGATGCAGCTCTTGATGCAGCTTGCTTGCTTGAAGATCAGAAGATGCAGCTTGCTTGACAGAGGACGTCAGAAGGATAACATACATGTGTACCAATATTACTTCATTGTTGACCACTTGGTACTACCCTGCCCTGGTGATATCATTCAGAGTGCCTTCGACACATTGTTCAAAGCACATTAAATATGTGTTTTGTCTACGGTATGCAAAACCTCTCATCAACCTTTGGACATTTGGAATTACCCCGAGTTCGTGAACCGAGATCTAAACTTTCAAATAGATAATGAAGTGATGCATTCTTTAGGAGTTCCCACTGAAACTGCTTTTTTTTTCACTGTTTGCCATACGAACATGGACTGAGTGATGGACAAACAATAAATTGCGCCCAGGGGGCCTGTGTACGGACATAATTTGATTCGTTCTATGGTTTTAGAAGACACTTGAAGAATCATCATTGTGACAATGAAACTGTGAAGATACTCCAAGTCCAGTTCTATGGAGGAACCGAGATAGAGACTGATGATATACAGTTGATGAAGCAGTACTCTCCATTAGTCGATGACAGTTTTTGATGAGGAGGTGATTACCTTTAGTCCAGGGGACATTGAACAACGACCTTGTAATTTTTATATGTCCTAGTTTACATGTGTCAGTATGGAGTAATGCATTACCATGGTAACATCAAATTTTCATAAAGATTACAAATACAGAATGTGGATCAAGCTACTCAGTTTTAAATCAATTCTGTTGAAATTCGATTGTCCAGAAATCTGTTGCCATGGCAATTGCTGTTTTTAAACAAATCATACAAAATTGTGTGGATCACGCTGCTCTCTTAGTTTCTTTTTTTTTAGCATTTGAATTTGAATTTGATACATATGGTCACTATGATAATATGTTATCGTGCAAGACACTTTTTGTGGGGGTCATAAATCCGTTTCCATGGCAACAGCATCTTCATACAAATCATCCACAAGTACGATGTGGATTCAGCTAACTTCCTCAGATTTTGAGCATTTGACTTTAAATTTGGCACATGTGACCACTGTATTATGTACCTGTGCAAATTTTATTTTTCGTCATTGTCAAATAGTATGTTGTCAAGTTAATGGTATTTTGTAATGAGAATCGTATAAACTACAAGTGGATTGAGCTTACTCTCTCAATTTTTAGCAATAACCTTGAGATATGTATATATTGTGACAAGATAAATTTTAGATGTGCAAAACACTTTTCTCGTCAATATTAAACAATGCGTTGCCATGCTAACTTATTTTTTTTTTAATACAAAGCAATCGAAGATATTGTGATTGACTCACAACTCCCACATGTTTTAGGCATTTGACTTGAAATTTGGCACGTGACCACTGTAGTGCGCTAATGTGCAAATGTCATCTTTTGTATCGGTCAAAGAAAGTGTTATCATGGCAGTGACATTTTCAAATTAAAAACTTACACAACAGTTGATTATGCAATCTCCCTCAGTTTCTGAGCATCTGGCCTGAAATATTGCACAGAGTGCTAATGTAATGGCAACCATCTTTTAAAATGAAAATCAAACAAAAAATACTGTGAATTGGGTGAGCTCCCTCAGTTTTCTAGCATTTGACTTGAGGTTTCGCTCATGTAACCAGTGTAATCTTAAAATGAGTCGCACACTGATCTCACTGTTGAGTAATCTTGCTATGGTAACAACTTTTGTTACATTGTACTTTTTTTCAACAAAAGGCATACAAGAATATCATGAATTGAGCTAACTCTCTAAGTTTTAGGTGGGGGTATCAATTACATCCAGTTCGAGTTGAAAATATTGGCCCAAGAAGGCCTTATGTGTGTCATTTGAATATTTAAATGATCCGAATTTCACATGCTTGTATCGTCACTTGCAATAGCATTGATCAAAAGAAAGAGTATAATTTTTTTTTATGTTCACATTTTACAACCAGACTGGATGATCTATGTTGAATATTTGAATTATACAGCTGAGTAGGCAATTCAATTTGAACATTTGAATGATAGAGCCAAGAAGATATAATACTAGTATCAATTTCATTTGAAAATTCAACTTGATAGTGCCAAGAAGGCCAAAGGTATTCAGAGTGAGTATTTAAATTTGATATTTTAGCCTACAATAGCCATAATGTATGTCATTTGCATAGATAATGAAAGAACCAACTGACAGGGTCAAAGGTATTCCATTTTGATGCTTATATTGTAGAGATGAGGCTTTCATTACATGTAATAGAATTATAGTGTTTTGTTGTGACAGACAGAATTTATTAAATACAGTGTATTTTGATCAACCTAGTAGCACGTGACTGTCTTTCACCTACTTACATTACTGTGTTATTTTGTGCGATTGAATGTGGAGAGTGTGAAATGATGTCGAGGTATCGACACTTCAAATTGTTAATAAGTTGGCATCACTTGGAATTTATTTCTCACTCTGAAGCGTTGAATCAACACTTCTGTGGTGTCAATAAACACCAAATAATGCAAACTTATAACACTTTGAAGTGTTAGAATAACACCGTGACAGGTGTTGGGGTATAGATTCTAACAACAAATAGTGTTGAAGTTACACCGTCATTGGTGTTAAAGGGTGTCAAAAGAACACCAAAGTGGTGTCAACTTATCAATAATCTAAGCAACACCAAAGCTGGTGTTGGTATATTTTAACGCCACGGGTGTTGAACTTACACCATAACTGGTGTTGGGATGTCAAATGAACACCATTATGATGTCAACTTCTTAACACTCTCTTAAGTGTTGAAAAAACACCGAGGCTGGTGTTGGTATATTTTTACACCCTTTAACACCCATGGGTGTTGGATATTTTAACACCAGAGACGGTGTTACTTCAACACCAGATGGTGTGGTCCTTTATTGAAGTTCGGCCGGTGTTAGATTCAACACCAGTGGTGTTAAATCTAACACCACTGTTTTTGCAGTGTAGCTCTACATCTCTAGCTCTGCACATGGATTATCATTTTACCTACGTGAACATACTGTGTGATGTACAAACTGAAAGGTTGCTCAAAATTGTTGTCATCTATTACTCTGAACTGATGAGCTGTGTTTACAAATTTTGTAGTTCGGTATTTTTGTAAGTGCTCTGAGCTCACGAACTACAAAATTACAAATTTTGTAGTTCGGTATTTTTGTAAGTGCTCTGAGCTCACGAACTGACGAAAAGAACGTACTAAAAATAAATCATACCGTACTGTATTGTATTGTATTGTATTGTATTGCTTGGAAGTATACTATGCGAGTAAAGGTGCAAGGAAGAGCAATAACAACTATCAAATTTCTCCCTCTTTTCATTTCCGTAATCACAAAATGTTATTAATTCACGTCTGGCTTATTCTCGTCATTGCACGCAACTTGACGATAACGACTCGCTGAAGCCACTGTGTGAAAGATCATGAGGGAATTCAAATACGGGCTTATGCATCTTTATCTTGTTTTTTTTTCCTCTACTTGATTCTACATTTTTTCGTCAATAACCGACGGCCACATGGAAATTATTTTGTTTTCCTTTTTGTAAAAGTCGGTCCATTTAAGAATCAAATTAGATGAATCATATCGAAAAAATGGATCTAAGTTTGTATATTTCATTGATATACTCTACCTAATTTGATTTAGGACAATACCACTGTTCCTGGATCGACCCCCCCCCCCCAAAAAAAAAAAGAAGAAGAAAAGAAATGAAAAATAAAAGTCTTTTTTAAAGACTTCAACACTTTCTAACGGAAATACACCAAAAAATGACCAATGCTTCAAACAAGAAAAATATTTACATAATTTATTGTAAGTAATCATCTATCAAGAAGGTTGTTGTTGTTCTTTTCGGGAAGGAGGGGGGACTTCACATCCACTTGACCTTGTTATAAAGTTCCTGTGGTGCCCATGGATGGCATGCTATCAGCCCATCTTCTATCTATATACCTATAAAGGGTCCTTCAAGAAAAAAAAAACCTATTACTCATTACGGCATGGTCTCAACACACGTTGCAATTTTACATGTACAATACACTACTGGATACAAAGAAAATGCTACGTGGTTTTCTCTTTGTCGTTTGTTTGTTTGTTTGTTTGTTTGTTTTGTTAGGGGGAGTGTTTTTGCAGTGATCAGCCCTCGGCTCTGGCATTGACATCTTACCGCTATAAATGGTTCTTGTCAGCCATTACCATGGTAACAGCACATTAGTGTAGGTGCAGTAGTTGCAGAATGCTTTCCGAAGAGGACTTAGAATGTGCAAGGAAAGTAACAACCTCTCAGTGGACAGACTGATTAAGATCCACCTATACCTTCAAATTTCCCTCTCCTCGGATTTCTGTATATTACCAAGGTTCATCGTTTTTCTCTTTAGTACATCATGAAAAAGATAAATGGAATGCAATCGAAACAATAGTGTTCATTGTAAGACACTATTAATGTATAATGACGCCGTTACACGAGTCAAGACACTACAAGTATGTCAGTCATATTGTTATGATAAAATATTGATGATACCTCTCTCTCCATCATCATATATCACTGGTGTCATAAGTGATTGTAGATTATTATATATCATAACACACACACACACACACACACACACACACACACACACACAGAAACACAAACAGCTCGACAAAGACAAAGACTAATGACGTTGTCTACGCCACACATCTCGTAGCCGTCAAAACCCCCAAACAAGCAGACGACTCTGATCACACATCAAAGTATAGGTGATGGGTGCCGCTAGGTGCCGCTGGGCGCCAGGTCAAAATGTCAGAGGTAAAATGTCGGAGGTAAAATGTCTGATGTACTAATGTAAAAAGGTAAAAATGCCAGGTGTAATATGAAAAGGTAAAATGTCGGAGGTAAAAATGTTAGAGGTAAAAATGTCAGAGGTAAGAATGTCGAGATAAGAATGTCGGCGGTTATTGTCAGGGATAAAACATGTCAGAAGGTTAAAAATGTTAGATCAATAATGTGCGAAGGTAAAATGTTAGAGGTAAAAACGTTAGAGGTAAAAATACCAGAGGTAAGAATGTCGGAGATGAGAATCTTAGTGGTAATAATGTCAGATATAATGATGTCAGAGGTAAAATGTAAGAGACAACATGTAAGTGGTAAAAATGTCAGAAGTAGAAATATATTGAGATTTAGTTCCAAAAGACAATTTATACCTACAATTTATGACAGGCTCTATACAGTGCTTTGTGACTTTGACTAAAGAAATGATGATTTTGTAACCTTTCGATCTTGGTTAAAGTTTGGATAAAGTTTTAGGCGTCAATAATCCAAATTAAAGTTTGCTTAGTCAAATTTAGAGGCTTGGCATGCTTCCAATACCATTTGTCCACTTGTTTTGAAACTTGACTCAAATTTCCAGTAGAATGTCTTCTTACATGATTGTGAATGAATCTATGCATTTTGTGTTTCGTCGTGGAAATGGGATTTTAAATCCTTTAAAAATTGTTTAAGTGTAGTTAAAGTTTCAGGCAAGTTGAAGTCAATGCCTTAATGTACATTCACAATGTACTGTACAATGGCACAACTACGTGAAGGATTTAAAATTTATTCACCATCATATATCTACAGGCAGAAGTGTCCAGTGGTGATGTAGTTTGGTTGAAATTTTGTTCATAGCAGTTCACGTTTATGAAGTCAGTCATACGTATAGGTAGTAGGTCAAGGTTCAATAAACATTGCATAATTATTATCATTTCGCGGTTTAACTTCAACTAGCAGTACTGGCATGTATATCAGTGTTTGAGGAAAGGTTACCAAGTGGAAATGTGATGTTCTTGTGGGCTGACCATGGCCAAAGATTATCAAAAGTTAAAGGTCAGGGATCAAAGATTAAATGTGAAGAGCCATGATGCAATTCAAACATTTTCTATGCATAACTTCAACTTATTTGTAAATCTTGGCAATAGTTTCTATCATGATGGTTACCCGTAAGCAGTAAATAACTGGGAGGTAACAGCAGGCAGTGACATAAGGTTGATGTTCAAGGAAGTTTTATAATTTGCCATGTTCACCTCTGACAAGAAGTATTTTTGTGAGTGCATTTTCAGTTAGAATCATTCGTAGGCATTTGATTGTACTATTCTGAAAATTTGTCATGGTCAAAGAGGAGGATTTATCAACTTTCCATTTCCGACAAGCTGCTGCATCAGGGAATAGTACATAGCTTTTAAATGTACATCTTTTGTAGTTCGACCTTTACACCACAACCGAAAGCACATAGCAGACTAGCAGACTTTATTGCTTTCAAGTTGCTGTTAGTCAGAAAAGTTTTGTTAATCTTTGTTTGCAGTTTCAATGTGAGTAGGTCTGACCGCAGAGTGATACCTAAACTTTATAATGTTTTGCGAGAGCCTATGTCTTCATATATAGCCTATTCATTTAAGTGTCATGACTGGCCTGGCCTTACCTGGTAAATGCGACAACTAATTTTGAGAAGATAAGGTTGAACTTGTGCATGAAAGTTCAGCAGGTTTAATAGACTATGCCTCATTACGTTGTTTTAATACGATTATAAAAGACATATGAACATTAGCATTAATGGCATTCACTACAATACAGCTAAGTTTCTTGCTGTCTACGCATCCACGAGCACAAAGAAATGGAATTTCTTTAAAGGGTAATTCAGGAAACTAAGCGCTGCTTTCTCAAAAAAAAAAAAATCGTTTGACGACCGCCCCCCACCAAACAACAAAAACAACAACAACAAAACCAACAAAAAATAAACAAGAAGAGGGTCTGCGACTTCCATGGCAACAATGAAATTGCTCTTACCCGTTGGCCTTAAATCAAGATTTACTAAAATTCCTGTAGAAAACTATTCGTACTATTAGTATAAATGGGCACATTTTATCAGCAATACGACACTCTGTTGAGTCAGTGTGAGCAATAAAGAGTCACTCTACACTACGCGATATCATTGTCAATTTCTTCTACTTTCTATATTGCTACTATCTAAAACTTTTCCAAATTGTTGTCGTTTTTTATCATGGTGAAGCATTCTTTTCCTCTAGCGGAAGGAATTTCAGACATAATCTCAGCCATGTCGAGAGGTTTGGGCCTAAAATTATGACTGACACAGTGGTTCTGTAATCGCAAGGAAATTGCAACCTTATTTTGTACTGCAATCATGAACATTCAGAGTACAACAATATGACAGAGAAAGAGATAACCAAACTATGACAGGGATGCCAAGTTCAAAAAAAAAATTATGAGTGAGATTTTCATGACTCGGCATCTCGGCGCGGGAATGTGCGCGCGAGCGAGGGTGGGAGGTTTTTTTTTTTTTACCCCTCCCACGGTAAGGAGCTTTTTCAATTTGTAGCTCTTTGTAGCTTTGTAGCTCTGATCAGGTGCATACTTAAGTGACTATTTTTACTTATTTTGCAAGACAAAGGGGAAATATACCTTCAATTGCAACTATCACTTTAATCCTTTGGGCAATGCTCATTATCATAGGCCCAAGTTGCAGACTTTGCCCAATGCGTGAGAAAAATGGATGCCATACGTGAGATCGTGAGATGACCCCTAAATGCTTGAGTCTCACTCAGAATGCGTGAGACTTGGAAACTCTGCTGTGATGTAATGAACAATTTTCTTTTGCCATCTCCAGAACCATTGATATGATGGGGGTCATGGTATCATAGAGTATCAATGGATTAAAAAAAAGAATGTTATCGTCATTATAGTATCCAAGAAGCAATGCAAACTGTTTTTAAGACCTGCTGTGCAAAATATACGGTGTCAGAATAATATGAAGTGAAGGACAAGTGACAAGAGGCTAATGGGTCGGAACAAGAGCCCTTCCAAAGCAACATGATGTAGACATGAACAAAAATCACACTTTGATGACAATGTCACCATTCCATTAGTTACATTTAGGCCTCCGTATACTCGCACCGTCGTGACGAGCGCGATGCTATGATTCTATATTAAACAAGGGCAATCCTGAGTGCTCTGGTAGGGAATTTCAGACTTAATGGGTGTAAAAGGAAGGTGTTCGGGCCTGATTATTTGTTCACCTGTCAAGCAGCGTACAGTGGTTCTCATTTCAAGCCATGATCATGTTACTAAAGCCATTGTGGCCACAGACTACATTCAAGACGCCAAAACCAGCGCATCGCCTACTCAACATCGTATATCAATGTCGATCCAACGCGACACTGTGGAAGTTTTTCTAGAGTGGTTGTACAGTTTCTGTATGGGTTAAAGAACGAATCCAGTCAGTTTATTGAGTAGCCGTGTATTCACGCTATTCGTGTTGAAATGACTTTCACTTAGCACAAAACTCCAGACAGTGAGAGGTTTCAACCGAAATCAAAGCTGCAAGACTGGTGCATTGTGTCTTCACACAGTTAATATAGTCATCGACAACAGCATCAAACAGAGCTCCACTGAGAATCCATGCAACTCTTCTCAATGATGTGTAGGAAACCTATTGGTGGGGCAGGCAAAGATTCCTTACTCAGTAGATACATTGACAATTTTGCCTTTTAACAGGATAAAAAAAAGAACACACATACACACACACACACACACACACACAAATAACAAACCACCGAAACCAAGATATGTAAATTAGAATGCATTTACCTGAATTTTTGACATACTTAATTTGCCAAATGCGTATTTTAGGGTTTGCGATTATTACTTGCTCTGATTTCAATGTTTGCTAAGATGTATACATGCATGGTGATGCCTCCACTCTGGACTGTTGTAAGCAACAGTGAACAGAAAGGTTTTGTGTTATTTTTTATGTTGTCTTTCCATAGAAGGGAGAGGTGAATATAGATATGCTAATTTTGGTGAGTCCAAACAAGTTTCTGTGCACACGAGACATGCGTGTAAATGACATGACAAAAGCAGGGCTGTAGCTTTAAAGGAACACGTTAACATTGAAAGTTACCCTCAGATTACGTATGCGGAAGCAATGTGGTGGGCGCATTGGCCGTGCAACGAACTCCATCACGCATGGACGGACAGTCACACTAAGTCTGCACGATTCTCAACTCCCCCGTCGAACTGATTTCAATGTCTACTCAAGTTCTTTGACACCTCCCCAGGGAGGTAGAATCCCTATATCGAGATGCTTGGCCGAAGGGAAAAATCCTTCAACACGGAAGAGCTGTCTTACAGGCAGAAGAATTCTAGCCACAACCACCACGCGTGGTCTAAAGTCTTGGTCATTTTAACATATTTACAGGGTAGGATGGTGAGAAACCAGATTCTTGATCAATATACATCCACTGTGATGCCGGAGACAGTTTGCGAAGAAAAGTCGAAATCTCAAAACAGATGAAAAAAGAAACAAACAAACTGTAAGACCACCACAATGAAAAGTCAGCTGGAATCTCTACACTTGGACAGGCGTGAAGTCGTTGGAAACATATTTATGCCTTTGTTTCCTTTATGTCTTTCTGTCTCCCTCAAAGGTTTTCGCGGTTTTTCTCCGATTTCACGAAGACCGGTTCCGATTCCTCTCTTTATGTCAGACAGATTTTGTGGCATGCTAGTGGAACTCACAGGAACTCGTTTCCTCTGTTTCTCCTGTTTCTCCTGATGTTGTGCCTCGGAAAACTAGCTGTCGAGGCCGAGGTCTTGATGCGATGAGTTTGTCCGTGGGGGGAACAACGAGGTCTCCACCTTATTGGCACCTGATGGCTGCGGTGATGATTATCCTTCGCACGAAGTTTAAGTTTTGTCGGCTTGGATTCCTCTGAGGCGCTTAAACACACAAGGAAGTTCTACCAATCAAATCATTCTTTTCAGATACCTCATGCATTACTTGCACAGTTTGTTGAACACACTGTATTGAGTACACAGAACTTAGCTCTGTTCATTCGACCATGTACCACAAACTATTGAAATACGATGCCTATGCTGTCCTCTATGTCTGTGACTTCTGCTCTTGCACTTCAGCAAGAATGACGCAATGTCTGTCATCTTATGTTCACTCTTTATACTGTCAAATTGCTGACTATTTGCGCAAGATTACGAAAAGTGTCAGACTGCATCCAGGCCTACTGTTTCTGCAATAAACAGTGAAATGGAACACTCTACGCACTCTGAATGTAGAGCATTTCTACGGGAATAGCCACACCACTGGTAGTCATGGCTTTCTATTGTACTGCAACATTGTGGTCCAACTGGCTAAATATCTACGGTCGCGACGATTTCCCCCCTGACCTCTCCCGTGCTCCATTCATATCATTGCTACCTTGCTTCTTACATAAACAAGGAGTTAATTAATGAGTGTCTCAAGGCCCTATGAGAGACGTGAAAGATACATGTAATAGAGAAAACATCAGCGGGGTACACACCTGTTCTTAATTAGGTCTATTAGGTCTGTGCATAGTGCGTGACGTCGTAAATGTCATGATCTTTGCACAGTATTAGAACTTGTTAATAAGGTTGCTGCGTATCGCATCCAGGCAATGAACCTCTCACTGAACGTTATTCTTTTTTTCTCTACAACAGTCACTAGACTCAACAGAACTGTACCACGGGTACAGATTATGCAAAAGTATCTGATGTGAGATATTTAGTTATCTTTATTATCTTTACAATGAATCAAAAGGGATGGGAAGTGATGAAAAAATGCACGCACTAGTATTACCATATAAAGAATGTAAAGAAGTCTCAGATTGACATATCCCATGTCGCTGGTATAGATTCTAAAGTCCTGTAACAAACTACGCATGTATTCAAGTGTTCGCAAATGTTCCAAGTAGAAATACGTCAATGATGTTGGCTCGTAATTAGTTCATGATTGCTGTAAATGTTTGGCGTGCAGCAAAATCTAAGCCAAATACCTGAGTGCTGCGAGAGACCATGGTATTAAGAACTATACTCACTTGAGAAGCTATGAAAATATTGTCCATTCGATCCGATGATGTCGTGTTCTGTAAACATGAATATTAATTCACACACGTATCGAGTCGGTTTTGATCCACATACTGTGCCGCGAATTCATAATCAAGAAATGAATCCACAGCGGCGTGCCCACGGCATTTTGTGGACGAGATGATTAGCTGATGGGACCAAACGAGTGGATTCTTCTTACACAGGAAGTTTCCGTTGCAATTTACTGCTTATACGACGTGATATGCTGTAATTTCGGTATTGGTCATAAATCCATTAATATTCCGGCTGTGACGAGATGACGTGGGCAACATCTAAATGCCGTTCTTTAGTCATCAAGTTTTTACAAATCTGGATCGATAAAGCGTCACTCTTACCAGATTACACAAAATTTATAGGTGAAACAGCAATGCCTTCATCATAGCTCCTCATGCAATATGTTATGAGTTTTCCTGTATCATCTGTCACGATTATTATCTCACAGTCCTAGCCAAATTTCAAATCGAAGCATGCTAAGAAAATTATGATTTTCTGATCTGGAGACGAGCTCTGTAATTAGACGAGTTTCCTCACCTAAAATACAACTCAACCCGGGACCAAATTCTAATTAGCAACTACGACAGTTTGAGTGTAAAACGAAATTCCTGCAGACATGATAAACGCTAATGGACACAGGAATGCTCATACCTTCATCACAGTAAACACTGTTGAATACTTTTTTTAGTTTTATTAAGCAGAAAAGAAGTCTACACCATCAAAAGGGAATCAGGAAGCCTTTAATTACATTAACTGATAGTTTTGTATGATGAAGTCGTTCATATTTCTCTTCTCCTATATTATGTCATGGCCGACCACACGTTTTCAGAAGTGGGAGGCCACTTCAGAGTTTCATGAGCTAACAAGTAAAAAAAAAAGCCTTCAGTGTGCCACTTCCGGGTTTCTTCAGCTGACAAGCAAAAACAACCAAAAAAAAAAAAGTATTCAGCGCATCTTTCTCATTCCACTTCCGGGTTTCTTCAGCTGACAAGCAAAAACAACAAAAAAAAAGTATTCAGCGCATCTTTCTCATTCCACTTCCGGGTTTCTTCAGCTGACAAGCAACAACAAAAAAAGTATTCAGCGCATCTTTCTCATTCCACTTCCGGGCTTCTTCATCTTCAGCTTCTTGTGCCACTTCCGAGGTAAAAAAAAAACCAACAAAAAACAAAAAACAAAAAACCGTGTGTGTGTGTAGGGGGGGGGGGGGCAAAGTGGTGACACCCTATGCATTCCTATGTACGGATACCTCCCCCCCCCCCCCTTCCGCAGACCCTATATGTAATATCAGACACCTGTTGAATTGGTTATTCCTTGCGCTGCGTGCAGTTTGCCTTATTCAATATCAAGTACCCAGCTCCAACTTAAGTTGTTATACACGTACTAGGAATGATGACAACACGCAAATTTTGACTAGTTGAAATGAGAAATAGGTATACTCCTCTATATGTGAGCATGCTGTATTTGAAAAAAAAAAATGGGAAGTGCAGTCGTTACTTCGATCAGCAAGAGGCCCACAAAGTTGTGCGTAAGGAGCAACCAATCAATGGTGTGATAGACAGTGATAGACTTAACATAAAAATGGTCCGAGTGTCCTTCCCTTCCAAGACAAAGATACAACATGGAAATTAGTTAAATCACATTTCACACACACATCAGATTCTTCGAAGCCCCCACTTTTTTGTCCTTTTATCCCTCCATTTGGAAATGATCTCTTACTTTCAAATTAATTACTACGTAGATCTCTTTTTTTTTTCACGTATCTTTATCGTTCGTTTTAGAACAGATATATTTCACGAATTCACTTAACATCAGTCATGGTGAGACAACACAACTTATTGTGTTTTATTTTTTTCCTGCGATTAAAAGAATCTGCACAATAAAACGATATCAATATATTGAAGATCTATAAAACCCAAGGGCTGGCCGATGGCAGGTGTAAATCAAGATTAAAAGAATTTACAGCAATTGGAAGAGATCAACGACTTTATTAATCCAAATAAGAAATCACTCGTGTGCAAGTCAAAATGCTCAAGTCCATATGTCTCGCCCGCACTTCCAGACCTCAGACCATGGACCAGATGGATACCATATCAGAGATATCATCATCAAAACGCAAAAGTTTGATCGATATTTTCTTCAGGGCTTAAAATAAGAACTTCTCGCTCCTCCTATTCTTCCTCTTGCTTAACCTTTTCAAAGTTCCTCGTTTTCATCACGTTATCTTATTCTTCTTGCTTTTCATCCTCATTAATTCTGTTTTTCTGTAGCTGATTTTTTTTTTATTTTGGCACACACCTCAACGTCATTTTCACAACTTTTGTTCTTTTTTGTCTTCCCCTTTTCAGTACTTTTCCCTATCACAGACATTTTGACGTCACTTGCCCTGATAATGGATTTTTTTTCAATTATAAAGTGGTAATCACACAAGCTTCTCCCTAGAGTCAAGTTGCGTGACATAATGCATTTCCAATAAGATGTCCTATCAAACAGCGATAAGACTAGTCATTGAGTGGTATTTTTCTTTGAATTAAGACTAGTCCTTGTCTCGGTAATTTTTTTTCTGTAAGTTTAAGATACATGTACCGTAGTTGTAGCGATATTCCATCAACGCTTCTCACCATTACTTGTCTTTGAACAAGAGAAGTGATACGTACTGTTATCAAATTAGTACTCTTGGTATCAATGTATCTGTGAACTTGTGACGTTTTTTTATATAGACCCACTACAACATAATGGGCCAAACTGTTTGCATAACATTTTAAAGCGCATTAAGTTGAAAGGATTTAATTTTCAATGAAAAAAAGTTCTGGAATGCCATAAAAACAGCGAAAATGACGAAGACATCGGAGATATTTTCTTCTCTCTCTCTCTCTCTCTCCCTCTCTCTCTCTCTCTCCCTCTCACACAGACACACACACAGACACACACACAGACACACACTCACTCTCTCCCTCTCTCATACACTCCGTCTGTTCTTTGAATATAAATGTGGCTCAACGTAAATATTCGTCTACAGGCGAATTATGGAGGAAACGTGCAAAGAATGACGACTTACAAAGATCGATGATCTCTGATTTAATCCGTTATCCCAGTATTTCCTCTTCAATTAACTCAATAACACTTTGTGCTTCATTAGGCAATCACTTCGAACGGGAATCTATGCATATTCTGTCTTGCTTACATGCAAAAATTGATACACAATAGTACAATATAGGAATAATTTTGCCGTTGGGGAAAAGTAATAAAGATGACCACGCTGACAATAATGATGATAACAAAATGATAAGGAGAGTACAATGATGATTAAACATGATAATGATAATAATCTTTACTAAATAAAATGATATTAAGGTGCTATCGACCGAGGGTAAACTCGATCGTGTATGTAAACTTCGTTCTTTCGGAGGAACCTGCAACACAGCACTGTCAGGCATCCATTGACGTACGATGCACTTGGGCCAATGGGGACTTCGTGGATAAAGCATGTGATGCTAAAGAATGTACGCGCCGCAGGGGAACCGAAGCAGTGATTCTCGAAGTGTAAGGGCTTATTTACGACACCACTTGCAGAAAGTATCTGAATAATTACCGTCTGAACAGATTGAATATAGATGAGATTAGAAATAGGAAGAGTTGGCAAATCTGACCGGCTACTTTCTTCAAGGTTACAAGTTACCCTCCTTGTCTGCCGCATCTACCATCGCCGTCTGACATTTCAATCGCCTAGGAGTGAAAATGAAAATTGTGCTTGTGATTTCAAGGATAAAACTGGTGGGAACAGCATTTCAAGATTGTTTGTTGTAGTGGACATCTATTAAAAAGGGAAGGCAAAGACGAGAGGCAATTATTATAAGCAGCTATCTTGACTGAAGCGATTTTGGCGAAACTATGACTAAAATTCTTGCAAAACAGCACGACATCAGACAAAGAAAGGGATGTATGTGTTGTGATCAAGCCTCAAGCGTACGATGAATCACGTGTTTAATATACACTGAACAATTTAGGCCCTGTTTATACATAACATACATTCCAGATAACTGAAATGGACTGACATGTCTTGAAGCCCATGAGTGATTATAACCCTGACGTAATTGATTTAGAAAGAAACATTCTTACTTGATTGAAACTGTTTAGCTGCCTCCGTTCCTGCCAATGGATATTCCAATGATGAGATTAAAGGCGAGAACATGTAACAGCCTTTGTGTGTTGTTGATCGAGAGAATTTTGGTATCAACATGCGACACTTGTTTAATGGTGCGTGTGTCGCCAACGAGAGGTACGCGCTTCGTTGCACAATATAACGGGATGCGTGCATTCATGCATACCTTCATGATGTTGCAGGATAGTGCGTCCGTTGTAAATACGCGCGAACATCTCTAATGTGCCACAGTGATGATGTAGGGTGGGGATGAAAAGTTAATGGATGAAATTAGTCTATGATGACAAACATAACAATAATCTAACTACACTGTTAACATTGCTTACAAAATTGTTCTGAAAGATTACCTACAATGACGTTATGAGACGTATAGACTGTGTGCTACTAGCATCTATTGCAGTTACAAGATGTAGATAGCTTGTATACGTTTGAACGGTCTGATGACATCCCAAGTATTAGTGTTATGAATAACGATGTCACTTATCATGACATTGATGTTACTGAGTCTGTTCTGAATAGAGATCTTTGGCGTTATTTTGCGAACTGACTGGAGGGTTTTTTCCCCTTCTTGTCTGATCTCACTATTGTTCCTCCGGTTTCTGCTCTTGCTGCACCAACGTCATCAAATCCTCTACTCCTTTTCTTGTCTTGTCTCCGCTGTCTGTCTCCTAGATCTACTTTTCATGTTCCTCCTTCCTTTCTGTCTTCTTCCATTTGGCTGTCATCTTCTTCGCAAAGTCTTTACCATCACTTGCTTTGTCTTTCACAAGTACTTCATTTTTTTTTCTGATTTTACATCCGTCGACATTTGATTCATTCCATTAGTAAGGACTAGGCATATTTCATTTCATTATTTCTTTCCCTTCCTTTTCTCATCAATGAAATGTCGCATATGATAGGTCTATAACAGCACGATGCAACCTTGATGGGTTATGTACGAGGTGTGAATAGGTCGACTCTTCGGAAAAACTTCAGCAAAGATCCAACCTATAACGTAACAGAGGCTGTCGCTTGGTTTTCCACTGCGTGCACACTTCCATGACACGCACGCGATTCAAGCGTAAAACGTGATAGGTAATCAATTCTTCTGATGTTTTTATACATCTCGGACCGAGCCAGGGGAGTAGGTTGTCCTGAACCGTACTATGCACGCGGGTGCATGTTTGTGTGTGTGTCTTTTAACTTGGACCGCTACTCCGCCCTCCCTCAGCCATTCTCGATCTATTGCTACTATAGATAGCTAATACAGTACATAACTATATGTAAGGACGACGGAACGGGGGGGGGGGTGGCATTTGCCCCATTCCCCCCCCCCAAAAAAAAAAAAAAAACTCTCCTTTTTAAGTTTAAAAAGTGCTCTTTTCTAAGTGCCCCTATTTGACCCTTGAGCCCCCCCCCCCCCAAAAAAAAAAAAATAAAAAATCGTTCCTCCACCCTTGCTATACCAGCAGTTTATTTACTATGGTGATAGTGTGTGAAAAGCTTAGAATACGTAATATATGCCTGGTGGCAGGACATATTATGCTCCGGCATTTATATCTTTCTGAAAATAGGATTAGCATCATGGGTCTGATTGGTCTTTTGGTTCAAGGCAGGGTGAGGATTAGGATTAGGGTTAGATGTTATCATGTGGTTCGGGTTAGGCTTTATGTATGCTTCAACATTAGCATATCGAGCTGGAGCATGTGTCATGGAGCCAACATGCCTACACGTACCGGGTACTTATAAAAATGATTTATTTCATTTCGACAAAAAGAAAAAAAATATGAATTTAATTAAACACTCGTGTACACAGATAGGACTATAGAATGCAGTCCCCTCATACAGAAAAAATATAAGTGCAACAAAAAAAAAATTGACGCAGTATACTGTATCACAAGGGGCACCCGGCTGTCTAGAGACCAAAAAAACCCTTTGTATTGCATGGGCCTTGGTCGTGTTGGTCGGCTTGAAAGTATTACCTCGTGGAGAATAAAGTAAAAGTTTTGTTTAATTTTCATTTCCTTTACCACTTATAATAAGAGATTGCTAGCAACTTAAAATTTTTGAGTTGTTTCCTTCTCTCATCTCCGACCCCCTCATCTTGCTGAACGAAAGCCAATACTAGTACGTGTTTGAGCGCTTGTGTATACGTGTTTACGTGTCCACCACTACTGCGCTGCCCGGCGGACGCGTTTTTTTTTTTTTTAAGACGCTGAAACACGCCCTCGCGGACGCATGCGGAACGTGGAGCGTCACTGTCGCCGAGAACCCTAAGCAGATCAAAGATCACAGAAAATGAGCCTGAAACATGGCAAATACTATTTATGGTGAGAATGTAGTTCGTCGACTTCAAATGCATGATGTCCAATTTCTCGTAAACTCCCTTGCGTCATGTTCGGGTCGGAGAAAATTAACACTTTGCACCGATCCGCGCTCTCAGGTAATCACAAGTAGGCACAGAATGATGTGCGTTCGCAGATTCGTTTTACTGTTGTTGTTTGTATCGAATTTAAGAAAGTCCAGGTCGCAAGGTTTGCTGCAGGAGGAACAGGCATATTCAAATCGATCCCAAACGAAGGCAATTACAGACTACCGTTACTCGCTTGCAGCAACATTTAATTCAATATGAGATTTTGTGCTCCAGCGAGGGTACGCTGTACAGGGTCAGATTACAAACAAAGATCCGCCCACGTGTGTCAGGGCGATCACCTTTGCTGGATACAATTTGTGATCGATATCGCAATAAAAAGTCCAATGGCGGGGCTTCCAGAAAATGGACTGTGTTGCACGTAAAGTGAGATTTAAAATCGATTTTTCACAAATCAAACAGTACTTCACTTTCGACCAATCGGATTTTTTAATTTGGCAGTTTGTTTGAGTTTTATTGCCTTTCAAAGTTTTATGCAACAGGGCAGTGGTCACAACTCCTTGAGATATTGTGACTCAATATGAATTGTTTTGCGTTTTCAAAATTTCTATTTTGCGGAGCTTAACAGATCATGAGCAATCCTTGTAAATCTTTCTGGAAAGCAATTGATGTTTGTAAAAGACACTGAGACAAGCTTGAGCTGAAGAAGGTAACGAGGGAGACTTGAAGGAAGTTATCATTCATTGGTTGTCACTGTGTAGAGGCAAGAGATATGTTGACATGCGCATACCCGGGCAGTTTTGGAGTCTAGTTCATAAAAAAAAGAACAATAAGGCTACGTCAGGATGGATTATCGGCCGGTTTCACATCTCTCACAAAATGTTTCATCGCCAGATACTGCAATATGCATGTTCACCCTGAATTCCCATTAGCATTACCTTCTTCTTGGAAGGAAAAGTGCAGATGGAGTTTTATTTTAAATATAAAGAATTTCCTCGTCGCCTTCTCTTCAGTTTAACACTTCATTAGTTTCTTGGAGTAAGGGAAGGATTTAAGTGGCCTGTACAGTGAAAGAAGTGAAATCATCTGCAAATGAAATGACCCTGAAGGCGTGGGCAGGAACACTGGCGGGAGTACACAGACATGCGACCGATGTGTGAGTTAACCTCCCAGGTGGCCCATCTTGGAGAATGCGTCAATTCACCTGTTAAAAACTAAACGCTGTTGGTGGATTAAACCTATGAGACGTCAGATTGTGCCTGTGCGCAGCGAAGGTGACAACAGAATATGTACCAAAGCACAGCGCAGGCTGTAGGCCCTAGGCTGTAGAGCATATTACGACTTCACACTCTTTGTTCTAGTACAAATCTGGAATGTTCCCACTTTATCTGTTTATGGCTATCGTCAGAAGATCTGCGGACCCACTGTTAAACAGCTCACACCTACTTGGGTTCTCCCTCCCTGAATTCTTTCGTGTGCATGGAGTTCTTTATTCAATATACTACGCATAAATTCTGTGGTAACATTATTTACGAGGACGGGTGGTGTGTTTCAACCACGTCTAATACCAACAGAAGCAAGCTTCTGTTTGAAACATTTTAGATGTCACTGTTTCAATTCAATACAGTGAACGTGTTCGCTGCAGTAGCGGTAATGCATGTGAGTCAACTTTTACAAAAAGAAGGAGAGATGGATTTTACAAGACGATCTCAACCTAACTGAATACTTTTTGGCATCATGGCTTTTTGGCTTTTACAATGACGCCACATCTCTGGTCTTCAATACGAGGTGAACTTGAAAAGATGTGGTAGGATTAGGATAAAAAGCTCTTTATAATTTGACAAAAACAGCTTTAGAATTTTCACTCTCAGTCCCGGATGAATAAAGTTAAAATCCTCAGTATGTACCGCGTTAATGCAGTATTTTAGTATTTATTGGATCTGTTGTCTGGGGTGCTATTGTGGATTGAAATAACACCAGTAGGGGAATGGCAAAAGCCTTTGAAATTATGACAAACGTTTTATCCACGTTCAAGCTTTGAATCACAGGCTCCTTTGGTAATTATTATTGTTGTACCTCAGAATTTCCTTGTTCAGTGATGACATTAGAAGTGTTTGTCACACGTAGTGTCGAAATTTACTCACCAGGTTGATGATAAAGGGAATGATAACACTAATAGTTATTATAAATGTAGTAGCTAAAGATGATTTTGATATTCAATTAAGTAAATATGTGGGCATGAATAGGCAATATATAAATGAATGAATAAATGAAAATAGAAATAAATAAACCAATAAATGAATGAACAAAATGAAAGATAGATACCTGCAGTTCAATCAGCTTCAGATAAAATCGTGTAAATTTGGTAAAGTTTTTCTGGGGCATGCTCAAATGTGATATCGCAGGCGGGACCAGCGCGGAAGCATTCTGATAGAGGAGGACGGGCTGTCCGGACACCAGAGAGAACTGCGAACAGTCACCTGAGGATGTGTGACAGGTTATCACTTTCACTAATACGATCCCAGCAGTCAGATTCACTCACACTGTTGATGTTCACCGCTTTCGCCAGGCCAGCGGATCGGGTCCGTTGGGTGGTGGGGCCACGGGAGCGCCAATGGATATAGGTGTCATCTTCATTAATAGCAGGCGTCACAAACATAAAAGCAGGACAGTTAGTTGGAGTGATTGGGTATTAACAGTACGTTTTCTTTGATTTTTATGGTGCCATGTTTGTGTCTCTGACTGTGATAAATCTCATAGTTTTCCACAAAAAAGAGCCCTATAAAGTATATGTTGAATGTGTGTCACACAGAACACACACATAAAATCCGATAACATTTATCTTGATTTAGTTGTCGCGACTTGCAAAAGAGCAACGCATGAGAAGCATCTGTCTGCACCACTTTGCTCGTTTTTTCGAAGGGGCTTTCAGTACCACGTGCTCGCACGCTCTTGAATATTCATGATTGGAATCATTCCCGCCCTACGAAGGCTGGCGCGTGTACAGCACACGGACTAGATTAAATCACGAAGGCACATGCAGGCATTGTTTAAGTCCAATCTTCTCTTTATGTATCTCACTGTACGACATAATAGTGCTGGTAACTGGAAAACTAATGAGATGAGGGAAACATTGCTTGCACAACGATGTGAAATTGGGTGGGAGGGCGTTAAAAAATTAGACTGCTTTCTTATTCTACAAGCAATCTCTGCTTCCCCTATCTCTGAACAGCATTTTGTACTCATATTGTTACCTTAAAACTCAAAAGCACCGAATGGATGTAACATTATATTTTCCATAATGATGAAGCAGTCAAATTATTAATGCTGTTTCATCATATTTTCCACGATGGATGCGAATGGATAATAGAGGATTCTTCCTTGTAAATGGATCTATACGCTGAAAGGGTTCAACCTTAGAGGAAAGATGACTTTTGTGCTACACTCTAAGAAAATTAGGTCAACTTTGCACCTTTACAAGAGTTACACTGGGAGCCACATTACGGGTGTGCCTTTGCACCCTTCAGACCAGTTTCACAAGGGGAATACCTTTAAAGGTATTAGCCCACATTTGTAAACCTGCAGCAATTGGTCTCATAGTTAGCATGGAGTTTGGGTATGATTGCAGTAACACCTGTGAAAAATTTTGTTCCAATTAGTCCATTACTTTCATAAAAATAAATGAAAATGCACCGTACGCATGCGTATAACGCTCGCTAGCTCCGGTCCACGTACGTACTACATGCATGCGATACATGTGTAAGTTACATGTACGTAGCTAGCCCGCGCTCGTAATTCGATTTCGGGTCGGGTTGACCCGGTTTGAAAATTGATTTTAAAACGATGATTTTCTCTCTTTTATCGAATGGTATAGACAAAGAGCAACAGGTGAGGTATGTTACTGTTATAACTTGTACTTGAAGTCATATTGGACCTGTTTTATGCAGTTTTGATTTTCGTGGGTTTGCAAATGTGGGCTAATACCTTTAAAGGTGCAACTTTGCACCTTTCCTCTCTAAAAGGGTGCTAAGTTGCACCCGTAAATGTGCTTCCAGTGTGACACTCGTAAAGGTGGAAAAAAAGTTGAGCCTATTTTCCTTTGAGTGTACAATTTATCACCCTTTTGAGCCTTAACCTAACGTAAGATGATAATACAAACATCATGATAATTACTGAGAACAAACTATAAGCTGTAATCAGACTATCTGTGTAAACGCGAGACGAAGGGAGAATGTACAAGGCCTACTTGATCTAACCACATAAGTCATGCCAACGGTTTGGACAACATCGAGCAACACGCTACTTTCAATAGGTATTCCTCTTTACAGAAAAAACAAGATGGGTGATACTGTCGAAAATGATGTCACAATTTAAAAGTGTGTTTCTTTTTCTTTCAAAAATACTTGCACTCTTTACACATGAATGCTGTTTCATTGTTTCAAGGCTATCAAACCATAAGCAGATAGAACTGCAATAAATAGTAGATTATCGTGAAGACATAGCAATATGTTTTGTTCTATTGCGGCTGCTTCGTTCCCTCTCGTGAGACGGATTTAGAAACGATCGAATATGGCATATGAATCATCAAAGCTTTCAAATTAATTGTCATACTAATGACAGATGAAAGGGAAGAAGAAGAGCGCTGATGGAAAACAACAAACATCGGATTGTAGCGCAAGATACCTACCGGTTTTTCGTTAGAGGTGTTCTTGGCGTATTAGATGGCATGTGAAAATTAAAAGACAGAAATGAACCCCAACAAAGCAATATCTTTATTCATCACTCTGTATTCTCAATTCGCGTCAGCTGCTCTCTGGGAAATGTTTCGGTACGGTTTTTTTTTTCTTAAATCTCATTTATTTGACAATGATTTGGAGGTGTGATTTAGTTGAAAATTGATGTGAATGCAAAAATCAGCAACATTAACCTCGAGCAACAGCTCTTCGTTAGTCACCACCCAGTGTTTTCAACAAATATATCATATGTTTGGTTAAAATGTGTTTGTGCCTCCCTACATGATTGTGATAAATATGACTCTTCGCAGACAATGTTGCAGATATCATATCATAATCCAAGATACTGCAAAATCACGGCTCTTTGTTTAGGCACAATTTCTAAGTTTTGTATATCAAGTACCTCACGTCCCAAGCTAAAAATCCAAGAACATAATGAAATTCCACATTGTCTCCTTTTTGCATTAACCTTGCTACATGGTGTTTGCAAATTCCCATTAAGTTTATATCCACATTCTTTAGCAAACTATAGACAGCATGTTGTTGTCAAAGCCGGTTTTCTGTTCTGTTATTAATGCTGTGCTAAATTGATGGCCTCCTCTTCTCTAGCATCGTTCCTGGGTTTGGTGAAAATAGTGGGACAATTTCATAACACTGAAAAGAAATGAGCCTGGAGAATGTGATAATAGCAAAATGAGAAAATATAATATGGAGACAATCAATGTCTCAGGCATCCAAGGTGATGGGTCACAAATGTGTCCGGGAATACAAAATGGTGATGGTGAACGGAAAAGAAATAGAATGTGTTCTGGAAGGAACAATATTGATTTTTAGATGCCGGGCCAGTTTTCATATCACGTATCGTTTATCTAAGAACACCATTTTGTCGGGACAGACATTCGTATGCATGCAGACAATATGGGGGTGAGCCCGTAATGAGTAAATGGAGTTGAACTGCGGTGAATGTCTCGTTCTTCTAGCCAACGGACTAGTTTGTACATAGCTCGAGGCAGTCCTAACATTGCTACTTTCACATTTTAATGTGAGCGGCAATTAAGCTAGAAAGCTCGAACTTCCTGGCAGAACATTTCCTAACTTGGGCAGAATGAATGCAAGAGTCTTCGACAACAAATCGTCGTATTGCCGAGGAGATTCCCGGAGAAAAACCAATGTGTTCATCACCGCTCTTCAAGAAAATATTATGGACACACATCACGAGAAATAATATGAGCACTGAGCGTTTGTCTCGTGGACGTAATGACACACATCCTAGAGCATTTCAACGCCAAAAAAAAAATCCATTAGATTAATCACTGTGTCTAACGAAAAGGTAAAATATTTTCTACAGTAAGTTGTGCCTGTGAAAAACTCTCATTGTAAATGCTCTTGCTTGAGCTATAAGAGACAATATGTTACACACGCGGTTGCATACAATATACACATAAAGAACACAGACATGAGAATTGATGGTCACAGTCGATAAAGAAGAATTTTGGGTCAGTTTTGGTGAGCTGAGTAGGTTTTCCTGTTTAGTGCCGTTGTTTTTTAATGTCTCACTTAGAAAAGACTCCAAATAAATAAGAATCAAATATATCTTGTATTGAGGCCTTAGTAGATGTTGTCAGATTCGTGGATCAACCTTACTAAAGTCTTGGATAGTGCCATCATCACAGTAGTAAGACCAAGATAATTGAAAATTCTGCAAAAAAATCCATCGTACTCTCATAGAATGCAGTGAAGATCTTTGTGACCGAATAAAATCACAAAGTGCAATAACTGCATCAAAAAATAATGTGCTATCAACTCATAAATGACGCAAAGGGAAATTGGTAGTAAAATAAGTAGTTTCGTAGATTTTTGTCCAAGATGATATTTAGATCGACCATTAAAACGTACTTGCCATCTTTACATGTAGTCTATGAATCAAGTAGAAGTGTGTTCAATTCAAACGTAAATTAATAAAAAAAGAATAACCAAAAGCTGAACTTACATTCCTCTTTCCGCGAAGTGTATACCATCTTTTCGGGGGGGGGGGGGGGGGGGAATCAAACGGAACGACCGAAACATTCTGTGGCTGAATCATTCAGTTCGTGAATAAACGAATTTCTTGTCAGTTCCTGTCTGATATCTATCAGCCATGACATGTTATACCGGCAGTTTTCACAAACAAGAACAACAATTTTAAGTCATTGATGTACTCTTTAATAAGAATGTTCATATCTTCATGACACACGCATTGAAAAGTGCATCTTAAGACGCTGAAAGGATAAATGAAGAATGCAGCTCGCAATGCATTTTTTTTCTCTCTATCTATTTATACATCTGTTTCTCAGACTTCAGATCTCTCTCCATAACAAAAAGTTTTTTTTCCCCGATTCTCTGTTATTAAATTCCAGACACTTTATAGAGTACACTATTTTTATTAAGAGGACAAACGGAATTCAGCGTGATAAACAAGGGTAAGACAAGCAGAATCACGAGGGCAAAATTCCATGGGCTTGCTAATTGCTGCAAACTATGTGGATTACAAAATTGTTCACCGACATGAATTCCAGGCAGGAGAACTATACAGACACTTTATCTGCTAGTCTGCTTCCAGTGTTTCATCCTGTTCTACTTTGAAATCACCTTCCCACAGTCTGTCAATGCATTAAGAAAAACAGTGTTTCATATTATGTTGAAGTACATTTTCTATATTTCCTGCTTGCGCGGATCTGTTTGCCCTGCGATGTAACGAGCGACAAGGAAAAGTATTTGCGGAGATACGGCACACTATTTGCCGTCGCCATCACACGAGGCGTGACAGGCGTTAAGGTAGTGTGTTTGTTCCTTGTATTACCATTGTTTTCCCACCAGATCTAGGCTGACACGTTATACTCGGTGGATGGACTCGTGAGCTGCGAAGGATACTGAACATTTGCTGAATGCGCCGCTTCCCTACCGTGGACAAATAAGTTCAAAGTTGGTCACACTTCAATATTAGATTTTCACACTCGACCACTTCACAATAAAAGAGAGAGTGTGACTGTGTGGAAGAGAGAGAGAGAGAGAGAGAGAGAGAGAGAGAGAGAGAGAGAGCGTGCAGGTTACATATTACTATCACGCTAAATTAGGTGATGTATTTCAATAGCGGGTATACAGAACCTGAACGAAGTCCATATTGAAGTAGAAGCGATGTGATATGGGAACACTTTTTATAAGGTTATAAAGGGTGACATGCACACGTTACCTGTCCCTCCTTGTCAAAGGAATCAACATAATATAACAACTGGACGCATTTAGGTACACTACAAAACCTAATGCGGAAAGGAAATTGGATGCGAACCTCTAAGGCTACGTCTGCTATACACAACGGAGTCAATATATTTTATCATGCTAAAATTTTAAGCACAATTTACGCACATTTCATCTGCATATTGCTCTTAGGAGTATAAGATATCTGTCGCTTTAGTTTAAGTTTATCTACCACCACATGGTGAGAGTGGTTATATTTATCAATTTAAATCTGCTACATAAAATAAGACGACAAAACAAAACTACACAAAATAAATTTGAGATAAAAGTAATGTGGGGATTATCAATAATGTCACAATTCACACTGCGTATAGCCCTGCTACATGTACTGTGCATAGATTAGTAATACACCGTATATCCGAAAAAATTATAATCTGACTTTTTTGCAATAATAACTTTAAAAACAGTGAATCAATCAAAATGCAGTTTCAGGATATGAAACTATAACTTATTACCTACATCTTGCAGAAAACCCCATTCGATTTGTTTCAGTGGCCACAGAGAAATGGGGATCTTTGTAGAGCATGTTGGAATTCCCTTCCCTCCCAGTTTTGTAATGGGCCGTGTTGTACATTTTGTTCACGCTAACAAATATGAAGTTGTTCATTGTGTTCTCGTTCAAAAACATCTCTTTTGAAGAAGTGACTGCTTGTTTCTTTTTATTTGCAACTAACAAACATAGCAATGAGTTAAATAAAAAAAACGAAGCAGATTTCTGAGTTTTGCTAACGCTTGTGAAATGTGAAAATAAATGATTAAAGAAAGATATTGGATTCTTAACTGATGGAAGACTGGACTGAGCTCTTTCTTCTTTTGACTTTCTAGTTTCATCAAGATGATCATGAACAATGATATCCACTTATTGATATGATGTTGTGTACAGACTTTGAATTCTTTGGTCAGTTGCCCTGGGAGTTGTGAGCAAAATGTTTTCATTCATTTATATGCCAGGAGCATCAAAGAGCTAAACTCGGAAGAAACAGACCCGTGGCATACTAAGTCTTCACAAAGATCCGCATTTCTCCGTGACCACTGAACCAAAATGAATGGGCCCTACGGCAAGATGTGGGTAACAAGTTACAGTTTTCATACCCTGAAATAGCACTGAGATTGTTTAATTATTTCGAAAGTTATTAATGTGAAAAGTCCAATTTTTTTTCGACATACTGTACTGTCTTTGTCCAAGGGGTCAACAAAGAACAGCAGAAGATTTACCTAATTCCTAATACCTTCGGATTGACAGGCGGTAAAGATATTACCAACACTTCTATGAATATCCTACTACTTGCCACTTAGGTTATACGAAGCCTTAACAGTCCTGTCTATAAATGCGCTAGCTATATATGGAGGCTGTGTATCAGTAACGCGTCAACGCAGCTGACGTTTTGGGTGGGCGTGATACATAAAGACGCGTCAGTCGATCGCTAAGCTGGTATTGTCCAATTCGGAATGATCGCATCTATCAGATTTTAATGTTCATTTGACTGCCCACAATAAACCTCAAATTCGTTGTGAAATGTGCATTGGAGGATTCTAACATATAAAACTCACACCGCCTTCGAAAACTGTTGTCATGGAAAAACTGTTGTTCTGAGATTGTTACCTCAGAGACTACGGTGCATCTGACGTCAAGCCCATATTGCCATACATTTTCTCTGTCTAAAAGGACTGACGTAGCCCTAACGTGACAAAAGCGTGTTTTAGGAGCTGCCGACCAATGTTACTATCAACATACTCCGTTCATACCACGAGGAAGGGCGAATATGCCCGCTCCCGACGGCAATCTATAGTAGATGGTAAAGTACACTGTTCGGTGAAATCGCCCCCAGTGGGATTCTACCATTTGCCAGGCCGCTGATTGACAGCCAGTACATTATGCGTGGACGTCAAGAACGTCTGTAATACAGATTTATGCTTTGACATCCTAGCCCCGTGTTGACCATGAAATATTGGTGATATGAGAATGATGTGGATTTTTTATCACAGACATCTCGACATCTGACTCTCCAGCCTCGAGCTTCTTTTAACGGATTTATTTTTCCTTTCCTTAAACAAAAATAAAGAACTCAAAACCCAAGCTGAAGGCAAACGTGATCGATGGTTAGGTTTTTTCCTCAAGATCTAGTGCTCATTGACATAAAGTGGTGAACAATCACCGCGCCTTGCTCTATATAGTTAGTGTCTTACAATATGAACTGACAAATATGAATACCACTCAACTAAGCAACCCCCCCCCCATCGCATACACGCAATACTCTACTCACACAAACACATACAAATATTCCATACACAACTCACTTCCTACACACACCTTCACCCACTCCACAAACGAACACACAACATACACATATTTATAACCTGAATACATGATATACTGTGTCTGGAGATTACGTTTTGATGATTAATTCTTCTTATAAACCCTATTATTTTTTTTACTCATTTATCATGATGAAGTATTCATGTCGTTAAGAAAACAAAACTGTTAGCATCATACATAATGCGTCAAAAAAAAACATGTTAAAATAAAATTAAATATTCATCCATTTCTATGACCTCACTGATCGGTCTCAGAGCGACAGCTTCAATACATCGATTCAAATTACATTTTTTTCCTGTCGTTTATCGCTTTCATTCGCCTCATCATTGCCAGCAGTGACTGGCGCTTTTTGACTTTGTAAGCTGGTATTCACTTTAAGGATATGTCGTTGTCACATGGGAAAAGGTGCCCAACGATTGCATTATGACATGATGAATGATTGCAGTGAAAATTGTATTCTGCACGGAAAACACAAAAATATGCACATTCCACCTTCAAACAACCATAGGGCCTCAGGGAGATATCGAAAGGATAAATGCTTTGTGGGTTAAAGGTGTACAAACATGTTATTGGCGGAAGTAAAAAGATTGATGGAAAGGCGATGGATAATACGCCGTGGAAACAGAAACCCTGGGCTAGTATAAAACGTAATGCATCATTCATTCATCCTCGTGGAAATAATGTTCGTTTTCTCTGAATTTCGGCAGAAATACGGATGAGTAAAAACAAGCGCAAGTAATCCTTCTACGTCAAATGCAACTTGGTGTGGCCGAATTGTAGCAGTGTTGATATTTCCCGGTATTTCAAGAAAGCATCACGTGTGTACCTATACTGGGTGACCGCACACAACTCTTGTGACTTTCTTTTGTTGTTTACTTTTGTTCTGCGCCAGTGTGTGTGTGTGTGTGTGTGCGTACGTGTGCGTGTGTCACGTTACAAGTGATAATGACAATGCAATTTTGCACTGGTTATTTGCCTTATGTTTACTTATTTTGTATGTTTTGTATGTAAATGTATTGCAGTATAACAGTGTACAGAAAATATGAGGAGACTGCGTTATATATAATTAAAGTTCACTTTTTAGCAGCCCTCAATTTTCATTATCAGTCTTTAATGAACAAGATGCGTTTCCATATGTTCTTTCATTATGTGGAATGTAGCATCATTTTGGCTTTTGTAATATGCATGTAGGCCCTGTATAGTTTGGAAATGAACATTAAAAAAAGGGGGAAATGAATGAATGAATGAATGAACGAGTGAGTTAGCAATTATCCCGGATCCTTCCCCTGGCCCTAATCCTAATCCTAATCCTGAACCTAATCCTAATCCTAATCCTAATCCTAACCCTAACCCTAACCCTAATCTTTACTCTAACCTTCCATTAACCAGTATTAGCCAGGGGTAATTGCCCCCTGGGGCGTAATTGCCCGGATACGGTACGTAATATGCGTGGCGCCTACATTGATATGATTTCTTTATGTACAATTTTCTTAAATGTCTAACTTTTGCTGATTCCAGGGATGTCAATAACTTCTTTAATTATACTTAAGAAGGTAGAAACTTCGCTGGATGCCCAATGATAATACTTTTGGTACATAGAATACATTAATCTTAATTAAAAAAAAATAAGGAGGGGATGGGGATCAAACATGCATGACCCGACACCCAAGCCAAAATTTCCACAAGGACATCGCCTCAACTTCATTTGTTTTCATGAATGTAAAGTCGTCGGCGTTTTCACGAACCGACGCTATTTCGATTTTGGTCAAAATTTTCAAAATCGAGATATTGGTACCAAATGAAAGTGCTTTCAAAACTCTACCAAATCCCAAAATTTTAGATCACAAAATTAATTATTCTTAATTTTATCAAAGAAAGAAAAAAACGACGGTACTCGAAATATCGAGAAATTGAGAAAAAGGGGTTTCACGAACCGACGCAGTAAAGATACGCCGGTTCGTGAAACCCGAATTGCTAGGGTGAAGAGCAATGTGGGTTTTACGAACCGTCGCAGTTGCATTATTTTGAGCTTTGTTCAACTTACTGGCCTAGAATTAGGTTTTGGCCCTAATCCAGATCTCAGAGTGAGAACCAAACCATCTGAAAGATGAATGATGACCTAAGCCAGCCCACTGTCCACGAGTGAAGTGAATGGTAAGCTATAATCCTATTAAAATCATGCTCAAAATAACAGTTTCAGTTGGACTACCATAACCATTAATTGCGGTAGAGTGTAGTCCCATGTATTCAATCGCGTGATGCTTATGAAGCCTAGTCTGTAAACGCCATCCAATTTCAAATTAGATCCCAAATCATATTATTTATAGTTTCTTTTCAACTTATGTCGTTACTTCTGAGACTACTGAGTACTGTAGTCGTAACGTCTGTGTGCAAGACATGCAAGATGTCAAAGTCTCGAAGACACTCATGGCTATGCCTTGACTTGAGTTGAAAATGAAATCATGAGATTGACAAAGTAGGCCTACTAAACTAAAAAAAAAGTAAAAAGTCTAAAAGTAAAACTCAAAGGAAGAGTAAAGAATAAAGTTAGACATGTTAGACTTTAACTTTCAAGTTTAACTATTAAGTCTAAGTTAAGACTTTACTTGTAATGCCAGTTACTAAAACTAAGATCAGCTGAAGTCTAAGACCAAGTCAAATTAACACAGAGTCTATAGTCTAGCTCTTGATCTACATCTAGACTAGTGGTAATAGTAGGTAGAGTCCACCCATTTTTTCCCCCAATTTTTACTTGTCCATTCCTGAAAAAGTTACTGGTCAGTGTCCAACAGTGATTTTTCCTGGTCAGGGACCGTCGGACCAGTGCCAGTGTGCAGCGTTGGTGTAGATGTCATCTATGACAGTATGTGGTCTAGTGATACTACCTAAACACTACGAGTAGTACTCTACAGGTTAGGTGGCTTTCCTGTACAGTGCAGTGTTATAGTATACTTGTGAATTCAGCCCTAGTACCGTACTGTGTGTAGATATGTGACATTATGTCTAACGTTAGTTCGAGTGGAGTACCTTTGAAGCACAGCGGTGGGGCTTTTTTTCCCTAAAACTTGTGAATGCGGCCCAACCAAATGGCGTTTACATATTCACGCGTGATTGATAGTGATACAGTAGCGCTGTCGATTTCCACAGCATCCATACATAATCTTTTGTCCTTTCTTCTTTCCTTTTTTCCCTTTGTTCTTTCACCCTTTTTATTCTTGGAATCGAAGGACTTCTAAGAAATGTCCCTCGACTGATTTAACCAGGACTCTTGAGTCCTGGTAAACCTAACCTAACCGAGTAACCGTTAACATTTGTTAGGCCTAACATAACAGTAACACTGACTTAGCCCTGTATTGACTTTGTCTTTGGCCGACTTACTGAGATGGCGAGTCTAACTCTTTAACGTTAGTCTAAACGTAGTCGTTAGATCTGTCAGTGTCAGTGTCACCGGTTATTGTATATGATGCCATCTCTAACGTACGTTAACAAGTTGATGTTAGTTATCTATAGATGTCAACTTACTGAGTCAGTAATAGTGGTACTCTCATCCTGTTGGATATCGCCGCAATATCATCCGTGACGTGTTAATTTCGTGTCACAAAGACAAAAGTTGCCAAGATCTAATAGTATTAGATGTCTAGATCTAGATGTAGTCTAGATCTATAATATAAATTTTGTGAACCACTGGTAACTTAAAAGTGAAAGGTCTAGACTTCACTTAGTCTATAATTAGACCAGACATTCATGAGGCAAAGGCCTATTTAGTAGATCTATTCTTATTCTATTTTAACGTCAATTCCTACTAACTCGCCACGTGTTATTCCTAAGGCCAAGGACTTCCGGGTTAGTGATTTTTTTTCTCATAAATACCAAACAGCAGACGTGTTTCATTTGCATTCTTGTGCAGACTTCATGAAAATATGTGCAGTATCAAAGAAATATGATGCACATGACAATGCCAGTGTTTTATAGGTGAATGGTTAATACCTTTAAAAGCTGAATGATAATGTAGAGTCTAGGTCTAATTAAGATGTTACAGTCTCTGATAAGAAACAGGTTTGATTGTCATAGACTGTTTCCCAAATGCAGGTACATGTAGTAATATTCAGCTATTTCAATGCAATGCCTTGTTTACAAATACATGTAGATTTATATTCATGTGAATGATAATTCAATTTCTACATGAGACATACCAAGTGCTAAACATAATATCTTGCATCAGTAAAATGTGTAAATGAAGAGACAATTTGAATATGCATCAAATACGAACAGCAGCATTTTTTGACATTCTTTGATCCTGCATAGGCCTACCATTTTGTTTTATGTTTAATATAAATAGAGCAAAATAATTTCAACTTCAGTTTTGTTGGCTGATTTTTTTTTTTCTTCTCAAAATTAAAGTTGTATCTTGTGCCATGATGTTTGATTTTAATCAAAAGTTCTTAATTTCTTTCTTTTCTTTCAGATGACTGGTGCCATGTAGTAGCGAAGAACTGGACTGTCTCAGAAAAGAAAAGGAAAAGTACAGGGTCGTGTACATCACCAACGGATGTGAATACAAAGGTAATGTAGAGTCTAGGTCTAATTAAGATGTTAAAGTCTCTGATAATAAACAAGTTTGATTGTCGTAGACTCTTTCCCAAATGCAATTAGTAATATTCAGCTTTTTCAAAGCAATGCCTTGTTTACAAGGACATGCAGATTTATTCATGTGAATAATAATTTAAATTCTACATGAGACTTACTAAGTGCTAGACATAAGATCTTGCATCATTAAAATATGTAAAAGGCGAGACAATTTGAATATGCATCAAAAACAGCAGTATTTTTTTGACATTCTTTGATCCTGTATACCGTTTTGTTTTATGTTTAATATAAATAGAGCAAAATAATTTCAACTACAGTTTAGTTGGCTGATTTCTTTTTCTCAAAATGAAAGTTGTATCTTGTATCATGATGTTTGATTTCAATTGAAAGTTCTTAATTTCTGTCTTTTCTTTCAGATGACTGATGCCATGCAGTAGCGAAGAGCTGGACTGTTTCAGAGAAGAAGAAAAAAGTACAGCATCGTGCTGATCATCAAGGAATGTGAATACAATGGCTTAGGAAAGAAGACAATCTACAGATAGGATAGAAGGGAGAAATTGGGATGAAGGGCGACAACATAAGGACGGTATATCTACAGTGAAATGTGATTGTAAAGTGGAAACATGAAAGGAGATCCTAAGATTGAAGGTGAAAACAAGGCATTCCATTCTGTGATGTCGTAATTACAATTTTGCTACACTTTAATAACACTACAGAGAGACATTTATATCAAGGAAAGCTTCATGTGGATATGGAATGTTAGATTTTTTTAAGTGTTCATTGGTATGTATTTCATGATAATAAATCTTGAAGGTTTTGTGTGGTAATCATAACCTTGTGATAAATCTTGATAGATTTCTAAGTGCACATTGGCAATATTTAGATGATGCTGTAATCAGATTAAGTTCTATTCTCCTTTATTCTTTTATTTATTATTTTGTTGTCTTCAACCCACTTTGAATGTGTCACGTATGATTCTTATAAACATGGGAACATGCACTCCATGTAAATGATAGGACTTATAACAAATTGACATAATTATTCAACCATCACTAGACAGTTCTGTTATAAGATGTTCTTTATCTAACTAAAATTGTAAATTATGATACGTGTATGTTCCCATGCAAACTCACAACAAAATACAGAAATTTGATTTCTTTTAATAATAATTCATTATGTCTCTAAATTTACAATTAAAGAAAGTGATTGCAATAAGGATGTCAAACATCGTATATTAAAATAATAGATTATTCATTTGTCTCCATCCGTAGTAACGCACGCAACTGCAGTGTGCAGTTTGTAGGCTGCTGTGAAAAAAAAAAAATCACAGGCAGCCCAAGCAGGATTCGAACCACGACCTCTGGATTACTAGACCAGCGTCATAACCACTAGACCACCGGAGTGCCCTGGCGCTACCTTTACACATGAATAATTAAGTATAGAAGGGCTTGGGGGCGCTTCGAAGTTTACTGCTCTTATTGAATATGTACATGTCATTTGCAACTCAACTAAAAATGATTAAACACACTGAAATTCTTACTTTAAATGATATTCATAATCTGTTTTTTTTTTTCTTTAATAGCTTGGGATGTACACTTTATACACTGTATCGGTCTACATTTCGCCTACAATATGGAATTCTTTACTTCGAGACGTTTGTTTTTAACAAACAAAAAATTAAGAGTCCTTTAAAGGTGCTGTAAAACAGTGGTGTTTGTTTGTTTGTTTGTTTTTTGGTGGGGGGGGGGGAGGGGAGTCAAATTAGCCTTGGCCCCTCTCCGCCGTCTTTTTTTTTTCCTTTAGCTGCATATTTTTTAGTCATCACATGAAAATTCGTCTGCATCCACCCCGTAGTTTTGCTGATGACCTTTCTTTTTAATTATTTTAGCCACACACAATTTTGGCTGAATTTCCCCAACCCTCTTGTGAATTTGCAAGTACATGTACTAAAACACATTCTCAGAATGTGTTTATAGTACTTGTGGATTAAGGATTCACAGGGGGGGGGGGGGGGTCGGCCAAAATTTCTCTTTTCTCATATGTAACAAGCCTTCGGGGCGAAAGGCTGATATTATGGGCTTTCTACACACATTTTTAGATGCTAATTATTGGTTAACATGAGCATGATCATTTATGTTGTGATTAATTTGTTTCCTTATATATGTATGACTTCTATTAGAGACTTAATTGGCTTGGCACTCCTTACATCGACCTATTTTAGACACCCATTTCCCTCTCTCTCTCTCTCTCTCGTGCTTTTTCTCTACTGTCCTGTGAATAGTGTAACTACATGTACATGCAGTACCTCTTCTCTTTTGTATGATATACATCAAGTTTTTATCTGAGCATATGGGTGTTGCAGCACTCTCAAGCTTCATGCATATGCAGCAACATCTTTGTGTGGTCATATACATACATGTAGTTATGCTTGATATATTAATTTGAGAATGTTATTCTTTCTCTTGTATATGTTCCGTCCGCACTCTATAGATGTAAATGTACGATGTAAGATTTGGTGTGCATGTTCGAACTGTGTTCCTCTTTTTGTGAACACACAAGAACTGATATAATAATGAACTTGAATTACACATATTCTTGAATCTTGATTCCATCTCCATTTGCCATTAGATATGTATTGATTTATGGAGCTCTTCCACAATTGTTATCCTTCCCATTGTCATTACTCATCTCTGAATAATTCAAATTTGATATTCTATTGAGGACCTATGTTTCTTCGATTACATAATGTACCTCTTCAATATATTGCTGCAAAAGGCATAATAAAACATGACCATTATTATATATTTAAAATGAAGCTTGAAATTCTGATAGTGTCGATATTCATGTATTTTTAGGAGTTTATCAGTTTCGAAGAGTGCATGCAGGATGAGTTTATGTTTTTATATGATCAGGTGCAGCTATCATAGAATCTGTTGAGCAGGAAAGAGAAAGATGGAAAATGAGGAATTATGAGTGAATTCGCATGCGAGCCAAATGACAATAATGACACTGATAAAAATTGTGACAAAGTAAATGTCACAAATATGTGGAATAATAGGAAATAAAGAAATTAATATATTATTTCAGAGAAAGAAATAACAGAGTGCATGCATGAGTATGAAAGATGAGTAAATGCAAGTAATTATTATTGACTGGCACGTCTTTTTCCCAAGATTTAGCGGTATCCTTCATCTTAGAACAAACATTCATAATTATTATGAAAGAAGTGAACTGAATTTGAATTAAAAATAATGTGAAAAAATAAAAAAGTAAGTTAATTAAAGGACAAGTTCACCTTCATAAACATAAGGATTGAGAGAATGTAGCAATATTAGTAGAACACATCATTGAAAGTTTGAGGAAAATCAGACAATCCGTTCAAAAGTTATGAATTTTTGAAGTTTTTGTGCAGTAACTGCTGGATGAGAAGACTACTGCAGTGTATGAATAACTTAGATGTCACATGCGTACAACAATATAAGGAAAATATAAAGAGAATTTCACAAAATTCCATCTTTTGAAAAAAGTACAGATTCCCCTGACTCGTTACCGACAAATGTTATTGGTAATATTATTCCCCCTGCCTTTAGAAAGAGGCAAGTCAAGTGCACTTTTATTATGCCAAAAAAGTGAAAATATGTTGAATTTTCTTTTACATTTTCTTTATACTGTTGTACGCATATGACTCACAAGCTGTAGTAGTCTCCTCATCCAGCGGTTCTAACACAAAAATTTAAAAAATTCATAACTTTTGCATCGATTGTGCAATTTTCCTCAAACTTTCACTGATGTGTTCTACTAATATTGTTGCATTTTCTCAATCCTTATGTTTATGAAGGTGAACTTGTCCTTTAAGTATTAAAAAAAACAGTAAAAAGTAAAAAATATGAAACACAGTATACCGAATACATGTATTACCAAATGATAGATGTCCAAATGCAAAAGTGTTAAATAATAATATATCCACAAAAAAAAGGGGGGGCAAAGAAATCTTTGGAACGATCAACCACAGCTATAATAACAATACATGCGTGTACTAAATGAAGATGAAAACAATGACAACACTCTTTTTAGAACAATTAAGAGAAACTGGCTTGTATTATCATCTTAATTATCACTAAATGTATTGTAATCATCACAACAATCATTACATGACAATTAATTTCAATTAATAAGGTTATTGTTGATAAGCAGGTATAGCCCTAATAGTATTTGTATGTAAACACATACGAAAATGAAATAGCGACGGTTCGTAAATACACGCGTATTGCACGTTACCTATTGTACAGGCCCTACAGCGCGGGTCTCACGAACCGGCGTAATACAACTTACGTCGGTTCGTGAGACCCGCGCTTAAGTACATAACCTATGGTGCGCGCAAGAAACGATGGATTTACGAACCGACGCAGTGAGTTTGAAGACAGAAATATCGTAATTTTTTTGAATTCACACTAAAATTACACTATGGATAGGAAGAACAACTTCCACTCTCATCACCCTGTCAAAATTTTCACACACAAGACAGGAAAAGTCATTGAAAACGTTGTCTAAAACTTGTGAGATCTTTAAACGCGATTTTCTCAGAACTGCATTTTCGCTCAAAAACGAAATAGCGTCGGTTCGTGAAAACGCCGACGAAGTGTTTGGTGATGGAACTGATGAATTGTGTTTTGCTTTATCATCAAGTTTATACAGAATTGACGGAAAGTCAGTTGGAGGACTTGATTCTAAAGGGAAAAAAGAAAACACCAAAAGTGACTGAAACATTTGCTCTTTGTCTAGACTTTTATGCGAGTCCATGCTTTTTAAAGGCAATGACGACTACGTTAAATGCATTGTGTGGTTTGATCTCTGTAGACACCATGTTCTAACGATTATTTCAGAACCTTTCAGTATGAGGGGAATATTTAAAATTGTGGAGTGAGTACATTTCTTTCCGTTCTGTTCTTCTTCTGACTGTAAGTCTTGTGTTTCTCGGCCTCCTTACCGGAGAAATCAATGAGTCCAGCGATTCGAACACTTTGGTCAACACATATTATGCGCATCGCTGGAGGGTCTGCATTAAATATTTGACGGTACAGCTGTTTGCGTCTCCGGGCCATGGCCGGGGAGGAGATGTGGAAGGCGGACGTGGCTGGGACCGGCCGGATGAATTTCAACGTAAACACGTTCCAGGTACTATTTGTCCTGCGGCAGGTGTATGCATCCACTTTGAGGACGCCAGGGAGTTGGGCATGTCAGGGAGTACTAGTAATACGCCCCGCTAGATCTTTATGTCTCCCTCGGAGCTGCTGCTCATGTCTCATACCACCCTCTAGCCACTTCTGTTCTAATTTTCCTCTCCATGTAATGCAAATCATCTACATCACTTTTGTCCTGGTAATCGTCGTCATCATTATCACCTTTCTCATTCTCCCTTGGGCCGTACATCGACGAGGCACAAAGCTTCGTGACCACGTGACCTGGCTTGCCATGGGCCCAGTTTGAATACAGCTGTCTCATGTTCTTCCTTTCTTTGGGTGTGTTGGTCACATGAACTTCCAACTTATTTTCTCTTCCCATCTCTCTATCTATCTATCTATCTATCTATCTCTTTTTATTCTCTTTTCTCTTATTTTCTCACATTGCAAACTATTTTGCATACACATCTCCAGCTTCTTCGCAGCAAATTTTGACAGCTTCTCTAATGACTTTGTATATTTATTTTCTTCACCATAAAGGCGCATTGCTTTATATTCTATAGGGATATGCTCCTCCCCTATTCTATATTTGAATTTCAGTGAAGGAAAGATATCATATCTAGACATCACTTGTATTAACGATGACATCAAACTAAGGCAACTTTCATGGAATTAGTTGTCCATTTCAATACAAAGTCTTTAAGGGCAGCTGATTGTTGTTGTTTTTTCTAGAATTGATCTGATCTTTTCCACCTGATCATTTGAAATGAACAACAAACTCTGCGAGTTGAATGGGCAAAGTAAACTGTATGTGGAGAGCATGACTTTTTCAATACATTTTGTTATACGTAACCTATTATACATCATCATGTAAACTTTTTTGCAGACCTATCATCTTGATCGATCTGAATCTATTCTCTTTCGCTTGTCATTTATCCTACGTTCAGCTCCTCCAAATACCGTTACTTGGCGGGCTGAATAGACTAGCATACATCAACTCCTACGCTGGAAATATAGCAAAGACCAAAGGTAATCACTTTGTGTATTGATAACCTGCAGCAAGATGTGGCTGGCATTTTCGGTCACGGATTCCCCTCAGGGCATGAAATACAGAAAACGGGTGGTGAGCTGATTAAAATCGAACGGAATCGGAACAGAAATAACACATAACGACAGCGACGAGCAGGACGAAATCATCTCATTTGTGTGTCCAAAGGAATCCGTTGAAGATTATATAAATACATGAAGTGAGTATTAGAAAGGGTGAAATTGAAAGAAGGAGATGGATATAAAACTGACAGATTGTGACAGGAAAGCAGGAAGGATATGGCAACAAAATGAGCGCCTTCGGGAAATTTAGGCAAGCTAGGATAAAAAAACAGATTATAGCTGGAAGGAGACAAGTAAAAACACACTCTAAATACACTGCCGGGCAGATGTGATGAAAGAAAACAAAGTTTCTAGGCCGCAGAGAAATATGCAGAATTTTCATAGCAAGAGTACCTCGAATACCTCAAGGGACACAACTAAGCAACAAAACGAACAATATCTCTGAATAATTCATTACTGTAGTACTTAAATCTGATAGTTTAAGCAAGGTTGTAAAGATTCCAAGCTGGATTGTACCTCAAGGCTTCTCAAGAGTTCACAAAGTACAGGCTCTTTGTGGGGTTTTTCAAACCACAATAAATCTGAACTTTCTGCTTCTCACTTAACGATAAATAATATGATAAAGTTGATAATGATAATAATAGCGTTTAATCGCATGACGTTGGTCAGCATTGCATGTATTTGGGAGCAACGGCCTTGTTTGTTTCTTATTTTTAACTCTAGTCAGTGTGGAAGGGGAGGATTTCACACTTTAAGAAAGAAATTTAAGGCGAGGACGAAATTATGTTTTTCTGCGTGTTATCTAGATAGTTATCTAAGTAGCATCTATACTTTTTCACATTACCCTCAGCACCAAAGAACATCATGTGCCATAAAGGGGTTTCCCCGACTATCACTTGTTTGTTCGTCTAATCATGAACAGTACTGTGATCCCCCATACACACATACACACACACACACACACACACACACACACACACACACACACACACACACACACACACACTATATATATATATATATATATATATATATATATATATATATATATATATAAAGAAAGAGAGAGAGAGAGATGTATGTAATTATGTATATACATTTTATATTTTAATGTATATACTGTAATATACAATATGCATATAATTTATAACATGTCATCTTTAAACTATAACTTAAGTGGCATCATCATGCATCATGAAGGAGAAGTAATAGGCGCCATAAGAACTTTGCTCTATCCGCTCGTTTGTCTACTACAGCTTTCGGCCCGCTTGGCTTTTTCAAGTTCTAGAAATGGTGAACACGTAAATCTCTCGACGCTACATACACAATGTACGGAGTCTACAACCTTTTACAGTAATGTTACATGCATATCATATCTGCATGTATGTATATATGCATATATACATAATATGCTGAATATAATTATGTATATGTATATGTATATATTATATACATTGTAGTTGTTCCGCGTATTGGCAGTACTAGAAATAGCAATAATAAAGTCACAACAGAGGAATGCAGGGAATGCATTGATAGCCAATCTTGATTTAATGAATAATCCGAATTTTCGAGAAACCTTCCTCTTCTTCAGGGATGACAGTGCACTGTCATCCCTGAAGAAGAGGAAGGTTATATATATATATATATATATATATATATATATATATAGATTTACAGCAGTAGGTCAATAGAAACTCCGTTGGAGACGTAAATTTGACGAATTTTCGCCCATAGGGCTTTGTCAAGTCAATACATTTGACGCTTTATTTTGAAGCAGATCAAAATAAAAGATGCGTCGTCACTGTGATGGTAGCGCGTCCATAACAAGATGCGCACATACAAATAGCGCACAAGGGCGCACATAGACAAATAGCGCACAAGGTAGGACGTCACAAAGAAAACTAGGAAGGTAAGGAAAATACAAGAAGCGTACAAAATAGGACGTCACAAAGAACAAAGAGAAAGCACGTCACAAAGCAAGGAGGTAGAAAATTGCAGAAGAGAGAGAGAGAAAGAGAGAGGGAGGGAGAAGGAAACGAAGATAAAAAAGAAGGATTATTCCCTAACGGAGAAAGAACGGAAAGAAACATTCAGTCCATTGGGGTGAAGGCAGCCGAGGCGATAGATTAGTTGCTCTTCTCGTAGTTTGCGGACTTCGTCTAGGCCATCATGACAGGTCGTCATTACACCGATCTTCAGGTGGTTAATGGTGTGCCCGGGCCGGTTGAAGTGCTGGGCCACTGGAAGTCCCGGTGTATTGAGCCTTACTGATCGGAGGTGTTCGGTTGCACGGTCTGCTAGTCTCCGTTTCGTCTCACCTATGTAGATCTTGTGGCAGGCTGTACAAGTGATCGCGTAGACCACATTCTCAACGGTACAGGTGAACCGATCGCGAACAACCCAGGTGTATTTAGGACCTTTGATGTGTGCTGCCCTATCCACATATACATGTGTTGCACCTTCTCCTTCCACAGGGTTGGGTACCGCATTCCAAATCTGCTTCAGACTGTGCCTGGACCTTCAACCCCGTGTGGACCAACAGATCCCGTAGACTCCGGTCCTTCTTGTATGCTACGAGAGGAGGATCTTTGAAGATTTCCTTGGTGGATGCATCTTCCTGTAAGATGTGTGTGTTGTCCATAATGGTAGAAACGAGCTTTTGCGTTGATGGGTGATATGTCAACACTAGTGGTACTCTGTCGCTGTTACGTTGTCTCCTCGGCTCCAGGGCTTCTTGCCGGCTCAAGCTAGACACTTTTCTTGTCGCCTTCTTGACAACCTGTTAAGGGTAGCCACGCCGTTCAAAGAAACCGGCCATTTCATGCGATTTCTGTTGGAAATCTTCATCATCACTGCAGAGACGGTGGAGTCTATTATTGCTGTTATTCATATATGTATGTATATATATATATATATATATATATATATATATATATATATATATATTGTGACGAACTCGCCTTCTCGTCATGAAGTAAGAGAGTGTATTCGACTGTTTGTACAAATGTCTCCGCGAGCCGTGTCAGGATGGCCGAGTAGGCGGGGTTCGTTTTGTCGCAGTTTACAACGATCCCTTTAAATTATTAAAACTACTAGTCTGTATGCTACCATGTATTATGTTGTGTCAGAAGCAGCTCACCAACACAAGCGGCACACATACCAAGTTCAGCATCACTTAAAGTATGTCACTCCCAAGCGTCACTTGTAGAGGATGTTAAATTGGTATACTTCTTTTGTTACCAACTTTTGCTACCAACTCTTGCTACCAAGTTCTGCTACCAACTCATGTTACCAACTCAGTCACGCTAACGTGGAGCACCTTTCACAACCATATGGTGGCACAGGTGTCGTTGGCACGGGGTAAAGTGCTGTATCGCACCGTTACCAAAATTTCTCAGGCGACGACTGGAACTTGGATTGGGCACGGACTATGCGACAAGTCACATTACCAGTATACCCGAAATCCAACGGGTTGCTATCGTTGATTTTCTCAGGAACGGCGCTCCAACTCAGGAACACGTACCACCGCTCTCCAAGCTGTTGTATTGTGGTAGGACCATCAAGAAGACACAGTGAAGGCAGCAATTCAGGAACACATACACAATTTATTACAGATAGAAGTGAACATTAACAACATATTGGAAATGTATCATACACGGGCTGCTTGTTGCGGACTATGTCACACAACGGCCACTTTATATGCCTCTCCTCCTATCGCGGAACGAGGAGGCAATCCCGCACGGCCGTAAGAGGCGTATGAAAATACCCGCAGTACTCATTCAAATTATTGACAATGTTGGCGTGGTTACTAAATTCGTACAACGATTATACATTTTAGCAGTATCTCTTGTACATGGTTACTATAATTCGGCATGTATCATCGGTCTAAACCGGAGTTGGTATTAAAATAATCCAAACTTGCCCATGACAAACAAGTAACCACATATCTAATAATAAATGTTTAAACTCATAATGATGCATTACCACCTTACAGCATTTGCCCAACGTTTTGATAGTGCCCCCTTTCTATGCTATAGGCACAATCGATCATAACAAATTATAATCGAAACGGTTAAATCGAATTGGTTCCACCGAATTTCGTTACAATATATATATATATATATATATATATATATATATATATATATATATAAAGTATAAAGACGATGAAGACAAACAAGTTGACATAATGCATTAGATTCCAACTTCATTTATTTGTAAACCAAATTTTCGATCCTTGCACGGATCTTCCTCAGGGTAACAGTGATATTTGTATTTGAAGCTCAGCACAGAAAAAAATACCATTATACCATTATACCATTATATAAAGTATATGTATATGTTTATGTATATATTATATACATATACTTTATATATATATATATATATATATATATATATATATATATATATATATATATATAATGATGTGTGTGTGTGTGTGTGTTTGTGTGTGTAGGAATTCACTTTGTTTACATGCAAATGACAAGACACAGGCTGTATTAACCATGATGTATTTTGAATGACCAGAAACCTCAAAGGAAAAGTACTTCAAAGAGGATGAGGTTTGTCCCCTTTCTGCACCGTACGTAAGCACTCTGGCCTCATTTGGTTATCTGGACCAAGACAATTGGAGAAACGAAACACGGTTCTTGGACAGCTGGAGAGACGAAAGGTTAAACCGTCTTAAGTCTGGAATATGATACTTTTATTTTGCAGACCAGACCTTCACACGGGCGAAATAAACAGATTGTACCTCCCCATGCACTCATACAGACCGTCCTTGTCCCAATTATTGCGTCGTGTGTCTCTCGAGGTATGACACCAAACTCTATCTTTTATACATGACTCGTTTTTGTTGCAATGATTATGACGTCATTAATTGACAAGCGTATAGTGAAAGCTTTAGATGACGTAATTTCCGTTGTTTACGAGTTCGCTTGCGTAGGTCGAAATGTCGTGGAATAATGCAAACAATGTGTTTTGATAATGACAATTTATTGTCTGTGTGTATTACTACACCATGTCTTTGTGTTCATTCCTTTGCATGTGCTTATATGCATCTGTGTCCAACCTTCGCTATGCCTATTTCCTCTTATCCATTTTGTACTACTTAATTTTCCGAGGGACGTACACAATACAAGCTTTGAAATAGATTCTTCCCAGAAAATACTCTTAAAGTCTATTGAACAGCAAAGAATGTGTGATATCGAGGAAAATGATAAAATGAAAGCCAGATTTTGTTTAAGCAGCTTACCTCGATATTGGCCTCAAGTTGTTGAGCAGTGTTAAATTAATCAAATTATTCTACGTGTGTTACTACACTAGGTTTATCTTTTTGTATGTTTACGTGTGTGTTTTGTTTTGTTTTTTTGTTTTTTTGTGGTTGGGTTTTTTTTCAGCTTAATCGATGGGGGAAATCTTTGGCCTTATAATATGTTCCCTACAAGATTCTTAAATCTCTGTTAAACTTTGCGCAGGAGCCACTATGCTCACACGGGGAATGGACCCTGGACCCTGAGAGCATGCAACAGGAAAAAAAAAACAAAGAACAAGACACAATATGTGTAAATCAAAGCAGAGTGATAAACACACTGATCAAAGTGTGTGCACGCGCATACATGCAGAGCCTGACGAATGAGTGCGCATATGATACAAAACACGACATGTTCATGATGGAAAACACGACTTGTGTGTTTTTGTTGCTGCTTTCCTCAGCAAAATGGAATTGAGGACAAAAAAGCTAGGGGCTTTAGATTTACATTTAAAAGGGGATGATAAGGATTATGAGGATGAGGAGGATGACGATAATGATGATGATATTGAGGATGATTACGGTAATGTGCAGTAATGCACTGCAAAAGACTGTAAGCCAAACAGAGGAAGATAATGGTCAGAATCCTCCGAACTGCAGCGATTCATGCATGATTTTCAGAGATGAAACATTCATATCACACTTAAGCACGCAACCCATCGTAATCACTTAGTGTCGCCAAATAGGACAGAACGGGATTAAAGGGCATCGTAATCCTTCAGTAAATGTCAAATTCAAATCCACCAATTCCTCTCTCTCTCTCTCTCTCTCTCTCTTTATTTGTATGTGTATGTAGGTATCATGTATGTATGATGTATGTAAGATGTTTGTATGTTCATGATAGGATCAAGTAAAATGTTAATTACTATGTACTTAGCTTTGTAAGTGTATATGGACTCCGTCAGTGGCATGCTGTTTTCCTGCGTTTTTTCGTCATGCAGTAAATTAAAGGTATAAATCTTTTTGTAATCATTATTATCATCAGTGTCAGTATGATAATGATCATCACTGTTCTGAAGTGTTTGTCTTTATCAATTCCTTCTTATCAAGGAAGTTCTTGGTGGTTCGTGTACCTGTATCTAGCAATGAATTATCCATCAAAGGAGGTGACCCAAGATGAGCTTGAAATTACTTCATGTCTACAATAATTTTTTTATGACAATTTTTTGCCTCCTCAAATTATTACCAGAAAGCACAATATTTAATTTCTACGTTAACACTTTAATGAAGTCAATATAAGTTGAGATTAGTATGACTTTATGTTCTATATGTTACGTTTTCTCATTTTTGTGTAATTTAGCACGCGAGCTAATTTTAGCATTTGATTATTGCTAAAGCATATTGAGTAACGTAAATTATTGTAGAAGTTGTAATTATGTTTAATAATGTCAGATAAGATATGTTTTGGTATGATTATGATACATGTAAGGGGCTTATTAAGCGCGGTAAAAACGTTAATTATTATTTTTACCATTTCAACACTTTACGTGTAAATCTCTATCATAGTGTCTATATACATTCCCAGAGGGATGGACATACTATACAAAGGGGGAAATGTGTTACTCGTATATTAAGTCATGGTCGTAAACATAGCACACGTACAGAGCAGGGGGGGGGGGGGACGGGGGCTCTTCGACTTTTACGTGTTTCCTTCACTGGTGATCTGAGGGCCTTCCTGAGGGTGAAAACTGTAAACGTTCACGTTTCAGCCAACCCACTTCAAGAGTGTTCCCATCACAATTCGCACCCCGTCTTGATGGAAGCGTCAACCGTGCCTCCTTTACAAAGCGGCTCCTCAGCACCCAATACGTCAGCCGACGTGCTCTTCGCACCTCTCTGTAGAACTCTTCCCTCACATTATATATCTTACTGGTGATAATAAAGTGCCTTTACTGTTTTCATGAGCTAAAGACTGATGTCTTCATACATACTGTTTTAGGCCTAAGAATAAATCACAAAACAACATTCTCTCATTAGCATTCCATCAATTTCTCACAATACCATTGCGCTTTCACTTACTTTCCTACCTAAAAAATTATATCTAAAAAATATTATCAATAGTAAGTTTATAATCTTCCGTAGATCGTAATTCTTTAGTCATTTACTTCTCCGTTTAACCTCGTCATCACAAAGTGTTATGACAGCAAGGACAGTCGAAATATTATGATATCATATTATAAAATCAATATTATGTTGTCGTATTACTAATTTAAAATGTTAGTAAATCATTGTGTTTATTCTCGCTATGTAGTTCCATCTCTTTTGCTCTTAATACTAATCATTTTAATTAAATAGATAATAACCATTTCGTTCAGATTGTGGTCATCTATGTATGCGACTGTGCCTCCATTCAAACTGATTGTAATTATGTACACACTAAGCAGTTAACTTCACCTCGACAAACACTTCTCACGTCCGGTTCTTCACAGTGAAGTGTGTTAATGTATGCCGTCCAAACATACGATTCAACTGAAATAAGGGTTCATATAACTCACCCTTCAAGTTTATTTCACTGGCAAATTGTGACCTTCGTGACCAAGGTACACAGAGAACTGTTTAAAAGAGATTTGTCTTATTCACAACTCAAAAATCTTTCTCAATCTCAAGCTTCAACTTATATAGGAATCAATGAACTGCATTGATTGCAAAGATTTCTCAACCATTTGCACGTCACTACGTGAAAAACGAGGATGTTCATGATATTTTTTTTTGAGCTTGCATGGGACATCACATTTGATTTGGCATCTCTATCTCTCCTATTTCCAACAATCTAGTTATTTAGATGGAACATAGTTTATAAATTTAATGTCATTGCGATATACTTTCATCACCCACAAAAATGAAAATTGAAATGAATCGTGACACATATCACTTTGCGTGCGTCATGTTTTTCTTCTCTTTTTAGAGAACGGTTGTCTTTCTTAGATTATGATCATCCATGTATGTCTTTCAGTCCCTTGATGAGCTTGCAAATAATACGAAAGTGAACCTTTTCTTGAATTCTGTTTTTTTTTTTCTCGACATGGTACACCCTTTCCAAGCGCACACAAGTGAGAGCCCTCTTGATTCATAACGCATTTGGCGTTCGTCTTATAATGATTTTAAACACAACTTTGCTTCGTAAACATAATCAGTGACAACGTACATAGGTTAATGTCTTGTGTCTCCTCCTTCGCTGGTTCGGGACATTATGCTTCTTTTTTCTGCTTATTGTTGTTGTTTTTCCTTTCAAGCGTTTTCATGTGAGTTCTAGTTGGTTCCTGTTACTATTTCTTACTTTGGTCCTATGTATCTTAATGTGACATTAGCGAACTCTATAGCAATCTAAACGTAAAACGTTTGGTTACAGAGATCATGCTGCGGAAACGAATACAAAATGAATTGTAACAAAGAAATGTCATGGCTAATATAAATACCTCTTACTTGAAATGCAACAAGGATTCTTATAACATTCTTCAAAACCTCATACCTGCATATGGAGTTTGGTTCTCGAAGATTCCAATGTGAACAGTGGCAAGGCTGGAAGCATCTAGAATATTTTACAGCTTACTGCATAACAAGTGGACAGACGCGTTTCCTGTACACAAGACAAAAGAAAAAAAATCAGTGGGCATTACAGCAGATCAGATGCATTTTATTTGCATCATCTCCTCTCTCTCTCTCACTCTTAAAAAAGGATGAGCAAAGACTTCAGAATCTCAAAGGTGTAAAAATGATGAAGGTGTGAAGCTGTCACACACACAAACACACACACACACACACACACACACGCACAGACGCCCACAATTTTCATTAATGGCTTCTCTCGTCGTGATATTTGGGAGGACGTTTTTGTCCCCATAGCTATCCCGTCGTAGATAATTTCTCTCCCCTCTTGACCCTCATCCCTCCTCTCTCTACCTATCTTTTAATGTACACGTACCTCCGTATCTCTCTTTCGTATGTTAGATGAGAATCGGAAATATACATAGGGAATATAATATAATACTGTATGTTATTGCAAGTGTTCTAGATGCGGAAGATGGTCTGTTTGTTTGTCTTTTATTTCCTCCTGAAAGGGGCTTTGAAACGAACTGGTTTTTGTGCAGAAGGGCACATGGTAGTGTATTGGAGCAGAGTGAGACAGCCGTGAAACTGAGAAGGCAAATTAACTTCCCCGTCACCTTGACCGCTTTAGAGGTAAACCTCCATATGCATGCTAAATCACGTTTGAAACCAATTGTCCTTTCCACCAGTTGTGACTTAATAAAGGCTGTCCTTCCGCTTATAAAGGTGTGCTCAACTATTTATCTATTCATTTATTTATTCAGTATTCTTCACCAGGGGTAGCCCCATCAGTGGTTTATACACTGTAATTCGTGGGGGTCCTGCAACAAAACATCAAAGTAACAACAATTTCAAAATGCACAAAGTGACAAATCAAGGACATTCAGTTGTACATAGCATTTTACAAACTATAGCAAAACTGTGTGTAAGTACTGCAAAAATGTTCTTTTTTATGACATTGCACAGTTTTGTTTTTCGGCCATGGCATGGTTATACTTTCGATTTCTCCTCTGCGACCAATGTTCTTTGCTGTTGTTGTTGTTGTTATTGTTGTTATGGAAGTTATGCATTTTTAACATTTTAATGCCGACGAGCTGTAGGCGTCGCTTGATCGCCCCTATGGATGACTAATTACACTTTCTCGCGCGATCTCTGTCCCACCAAAACCGGACCCAGTGGACTTAGCGGAAGGGCGGCCTCTGTTATGTCACAACTGTACTAGTGGACCATTGATTTCAAACGTGATTTTGCATGAGATGCAAGATCACCTGTAAAGCGGTCAAGGTGATGAGAAAGTTATTTTTGTCATCTCAGTGTCACGAATGTGTCCTCCTTTACCGGACACCAAGCTCCGCTGTAGTATCACGTGCCCTTTTGTAAAACAAAACACACAAAACAAAACAGCTCGTTTCAAACACCCCTTTCAAAGAGCACTGATTTGATTGCCCTTTGCGCTCACAACGCTTGCAATTTGTCCATTTAGTCCATCCATTTCATAATTACTCCACTTCTAGTCAGTCTATTCTATTATCTGCATTATAGATGAGGGGAGTAAAAGGATGAAACGGGCATCCGTTGACCCCTGTGTGGTGTCAATCTACCTAGTCAATCGCATATCTTTGCCTTTGATGATTCTTGGAAGTGGTGCAGCGTATATACTGCTATAAAAGATGGGCATCCTTTACGAAATCTTTTTCTAATTTAATCCACAATGGGGATGTATAAGGAGATAAATTATATAATCAACTGACTTGTATTGTGTTCGTTTTGGTTCAATTTGTTTGACCCCGTGTTTGACCTTGCTTTGGTCATCCCCTTCCGGTCAATTCGATTCGACTTGTCAAGTACTGTCACCATCATGGCCAGATAATGAAAAATCCCTCTGTCCTGAGAAGATCAGAAATTCGGCCAATAATCTCATACATCATTCGCAATGCCATGACCTTTTTCGCGGAAAAAAAAACCCCAGAGCGTTGGCCATTTTGGTCACGCTCGGTCTGTGATTCGCAGCTACCAAACCGTGACGGCCAATAATAGTAACGTGTAAAAGAGTCACGTGACTGTTTTTACATCAACCGCCTCATCTGAAAGCGTCATATTCCACAACCAGTCGAGTTGAGTTCATGCTCGCCTGTTTCCTCAGTATGCATGGAGCAGTTAATATCAGTAAGGGCAGAAGGAAAAACAACTGAATCCATGTTAACATGTGATCTTGATATTGTAAAACACACATAGAATAATAATCTATCATAGATTACAGGCAATATTATTAACCGAACTGAAATAATAGTAATAAAGAAATATGTATAACGTGTATGGAATATACATTCGATCAACGCACAAAATGAAAAAAAAAATTCCCTGAGAAGAGACATCCAAAAAGTCACAAGTTTTTTACTAATTTTTTGTCTTATGAGACAAATCGCATGCATTCTGAGTAAAGATTTATTGGTACTACAAGGTATATCACACATTCTTCTGTCTACATTCTTAAAGAATAGACATACCTTATGTTTTTGTTTACTACTGATATAGTTTCTCTCCCTCTCTCTCTTTTTTGTTTTCATTCCTTCCTTCTTCTTTTTTTTTGAGGGGGGGGGGGGGCATGACAGGTGCCTTATTTTCCTTCCGAAGAACAAATGCAAAATGAATCACGTCCTTAAATGTCCCACTCATCGGTCGGAAGTGGGACTCCATCGAGCGGAACATACTCGGGTGATTGATCTTGATCGGGCCCGGAGATGCCGCGGTGCGGGCGCTATGTCCTTCGGTCGTCAACTGAGAAATTAATCAAATTTCCTGGACTGGACTCGGATTAATTTTAGACTGATAATGCTGATTTCACTGCGACATCTTGCTGCGACATCTTGAGCGGTGGGATGGGAGTGGTGCTTATTAAAATCCAATTTCACTCGCCGGGTGAGATCTTTCCAACTTCAAAAAAAAAAATGCTCATTGGGGGGATATTGGGATTTCGTGGAAGAGTCAACACGACCAGTATTAATTCACTCTCATACTCAGGCTGCCTCGGTCCTTGGTTTTATATTGAATTCATCCTTGGATGTCAAGAACAATATCAAAATGTTTCTCCTTCTTTCAGGGAAAAAATCATTCACACTACAGAGTAGATGTGTAGAAATAACCGAGTTACACAGTTACATCTCCCCCTCCCTCCCTCTCTCCCTCTCTCTCATTCCCTCTTTCCCTCTCCCTCTCTTTCTTACTCTTCTCTATATATATCTTTCTCTTCATTTCCATCTATCACATTTAATTGCAACGATATAGAATCTGATCTTGAAGATTTCATATTGAGAACAGTGACGACCACGTGACCATGTAAATAGCTTATTTATTCAAAATGAAATTTCAAACCATGTGCACAAAGATTTTAATAAAACCGATAAGATGAAATGAACAGAATTATGTAAATTTAGAAGATAGTAGTTAATTCATAAATTTCATTGCAAACTCACTGGACTACGAAAATTAAATTCCATGAAGTCTTTCGGGAACAGAGTATTTTTACAGCTGCATGGTTGCTAGAGCGAAGAAATTATAGTCTTTGTGGCGGGTAAGAGTATCTATATGGTGTGTTACATCTACGAAGTACCTTTACACAGCCATCAGTCTGTTGTGTGTCTCCGGTAAAAGATGTGAAATTTCATTTCATGTTTGGAGGAAAAGCTATTGACTACACATCGAAAATGAGGAGACATCAGGTCCCATAGGGGAATTGATATTCCTTGAAAAATGAAGAGTCTTCCAATCAATCTTCATAGAAATAAAGATCACTTCATTTCTGTTCGAAACGTTCAAACAGACAACATCCTTCGGCGATGAAATGTACAAAATCTGATACAGTATTCTGAATAACTGCACTGATGCAGTTTTTAAGACCAATTCGCACGCCACACAGGCCTTTACCATTGGAAGTACCATGATCCCCGAGCTTTAATTTGCCGAAAGAGGAGGAGTCTTATTCCTCTTCAAACAAGAAGAAAAAAAAGCAGCAAAGTGTCCCCTGTGAATTTCCAGAGAGAAAATGTCCTCCACAAGGGCTGAATATCTACTGCACATACGTGCTGAATAAGATCCCACCTATTCATACTTGAGCGCCCTACCAGTATCAATGAATCGTGTGTGAATGTGTATCTAATGCGTCGTGAAAGTGTAGTGTCTGTGTGCTTGGCTGAGCACGTATACTTATTTATGTGAATGTAAATGGATGTCGTTCGCCGTGTTTCTTCGCCAATCAGGATTGAATTCCCTGAGAAGAACATTGCTTCGATCGCTACTATTGATAGTTTTCGATGAAAACACACAAATCTTCCATTGTAGCTACTTTCGGGATGTTGTCATGCATTATCTCACAGCTGGGTTGGTCTGTTCAGAACGTAGATTACATTATTCCTCTTGCATCCCCATGGGAGCCGGCTATCACTACGATCAGTGTAAATGTGCCTGTCTCGACGACATAAAAGGAAAGATATTATGAAAGTACAGAGATCTATGACGAGTTGATTGCAAGTGCCACTTGCACGAACAGAGAAGGCCATTATCTTTATCCTAAATCTGACTGCGAATGTTGGAGTTCTACCCAGTGGTGGCATCTTGACAAACATACTCTTTCACATTTCAGCAGATATTCCACGCTCATTGTGAAGTACCAACATGAACAAATGAGTTTCATCACACACAGACAGTGACAAAGTATTAGACACATCAGCCTTTCACCGGAAGAAACACTCATGAAACAATTTCTGTTACAATCAAACAAGGTCGAAGGCCTAGTCTGATGCTTCATGTGTTGCTTTCAGATGAGATCTTGGGAAAGCTTTGTAGCTGGTCGAGAACAGATAAACAAAATGAATCAACTTTACGACTATACCCCCTGCAGGCCAAATCGAAACGAGTACAGAGCTTTTTAAATCTAACCGCGTCGTGGCGGCATTAGTGCATGCCGGACATGTAGGCATTGATTAAGGAGGACGTTGTTCTAGAATGACAAGTCTGTAATTCAAATGTTATGGGAAGTCAAGAAACATACAAGATTGGCCACAAAGAAGCGGTGTTAAATGTCACAACGTGATTAGGATTTTTTTTTTTTACTGGAATGATGAGAGAACTAAATATAATGCTGTGTCAAAAACTCATCTCGTATACAGACATGTGGGCGAAAGTAGAGAGAGCTTGAAAGAAATCAAAATACACATGGAGATCCTTCTGCGGTGTGAAAGAAAAATGAAGAGAAAGAGAGAAGTAACAAAAATGGAACTGTCTGTGTTACCCAGGAGAGAGAGGAAGAGAGGACATTCACGCTGGAGGAAGCAATGCCGCAGCGCGATGAGATGAAAGCAAACAGCTGAAGTGATTTATGTATGGGGAAAGACGAGTGTGAGAAAACCGATACGAGCTGACAGTTCATGTAGATCTACGTCTAATTTTCGCTCTCCCCACATTCACCGGCTATACCTCGGCGCAGACATACAGAAACCGCTGATCAGAATGCGGCTGAAACCCAAGAAAGGAATCGTTCGGCTCTGTGAGGGATTCACCTGTTGAGTCCCACGCATGCAAAGTAAGATTGTCTACGAAGCCTAGGAAGGAACCTAAGAAGTCGAAGTCCTGAGTGCTGGAATTCCGTCTTCCCGTTTTTTAGCATTGATTCCGGTAGAAATTACCCATTTCCTATAACCTAGCTCGCAAAAAGACACTATCAGGATTACGGAGCATTGTGTCCATAAACCTTTGAACGATAGTGTCAATAGCCACTATTCCTTTTGCAATGTTCTTGTACTGCGGCAGGCAGAGAGAAAATGACTTAACCTCCAAGCGATCACGAGGGCGCTTTAAGTTTTCAAAGATGGCTAAACAACGGAAAAACGTAAACATATCAAGTTGATAAGATATTTGATATGATGGTTATTTGGTTCAGTTTAGTGTAGTTCTTTAAGAATTATCGTATCACCGATTATCGAGCAAATGTCGATTTTTGTTTAAACCAATAAAACGTATAGACACAGAATGTCCACCTTAAAAACACACACACACAATCCAAAGTGCTCAGTTTTCTTTGAAATGTCTTCATGATCAACAAACCTCAGTGATTTGGGTCAGAAAATGCGCAGCAGCACTTGGTATATAAAGTATTTCTTTTTCACAATTTGATACAGGAACTTTTAAGTTCGTGAGTCACACATCAGAACGTTTCTCCATGTTTACAAAATCTTCGAAGCCAGGGCCCCATGTCGTGAAACCCGGATTCAGACAACAAACAAACAAATGTCTATCATGGGCAGTTGTTATGTACTCTTCAGTCACATTTACAATATCACCACCTGGCAATGAATTCAGTACTACACCTCCATGTTGATCCGAGATGGACCAGCTAACAGAGCTCTGTATTAGAACAACGAGAGCAGCTATTGGAAATACTCTCCGACACAAGTAATCCGCAAGCGCGAAGTTGCAAGACCATCACTGGAATAGTGATACCTGTTTGTGCTAATGCACAATGTGCAGCTGAATTCTTCGACTTGCTTGAAAAAAAAATCTAGTGAAAACGCCACGTTAGTGCAACAGGATAATTACAATTCATGCCACTGACATATCGCTGTCTTCATAAGATGTGAAATTCCTTTCTATATCATAGTCTACACTGTCTGTAGTGTAATATCTACTCAATCCCGTGGTTTGCTTGCCTATTTCGCTCATTACGGCCGATATTCCACGACGGCACAAAATGATTTGATCTGGCGCGCCATTATGATCCACCTCTCTCTCTCTCTCTCTCTCTCTCTCTCTCTCTCTGGAGTAGGCCCGCAAACCACCAAAAGGGGAGCATTTTGAAGACTCCGTAGGCCTCCACATGTTAACGCTGCTTACAATCCTATTCATACTGCATGACAAAATTTAATCGTATTATTACACCTTTTAAAGAGGCACTGTGTACTACTACCCTGTGTGTCATTACTGGAGAACAGAGTGCCCGTGATTTCTGTATTAAAAATGCTCACATTTTGCTCAATATCTGGTGAGTAGAAGTCCAGCTAGTGATTAAATTGACCGACCGTACGGGAACGAGTATTCTTCTGATGAGGAAACTCACAATGACCAAATCGCCATATAACCGGTCACGAAACTACTATTAAGTTGTTTTCAGCTGTTTTCAGCTGTCCTCACAGCAGGCGGTTGTCATGATTATGACAGTGATTACTTTGTTTTCGAAGCCTCTCATCCGTAAGAACGGTTTGTATAGATATAGATATACCTGAGCAGACTTTTCCCCCCTTTTCACAGGGTAATACTATAATACAGGTCTCATGTGATGTGATATAATCCATCGAGAAAAAAATGCTATCTCTAGGCCCGGCTTCTCTTCTCTTGTGCAGTTTTTTAGAAACCTCCTATTGTAAAATGCTTCAGTTTACGAAGGATTGATCCCACAAAATTCTCTTCCAAGGAAGGAAAGATGTAGATGGATGGAAATCCTTGACACTAAGGGTCTTCACCATCCCTGGTTTGGAATGTCCTTTGCTGTAAGAACACGATCCTTCAGTGAGCAAACACATGTTCTCAGCGAAAGTAGCTTGCATGAGTGTTTGTGCCTTCGCACGATTCGCGATAATGAAGGTCCACAAGTGCGTACAACAGAAGGTACGTGGGTGCGCCACTTTGGACTTTGGTTGTCTAGCTTTGATTGTCGTAAGATTTGTGTAAGAACCAGCCCGTACCATTTCGAGAAGAAAAATATAGCTTAGGGAGACAGACACTTTATTTCTGAAATGTAGAGTGGCTACAATTTCAGAGCTTAAAGACATCGGCACATCGAGCACCGTAACGGCAACGGTTCGAGTTTTGCTTTGTTTTTCTCTATGGTGCGCCAAAAGAAACCATATCTCCTTCTGTTGAGAAAAAAATAAGTAATTCGGTACAAATTCATCCCAAATCTTATTTTTATGTCAAAATCAAGAGCAACAAAATCACCAGTTGAATATCAAATTATTTTGTAACAAACTTATTAGCGGGGAAGTGATATTGTAACAGAACCAGATATGGTTCCTTTCGGCGCACCATAGCAAAAATCCGGACCGTTGCCGTTACCGTGCTCGGTGTGCCGAGGCCTTAAGTCATGACGACTCAATTTTGACATACATAGAGAGGAAAAGACCAGCCGACACATGCGACTTCCAGAAGGTGACCTGTTGTTGGTAGGTTTAATGATCGCCTCATTTTGACACTCTTCATTGAGAATACGCTGTGACCAGACCGAAACCACCGTGTGCACTCATTACACTGTTGGATAGAAGTGGGTCATGTATTAAGATGTGAAAGCCGTCTTTCTGACCCAAGTTCACTATTTTCTCTTCGTAGGTGACCAAAAACTTGACAATCACGGCATGGCATCACGAGGAGAGCCAGCCAGCCATTTAGGTTCAAATCGTTTCATTGCATTGCACTGTCGCTTTCTGAAAAGCCAGGGAGGATCACAGAATCGAATCAACAATGTCATTCGCATCTACCCTTTAGTGAGATCTTTCCATATACATTGTAGCATGGATCTTACAATTCACACCTAGGTATTTTAAGTGTGGTGGTCACCGTTAAAGTCCTACAGTTCTCCGTCAGAAATTTTAGGGGTAAGAGCAAACCGAACTACATGTAATGTAATTTGAATAGGCGATGCTGATACCAGGCACCGCAGCCGAACACGCAGTAAATCTTCGTGTTCTGAGATGGATAGGGGATGAGGACCGAGATTACGCACGGAGGGGGGTCCAGAAGTAGAAAATACGAGGAGGTGAGTCAAGGAGAGAATGTAGGGCGTATTCTACACCTGTGTCTCCGGAGGGTTGCACAGAAAGATCGCATATCTCAATCACACTGATGCTGAATGCCGCAAGTTTAAAGTAAGGATGTAATTTCTTTCCTTTTAAAGTAATAACAACATTAATCACACGTGCACAATTGCGTCTTCATGCACATTATGGTACATGTCACATGATTGATCAAATATCACATTCTAAACACACACACACACACACACACACAGAGACACACATACACACACACAGCTGATGTGACAACACTGACAACCAGCAATATGCCAAGTTTGTCCAACTTTATCATTTGATTTGATAAGTATCAATTAACAAACAATACAAGCCACAACAAACAACTACACAGTTTAAGTAATTGACGAAACATTATTTTTTACAACTTCATTCACGATAAAAAGGATTCATGTGAGTCTTTGAGGAAGGGTTTCTATTTGGCTTGGCGGAGGATTCTTCACGATAAAACCAATGAAATGAGTGTGCCCACAAAACAGCGAAACAGCCTTTCCTGGTTTATCAATCTGTGCTTTGTGTTAATTGATTCTGAAGGTAAGAGTCAATTAAGGCGCAGCAATCGTTTGCCATGGTATGATACAGAGAAATAATTCAAACACTTTCTCATAATAAATGAACTCCCGTAACATTCTATTTCTAAATTCATATCTGCAGCGATTTTCTTTATTTTGCTATGCTTTTCTATGTGCCTGCTTTGAATTTCGTTCATTGTATCGGGTTCATCTCCCTCAGGTGATCACGCCGCTCCTTTATATTTAAATGTAACGCATATTCGTCTTTTGTATGCGTTTTCTTGGGCGTAGGCATCTTTCCATTTCGTGATTTGTCATTCTTTATTCATAACTATGAAATTCTAGTAAGAATTCACTTTAAATTACCCTCCGAGAATCTATGCCTTACAAGCAATGCTTCTTTGTAAATTCCTCATATTTTACATGTGTTAATTCTCTGGCTTGTTGTATTCATTCAACAACTGACTATTCAATTTCTTGATATCTTTATTATTAACTTGTAAAAATGTGGAATATGGAAAATAAACACAAAAATGTACATGTTAATGTTTCAGCGCGTTTATGTGCGTTTGATTCTTTGTGACTGTCAGTGTGTGCTTGTGCGTGTATGTAATTAAGTTGTGTTTTATGTGAACGTGTTCGTGCGTACCGTACCTGCGCCCGCAGAAAGAGAGAGAGAAAAAGAAAGAAATAAAGAGAGAGTGGAGAAAGGGGAGAGAAGGGGAACGAAAGGGTAAGAAAATGACCGGGCCAGAGAACGAGAGCAGTTGTTGGAAACGAGAGTAGAAACCCCTGTCAAATTCAATCTTAGATGGTAGATCGAACAAAGTTGTTCTCCGCTGAGGATTGAATTGTGTGGCCCGCATGCAGCAAAACGGGCAAAGTCCGCGTGAACCGCATCAACCACTGAATTAAATATTCACCTGGCATCTTCCACCGTCTACTGCTATGTACGCCATAGAACCGAATCTCATCCTCAACAGTAGGCCCTCTGACCAAAATATTGCTTTGATCTCCTGGTACCTCTAAAGTACCCGCTGACCTTTTCAATTCTGGCACACATCATGACGAATAGTGTTAAGTCCATTGGCAATGACTATTCCTATCAACTAGGCGTTCCGATGTTATAGTCGAGATGTGTCGGTCATAGTCGATGTTTTTAGGTTTGAAATGTTGAAAAAGGCATAAAATGAATATAATTTCGCAGGCATTACAGTCAAGGTGATTATCGATTGATTTTCCATTCGTCACATGTTGGTTCTAGAAAATTTGAACAGGATGTAACATTAGTGTTTCAGTCGGTAGCGCGTCTGCCTCACGATCTTAAGGACTCGGGTTCGATTCCCGAGTCCCACTGAGCAATGCTATGTGTAATCATACTGTCCCCTCTAGAAAGAGGAAAAACATTCTGTCCCTCGGATAGGACATAAAATGGAGGTCCCGTGTGTGAGAGAGTCACGACTCATCCACGTAAAAGATCCCGCTTTATTTGTTTATTGCAAAGAGAAGGGTGTTTAACCCGGTAAAGTGGTCCCGCCTACCATCCAACTTGACCCCAAGGAAGACCATGCAGCTATTAGAGCTGAATATGGGCTATCCAGCCATCTTCTCAGATGGAAATCAAACAAACAAACAAGCAAACAAATATTAATGCTCCAATTCTATATCTTGTCACTTGAACACGAGTCATCCAACGAGCTCGAAACCCCACGTGTCATACGGCCCACGAGCTAGACATCACGTAAAACAGGCCCACTAGCTATATTAGTGAGCTAGACACAAGGCAAGTAAAGTCCATAAGATCGACACTAACCAATGAGGCCCACGAGCTCGACACTGAGCAAAAAAAGGTCCACAAGCTTGACGCTATGAGCATTAGCTCCGTGATGTAATGTAGAGCTCGTGGTCCTATTTCAATTGGTATCGAGCTCGTGAACCGTGTTTACTTAATATCGGTAGCTCGTGGGCTGTATGACTACTGGCTGTCGAGTTCGTGACGTGCACCGCTTGAACATGCACTGGCGTTAAGAGCAACGCTTCTCCACGTTTTCCTATAGATTTACAAATTTATAGGCTGAGTAATACCAACAGAGCTGTACAGATTTTGCTAAACTCGAGCATAGATTATGAGACTTGTAGAATCTATTCAAATAGTTTCAAACGTTTATACGAAACAGAATCATAAAAAACAACTAGAGAAGATAATGCTGATTCAGACAAGTCTTCCTTTTTCAACATCGTCTTTACAATATCATTTTGTTAAATGAAATCTGATAAATATCATACATGACATCACATGATTACAATTTTGAAGATGAGGCATTGATTCAGTGGATTGTTACCATGGTTACTAAATTGTACTGATGAAAACAGCACTTTCAAGGCTAATCTATTTACAAGCCAATAGAACAGCGACAAAAAGCGATGGAAAGCGACTTTCTTGATTTACATTCGATTTCGATGAAACTTCTGTTTGTTTGGTTTTTTTTCTCTCTTTAGATTATATTCTATCGAATTCAACTTATTGTGCCATTGCACTTAGATCATATTTCTGACATGTTATTTAAAGAAACTAAGGAGACTGTATATTTCATTTTGTCACACTTATTTGCCTGTCAGAATGAAAAGATTTAGACTTCAAGTGATGCCAGTGAGAATTTTTTCGACCACTAATTCTTGAATAGCAGAGTCTAGATACTATATGGGGGATGGGGGTTACTGTACAAACAGATATGTGATAGTCTGAAGTAAGCCAACCATGGTTCATCGAACGCTTTTGTCGTTCTTGTAAACCCTCGCCGGAAAGTCCTGACAAAAATAGATGCGAACATTGCAATTGCATACCAACGACAAAAACTGGTCAGAACTTCAAAGGGGAACAAAATCAAACCGTGACCTAGCCGAGAATGACATCATCGATATCGGTTTAATTGACGTCTTCTCTCCTTTTTGGAGTGGGTTGTTTTGTTTTGTTTCATTCTGTTCCGTTCTTTATTTCTTTTTTCTTTTCTTTTTTGGTTTATTTTCTCATGGGGACCAAAAAAAAAAGAAGAAGAAGGAATGCATCTTCGAGTAAAGGCTTGACGTTGGCAAATATTGACGATCTTATAGCACCGGGACATCAGCGTTGGATGGAATAATGACTCCATGATTGATTAGTATCGACTGAAATTGAGTGCAGGCGGGCAGGGGAGAATCAAGATATCTGTCCGGAGGAGCCGCTGGGTGCGACCATCACTACTTTCACCTATTAGCGAAAAAGCGCTCTCGTCTTCGTTAAGGCCCTGTCACACCGAATCCGGTACGAGCCACGGAACAGGCTGCGGTCTGCACCTGAACGGCAGAAATGAATCGATCGTCCATGTGCGACTCCATTGCGATTGTTCACACTAGGCTTGAACCGTACGGTGGCAACCGGAATTGTTACCGGAACGGTTTATCGGAACGGTTTTTATGCATTCACCCTGAGAGATGCTGTAAACTCCATTTCAAACCAATCGCATTCAAAGGATTTAATGACGTAATAGGGACCTCGCCCTGGTCATTTTTGCAAGTTGTTACAAGCCTTCATGATTGTCTACTGGAATTACGTGCTATTCTGGTTACCGTAGATCTGCTTGTACATAATATTATGGAACAATACATTTCTCTTTCCATTTCCTCATTCTTCAAGCACTGATTCTCGACTTTGTTGATTGGTGTATAGAAAATCATAACTTATAACTTTGAGCTCGGAATACTCACTCGCATCTCTATGGTCTCAGTCTATTCTCACCAAGCATAGAATGAATAATTGTCTAATGTATCATTTAAAGTGGAAGATGGAGTAATACTCGAAATATTGGTCGTCATATCTCTTTATACCTCGCGGATCAAGAGACAAAACGTCCCTGTTTGGTTTCTTGATTGGCTCATCTAAAAAAGATACTTGTTGCGGTGATGGACAATTTGGAACAGACACGATACAGGTGAAAGAGATCAAATACATATTTATCATCTTCTTCTGTCTGTCTGTGAAACGAAACAGAAAGGTTATTTGAAAATTTTACATGTTCAGTGCTGAGGATTTTTTGGATTATGGTGCACTGCGAATTTAAGAATTAATCTACACAAGGCGTTGGAAATTTAAACAAAAAGAGCTAGAGAAAATTTGTCAAAATTGAAATCCAGACATAAAATTACGTCTGCTGGTTATATGGCGAGACTCATCTACAGTTTAAGAAGTCACCAGCTGACCCGTACGTAATGCTAAGTATGGCCCAGTCTGGAATGTGTGTAATATTGCAGCAGTTATCTACTTTAGATTCAGCTGCAAATTATCACGATGCGACTGCTCTTCTGGAAACCTATAAAGTATTGTTGTTGTTGTCCTGTTCTAAGTGTGGAACATAGCCTAATTTTCGGATCTTCTAATGAAGTTTAAAAGTTTGCCACTACTAAAAATATCGTCGGCATGCGCCCTGTACAGCATATCGTTGCTGAGATAGGCACGCTCTAGCTTAGAGCTGTTGTTTCCTACATCCTGCTATTAATGGGAAAAGATTGGTCGTCAGGATTTGCTTCCCTTTTTGTTGTGTAGAGTTCGGTCCTTGCCTCGACGAAGGTATGGAGATTTGAAGATATATTAGAATAACGAACGGGATTATAGCGGCATTAGGATATCCATAGAAACAACCATCATCATTCATTCTCATAACACTGTGGGTCTAGCATCCTAGGGACGTTTCAATCTATATGGAAATCATCTCTTTCCACCCCCTTTAAGCATGCAGATGGTACTGTTGGTATGCGTGCAGAAAGATTTGTGAGTTCATTTGTAATGCAAATCCTGTGTGACAGCTTTTAAATGATAGAGAAAAAAAGATGGCATGGCAAGCCAAAGAAAATTTAGTTCTTAATGCATTCGCAGAAACATCGTAACTATGTCGACTCATCACTGCCAGAAGGAAGAGTGGCGCCCTAAATATAAAAATAAAAAAGAGGGGTACATGGAAGTTTCAGGAAAATCAAATTCTCTTCTGTTTCTTTCACATTTTCATAATCTGTGGGGAGTCAAAAATATATTTTTCCAAACGTTTTAATGCCAGACAGATACTGTGTGTTGCTATGTGTCATTTTATTCACACGATGACTGTACAGACACCACTATACTATTATGACACTGATTACCACTCACGTCCGATCTAACAGTATTGCTGGTGGAATCACGCAGGATGTTTCCAATGCATGGAAATTGAATACTAAAGTGTATGAAGGCTTTGAAAAGAATTTATATATATATATATATTTTGAAGCAGAACGAAAATTATTTTCAAATGAAACATTAGACAATTACTTGATAACTAGGTCTACAAGTGAATGCTGAAAACTGTTCAAGTCCATACCAACAGTATACTATTTTCGTACAAAGGGAGATATTAAAACAAGTTTTTTAATTGGCAACATCACATTTACTTTTCTTTATTATAAACACAAGTACGTTTTGTTTTAGCTTTAACATGGACAAAAAAATATACTGGCTCGGATAAGAAGACATTTTTGCCCTTGCTTTCGAAATTCGATGCCCTCCAATTACAACATCAGAATAGGTACACTTTTCCTGTGGTTGTTCGTTATTCTATATGCAGCACATTATACGTCAGTACTAACCTTGTAAATGTGCACATTCTTAAATAGACATTGTGAGAATCTATTTTGTGGACATGTATCTGCTCATCGTAACGGACATTGAGATTTTTACGTGTTACGCTTTCCTCTATGTAAAAAGAAGAAAGCCTCGCACATTTTTTTTTTTTTGCATACATATGAGAAAATAAATAAATTATGTGATTTTAAAGCAAACGATTGATTTGTCCTTTAAAAAGGATTGGTTACTGATTTCGAGGACAATGCTTCTTAAGATGTCTCCGATTTGCTAACACTACTTCCACGTTCCGAGCAATTTAAGATGAGTACTCTCTCCATCAAGGCGTGTCTTGAGGTTTTGATTCGACAGAGAACTGACCAGCTCAACTAACTCGATCTGAACTAGTTACTCAAGTTGTGACTTGACTTCATGTTTCTCTTCTATTCCATTGCATTTGAAAGGAAAGAGTTTATTCTGTTGTGATGAAGAAAAAGATAGAAAGAAATACAGACAGAAGAACAGTGAGAGAGAGAAAGAGTGAGCGACACAAAGAGAGTAAAGGGTACAAGATAAAGGGGAGTAAAGGGCAGCAGAAGGAAGAGAAAAAAAAGGAGTTTCTTTTTAATCAAAGAGATGTATAAGGCTTTTGCTAGGAATATTTGTTTTGTACATGTTGTAATGGTATCCTCGTGGTCTATATACCTGTTAGGATCTGGCTGCTGGACAGAAGGGAACAATTCTATACTATAGGCATGAAATAATTGGATTTCTAGGTGTGGTGTTGCCTGCTTGAGACATTGAGCAAAGGATAGGGGTTTTCGTTACTTGTATTACAGTATTAGGCCCTACGTTCTTCCTCAAAATTTCATGACAATGATAACAACTGGTAAGACACAAATATTCTTTCATTCACTTAATACGCAGTTAACATGGACAGTTCTGATTCAAGTTTTGTTTTGTTTTGTTTTGTTTTGTTTTGTTGGGGTTTTTTTGTGTGTTTTTTTTTTTTTGGGGGGGGGTGTTTTTTGTTTTTGTTTTTTCTGAATCAAGCCCACCCATACAATACACACAAACTCCACTAACCAGGGACAACCGCTGTCAGGTAGTTGTTTTCACTTAAGTGAGCAGAAAACACGTTCGACTATTAACCTATTCCTTCAAAAACAAGCAAAGAGATTATAATGTTGCGGCCTGAATTTTTACTTCGTTGTAACCGGAATTTCGTAATAACAGTGCTCGTTATAACGGGAGTGCACTGTATTTTCATAGTGCGATAGATATACATACACAAAGACAAACATCAACATCGAATGCAGTTTGCACATTAAAACATTCTGTGTGGAGAAAAACAAATGCGAAAGTTTGGAATGAATAAATCATGACATGAAAAAATAATTGAGTAAAACTTACTAATCAGTGAATGAATAAGAGAATAGATACAGGAAGAAAACCCAGAAATACAGATAGTTATTTTCTGTATGATACCTATATATCAAACAATCTAGATTTCAAGGTTTCAAGCTTCAGAATTTCTTCTTCCTTTTTTTTAAAATTCAATAAAGTTGTATATCTGTGATGTTATATTTCAGAATTGTTTTTAATTTGATTTATTTGCAGGTTTAAAAAAAATTATGTTTATTCTTCTTGATTACCAAGGTAATCCATTTGTTTACCATATCAAGTTTGTGTGTGTGTGTGTGTTGTGTGTGTGTGTGTGTGTGTGCGTGTGTGCGTGCGTGTATGTGTGTGCGTTCCTGTGTGTGTACGTTATTATACATCCTTTCCAAGAAAAGAAGGGTTTATCAAACAGGGTCATTTACCGGACAGTCATTAAGATCAATACCCTGAGGGGATTTTCGCAGACGCTTTACTTGCGATTGTAACTCTGCACATTGGTCGCTATCGATTGAAATTCGATTGAAATTCAAGGTATCACTCGACTGTGAGAACCAAACATCGATGTCTGTTCGTACCGAGAATATAATTTTTCCTTGCATTTATTTATACCTCTACATCTGTTTCCGCCTCTGCTTTTTTTTTTCCTCTTACTCTTCCTGGCTTTTTCCTTTCCCATTCTCTCTTTTTATCTACAGTTCTTCTCTCCCTGCCAAAGCATGTCTTTCTCCATATTTACGCGTAAGTCCCTACTTTTATCTCTTCTTTTCTCTTTTCTTCAGCATGCCTTTATTTTATTCCTTTGTTCGGTCTTATGTAAATGCCTGTCTTGTTGTTGTTGTTGTTGTTTTCTTTTTCTCATTCGCTCTCTTTATCAGTCCTTTTTTCTTTGTATATTTTTCCTAGAAACATACAAACATCACTGAACATGCGTATCGTTCTGGCGTGTGGGCGCAATCGATTCGGGTATCACGTGAAAGAATTTAGGATTGTGTTGATTTAAGGGATTGTATTTGGAAAGAAAATACGGGATGGAGAAGAGCAATAAAGGACAACATCAATCATGGCAACTGCTAAATCACGTCTCAATTCTTGTCAAACATTTGATTTTCAAAAGCAGAGAACGTAAAAGACACCTTCATACTATAATGAAATGCCCCAAAAAAAAAGTATTGTAGAAGACAAATTAGAGGGAACGAAAAAAATAGTATCAATGACGGGAAGTGTTGTATCCATTCAGGTATAGAGGGAAACCCTAAGGTATAGTAACCAACTAAGAAGAGTCTTACTCGCTGTCTCGACTCGACAAAGGAGACAACACATCCTCTGTACCTCACTTGAAGATCTAAAACACAAATACGTTACCCACTGATAGAAGGTCTTAATATGAAAATCCAAACAACCATGCTTAGGGCTACATGCAGCAATGGTTTATTGTGCACAAGTGCCCATTCTTTTCTACGAACTCCATGAAGCGAAAGTCGGGGAAACGAAGAGAACAGGGGAAAGCATCTTCAGAGAGAGAGAGAAAAAAAAAATATTTCCAGCAGAAAATCTACGAAGCATGCAACTGGCGTCGTGGACATAAGGAAGTTAAGTGGCTCTATATATAGCATGAAAACAGCTGAACAATGTATCGATTGACCTACCGATTGATCGATTAGAAATCCTTACGCATGACAACAAATTTTCCGACATTCGGTCAATGACAATGAGTCTTGGGAGTAAGTGCCGGGCAGGATCAAACTCACGTTCTTTCTTCCATTTGTCGGTCATTAAGACAGGGGCGTTTTAGAGTCAAATCAACATGATGTTAAAATCGCTGGAATAAAAGCAACCCAACAACAGCAGCTGCAAGGACTGGCTAAAGAGTCTCCATGCCTCCTAGATAGGGAAGTTTATTCATTATGCATCGCTTGCTTTTCACATTCCAGACGTTGAACCTACCGTGGTCAGGGAAAAAAAAATCCTCTGTTGCAGATCGAGGGCAGCCTCTCTGTCATTTGTTGTTTCCTTTTTTAAATTCAATCCCTTGAAGACAAGCTTCGTATAAAACAAGGTCTTGATTGATGTAACAATAGCATATGTAACCGGTTTAAAGCTAATAAATGCGAACTTTTTCCGTAGTTTGCATTTAGTTTTGACATTAATGGTACGGTACTCTGGCCAGCCCATTTTGTTTTCGTCTGTTTGTTTGTTGATGTGGTCGGACGGGTTCTATCTATGACCCCCCCCCCCCCTCACTCCAGTTTGATGTGACCTCCTCCGCGGAATCACATTCTAAATCTTTGCTTTTATGTCTTGAAATACAATCGAATCAACATGAACAGATTGTTGTCACAATGTTAGTATGAAGTTGAACATGCCGCGGGAACATAAACTTTATTAATTATACCTCATCTCCAGTGCAGTCTCAAAAATGAAAAGCACTGTTACAGGTAGATAAATGAACCAATTCGTATCCTACACTTCAGTGATTTACGGTAGGTGTAAGTAGATCGAAGTAAGCCTTCGACGGGTTGAAGTAATTTTTCTGATGTAACAGCAAAATAAATCATATATCTTAAGAAAATAATACATCAGTGTCTGATTTGGGCGTAACATTAAAGCTAATACGAAATATTTTCATTAGTAAGAGTAAAATGCAGTCGTCTTAATACGTGGAATAATGTGTTTCTCCACGCAAGCATACTCCATAATTAAGATGCGCTATAAAAGTAAAGCAGAAAATATCATTTAAAAAAAAGGCCTTTGTCGGGAAACAAGTTTTGATTTCATCAATAATAGCTATATTCCGGGAAATCGTTCGACATAAAAAATCAATAAGCTGTTTCCAAGAGAGTTTATTATCCAAAGTTTAACCTTAAAATCTTAATGGATTCACCTCTTCCACAATTATTTTGCTATTATCTGAAATATTACTGGGGAAATCATTTGATATAGGCCTATTACTAAAAAAAAAAAAATAGATCGATTTCATAGATTTGATGATAAAAACTATTTCTTTTGAATCCACTCATCCATTTAATTCTGATTCACGTTGTCCATCTAAACATTTGGATCAAAGTGGGAAACAACAACAACAACAACAACAACAACATTTGAATCGTCACCAAATGATGACGAAAGCTTGTCAGAAAGATTTGGAAAATCATCGATATAAATGACACATAGAGGTTTCCTAGGGGAGGTCACTATTGACTATGTATCGTAACAAACTGGTTCCTATTGGTGAGGTACTTCTAGAACCACTTCAGATCCCTCTCTTTGAAAGTTTGATGCCACAATGATTCAATCTATAAAGGTGGATATCTATCTACCATTAGCAGGTGCGGAAACGAGGTAAACCATTTTATATCTTTTTTAGAGAGAAATAACTGCCTTACCTTGACCTGAAAGCTAACATCAGCGATCTTGATAACATTGCAAGAAACAGGAGATGTCCTAAGTATTCATGGTTAACGTTCACGCACGGGGATCACTAACATTATTTTGTTTATGGAAGTGAAGGGTGGTGCAGTACTAATAAACTAGATGATTATTTGCAAGCAAACTTTTCACAGGTTCGACTATGACAAATCAGCCTACACTCCAACCTGCACAAGAACCCAAATCGACCATTAGCAAAATTGGAACGGGCAAGGACCGGTAAGGCGTCCAGAGTGATCAATGGCTTCTTTCGCCCCCCTGCCAGAACCTCTCTCAAATTTCCGCGTAATGATCAATCACCTACTTGGTTTCGAATAGGAAGAATGGAAGGCAATATTCGGTAAACAATGCCCGGATTACGTGAGGAGGTTGCTGGGTGGACCGAGCGGGGTTTACCCAATACTTATGGGGAGCCCCAAATCCCGTCTCCATTAGAGCCAGCAAAACGATACCCCTTCATAGCTTGACTGCTGCCGAATCCAGAAGAGATCTCGCTTTTCCCCGCTTTTTCCCCATTCGCCCGAGGAACCATGTTTATTATACACGCCAATGTAAATTTCTCTGCTGAGCATTGAGGAACTGAGTGCAGCACACATTTCGATAGTCAAGCGTCACTTTTATTCAACAATATAATTTGCTCTCGGATAGACCTGTATTTTACAATTATCCTTTTCCGGCTTTCGTTTTGTTGTTCATTTTTATTATCATTACCATCAGCATTTGAACATACATTCTCAACTTGTCAACTTATCTTACGGCATATTTTGGGATTTGCGTGTTTATGTATCTTCGTTAAATGCGTGATATTGATGGTGAACTGTCTCTCATAAGTTTAGAAGTTCGAAAAAGACTCTCTAACACAGAAAGAGAGAGGGAGAGAGAGAGAGAGAGAGAGAGAGAGAGAAGTTAGCTTTTCCATCAAGTCTGACATTCGACAAAAAAGTCGTAATCTGAATCTGTGTAATCTGATTTTCTTTGGACTAAAGTGGATGTCCTTAAGACAATTTATGAGAGGAAAAAAATCTACGAGGATAAAATGAATGGATTCTTGAGTCTATTGTGACTTCAGTTTGAAAGTGTAATGACATCTGCATGAATAATTTTTGTGTTTAAAAATGATATGAAAGTTCTCACAAAGTGGAAGTAGATGGCATGGATACTGGCTGGCGATATCAAGTAAAGGTATCCTCTAAGAATAATAGCCAACATGAAATGATTACTGTATGTTTCCGCTTCTTTCCATCTCCTCATTTTCTTTTTGTTTTGTTTTGTTGGGTGTTTTTTTTTTGGGGGGGGGCTGTTGGTGGTGGTTATCATCTCTTGTTGTCTTTTTTATCTTTTTTCAGACATGCAAATTCCATGGATATACGAATTCCATCATGGAATGATATATTCATGACAAACAGCTCGATATATACGAATATCCAGCAACCTCTTTTTTTTAGAGTGGGGGAGGTTCAGCTCACCTTTTGCACAGCCTTTGCACATGAAACCAGATCACGTTTTTACCAAGTTCAGATCTCAAAGTCAAGAAAAAAAACCTAGTTAAACAGAAAAAATAAATCAGACAAGAAAAGAGGGAATCAAAGAAAGTATAGAAAACACGAAACAAGCGAATGACCATGATGACAAAGATAAAATCGATGGTGATTATACTGAACATACGCACATGAAAGCAAATTGGTGATTGCTAATCCGTTTTAATGTTTGAAACCACACTTATTATGTGCAAGTCACTATTGTATTCAAGAAAAAATGGATAAGTTTTCTAATTAAACATATGACTTTTGACTCTCAACGTACGAGGAATCAGAGATGACCCAAAAAGAAAGAAAAATATCTTTCTGGATAAATCAGCTAAAGTCAGATGTTGTAATGTTACAAGAAACCTTTTTAACACCTGATTTGGAAGTGGTTATCAGAGTAGACAGTAACTATACTATTGATATTTCAATCATGCTTCAAACTATTCAAAAGGTGTCTACTGAACCACTTGAGCATTTTGCTAATTTTGAATGAAGAGTAATAGCATTACGAGCAGATGATAGTTAATTTTTATGTAAACGTTTTGTGACCTCACCAAACGTACTGACAAAATGCAGCTCTGCCGGAAATTGTGCAATGGATAAAGAAAGTGAAGCTAATGTTTTTTTTTTTTTAAATATTTGAGGAGACTTGAATTGTGTACAAAGTCCTTTGCTGGATACCCGTTGTATATAGGCCTACCTTGCGTCTAAACAAGTCGAATGGTTACAGAAATGGCAAAAGCGCTTTCAGCTGATAGACGATTGGTGAAAACCGTTTTTTTTAAAGAAATTTAAACACCTGGCACCAGTGCTTGTAAGAAAAGTGGCTCCTCTGTATTAGAATTCATTGAAGCGAATTTTGATCTTAACATTGATATTAATTTTAAAGATGCTTTGAAACTATATTTTGAAAACTTAAAATAACAAACTTGAAGCAAAACATCACTTAAAACACTACATCGTATGCTACCTAATAGATATGATCTCATGAAATGGAAAACCGTAAATGATACCTAGTGCACATTTCGCTTGGAAGCAGAATATTTCAAATCATGTCATTCTGGAGTGTCCAAAAGTGTCTTTTGTTTGATTCTTTTTTTTTTTAATTGCATACACTCAAGTCTACTTTTGTGAAACACTTTCTTCAAACAAGAATGTTCATATGCGTAGACTCAAAGCGTCCAAGTGCAGCATAATCGATCTCTGATTAGGTCATACTGGCTTGTCACATGACCCGACATACTGACTACGAACATTGAGGGTTCTAATTACAATTACATGCTCACTGAAAAAGATTGACTCAAAGGAGGAGATTAAACGCAGAATGGAATTTCAGGCGCATAAATCACGGCCGAGTCTCTGACCAGAACATTGGGCGCCTTCATGAAATCCCCACCCTACTAGACGACGATTCCGCTATTGATTCCGTGACAGATCGTGGCTTGAATATTTCGAATCTTCTCCATCATTATCTTGAGCGTTTCTGCAGCGTCAGGGTTTTCCACCATTTTCCTGGCGGCTGTAAAATTTGAACATGTTTAAAACTTCCGCAGCGAGAGCGCAGAGGTGTCAGAGTATACGAGTAAATCGCAATTGCCTCTCGAGCGCGTCAGAAACGGAATATTTGTAGCTCTAACGCTGTAGCTACGCCTAAAGCGCGCATCAAGACCATTGAAAGCTGCTCCGATCGCCGCTGTTTTAAGGCTATTATTATTATTCAGACGATACAACCAGGCTGCTTACGTTTACAACGCGATCGTCTTGCGTTTAGCAAGCTTCAAGCCGCTTCCGCCAAAACGTTACATTCTCTGGATGTCATAATTTACAGCCCATGCCTATGATTCCCGCTTCAGGCGTTCGCGCTGCACTACTGATGATCAGACGGCAATGACCATTCGCACTGCTATGATAGGCTGCGGCGATGGTTGCGACCAAGGAGACCTCCTTGTTGCGACTGATCAGGTGAACATCTTAAACCATGCCTTCCAAGAGGAACAGTATATAAAGGTCTACTGGGACCATAAATGATAGAGCTGCCCGAGCTGGGTCTGTTGGACCCGAAGTCTTGCCGCCTTGATGATGTGGCCTTAGGGGATTAAGATGCTGCCTCAGCATCAAGATTGTGGCGTAGAGGCTGCTGCTGGAGACACTCTTCAGCTCGCGATGCAGGGAGAGCAAGAGCTCGTGGAGGAGGTGGAGGATGAAGAAGAAATTGCTGCTGAAGAGCCAGCATCCAAGAGGAAGGAGGCGATCATATATCTCAATGACCAGCAGAAAGAAAACATGGTACAGTGGCTAATGGACAACTTCGTCATTTACAATAAGATGCCGGCTCGTATGAAGGACGCATTAATGAAGGAGAGGCTGTGGGATTAGGCCGGGATGGACGACCAAGGACAACCAGACTGATACCCCAATCTAGTTAGAGTTCTTCTCCTCCTACTTTCCTCGTATTCAACTTCAAACTGGTGCAGTTGAGGAATACTAAGATGTAGGAGTGAAACCATATTCTGGACGTCCATTTTGGTTTGATAAGGCAGCTGACTGAAGAAACTCAATCATGTGCCCTGATTTATATCCCGATCGATTACGATCGTAGCATGAGCCCGGCATGAACGTATCACAGTTGCTCGGCTCGTCGCACCGCTACAGCCGCTGCATTAAGGTCTTGCTAAGCTTACGAATCTCATAATACGATCTGTTCTATCACAGAAAAAGCCCACCTTCTTCGGCCTGGTAATTCGGCAAGACCGTCGTACTATCAGCGTATCGCTATTGCCTTCAGCGTATGAAGATCACAGAGAAGTTGCAGTGTAATTGCCTCGCAGGCGAAATAAAAAGAACAAGAAAGAAAAGAAAGAAAATGAAGCATGAGGGAGATTTTGCCATGCTCTGCGAAATTTTCAGAGATCGCCAAAGTCGCAATGATCGCCTTTCTCGTGAAACGGTGACTTACAGGTTGTCCCTGAAAGTCAGTAGCAGGATTTCCTGGCAGGATTGGGTGAGGAACTGACGATAGTTGAAAGTACATGTAAACCAACGAAAAAGTAGAAATGATAGATATTCATACAAATATGATATCATCAACAAACAAACAAAAAGTGTAGATATGACATTATAACAAAAAAACGGAATAAAATATATTACGCATGCTATTATGACAAGATGTACGAATCTTCGGAATAATGAACTTTCCAACGGACTGTAACTGTTTTATCAAATGAATGATTACGATGCTTTTGTCATGACTGGTCTTAATGAGAAGCACCCATATCTATCTACTTTCTTTTTATTAGCTTACATAAAAAGTGAAATTGTGACGATAACTACGCATAACAAGCTTGCTTTTAAGTAGATTCCATCATATCTATTATAAGATTTGAGGAATAAAAAAAAAGTGTTTCGATGTAGTATATCCACGGTCGAGCGTGCCGGAGATGAGGTATTCAAAGACACGTTTAATTCAAATACGTGAATAGCACCACTCTTCGGGGGAAAGTTTCAAATTTCAAGATTTTCTCCGGACTGAGAAATGCGGACAAGTAGTACTTGAGCTAGATAACTTAGCAAGTACCACATTTCTTCTCTTTTTAGAGGGAAATCCTAATATTTATATTTTTCCACTTTTTTAGTGGCGTAGGGGTAAGATGGTAACGTGTCACTCATTCTTTGTATTCACGTTCGCCATGAAAGACACAGATTTTTATCTCAGTTCACCGTAACTTTAATACAGAATGTTACTCTTTGTACGACTTAGGATTGTCGTCAACCATGTACCCAATACTACTATTAAAGCCTTCATTAAAATATTGTCTTTGTCTTGATTTTGAGGATGTCAGGAACTGCTAAAACTATAGAGATTACCTATAGAGATTACTTATCTGCATATGTATACATGATGCATTCCAGAAAGAGAAAGAGAGAGAGAGAGAGAGGAATGCGGAATGCTTTTACTGGTGTTACGGGGAAACGAAGTGAGTTTAGTTAGGATTGTCTATCGGTCAAAATGTTTTGCTGGTCGATTTGTTCATGAACAGTTTGGACAAACGGGTTGATTCCAACGACGCTTTGTTAAAATCGTTGGGAATAAATTTCCAAGTAAGTTTCTTCCAGTTTCTTGATTAGTCTCGGTCTATTTTGTCACGTGGCAGGTGTCACAATCGCCGGGTGTGATGCGACCCCGTGACAGCCGCCATGCTTGCAATCCACGCGCTGTTTTTGCCACCTCCGAAACACGCACGGATGAGATGAGAGTGTGGAGGGTGAATGCTATGGAGCTACGATATCCCGTGAGACCCATCAGACCTGGCTGGAAATACATCGTGAGGCCAGATACTAGCGCGCGTCCATAGCCCGCGGGATAGCTCACGTTGCATTATCAATGTAATCGTGTCACGGACAGACGACGGAATCACGAGGGACAAAGACTTGAATATAAATGCATGTGACCGAAAATAAAAATGCCCTTTATTTTTCTGCTGCAGGCTGCTAACAATCTTACCTTGATATTATGTCTGTTTGGAAAAGTGGGTAATGTAAAGTTCCATGTTATGATATTGATGTTTCTTTTTCAACTTTTATCATATGATTCTAATCAGTAGCCTTGGGACATGCGAGCAATGTTATCGAAATTTCCATTTTAAAATATCGGCCTAGAATTGGCAGTCTCTCGACATCCCGACGACGTACGAGTGAGAGATGTATATAGATCCGCAAGAAGTAGAATGAATTAGAATGCGTGTTAGATCCGTGCCTCATGGCAAACAGAGCATCAAACTCGTATTTTCCACCGAATAATCACCGAAATGTCGCCTGCATAAATCCCCTAGACGAAATCAGCGATGCCGTACGCGTCCAGCTTCCTTGGCAGAAAGGCTGCAGACTCATCCGAAGTGCCTTGACCTAACGCATCAGGTTAATTACGGCTGTGGTTCGCGCTCTGTGCAATAGCCATCTGCTTGTCGTATATATTCTCAACTTGAAATTCATTTCGATAATTTTATATGACTGGAATTGTAAACGTTTACAACTATCAGTTGGCAATTATACAATGATTATATATAATAGAACATGTATGAGAGATTATGGTTCATTTCCCTATAGAAATATCTAGGGAAATGGACTTCATTACTTATTAGTTCAAGATGATGTTGATACAAAATTTGCAAATTGAAGGCTGCAATGTTGAAACGGCCTTATAGGAGGCTTTAATACTCGGTCTTGGATTGACATTAAGATAATTATATCTATTTATGTGAATCCGCTATAATCTTTGTTAATAGACCATTTTGATATTTTGGTAACAGTGAGTGACGCCCTGACTGACACGTATCGCTGAAAATATATTCATCTTACATATTGCTCTAATGATATTTACTCAATACTCTGGGCAAAGGCGCAATGCAAAGCTCCCTTAGACTCAACTGATACGTCAAATACTAACTGATTTCATTCACCTCGTGGTCCGTTCATATCAGATTCTAAGTCGAAGTCGAAGTATAAGCGTGCTTGGAAGATATGAAGTTGCCAATTGTAGGAACATTTGGTTACCAATTAATCTATGAGAAAGAAACATCATTTTGTTGTGGTATTCAGTTCTCATTGCATTCTTCTCTATTCAAAGCGTCTGGCGCTTTGCCCTCACATTGCTTTATCTCATGACGCTCTCTGTAATAATTTCTCTATCTCGTCCCGCACACCATCTCCATTTCTTTTCTATCTCACGCCCCTGTTTATCTTATCTCCATTTCTATCTCATCTCTTTTCCAGCTCATCTCCAATTCAATCTCAACCTTCCATTCTCATCTCCATTGCTATCTCATCTTCCCTTTCTATATCATCTCCATTTCTATGTCATCTCAATATCCATCTCATCTCAATTTCAATCTCATCTCAATTTCTATCTTACCTCCATCTATATCTCATCCCCATTTCTACCTCAACCCCTTTTCTCACCTTTCACTCATTTTCAAATCCCTTTTCATGTCATAACCCTTTTGGTTTTATCTCCTTTTCTAAGTTATCTGACTCTTTATCTCACCTCCCTTTCTATTTCATCTCAATTTTTAGGTTATTCCCCTTTCTATTTCATCTCCCATTTTATCTTAGCTTCCGTTCTATCTCATCTCAATTTCTAAGTTACCTCCCTTTCTAGCTCACTCCCTCATTCAAATCTCATCTCCTCTTTACTCCTTGCGCCTCTCCCCCTTCTTCTTACCATCTACCGTTTCTGCAGGTTGTTTGGTACTTTGATTTGTCCTATCCTCAAGCACCACGCACTTTCTTCTGCCTTCAAGACGTATTTATCCACTCAACAAACCAACAATGCCGTAAAGGATCACACATGTAAGAACCACTCGTATGAAGAGGACATTTAGAGGCATCTTGAAATTCGAATGGAAGAGAGAGGTGTCGCGAGCCATTTCTGCTATCGACCGTTCCCCCTCGCGAGGATGGAAGGGTGTTTGTCTGCGAATCGGACTACTCACACGCTGTTTGGTAGGACTGTAATAAAGTTGCAACACAAGTCCACGAGTCACAATAAAGTGCAATTCGAGAATTTGAAAAGGATTCATGTTTCACATCTAACTTTACTGAACAAAACTCGATTTCTTGCTCGACGATATTTAGGGAAGCCAAAAAATGAGGTTTCGCCTTGAGAAAGTCTTTAAGAGGCAAATTTTTTGAAACACTTGTACATGTATATATTGAATAAAAGTTGTGCTAAGCTTACACTGCTCCATAACGTTAACATAGCTTACCATTCCAGAAAACACTTACTTGTCATACTTGTTATTTGTCGAAACGCTACGTCTTCTCATATTGGTTTCGAGAATGACGTCCATAAATACACGTGAAGAAATTATTACCAGTCATGACAGCAGCCACTGATGTTCATTTCTGCACTATCGAATTTTTGTCCGAAGACAGCTACCGCTGTGTAACTTGTAAGTTCGTCTACGTTCAAACCCACTGCAGTCGTTTCCCTTTATCTTGGTATTGATAGTCTTGAGCAACATAATCCAGCTAAAAGTATCATTAAAGTATGGTTAAGTTTATCTTAGTTTAGCATATAATAACACATTGTAGAATGATGTACTATTTACGTACGGAGAAGTATAATTTTTAGAGGAGAATATTCGTCTGCGTCGATCCAGATGTTCAGACCACAGGCACTCAACGAGGTGATTTACTTGCTAATGGCAAACTATACTCCACCAGATGTTTCAAGTGACACATTGTGGATTGGTTCGGTTTTGATTTGTTTCGTTTGTAATTTTCTCGGTCTGTCGTTGCAAGCACATTTTGAAAGAACGAACCCGTATACTCTCAAAAGTGTGTTCATAAACACTTTCTATGAATTTACACATGAAATATGGAATGCCTTATTTACTAGCGGATGAGGAGACACGACCAAGGTTATCTCTTAACCGTTAGACCCTATAGCTACACAGTCTGGAGAAGTTTACATGCGCCACGCTGTTATCCTGATGTCAAGCACTACACCATACTATGGGCTTTATTGCATATTTTCTATAAGAGCTGTTTTCATTGGCTACGCTATGTACGTATGATTCAATATCAATCGCTGATTAGGAAAGCAATGGCGCTCAGTCCGAGACATATATGTTGCCAAAATGTGTACATTTGGGGTCCTGCCCATCTGTGCTTATTTGGAGCTGCCCGTCACTGCGGTTGATTACAGGCTTGTGCAGAAAAGAGTAAGGAGAGGAACACTTTGATCCAACAGACACGAATGAATTCAATCTTGATGTAAGAGAAAGGGAGTGGTTGAAGTAAAGAGCGCTGAACAACGCCGAAAACACAGAACGTGTGTGTGAGAATCAGCACCGAGCACGTACCTTGAAAACTAATTTCCTGCCAGGAAGAATATTTGTGGCTCACGGGCTGCCACATTTCATCAGCGCTATGAATGATTATTATGTTGCCCTGTTGAACTACAGTTGGGAGCTTCTCGCGCAAACCACCAATTATGGTATAACTTTTTCATTTTTTTTGTCTCCCCCAGATATGACGCATTACGGGGTAAACGAGCATGACGTCTTGATGCCAAGCCTCTAATTATTTTCTGTCTGCGCAGCACACTTTTTCCATGTTTGATTCGATAATATTTCTGAGCGGTCTTGTATTCATTTCTTCGATTCGTTGTGCAAGGGTAACATGTCATATTATTTAAGCAATCACTGTCTGACTCGAAGGATATCATGTGATGTTTGATCATCAGCAGACGATGATCAGCTCTCACAGCAATTACGCGCCAACATCTTGCCCAGTAAAATACGCGCGCCTCCGCAATTCGCGCGTGCGACCTTGAGGCTGCTGTGACGTCGAGACCGAGGTTGACGCTTTGTCTGCGGCCTCAGAGGGACGATATCTCATCTTCCCTCGTCCATCAGGTTCCCTGCCCTGTGAAACCCGATACACCCGGCACATTTTCCCACTTCAGCTCCTCTCCACACGAGAAATCTCCGTCGAATTAATTTTCATGTAAAATTATAGATGCGACGTGCGAGCCCATTACATCATTAATTTTCTTTTCTGCCTGTGCAGATGGCGTTTTTTCTCTCACCTTCTTTAAAGGGGAGATCCAGTCCAAATATAAGTTAGTCTGATAAAAAAGAATTAAATCTTACGAGTTCAACGTAGAAATTTGACTGAAATTTGAGGAAAAATAAGGAAGTTATGACATTTTGAATTTTGCTAATTTCTACAAAACAGTTCTTGTACAGTGGATATGAATATGCAAATGAGTGAGCTACCATGTCATAACCTCACAATTTTCCATTGATCGTGTACCAAAAAAAAATGATGAAAACTCGATATTTCTGTCACTGAAGTCTGAAACATGTTGTTATTCCTGGTTGAATAACTTCAGAATAGTGATCAGTTAGATATATCATGATTTAAACCTCAGGCATAATTGCATTTCAATGAAAAACTGGAAATTTAAAAATTTTATATACAAATTATATGGCAAGTTGTGAGGGGATGACATGCTCACTTTTCCATTTGCATAATATTCATATTGACTGTTCAAGATTTGTTTTCTGAAAAATTAGCGAAACTTCAAGATGTCATAACTTCCTTATTTTTCCCCGATTTCAATCAAAATTTTACTGTTGAACTCACAATGTTTTACTTTTCTTATCAGACTAACTTATATTTGGACTGGATTTCGTCTTTAAGAAGCGGTATCCTCTCTCACTTCATCATTATTTTTCGTTTGAGTTAGGAATTACATTTGTAATTCGATTGCCCTCTACGGCCAGGAGAAAAAAAAATCCAAATCATACATCAGAAACTGTACACAGAATTGGGCAAACGGGTTATATAATGCTGTCAGTGTTAAAACCTTCGTTCTATATCTGACTTTTTCCATCGTTTCTACATGCAAGCATTAAACTGCATACACACACATTACAATGCACTAATGTCTTGAAATAGCCAATCCACTAACTGAGAAAAGAACTTAAAAACCGCTAATATAAGGAAATATTTAGATAGGCAAATATTGATCAACACACTATATTAGAGGTGTATGTGTGACAGACAGGTTGTTCTGTTGATACTGAAACCATTGTGAAATATAGAATCCATGATGCTATACTTCTGTACAGATATAAGTATAAGGAGGGTGATATTAACGAAACCTTAGGTAAGCCAAATCAGTGGTCATCAGACAATAGGGAGCCTAATTGAGATTGCTCCCAAAAATGTATCCGCTCTTCGTCAGTACTTTCAATTCAGATGGAGTTTAATGTCACTTTCCATGACTTTCAATGAGTATGGACCAGCACACTACGCGTATTAATAAAGCAGGGTGATGAGTCATATGAACACAGTCGCAGACAGACAAAACCCACCTCTTTAAAACCATAAGACCTATAGGTAGTTTTCGCATTTCTCAGGCTACGCTCGAAATCATGCAAGACCAAGAAATGTAATTATCATTTTATGCCCCGGTGTCACGTGGACGAAAATATTATTGGTGAGGCGCCAAATGAGTTGGATAAACATGGCAAGTAATCATGAAAGCCCGGCAAACGAAGGGGTGTTCTTTATAATACTGGAGTTCGAGCCGATGGGGCCTGCGCGACGTACCAGAAACACGCCATTACCGGTTGAAATCTGGCATGCCCAATATAACACGTCCTTGTCGCGCAACATGAGTTCACGTTTCACCATTATTACAATCATGTTGAGTCATTCCCGCTGTAGATGGAGCTGACATGTTACAGATAATATCTGCCCCGGTACAGAAGACGAAGCGATGTGACCGCAAGACATCTCTAAAGATATAGGCAACATGACAAGGCGAAGTTTAATTCTCCCAAATATTTCTTAGGATGAGAATTGCGTTAGAAAATCGAAAATTACTTTTTTTTCACTTGACTCTGCTCATGGCTGTTCCTTCAGAATGTTTTACAGGGGAATGAAACCCAAATTATGTGGATTGCGTATAAGCAAAAAAATTAAGGGAAAATGGACAATCCGTTCAAAAGTTATGCATTTTTAAAGTTAAATCCCTTGATAAGAAGACTACAAAAAGGCATCGTGATTGTCACAGTAAGAAAATAAGAAAACTTATGAAAATTACCTGTTCCTTCCACTTGTAAATGACATATGGTGAGGGTAATATCAACCCCTTGTCTTTTGAAAGAGGAATGCAAAGTTTTCTTTCATTGTACCAAAAAAGAAATTACGAATATTCCATTATACGAAAAAAAAAAACAACCCGAAAGTATATTGAATGCTCATTATTTTTTCTTGTATTGTATTATAATTATTGCAGTTTCCTTATCTATCGATGCGATGGCGTTACCGAGACATTAAAAACATTACAACGTCTGAACGGATTGTCCGATCACTGCAGTGCTCTAGCAATATTTCACTCAAATTCAAAGTGTATTTCCGCAGTAATCATCGGCATTTGTTTTTTTGGTCCCCTTTTCATCGATTTGACTCTCGTAATCACCTCCTTCAACAATGCTAGTCCTAATAAACTATCTATTTTTACGTTGCCTCTCCTTCCTCGTGGTCTCTTATTTCCGCCCAGGATTGAGAACATTTCTGAACTGCCGAAGCAAATGTGAAATGTACTTAATGACGGTCTTGGCATGCCATATATACTTTTAAAAGTCTAATGCCTAATTTGCAGTTTGTTGAGCTCAGAGACAGAATATTCTGCTCGATAGTTACGCAACGTTGATCAATACGTATCTCATTTTCCGCTATGTTTATACATTCGTACATACCACGTTCGTCATTGTACAGAACGACGGAACAAAATTGCAGAGTGCCAGCTTCCGTGCCTCTTTTCACTCTCATCATTTTCTTAGAAACATCAACCTTTCATCAGCTATGTACGTATCGCAAGAAAGTCGTCATGTCTCAGTTTTTCTCGTAACGAAAACATTCAACTTCGAAGAACCATACGTGTAAAAGGACATGAAACATTATTTTTGAGCTAGCTAAAAAGTTGGTGAAGTGTATATTTTTGTTAATTCTCGCAAAGTAATGCGCAAAAAGCTATGCCAGAAGCTCGATAAATCTGCTGGTTTGTTGTCTGTAAGGTTATAATTTTTTAAGTGGTTGTTGTAGTCGTCGATTATGTTATGATGCAATGCAATGCACACTAGTATCATGTTAGTAGTCTTTAAATCTGCCATGTCTGTTATTGTTCCTAATTTGGCTTGAGTTTGTGAAGTCCTTTTGTTTGTTTCTGGTGTATTTTCTTGATGTATTTCACTTAAACAACATACAGAGAGACACGAGGAAAAATTCCCTTCATATCGTCCTTTGAAGTTCATTTGACGGCATTAAATGTTCATCATGCAAACCAGCAAGGAAACACTAAGTCCGCTCAAAATATGGTGCACAAAAGTGCCAAACGGTGACGTTTGTAGAGTTCAACCTGCAGAAAGACTTATCGCAAGGTTAACTCAAATTTAGTTTCAAGGTCTTTGTTGCTTTTGAAATGTCCAGCTTGAGTACTGACATGATAAAACACTTATTTGGAACAATAATTTGTCTTGCAGTGACCCAAAAAACATACATACAAATAAACAAGAGAGGGGTTGGAAAGCCTGCGCCTAACTACAAGATTGATAGCTAGAAAACTCGATGCTGCCAAGGAGAAAATGTCGTGCATTGTGGAAGCGACACGGGAAGAAAAGGACTGCAGGATATTTGTCAGTGATAAAGGACAGTCTCAAAGTTTTGTTTTAAATTCGGGTGAGGGCACATCAAGAAGAAAGAGATTTATGATTAATGATGGTCCTACAGTCAAGGTCAGAATTTTTATGATTACTATTTTTGCACGCATTGTCTCTTCTCTTTCAAATTGTATTACTGTTCTGTTAGACATGTAAATTCCTCAAGTCCATACTTCACTCTTTGGAAACTCAAATTCGATGGCTCAGGTTTGTCTGTCTTTTGATTGACGTCCATTGTCGTCCATTGGGCAATCAGAGCGGAGCGCGAGGAAATGACTTTCAGCCGCAGATATGATTGGATTTTGGAAAACACGTTCTCGAATTCCATTGATTAAAGAATACTATGTCTCGACATCATAATGGCGAAATTATTTTGGGATTGTCACCCGCTGCATGCAATCTGCAAATCTCCAGCAGCTGTTCAGTTTTACTTTGACGCAAAGATTTTTCCCTTTCTTAGACAAAGTTTAGCCCAAAATTAAAGACAACGGCCAGCGCTACACTTGTTTGATTGTAAAATTATTGATAATGCAAAAGCGTTCATCGCAGCTATACTATCTAATCTGTTCTTCGATTACCATCATACCCCGAAGATTGAGTCAGTAGGGGACTGAAATGATTCCAGCAATCCTGTCTCTGGAGTCGATGTACATGTCAAGAAGGAGATGATCTGGGTAAGATAACACACATGTCGATACCACCGTCGCGTGCCAGTGTATACATGTTGCAATGGTATGTTTTCCGCCGAGCACCCCGAAGACTGAACCAATAGACCACCCTTTATTGAGGTGCAGGACATCATATTGACACCGGGAGTACTCCGATACATGTACTGCTATGATTGGAAACTTTACCTGTTGCCTTTAGATTACTTACTACTTGCTTGTATACTTGCAACATCATTTAATACAGGAAGCCCAAGCCCGTAGTAAATGCATCCTTAACATCATGGTACCTGATAAACACGGAGTATATGTTCTTGATTTTGTTATGCGTATGCGTTCCACTTGGTTTGCGGTGACTGCTCGACCGCCTTGTGGAAGCCGGCAGCGTCGATCCTTCACGTTAGAAGGGTAGAGCCTACCATTGGAGTTGACCAGTGGGTTTAAGAGTCTAACGACTTACTAACATTAATGCCACTATATGTGGCATGGATGAACACTCGTATTAACAGTCACCATGCCGCAATGGTTTATGATAATCTCTTACAGATAAGAAGCTGAGGTCATTCTCACCTTTGTCCAATAGTGGAACCTTGGCACTTGTACAAAGCAATCAAATTTATTACTACATTCATACAGTTTGGGTGTAAACTCAGCTAAACTCAAAAAGTCATTTCAAATAGGGAAACTCCCACCAACATGGAAGCAAACAAGTGTGGAGGTAGTGCCTATGTATCTTTTTGCATCAGTCGTCTTGTAAGCAATCTGGCTCACTGATCATTATTGCCGATCAGGCGGGAAACGATTGTGCTTTGCTTTGACGGCTATTATCCCGCATCAGGTACACTGGAACACAGACTAGCAAAAGATGTCCGCCAGATTGTCCTGTAAAGAAAGGTTTTAGGAAAACCTTCGACGGGAATTACAACTAGGCTGTCAATCTGTGCCGTATGAGACCAACATTGGTCGCAGATTTTATCCGTCCTTTTCCCGTTATCTTGTTCTTCCCTACTCCCAGTTTTACCCCTCTTGTCTATTGTCTCTTCTCACTCCATTTCTCTCCTCTGATATCTCGAGTTTTGTTTGCATCATCTCTGATGTCCAAATGATCCGATTCTTGGTTTTTTTTTTCTGTTACGGGCATGTAAAACATTTATACAATTACTGTTTAATGATTTTTTGCTTGTTTGTATACGTAATGTAATCGACGTTGCGCCATCGTTCTCACACATCTCCAAGACACTGTAAGATGTCTCAAGCCGTATAGTTTACTGTCAGTATACGAAGGCGATAACAATTTACGCCGTTTTTCGTACATCGAGTGTTCTATTCAACGCCGTCCATCTCGTCTTTGTCTCCTTACAGTCTCTTCTCCTTCCTTGCCCTCTTTTCTCGTCTCTCCCTCTCTCCATTATTCCCTTATATACTTTTCGCACCTTTCCTTGCTTCTTCTGGTCATTTCACACCCCTCTTTCTAGCTTCAGGATTAAAGTTACAAACTACTGACGATAAAGGATAAACGAACCACAGAAGCAAACCGCGGAAATCGAAACTTATTCTTTAACCACAGTAATGTCGCATTTTTCCCGTTTTGACGGAAAACCGTCCTGTATGGCGGGCAGTTGGAGCCATAAACATGTATATCAATGTAACTTTACAGTCATGGGATGCATAACGTTTTAACCAATCAGCACGCACGAACTGTACAACCATGAAACTACGCAACTATGCGACTTTGCAGCTACTACACAGCCCACAAGAATGTATGCATGGTTCTTGTGGGGCTCGAAGTACCATCATAGCTCTGGAGTGCATTATAGGGCTAAGCCGGCAATGACCTGGACACCGACCGGTCGGAACTTCATAATGTTTGCTTTTGTAGTAATCATGGAGACGTGTTGGCAAACCTGCTATGGGTGCTGCTCGCAATCTATCGTAGGGGCGCTGTGGCATAGTGGATAAGACTCCCGACTTCCGATTGGAGGACCCGAGTTCGATTCCCGCCCAGTGCTTACGTCCCTGGACAAGATGTTTTTACCCACGATGTCCCTCTCGACCCAGGTGTGTAAGTGGGTACCTGGTAATAATGATAGCAGGGCCCTCTGGTAGAGCAGTGGCAACACTGAAGAGGCTACCCTGGATAAAGAATACCTTATTATTATTGTTTACTAGTATCCTATATAAGACGATGAAAGAGAATTGGGTGCATGCTTTCAAGATATTCATGGGTGCTGCACGAAAATTATGTTTTCACAATGACTAATAATTGTGAGTAACTATCTGTCCATCAATGACTATTCCCAAAATGCAATGGAGTTTCAGGTTTCGTAACATATTATACTTCTCATCTGCTTTCTACAAATTCCAGGGAGGTTCTTCTCCAACCCTAATCATGATGTCATCATTTACACTGTCAGAGTCATTACCATCGGTTTGCTGTATTTCTTTTTTTTTTTGTGAGTCTCAGTGCACTTAAAAAGAGTTGTGGGTTCGATCAATTTTTGCAAAAAATGAAGTTTTGAAATGTATTCGTTATCAAAGCTAACCGCCGTGTCTGTCACTCCTAATGCAATTTAGACCACATAATGTAAGTCTTTAACCGGAAAGTGGAACGAGTTCGTAATGCCTGCAGGCAATGATGAATCGTGCGGCGGTGAAAATGGTGTCAGTTTCTAGTAATTCAACCAAAGCGGGATAAGTAGAAGCTAAAGTGGTAGTAATGGACGGTGAGACTTCCAACAAACCTGGCGATACATTTTCCTCTTGCGACTGAATATTTCGAACACATTTCCTTCAGAGAGTAAAGTCTTCGAAGTCTCTCTCCGTTTTGTTTTGTTTTGTTTTGTTTTTTGTTTTTTGCTACCGTTTCGACAGACTCGAGGGAAATAAGTAGGGGGTATTTGAAGATCGAAAGCTCGCCTTATCATGAGGGTTATACTCTACATGTTGCGACTTCAGTATGTTCACGGTATTACCCGCTTTCACATGTAATACATAGCATTAGCCATGCGCTATACATTGTATGCAAATCACCTAATGTCGGCCACAAGTTTTGCGATTTTCACATGTAATACATAGCATTAGCCATGCGCTATACATTGTATGCAAATCACCTAATGTCGGCCACAAGTTTTGCGATGCGTTTCCACTCCTAGAGGCCGCCATCAAACTCAAGCTTCATCAAAAGATGACGGTCTCCTGCATTTTGTATGCATGAGCTCGATTGAATAATCAATTATTTTCCAATTGTTTTTGTATGATTATAATTCACCTATACAATATTTCATTATTGGTACATTATGACTGTATTTCTATTCATCTTGTGTTGCATACAATATGTATAGTACTGGAAAATGGTTTGTTATGTTGTATATACTTTGTGAAAAATGCAGAAATAAATCAAATCAAATCAAAAATCCTATGACCTCCCTTACACCGCTCTTGTCGCCTTGACATCAATTCCTCATACACACATGCGTTCACGTCAAACCTGTCTTTTTCTTTCTCTTTGTTATCTATCCAGTTTTCTGTGTTATTTCATTCATTTCATTTTATTTCATTTCCAACAACACAAAATTTACATACACGTCGTAACACAAAATCAGTCCAATGTTGTAACAAAGAAAACAACTCTGAATTTACAATAAAAACTGTGGCCTTTCCATTTTTAATGAATTAAAATTAAAATTGTTGGAAATGCAGGAGACATGCACGCTGAAAAGCGAATCTTGTCTGCATGTCTCATCAATTTCAAACAATTTTCATCTCAATTTAATTTGATTCAAATATGTCTGAACCCCTCAGTATTGTTTTGAAGCTCAATGACACTGCTTCTCTTACTCTCTCTCTCACTCTCTCCGTCTCTCTCTCTTCTATCATCTATCTATCTATCTCCCTCTCGAACTTATGGGCATTATGACTCGTGTTTTTTTTCAATGTTGAACTCGTGGACTGTATGACTCGTGGGTGCTTCCAGGTGTTGTAAATTGGATCAATATGGGCATTAGCACTTAAACACTTTCATGACATTTGTCCCGTTATGTGACGATTGCTCCTATGAAATATTTGCACGCTATGCCAAAAATAAAACCTACCCACATACATAACCCTAACTCTATTCCTAATCCCTACATGAAACTTGACCTAAAACCCTATCACAATCCTAACCCTAAGTCCTCGGTGAAAATAAGACCGGAGCAATTGTCCCGGGAGTAAATGTCGCGTCACACTGAAACATCTTGTCCAAGGTTAAGCCATGGAGCTAAAACACATGGTTTTGAACACACCTGGCAGAATTCGAACCTGAAACCTTCTGTCTTACTATCCAAAGCCTTAGCCACTTTACCATGGTTCTCTAGAAATATCGCTTTCACAAGCAAAAAAGAAAAAGAAAAAAGAAAGAAAGGAAAGATAAACAACAAAATAAAGAGCGGAAGGAGTCTTAAGGAAATTTAAAAAGTAGGCGCAAACTCGTTGCATCGTCCCTATCGAGTTTATGTGCCATTGTGTTCCTTCTGTAAGTGGCATCAGGGATAAATCTATACATTATTCCAAAGCGCGTGTTCTCGCTTTGACCACACACACACACACACACACACACACACACACACACACACACACACACACACAGAGCGGTATAAATTATAAATAAGAAAAACTTTCGCATTCAACAACTTTACATACTGCACTATAAATCGGTCGCAAAAGCAATTGGAAATTTTGGCCACGTGCTGATAATATCTTCACCTCTCAACTTTTCATTAGTTTGTACATAATAGATCCTTTGTCACTTACTGTGAAACAACGACGTATACATTTTGCAACCGATTGACAAATTGCCCTACACCGACGTAAATAAGCACTGAATTGATCAGTGTTTTAGCAGTAGCCATGATAAAACTGGAAATGTCGCTATGGCGACTGGTACGCCTCTGCCATAATGCATAATTCTCCTAATAGGTCTAGATAGTACATGTGGACAATGTGTGATTACATTTTCACAAAATTGGCAAAATATTAAAATGACAAGTTTGTCACAAATGTGTTGAATGTTCACTTTCCTTGACCTAGGTTTAATTGGATGAATAGGAGAGCATGTATTTAGGATTTAAGGACTTTAACTTGACTTTGACAAATTCATAGGTTTATGCATTTAGTAATTTTCAAGGTATGGAGAAAAAGTGCAATTTCTGTATTGAATAGTAAATTGTTATCAGTTTCATCTGGCCTTTGACCCTAAAATTCATAAGATAATCACTGTCAGGCAGAACATGCATAAATACAATAGATGTAGTACGTTTCAAGATAACTTGAGCCACTTCCGAGATATGGAGGAAAAAATCAGTTCAGCACTTTCACTTGATCTTTGACCTTTTGACCTTTGAGGCAGAAACAAAAGAAAACAAACTTTCCAGAGAATCTCTATTAGGTTATACATGCATACACCAAGTGTTGCATAAACATGAAGGAAATAATAAAATTTTGAAGTGTTGCCCTTGACCTTTGACCCCTGACCTTTGACCCCATGAATCCTAAATTCTCTAGATAATCACTGTCAGTCAGTACATGTATATGTTCCATGAAGATACCTTGAACAATTTCCAAGGTACAGGGAAAAAGGAGAAGTTTTAATATTTTTACTTGACCTTTTGACCTTTGACCTTTGACCTCATGACCCAAACCTTCACCAGAGAATCTTAATTGGGTAATACATGTATACAATAAGTTTCATGAAAATATCTTCCGGCATTGCATAGATATGGTGGAAATAGTAAAATTTTATGTATTTGACCTTGACCTTTTGACCTTTGACCTTGAGCATGTGCACCCCAAATTGATAGGCACAACTTCACCCCCTAATACACATACGTGCCAAGTTTCATTAGGATACCTCAAAAGGTTTTGATAGTTACCTTGTCCACAAAATTCATTACGGACGGACGGACAACCCGAAAACATAATGCCACCGGCACCACTTCGTGGCGGAGGCATAAAAAAAAATCACAGGCGTACGTATCTTTTTTATCATGGCTACTACTACAACACTGATCAATTCAGTGCTTATTTACGTCGGTGTATGGTAATTTGTCAATCAGTAGCAATGAAAACATCTCGACGGAAGAATTTCATGAATTTGAACGATATACCCTGTCCTTAGTACAAACTCATAATTGCAAATCATTACTGCTATGGAATATTTCGATTTCAAGGATACTATTTTCACTTCATGAATTCATGTCAAGAAGTGTAGCTTGAAAGCAAGACTTGTCAGAGGCTTACATCATAACTTCATTTGATTTTCATAATATGTGACTGAGACCAATATCACTGGTCTGAGTTCAAAAAGAAACTAAACTTTACATTTATTTTTGCTGTGCATTCTTAGAGTAACTATTGCCGTCTGTTTGATCTATGTTGCTTTAATTATCACCGTCAGTTTTTGGTCACAGTGGGTTTCTTTTTACGATAACTCAAGATTGAAGCAATAAAATAATTGCACTAAAAGTGTATAGTTCAACATTGTCTATCTTAACCTAAAATTTAACTGATGCTTCCCAAGTAATTACACTTCCGTGAGCCTTCTCTACGTACAAAGAAATGATCAGTTCTCTGTCATTGTTGTCATTTGTGCATAATTTATACATTCTTTGTACCCCCCCCCCCATTTTTGTCTCGCTCTAAACGTGTGTGTGAGCATGTGTGTGCTCCAGCAATGCTGGACACAGCGTCAAATTAATCCATTCATAATGAATGCAATAGCATGACTGTGCACTGTAAACATTGCATGGACACTGTGGAAAGTAGAAAATGACAGCACACAAACCCAGTATTCACTATCTTCATTTATTGTCATATGCGCTCAGAGGAGAAGGCAGGGAACTACAGTTGGTTTGTCCACTGATTGTACGAGCACGCAAACAATAATTGAACGAACGATTACAAACAGACTCTTCCTCGTCGCTCCACATCGAAACTCTCCCTGTTTATTGTAAATCAATGTCACCAAATGAATAATAAAACTCAGACAGAACGGAAAATTAAAACATTGATTCCTCTTTTGTCTAGACTTTTTTTTCATGCATCCCAAGTCAAATCATAGATACGCACCGACAGCGTATTTGCTTCATAAGAGAAAGAGTAAAGGTCATATGTATGACAGTAGGCCATACGTCTGGAAAATAACAAATAATAGTTTTCCCTGATGTATGCCATTCTTTGTGACAAGAGTTAGGAATTTGATGGTGACCGGTTGACAATAAACCTGGCGACTAATCGAGTACAGTAACGACCTACTCACTGCGAGAAAGGGCTCGTCATTTCAAAGAAACGGACTCTTTTTCTTCTTCTTTTTTTTTTTGGAGGGGGAAGGTTACATGGATATTTTAGGCAACATGCATTTTCATGTTACTACTGAGTACTTGGGCGGTGATTTGGCTTCGTCGGTAGCGCGTCTGCCTCCAGACCCATGGGATTCCAGCAATGATCTGTGTACTAGTAACCATACCGTCCCCTCTGTGAGGGGTAAAAACTGCTCTGTCCCTCAAATGTGTGAGTTGCTCACGATTCAAGCTCGTAAACGAATCCACTTCATCATCACAAAGAGCAGGGTGCTAACCTAGAGAAGTGGTCCACTTTCCTACTCACACGAATAAATGGGCGAATGATGCCCGACCCTCATGATTCTCCCCATGTGATTAGCAATGCTCAGCAAACGGTATCAACCAGGTGCATTGTGCAATTCGAGAAGAAGAATATCTTTACTAAGAATACATATTCCATCGGCGCTTTACATCACTTTAAGATTCAAATTGAATGAAATCACAAGAGTGAAAGAGGTCTTAATATACAGCATTAACCAACTGCGATGTTTCTTCTTTCGTTTTGACACAGACAAGGCACATTAGTCGGTGATATTAGATGCAGCCAGTCTTGTAAGTTCAAGCCTGTCTTTGCCATATGAGAGTCTGAAATGTGTTTTGCTATAGAGAATGGTCATAGAGTGTTGGGATGAGACTGTCACCGGATGTGGAGGCCGAAGAACAAGTCAGTGTGAGAGGAGAAAGTCCACAGACCACGAGGACAAAGTGGAAAGGTAAGATGACCCCCGCTGACAACAACGTTCGAGAATAATTGATAGGTAATTTCAGTGAAGACCTACATTCACTCTGATATTCACCTTGTCAATCAAAATGTCCCTCGACACGTAGCATGAATTAAATATTTAAGTTTTTGAACCCGTACATATATGTACAAACATACACTGTAAAAACATCGGTGTTAGATTTAACACCACGGGTGTTAAATCTAACACCGATCAAACTTCAATAAAGGACCACACCCACAGGTGTCAAAAATGCACTGTGATGGTGTTGAAAAGTGTTCACCTGACACTTCGTGGTGTTAATTTGACACTGTACCTGGTGTTATTTTGACACTGTACTGGTGTTAATTCAAAAATGACACCACTTGCTGTTTATTTGATATTTGTTGGTGTTGATATCAATGGTTTAACACCCGTCCAGCTTCAATAAGAGACCACACCAGCTGGTGTTACTTTGGTGTAAATTTATTTTCACATTTTTTCAAAAATCTAGTATTTTAATGTAAAATTCTTGATCGTCTTGTTTAAATTAAAAATCAACAAGAAGTGCAGTTACTAAGAAACTCTTCAAAAAACAGTTTAAAATTTGGAAATGACACCCGGAGGTGTTAATTTAACACCATAAATGAGCACCGAAAATTTAACACCAGCTCGGTGTTCACTATTTAACACCGGACTTTTTGCAGTGTACCAAGCACATAATATTTCAACGCGGGCGTTGATGTATCTACACAGAACGCACGTGCATGCTTACAAGTATGTTATGGCACTTGCTTACGCATTCCTAGTGTTATTTCCTCTTTTCAACTTCTTAACTTCTATTCTGTCTGTTTGTTTGTTTGTTTGTTTGTTTGTTGTTTGTTTTTTGTTGTTGTTCTTTTATTCTCTTGACACGATATTCGTTCTTTCGAGCAATTTTCCATGATGGTATGCTGTCAGGGCATGCTGCCATCTTTCCAGAGATTGTTTTTTTAACAAGTTAATTACTTGGATGACAGTGTTCTTAAAAGGTTGTTATACCACAAGCCACACGTGGGGATTCTTTTTTTATTATATGTCGAATATATATATATATATATATATATAATATATATATATATATATATATATATAATATATATATATATTCAACTAAGTTGTGACTGACTAATGATATCCATAAGAGGTATAAAGAGATAATATTTACAAGAACAGACATTGCTGTTGTGACATCGGAATATCCATATCGTTTTCCATTCCCGATAAATTGTATTTTAAAATAACTATGATTTCTTTAACTAACATATTCATGGAAAGTTTTGTCCACACGACGCCTAACTACGAGTGGGGACCCCCGCAGCTCGTTGATAGAGCGCTACCCCTGATATATCCCGTGGATAGCTATCAACGAGTGCGTCTACACGGTGCCTATAACTGCGAGCCTATCCTCGAGGTTAGGGATCACCGTCTGAACGTAACTACCGAAGACTTGAATAGTCGTAGTAGTGTCTGTGCCCACACTTTGTGTGTTGTTGAAAGCACCACAATGTCATAATACAATTCTATTACTTCATTTCCATCAGACAAAAATTAACACATAACACAAAGCATATTGTTTTTTACAATATGTAAGAAGCCACAAGCCATAAAGTAAAACACAAAAGACATGTACGAATAAATATACAACGAAACTGAAACTGAAAATATTGTCGTGTATGCCCTGTTCTTGGACATGAGCCTTGCTAAATATACAAATTTGGTCCATTTGTACTGCCCGAGTTAATAAGAAACACAATATCATGACATAATGATGTCCGGATTATTTCACTTGATTTGATTTATTGGTTTGTGTATCATGTAGGATACAAATTATCATTTGATCGCAAGGAATACAACAGCAATTCTTCAATGCATGAAGCAATACATATATTGCAAATAGAAAAGGTTGTGTGGCAGCCTTATGTTACAGGCTTTACTGCAAATTGATTAAGTTAAAGGAATAAGTTACCGCACCTGCATATCCGCCAAGGCGTTTTGCGTTTGTTTGTTCGGGTTTTTTTTTTTTTTTTTTTTTTTTTTGCATTGCTCTTCACAATATAGTATTGTCGGTTGACGACCTTGACGCGATCAGGCAAAGACAGGTTTCACATTGAAATAAAAGTAATCAAATGTAAAGAGAACTTTGAAGCTCTTACGTCCAGCACATACCATATATCTACGAAGAAGCATGTTTTTCACAGCTTTCTTGGATGAAAACAGGACAATAAAGTTGTAATCACGTGGATATCTACGTCAGCGTTCTAGGATGTCAGTCACTGCCAAATTTGAAAGTTGACAATTGATATTTGTAATTTGGGTGGGTCACCTCTGTGTAGATCAATGACAACCTTTGCATACCCGAAACACATAATTAAGATTTAAGAAAACCTTGAGATTTAATATTCAAAAGCAAGTTGCCAGCAAACTTTATTGCTAAAGATTCGTTGATGTTGATAATGTCCATATACATGTATGTAGAGTGAAGAGAGCTCCATCGTTTGTTTGTACACAGTGTGTGTTTTTATTTCTCTGAAACGCTATATTTCTTTAAACAATTTATAATGGTTATTTTCTGCAAAGAGAAAATGATAGAATTCTTACAATCTGTAGCTGAGTAACTATTATGATCAAGGACAGCTAATACGATGCCCTCACTTCCACCAGTCCACCATAGTATATCATAGCTTTTACTCTGTAAAGGTTTGTGGCATTAATCAGCACTGTCCCTTTGAACAAATCATTACGGAGAGTTGTTGTTGATTGGAATTTAAAAAAAAAGTTATCTGCTCACGAAAAGCCGAAACTGAAAATCGTGATTATTCATTTAAAAATGTAGAAAGTATTTTAATCTGAACCAGTAGCAAGGAATTTCTTTTTTGGTCCTATTTTGAATTCAAATGTTGATGGGCATCATACCTCCGTAAAAATCTATCTAAGTCAGCTCAGCTTCTTAGCATTTATGCCAAGCAAGGACCATGTGAAGAGAAAAAGGAAAAAGGAAGCCAGAAATCGTTCTAACATAGCTTCAGACAGAAGAAGACTGCAAGTCGTGCAGTAATATATCGATGGATTCCTTTCTTCCATGACGTCAACAGAAATGGGTCACCAATAAATGTAGCACAAGATCGCGATCACTGCTAGATACACCGACAGTATTAAACTCCGAACGGTAGCCTGCAGTATACCAAGCACGGACAAAAAGTGGCAAACGAAAAAGGCATATGAAGTAAAACTTGACGTCAAATTTCCTTATATATTTTCTGAAAGTATCTTCATAAAGATAACAATGTTGGTGACACAATGGTAGGCATCAGCATAGGAAATACCTTTCTATCATGTACTTTCCGAGCAGAAGATTGTAACACACCAAAATAGATAAACAAATATATAACAAACGAACAAATAATGAATCTGGTTCCGATATTTTTCTTTGACTACTGCAGCATAAAATCCCTCATTTGGATAAATAAAAATTGATTCAATTCTTGCATTTTGCTACGCTTCTAGTTGAAGTATATTACAGGTGACAGAACTAAGCTCTCTGAGGATTCATTTGATGTTTCGCTTGTCAATAATGTTTGTCCCTATACTCACTGTCGTGTCGCTTGATTATATCCCCACATTCATTGCGCTCCTTAATTAGAAAAAAAAATGATTTAGTGATTCCTCTTTGTTTTTTATTTTCTTTTTGATAGATAGCTGTTCTTTTTGTGAGACTTTATAAATTCATTTTACCACACGCTAATTATGTTCACAAAACCCTGGCCGGAGAGAAAAACTCGGTAGCGATAAGTGGTGAATGTCATTTTAGAGTTAACTTATTTCATAATGATCACACATTTATGTTATGCCTAATATTTGACAAAAGCCCCCATCATACGAATGCTGCACAAACAGACCTCATTTATTGCACTTCGATTTACTAGTAACCAAAGTTGGCATGACATATATGAAATGAACGGGATGCGAGAAACACGCAATGATTGCGAATCTTACTTCTTTGGGCTCTCCGTATAGTGAAGGTGACCAAAATTTGGGCTTAAAAAGAAAAGTAAAAAAACATTTAAACGTCATGCCCACGACGGAACAATGGAAATCCATGTCTCCCTTTGGAAACTGACTACAATGCCATCCAAAAAGAAAACAAAAAAATACATCCAAGCTCGGAAGCCTTGAAAACTAATATTTACAAAAGACTTGTTTGTTTTGTTTTGTTTGTTTTGTTTTGTTTTGTTTTGGGTATGGTTGGCTTTTTGTTTTTATTCTCATGTTCCTGTTATCCTGGAGCACATTTGCAGGAGACGACTCGTGTCTGCTTGGAAGTGATGCTGGACGATTGTTGAAGTAGGCGGAGTCAAGTGTAATTGACCTTTCTGTTAGAAATGGACATTAATTTGACGTTTGTCCTCGTTGGGTTGACAGTAGTGACGAGTGCTGGGAGCTCTGTGGTTGACAATACCACAGATAAGTAAACAGTGCATATGCAGCAAGGAGAAAATCAGTTTTGTTAGGAAATTCATGTGTAGAAAAGTCTAATGGAAATTTAGCATAGACGATCGAAGCTCAGGTTTTCTGTACAATGAAAACCAAATGGAGTGTCTGCACCGTATGTCCCCCTCAAAACAACAACAACAACAACAACAACAACAAAAACAACAGCAACAGCAACGACACAATACAATCGTACTTTCTGCAACGATAACCTTAGAGGAATGGTACAGATTCGGTTGAGATGGGTGTTCAGGTTTCCAACGTTTTTATGATGATTTTTGAGATAATGAGAAACCTCTTATGAAATATGAAAGAGCATAGTTCTTAGATGAATTCAAAGTTTATTTGATGAAAATTGGTTTGAAATGGCTGAGATATCCAAAACAAAGCAATCGTACGAAAAGGTGAAACCAACCTATTATTAGGATCGCTTTGTTTTACTTTGTTTTCGGACATCTCGGCCATTATTTTCGAAGCCGATTTTCATCAAATGACTTTGAATTCGTCTGTGAATTGTATGCTCTTTAATGTTTCATAAAGTGTTTTCTAAGTATCTCGCAAAAAAAGCTTAAAGCTTAATTTTCACCTCAATCAATAATTTTCACCTCAACCAATAATAAACTGTCAATTTAAAATCATGATGCAATTTTAACTTATGAAACTATAACTCTTTACCTACATCCAACAGAAAATCCAAAGAAATGGAGATCTTTGTAAAGCAAGTAAGGAGTCCCTTCCTTCCAAGTTCTGTTAAGGAGACGCGTTGACCAGTGTTCACGCCTTACAAATTATACCAAGTTGCTCATTGTGTTACCTGACAAAAAAAAAATCTCTTGAAATAGTGACTGCTTGTTTCTTTTCATTTTCAACTAAAGGAATGAAAAATGAATTACATAAGAAAGGATGCAGATTTCTAAGATGTTTTTTGTCTCTTTTTCATCATGATGATCAATATTCACATATTTACAAATTTGTGTACTCACATATTGATATAATGTTATGTATAAAATTTGAATTCAATTGTTGGTTGCCCTGTCAGTTGCGAGCAAAATATTTTCATCCATATGGATGCCAACAGCATCCTAAGCTTGGTAGAAATGAACCCATGACACGAATTACGAAGATCTACATTTCTCCATGACAATTGAACAAAACTGAATGAGGTTTTCTGCATGATGTACGTAACAAGTTGTAGTTTCATACCCTAAAATTGCATTTAAATTGACTAAATATTCTAAAAGTTATCAATGCAAAATATCCGATTGTATTTTCTTTTTTGGTGGACATACTGCAGTGATACAATAATGTCAATGTCCCTTACTACATGACGGGGGTAAAACCCCAATGTCTGAACAAACACAAATACAAAAGTAGCGGGGAAGTGTGGTGGGAATTGATGCAAATGCAGGACAAATGAGAAACTAACAAAATACACATCAATGACAGGATCAAGAAAACGTTTGACTAATGCGTATACAATTTTTTCTTCTTCTTCTTCAATCATAATTTTGTGGTTGCTGCGGTTGTTGGAAAGAAGATACATTTCCAATGTGTGCACTGAGATTCGCATTGTAATGTACACTATACATCATTTGAGTTTCAGGAGTATCTCTATAAGAAGAGACGTTTTCATTACGACATTATAGGAATGCTCATGCATAACATCTTATTTATGAACGACGGTTAATGCCTGTTCTTCCTGTATCTTTACCATTATATTTATCATTTTTAATTAGCCATATCATCTCAGCCATAACATAAAAAGTGAAAATATCCAAAATCATATCTAACATTTTACTTCCAAAATCTCGTTACCATTCGATCCTGATTCGGCATGCCCAACTCCAACAGGATCTGCAATCAACATGATTAAAAAAAGGCTCCTGATTCAAGATTGGCGTGAAGTACATATTGTTGAAAGTGTTACCCATTGCAGTTCATCAACCCATTACCATAGAATACTAACGTCATTTTACTAAACGTTGCAAGCTTATTGGCATTTGTTATGATTCATTATTTTCTTGTGTAGGCCTATGCATGTGTGTGTGTGTGTGTGTGTGTGTGTGTGTGTGTGTGCGTGTGTGTGTGTGTGTGTGTGTGGTGGTAGCTTTTATAAGTCGGGTGCAACGTCCTCGGTCAGTGACACCACTGGAAGCTTGATGGTTGGTTAAATAATAGTAGTCATTATTTAGAGTTTCATCTCAATAATGTACTTGTAAAAGCTCTACGATGAACACCCCCCCCCCCCCAGAATATGGAAGATATACAAGAAGATTCCGACGTGAACGACGGAGCTGAGATGGAAAAAAAAAAAACACATAGGCTAAAATATCTCAAGTAAATTTTTACAGATTCGATCCGTCCATCATTAGTAGTGCCAAGAGAGGTCAAGCGCTGTCCATCAAAAGGAATACTCTTCGCTTCAATATGCAACTTAGTAAAATATCCCAATGACCCCGGGGTAAAAGTTGTTTCGATAGCCACTCCAAATCGAAATTCCCCTCGAGACAATCTCTTGCACAGAGTGGACAAGTCTGGGTAGCATGGTCGAGTGAGAGAGAGAGGCTCTTTGAATTCAACGGTATCTTGAAGTCTGACGACACGATGCGAGAGAACTCCTTGGAAAGCTGGGATGTCGCGCCGGCTGCCGAGGAGGCGGTTCGGCTAGCGAGGAGGCAGTTCCGATGCGTATCGAGCGGCATTTCAATCGATCACACGACAATTTTGTAATCGATATCGGCAAAGGGAAGGTGGTGCTGCACTATCTCGTGTGAAAATGTCAGTTTTTCAAGTGCCTGTAGTGTCGATTCAACCACTCAATATGAAACGAAATGAATATTTACCGAGGTACATACGAGGCATGCAATAGAGGCATGACATGACAACAATGGCAACAACAACAACAACAACAATAGACTGAGTGAATTTGTCCCCATCTTATAGAGTTCTACAGCTTATCCCGACTGAAAGAAGAATATTCCACCCGGACGATGCCCTAGCTCATCGAAAGTACAAGTGAATATCAAAGAAATCAACCGACCTACAAAAGTTCTTTTCTTTAAAAAAAAAAAAAAAAAAAATCCTTTCAAATATTGACATGACGTAGGGAGATAAGAGAATTGGGGTATTTTTGTGTAGGAGAGTTATTTTTATCGCTGAGGATTATCTCGTTCCTTCGTACTCCGCATCCTATGTTACTCTTTCGGCTCACTCTTCCCGTAACACTTTTATGGGAAGCATCAATAAGTCCGTATAAGATATAAGGTTCTTCAAGTACTCCCTGACAAGAATAGTCAGATGTTGTGTCTGTGTTATTTTGCCCATTAAGTATCTTTATCATTTCGTCCGTGTCGTCAAGGAACTTGTATAAATTTTAGTTGTTTGAACTCGTGTGTCTATGCTACAGTTTGTTTAATTTCATTAACTGTCTGATTCAGTCATCCCACTGTGTGCATGATTGAGTCAACTATCATTTCTGCAAGATACCTTTAAAATGATAAGTAATATAATGAGCATCGCACCGGACCCTGAGAGGTTCATGCGGTAAGAATCAAATTTGTCAAGGATTGCTACTAGAACACTCAGCGAATCCTTGACGTCTTCATGACGGCTCACCATTGTTTCTGATTCTCGTTAAACGTCTCAATATCCTTCCCCTTCTTAGGCAATTAAGCTTGACGGTGTTTAATTATCATGTATTGTGAATTCTTCCATTTCTGTAATTCAGTCTAACGGAATAATGTGTTACTTCATGCTTTAACAGAGACAACAGAAGATTCTTATATCTCTCTCCACAAAAAAAAGAAGAGATTAGATGAATGAAGCAAGTGAAAGAGGGAAATCAATTACTTTTTTTAGAAATTCACTTCAATTCCAATTTTATTTCCGATATCACGAAAATTCTTTTAAATTCAGTAATTACAAAAATTCACTTGATATATCAGTGAAATATCTCAACATACATTAGAAAGTGCAAAAAGATAAGCGCGTGCATAATGCAAACTCTGTTAAACTATTTTTTAACAAAATGATTACGTCATTGAAAAACTTCATAAAATGAATGGAAAAACAAAAACAAACGCCTGCCATACGTACAAGTAACGTAACTGAATGCAGTTCATCTACCTCCGCTATAAGATAATAAACAACAGAAGAACCCCCCCCCCCCAAAAAAAAAAAAAACACTGTATGTAACACGTGTGAGCCAACTTGAGGCTATGAACTCAACATGCTAGCTGCCATTGACCGATGTGAGGAGGAAAATAACGATCGCTTAGTATAGTAAATTGTCTATCATTGCCGATTATTCCAACAATGCATCACAGGCAATAATAGGAGAGGCGACTGATATCAGTGTAGAGACAAGTTTGCAGCGGAAGGGGCCACTCACACGTTCAGCAACTGGATCTAACACGTGTTTTTATTTCGAGCATAATAACCAGAAGGAGTCTAAATGTGGGGGGAAAGAGAGAGGAGGGGGTGGGGACGGCTATTCGAGAATTCCCGTTGTGTCTGCTTCCATTATCACTACGTTGAAAATCATGGAATCACAAGAGAGATGTTAAAAAGTCACTAAATCTCCCGAGGTGCAACAACTATAGGAATTACAGCTAATGGATACGACGATACTCCGGTTTATATTGTCAAGTATTTTTGGTCTCTTGTCACCCTTTCCAACACGGCTACAATCATGACATGCTGGTGACCGCCGCCGCCACAAGCGAAGCTCGACTATAGGATACTGGCCTCGGAACAAATGAATCTCTATTATTTTGTATAATTTTACCATTATCATAAAGGCCATTCCGTCCCGAATTGTATATCAGGTCTCATTCAAATCTTTATTTGCCATGTGATGTTTGTGTTTACTGTAGATACATGCGCGTCATGGTTTTATAATTGATTCCAAGTGATGGATAATACTAACAACGAAATCACATTCTCTGTCTTCTGAAAGAGGTACACTGTCCAGTCGATAGGACAAGGCACTCTAGGGACGTCTATTTGGTAGGGGCATCGATTTGATATTGCTCTCGGATGTCTATCACTTTCCTCCTAGACAAGATCATTCATGAACCCGCAGGATGAAGCTGGATATATCTTTAAATGAGATGGTACATTTCCGGCTGCATATTGGGATATAGGATTATATTGGGAAGAATGTCGATAAACAGTACATGCATTTCCCTATCATTGCATACAATAGATGGACTGAAATTAAAAAGCAAACAAACAAACAGACAAACAAAAGGGCAATGTGGCTGTCTTCAGTCTTAATGAAACACGTTATCAATCACCCTGCCTGAACGGATCGTTCAAATCGAATTTCCTCTGCCTAAATCAGAATGAGAGATAACCTGTTCTCTCGTTGCTATGGAAACATCTCTGAATATGTCCACAAGACGGTGTGAAGGCGAGAGATTTGGCGCGAGGGGTCCTTCCTGTTGCGCTGATTCCAGCTGAGTAAATAATAATCTCATGGATGGCGGGAATTGTTATGAATGTTTAGGAAGGTATGGGTCATCGGCTAAAGACTGGAGCAAGTTCAAAGACGCTTGCAATATTCTAAGCAGTTTAACCGAAAAAAAAGCACCAAATACACATGGCGAGACTCCTGACATGATGAAAAAATAAAAAATGGCGTCCTAAGCTGTACACAAACCGAGCGTGCATCGGTTATACGCAGCCAACACAGTAGCACCACTGATCACCATGAAATATCTCAATCCGTTTTAGATTGACATCGCCTATTGATAGTCTTATCCAGTGAGTGAGACTCATATTATGAGGTTTTCATTCTCCGTTTTGATTCCGTAAGAATTTTCATCATTCATCTCGTTTATTATATCATGCGGGAGACTGACGAAGTTTAAAGTCGATGTATTGGGTTTCAGACACAACCACTGCAACACTCCTGACTAGTGTATAGTCTGTTATGGTTGCGATGTATGTAATTCATTGCTTTGGTACTTTGCATGATATTTTTAATGAGGAGCTGCTTCAAATGCATTTTCCGCACGGCCATGCTGAAATATAAGATGTCCTGCATGTCAGCAATTAAAAAAAAAAAAAACAGGTGGAACCACTGAAAATGGACATCGCGGTTTTGTTGTTGTTGTTTTTTTTTTTTCTTGTTTAGATGTGTTTGTGTCTTGTACGCGTGTTGGGTGCAGCGATTCAGCGAGAAATAATGTGCATGTTTGTTATTATGGTATACTTTTGGTTACTCTTATTTGTGACACTAGACAATACTAGACTGAGCATATCCAGTGTCTGCGTCCACATGATGAAGCCTAACGTCGGCAATATTCACGGGTTTTAGAATAAGTGCACCATTATCGGAGAGCGTTGATGCTCTCAAAGCGCACATGTGACCACCAAAGAAGTTCACTCTGTGCTTTTTAGCCGATTTTCGTCCTCATTCAATTTACAACCTTTTACATTTGCGCCAAGGCTCTCTTGAGAGTAAGTAAAGCCGTACTACGTGTCAGACCAAGCTGAGAATTATCCCTAGAGTCTCAAGGAATTACATGAGATTACACGTTGAATAACCACTGTTTAGATTATGGAATGTCCCTTGCACGCTATATTTAAGTACAAATATGATTTCTATTTTCATATAAGTATGTATATAAGAGATGTGGGCCCTGTTTTGCTAGCAACATGTTCTGTATAATGCTGGAGTTGTACAGTTCGTTAAAGACAAAAGAAAAGAGCACTTTTGTATGCAATGTGGTTCGGCTGTATGTTGTTGCTCAAACTTTGCCAGTAATTATTACATTTATAGCAGAGAGTATCGAGTTTGTCTTACTCTTTTTACAATACTCTGATACCATTTCACACTTGATAAGAGTTTAAGATTGCTACTTCCCTGGAAACGTATAAAAATATTTTTCTGAGGTTGAATTTAGCCCCTGACAAACTAAAAAGTGACAGGTTCTCCATGACCTTGGTGTTTAGGAAGTTAGACAACTTTATCTCCTCATAGTTATCGCCCCGCTCCATTATCACAAACCTTAATGGCGGACACGAAGGCCCGTAAAATGAGAAGCTTCTGGTCGCAAGCATTTCGACGCCCTTACCTCGCCATGACTCGAGAAGTAAACATTGACATGGTATCAAGTTGGACGCCGTAATAAACTGAGAGCGCTTTCCTCGAATGCAGTCTTAACAAGTGTTGGCATGTTTCATTCAACGTCTCCACAGCTAATTAGGGAATGCATTTTCTCTACTTTTTCCCCACAACGACCAGGATTCCTCTATACTAGTGTGACAGCAGCGACAAAGAGCGAAAAAAGCACTGCCCTGAAGATATTTCGTTTATCTCAAACACATTGCATTCGAAAATTACTTGTTTTTAGGATGAATTTTGATTGAAATCAGGACTCTATTATTTTCTTTATTTCCCTAACATGTATTATGGTAGATCAAATTATGGAACTAAGGACGTAGGAATTTGTAGATTTTGCCAATCGACGAATCACGAACTATAGAGTTATCATTCAAAATAAAGGTGTTGTTAAATCTTGGGAAATTTCGGAAGGTAGAAGGAATTGAAACAGCAGCCCTGGAATACCAAATCATCTGAAGCAATGGAACGAAAAATAAAAACATTAAAAGATTCATTCAAACCCCGCACAAACACGCCTTTTGTAATCTACTCCTTGAGTCCAAGACTACTTTGTATTTTACATGGGGGGGGGGGGGGTGGAGTTTGATCCCACATAGGATTTAACGCATACAATTTCTTAACAGTTACAACAAGAGAAATATTCTTTAAATAATGCTTTAAAATCCCATGTTGCTCTTTTTTTCAAAAATGTAGTTAACTCGGTCTGCGATCAAACTCTTCATGATACTGTGTATATATTAATTTATACTGTATATGTATATATATATATATATATATATATATATATATATGTATATATATATATATGTATATATATATATATATATATATATATATATATATATATATATATATAATTATATATATCAAAATATGAAAGTTCTGCGTTGTTGTGTAATAAATAGATATTAAAAGTAAAAACTTAGGGGCCATTCTCCCAAAAAATGTGCAAAACTGTGATTTTCGTGTCGCCAGCATGTTCATGTAGTTTAAATTGATAGTCTGTTTCTCAGAAATCAATTTTTAAAAATAAAATTCTTTCGAGAGGTTAGATCTGTAAAGTATATATCAATAAAGCTGTTGGGATATCCGGGATAATATCAGAAATGCGATTCGAAGTTTGATGTAACCTTAAATACCCCATGTCACCAGACAAGGTATTGCTCATAACAAGTTGTTACTCGTTAACATATCATTCAAATCAAATCTTTTGTACCTCATTCCATTGCCCCAGAGTGCCTGAATAGAAAATAAGATTACATAACAGTATGATGTTTTGATATTTCTCTGAGTAAGAGATCATTTATATCATGTCGCCAAATCGCCGTCAGATACGTTACCCTTGTTGAGACTCTTGAGAGAAGATCAAAGAAATGCCGCATGGCAGTGTAATTTCATGTGTTAAACAAAGTCAATGGAACCATGATTTATCTATTGAATCTCTTGTTACAAAAAAAAAATGAAATAAGCTAATCCGAAGCCGCGGAAGCCTAATGGTTCGATGAGCTGATATCAGATACGTTACCTAGACTTTGCTTCATTTAGAAAAAAAAAAAAGTACGTTGTAAATAAAAACGGAGGTCAGATACTTTTTAATACCTAAGGTAATGATTAATCACACAACAGAAATTGTTGGAGAAACTGAATACTTTTGTAGATGATAGTGTGAGAACGGTAACGGCGCATCAGAAACGTTACCATCCAACACGTCAGATACGTTACCATATTATGCAGCAAGGTTAACCGCGACGCGCTTTTGCGCAGGGATTTAACCAGTTGACAACTTGCTCTATATGATTTGCTAAGAGAACATGTAGTTCTAAGAGGAATTAGAAGTTTATTTGATGAAAATCGGTTTTGAAATGGCCGATATATCCAAAATAAAGTGCAAGAAAGAGGTCCTAACAAAATGTAATAGCTCATTTACTTTTATTTGGACATCTTTCTTGTACTTTATTTTGGAAATCTAAGTCATTTCAAAACCGATTTTATGAAATAAATAATCAGTTCTTCTTAGAGTTGTATGCTCTTAAGTATTTCGTATAAGTGGATCTCGATTATCTTGCAGAAAGTTAAAACCTAAATACTCATCTAAACTAGAACTGTACTATCCCTTATCGTGGCATTAACAAAAAGTGCCGTCAGATACATGTTACAAATTCATTTTATTTCAGCTTTGATGTGTTTGTGTGTATGGATATATATATGTGCGTGTGTGTGTGTGTGTGTGTGTGTGTGTGTATGTGTGTGTTTTGTTTCACGATAACATAGAAAGACTTTAAGGGCTGAAGTTTTTTTTTCTACTTCACAGCAAACGCAACTACATGAACGGTCTACCTTTGTTCATTATAATTTTGCATCTTATCTACATAAAATGGGGTTAGTATTATTGTTAAAGTCAAAAGTACTTCCTTCGTTGCAGGTTTCTGTTCTGAAAATGTCAATAGGATTTGATGTCTAACGTTTTGCATCAGGTTTTTGAATCACATGTTTGAGTGATCGGGGTTTGATGTAAATCGGTAGTTTATTATGTCAACGAATATAAATAATTTGCCAGATACGTTACCATCGCTTATTGGATCTTGAGACCTAATTTGTTACAAACAGGAACAAAGGAAAATTGCATTCATGTGTATCATTTGCATAAATCTTTTCCTATTTCATTCTTACCATCTTCCGTGTATCATAATAACAAAATTTCGGAACTATATCAGAAAAGAAGTATTGTGGATTTGTGCCTGCTTGGCTCTCGTATTTCACGTATATCCCAAAGTTTTATTGAAAAGTTATCTAATCTTCTATCTATGACGAGAACATTCTTTACGTTTAGAAGTGCGGTGTTTTAACGAAAATAATCATATTGCAATGTTCTTACAAGTTAAAATGAATATATTGGCATGATTGGTGTTGGGTTTAACATTACTAACTAAACTATACTAACGGAACGTCTGATGCGTCAAATACGTTACCACACACCGTTCTCCTTTCGATCCGAAATGTATTTAATCTGGCAGAGATGTTACCTGGCATTTGCTATTTATGAAAAGTATAACACTTGTTGATAAAGTTTCATGCATATTCATTGAGATTATTGATATAATTCAAATGCAGGTAAAAAGATAGATTAGGGTAACATATTTTAAGCCGATACATGTATATGTTTTTGATTTACATTTAGCCTTCATTTTATAAATCATGTTTATTACAGATTAGATCAAGGCTGACTCCAAAATGTTTCCATGATGTTTGTAGATGTTTAAGCTTGTAGTTTTGCATAAGCATTGTCAATTTAAAGCAAGAGTTAAGGACGTTCCTCAGTTAAAGTGAAATCCATGTCATTTTCTTGAAACTTTCCATTCCGTAACTTTGACCCATCCGAAGCCCAAATATGTAAATAAAACCATAGGTTCATGTGCTTGTTTTTCTTCTACGGGACTTTGAATAATATGACTAATCTGCCGTCCTGTACCAAAATGATAGCGTTATAGGATCAAGACCATGATTGGCAACAAAATCTGCAATGACAAACTTAAATCCCCATAATTCCAAAATTTCAAAATCCACGTTATTTTCTCCAAATTTGCAAGAATTGCAGAAAAGGGTACCCAAAACGAGGAAAACGTTTTAAAGTTAGGGTTTACACTCTCATTGTTGAGCAAGCAGCGCCCTCACGCGGCAGAAAACACTGAAATCTCTCAAATCCTTCTCATCGACGTTTTCTGTTGTTAGGGGTGAGCAAAAGAAAAAGGTTCATAAAACTTATGCTGTACATTAAAAACCCATGTCAATTTCACGAAACTTTACCAAATTGTAGACAGAGGCTTACTTATTCCAGAAAAACAATCAAAAGTTGGGGTTCATGTGCTCGTTTTTGTGCTAGCAGCGCCCCCATGCGACATATATCATCGTAAGTCCCCAAAATCTGGTCAAGAACCTATGCAGGGATACCCTGACAAGGTGGGTTCATAAAACTTATGCTAGCTGTTCATTCAAACCCATGTCATTTTCACAAAACTTTGCCAAATTATAGAAGAAGGCTTACTAATTCCAAAAAACAATAAAAAGTGGGGGTTCATGTCCTAATTTTTGTGCTGGCAGCATCCCCAGATGATAGAAATCACCTCACCGGACCCCAAAATCTGGTTATAAACCTCTCGTGGGTGTCTTGATTATAGGTGGGGTTCGTGAATGTCATGATGTACATTCAAAACCCATGTCATTTTTACGAAACTTTATCAAATTGTAGAAGAAGGGTTACTTAATGCAGAACAATTGTAAAAATGGGGGGTTCATGTGCTCGTTTTAGTGCTAGCAGAGCCTCCTTGTGACAGAAATCATCATAAGACCCCCAAATCTGGTCAGGAACCAATACAGGGATACCCTGCTAGAATGCATGAATCTCATGCGGTTCACTCGAAACCCCATTTTCTTTAAAAAAACCAAAACACACAAGCAAACAAAACACGTGTCACAATTGGAGTGATATAGTGAAAAATATTCAGAAAGAAAAGTCCATGTGCGTTTTTGTTGTTATTTCCCTTAGAACACAGCCATAATGATATTAGGTGGATGCAAGCGTGGAAAACTCCATATTATTGACATGCATGCTTGTTTGTTTGTTTTACCCACTTGCTGTTACCATGTACAGAAAGTGATAATGGAGAAAGAAGAATGAATATAAGGAAATGGGAGTTTTGGCATTAGTCTGACGGTCCTCCAAAGGAAAAACAAATCTTAATACAATGACGTTGATTGTATAGATTGCATGTGTTGGTTGTTGCAGTGGTTGGTAAAGTGCGTGTTGTAAGCTATGGAGATGTACCTTGCCCCCCCCCCCCCCCGAAAAAGAATTATATGAATGGTGAAAGTGATGAATAGTCTTGTTTGATAACACTTTCGTGACCTTATATTTTGTAACCAAAAATAAAAAAACCCAATATTTTGTATTACTAGTAATGACAAGTTTAGATCTCATTTAGATTGATTTTTAACAGAGATAATCAGATTGTTTTAGCTGCTAGACCTAAAGATGAAATGTGTGTCATATGCTTGTTTTGTTGTTGTTGTTGTTGTTGTTTTTAACACCTAGTCCAATAGACTAATGAGCCTTAGACCCCGACTAGGGCCTATAGGCCCTTGGTACCTTAGCACTCGACTTTACCATGTTGATGACCGGATAATGAACTTCATGTCTCAAAACAGATCTATGGATTGAAAATGGAAACAGCTCTGTTCCGCTTCCAAGCTTCGGGATTCAATCAATCAGTGTTGTGCTCAAAAAAAAAAAAAAAAAAAAATGCTGCTCCCTCTTGTGGTCATCACTAGCCGATAAAATAAATTTTAAATTGACTCGAGGGGGGGGGGGCAATAAATTTGGTGTCAGTTTTTTTTTTTTTTTTTTGGTCTCTAGGGTGTGGTTGCTGCGCTACTTGAGGGATTCCACTAGATTTATTTTGTGGCTTTAATATGTTTGTATGTATATCTATTAGTGAGTTGTTATATTACATGTCTTAACTTGCCTTTTCAGGGGTCTTATTATACAAGCCTGCTTTTCTAAGACCCCTCCACTTTACACCTATGATGCATCTACATGCATTGTCAATTTATATTCAAATATTCTGCAAATTGTTTTAATCGCATATATTCGACAATGTATTCCTTGTTACATATTATTGTTCTTATGTAATTTTTGTATTGTGGAAACTTTGAATAAACTTGAAACTTGAAACTTGAATGACCATGTACAAATTGTATATGCGGCTCGGACCGCTGAACTTTGCGTAGTATGTACAGATTGTAAACGCGAGCCGAGCGAGGCCGCCCAGCGCGGCTGCCCGGCGCGGCCACGGTGGGGAGCTGTCGGGTATCCGTACGTACACGTACCACACTCTAGCTCGATCTACTAGCAGCTGCTCAGCTCAGTTAGCTCAGCTCATCACTCGTGCGTGCGCTTCTACGCTCTTTGTTACGTCACTGACACCTGCGCAGCTAGGATGCGCACAAACTCAACTGAGGAACGTCCTTAAGCAGACAATCAACAGTTTTCTAAGATGCTACCTCTGGTAACGTATCTGATATTTGGTTTTAACATGCAAAAAAGGACTCTACGTTTGGAAATGTTTCTAGAAAAAGTATGGGCTCTCAAAATCACCCATTGATTGTTTTGCATTCCTAAGGGATTGAAGTTTCTGAATTGATAAAAAATGAGTAAAATCTCTGATGTTGAATTTTTGTCATTTGTACAACAGTAATTGCACACTTTTTTTCGGAGAATGGCCTTAGGAGTGAAATAAAAAACACCGCAGGAGCCAAAAAAATGCACTGACGTTTCGGTCAAAGACCTTTATCAAAGACATTTGATAAAGGTCTTTGACCGAAACGTCAGTTCAATTTTGTGGCTCCTGCGGAGTTTCTAATATATATATATATATATATATATATATATATATATATATATATAAAGCATATGTTTGTATGTGTGTGTGTGTGTGTGTATGAACGCAATTTCCGCGACGAAAAAACAACCGTTTTTAATGAGCCGTTCGGGAGAAGGGAAACAAATGACAGACTAGCGATTCCATGGGGATGAATATCGTATGATAATTCAAATCTCCAAAGGATTCTCTTTTCGACACTTGGCTTTACATCATGTCGCACGAGATAACCTGCGATGGTGTGTTAAAAACAAAGTGTTCAGCAGAGAAGTCTTTAGGGAAGCTTATCGAGGAAAATATTGTCTGACGGTGGAGTGCTTTCAGTTCGCCTTGATCGCCATCTCTAACAATGATGTTGATTTTATAATTCGTGTGGGGAAACTGTAAACTTATTATAGATTCAGTTGCCGTTATTACCAACAAGTCTTGAAACGAGAATGATTGGAAAGATGAACACATACAGAAATAAATAACGAAATGAATAGCCAAGCATGTGTTATAAAGTGGATAGATAGTACAAACAAACAAATAAACAAACAAACTAAGAAACTTTATTAATACAGGAAGTAACACGGCTCCCATGTGAAGGCATATTTACACCATGGGACTACTCCATGTTTATACACTCTTCTATAGTCAAGGTAGACAAGCTGCAATTCAGAAGTGCCATGTGAGGTGATATACACTGTCGTTGATTAGGGCCCCAAAATCCACATTCACAAGAAGAAGTCTATGACATAATTAGAGGTTGTAAGACTGGTAGACGTGTCTCTATCATCCTTCTGCACATTTCTTCATTTTTGTTTGGTTGAATTTTATTTGAATTAGAACAGAGGAAGGATACCACAATGGTTATTCCATTTTCTTCGATATCTGAAGAGTAAAGCGCTCTTTGACATGGTGACAGAACATTAATGTACGGTGTGTTTAAAGGGGGAAAACACCAACAACTGTAGAATCAAAAGTTTGATTTGCTAGTAGTCATGCATTCAAATCAGCTGTATTTCAAACAACACTAGAGCCAACGCACATCAGACGTGACTGAAATCACCTTGAAAATCAGAACACAGAAAAAATGTATCAAGTATCAAAAATTATGACAGCTAACATTTTACACATACTAACCTGATAACGACTGCCATAGAAATAGCGGAGATTACGTGAGTAGGCAAGAAAGAGCTAGTATCATTTTATGGTTGCAGTCATTCCTTTAAATGTCATATATGAAATACACGCGATATCTTTAAAAAAAAATCCCTGGGAGCAAGCAGGAAAATGGTATGCAGAATAGTTATCTGGTTTCCCGCTTCGTGGCGTATCGTACTTTTCAGAGAACAGTTGTTTTGTCTCTGTGTTTTTTTAAACTGCCCATAAATGGTAATGCGCTTGAGAAATATTGGCAGAACGCAGTCGATCACTCTCACCAGAAAAAAAAATGAAAGGGATTAAAAGAAATCATGCACCCGTGCATAATCATCTGCAAGCCGTCAACGACCAATTGCGGCAGAGAGGAATGATATGCGGCTAGCAAAGCTTCGGCCTACACAGTCATACAGCAAGAAAAGGTATTTTTTCCCACGCCTGCGTCTTTAAATGCTAACGATAACATGACTGATGGATTGATCTGTAAAAAGAGAAATCACGTCTTGCTGACATTTATATCCGGCTCTGACGTTTTCATCTACTTGAGTAATCAATGCGAACTTAGAAGGAACATGTAGAACAGGAACGCCTCTCCCGAGGGCCGGCCTCTGTCTGCACACTGTCGTGTGACAGAACGCTCGTGTTTGTTCACATCGGATTACATCATCAACTAACATTTGATTATTATGCACACTCAGATCATGCACGAATTTGGGCTATCTATAGAACCGACAAGTGGAAGTAAAAATGGCTCTGACGACAGTACCTCATGCACACAAATGCGTTATTTTGGGTTCCATTTCCTGCACCTCTGAAGATCATGTGTGATACCTGAAAGACCTGTTTGACATCGTGGTGACTTTAAGGTATAAAAATCGTCGAACTTTGCTGACCAAGTTGTAAAGCAATGTTGACTGGATGAGAGAAAAAACACCCTATGATAGCATGACTTCTGTATTAAAAGTGAGCTGTCACTGTGAATATATCGGGTCTTTCCGAAGGTTCGTTAATCCAATAATGAGATAAGGGTCGTTATCTCGAAACACGCAATACCGTATGATTACCATCATGACCAAATATCCTTGAGTTTCATTCTTGGACATTCAGCAATTGTTATTTCTCAGAAATATCAAAGACACCCAGGGCACGTAGGATCAAAAGAAATGCATGAATTCTCTGAATGTCTATTAGCTTTCTTAGACCTAGGCTAAGGATTCTTTTCGTCAGTGTAGGAAGAAGGGTCTGGTATTTCTGGTGGCATATTTCACTCACATTATTCATATTACTATAAAGAAAGCAATCAAAGCCAAGATAGCTCCATAGAGGATGTGGCTTTCAGGCGATGTCTTTCAAGAAAGGAGTCTGTCGGTCCCAAGGTGAAATGGGATATAGCGGCTAATCTCCGTTCGATTTGAAATTAACTGTTATCTATTATTTATCATTGTAAAATTATCTGTTATTATTGACGAATGGAAACATATCATATTCATTCCTGGAGCAAAGGCATGTTCCAGTATGGTTACATGACTTGAAAAGAATCGGTTTTTGTCGTTCCTACTCCATGGCATTCCCCTTCCCAAAATAGCCTCTCGTTTCTTTATGTGCCAGTGATTCTGTTGCATCGGCGTAGCGAGAGATCGTGATGGCCTTTGCATTATTTAGATATGATATGAGCCGTAAAAAAACCTTCCTTCCTCCCCCGTTGTTTCTTCCGCTCCAATCTACCTTTCGTGTTCTCATCAATAGGTCACCTCCATTCGTAAGCCGGTTGTACGGCATCTTGTTTTGTTACAGAATTTACAGAGACAGGTCATGCTGCGCTGTAATCGCTCTCCGACGAATTCTATACCGAACCGGTCTTTGTGCAAAATTCATTCTCTTTTTGGACAATGCGTTCGCTAAAGGAACGCTACACTCCAAGATATAACCAAGCGAGAGAGAATTTTCTTTTCAAAATACAATTAGTTTACATTAATCATCTGTATACCACATGTGTATCACACAGGACAACGATGCGCTGAAGGTCATCTTGCATTCATATCTCCAGAACTACCGGATGTGAAAACCGATATCAATTGCCACAATTCAGTGAAATATTGAATACAAATTTCCGAAAGACAGATGACATATTACATCGAAAATCCTAGGCATCTGTTGAAAGACATGAATACTAGAGTTGATAGCTACCTAACAATCCTTATCATGGTATCCTAGCAACACCAAAATGCCATGGCTTGATATTGATATGGTGACGATAGAGAAGTGATAGTGAGAGAAACTGCGCATCATCATTTTCATCATAATCATACTAATGCCGAGTATATAACAAAATTATGTGTTTACTTCTCCTAAATTCATCATAGGTGTAACGGAAGAGTTGATGAAAAGAAAACGAAGCGAAGAATCAATGTCACATCAAAGGTATTAATGCCTATTAATTACCCTGTATGATAACTTTGATAACGATTCAGACTTTTCTCATTGGCTATTTTCGTGATTTGAGCTTTACAATGTAGCTCAGTAATAATAACTATGATGATGACGATGGCGATGATGATGATGATGATGATAATGATAATAATAATAATAATAATAATAATAATAATAATAATAATAATAATAATAATGATAATAACAATTATTATTATTATTATTATTATTATTATTATTATTATTATTATTATTATTATTATTATTATTATCATTATTGCTATCATCATCAAAATCAGAATACTAATACTAGTAATAATCGTTAGTTATTACTACGACTACTACTGCTACTACTGCTTCTACTACTACTACCACTACCACTACTTCTACATACACTGCTATTATTACAGGGTATTTTAATGTTCCTTGCACTCAGTGTGAGTGCTCAAAGGGCAAGAAAAATTCTTCACACAGCATATAAAGAGAAATAAAGAAATAGAGGAAAGTACATTCAAAGAGATAACATTTTTTTCTGCCTTCAGAAATATTTGAAATAACATAATATGCTAGGTTTGCGGTTCCCCATGGCAAACCGTAAACCTAGCATATGTTATGTATAACACCATGCAAACTTCTTCCTTGAAAGATCCTCTGAATATTTGAAATATCAACAATATCAGACTTGGCGAAATGTAATACAAAAATGGGGAAGATGTAGTGTTTGTGCATTTAATGAAAGTGCAAAAAGCCATAAAGGTTTCCACACATTATTTATTGTGTAGTTTCGTTTACTATCTTTAACAGACCGATATTGTCATTTTTTTTTCAATTACATCACAAGACGAAATGTATGTTTAACGTCAATGTAATACCAATGTCGCCCAAGTGTCAACATCATTCATGTCAGCCTTGAGGCTCAGACAGGCAAGAGAGAAATCCAATCACCGTCATCCATTAGCATGCATTAGGCTAATCTTAACGCACTGATAATTACAATCAGGGCGATCGACGCCTAGGAACCTAAAGTTCAAAGTACTAGGAAGATATTTCCATCCACTGAAAAAGGTCAGTGAAAATGCGTTGTAACAAGCAAGTGGATAGCTGTTAGCGTACAGCGACTTCGGTGAGGTTTAGTCACTTCGTCACAGTCGACTTGTTCCATGCAAGAATACGTAGAGCATCTAGAACTATATACCGCACTATCAATCAATTTTCACAAGAAATATCTGTGCTAAACCGGAGGGAGGGGGGGGGGGGGCAAAATCAGAAGGAGGAAAATGTTTAGGTTGCAATCGTCTGCTCTAAAATTTGTTACAAGAATATTCAAGATGGATGATTCAAATAATATTCTTGCCATAACAAAGTTGCCACTTGTCAATGAAAGCGAAGTAGGTCGTTCGCGTACACACCCAGAAATCGGGTACTCAGACGAATCTTCACCGTTGTCCGTGAAGACGATGGAGCGATGCACTTTTTATTTCTACTTCCCGCCACGCTTCTCCTATCGACCAAGGTCGGCTGTCTTGTTCAGCTGAATAAACTCGAAAAGCTTGTGCAGACGATACGTTGTGGTCTGCTCGATATGCAGTGCCTCTTTTTGACAAGCCAGTAATGTAATTGTTGCGCTGCGGTCTGCGTAGAAAAGGCAAACAAGGCCTTCGGGTACAAAAACAAAACAAAGATACCTTTGCTTACGCGAGAGATTTCCATTTTTACTCTGGGCTTGCCAAAACTTTGCAGAGAGAATATATCTTTGAGTTTTAAAAAAAAGTAGACATATGTATAATGTAGTGAGTCCGAAAATAGTTTTTCTTGCAGTTTATAGTCAGTGTCTGACCAGCATACTCCAGCTTTTATTGATGAAGTGTGGGTGTCTTTAAGAGAGCCGCATTCTGCTTGATAGATGCCATCTTTTTTCCTCGTTGTTTCGAAATAATAAAGATTGACAATGCCTATCTCGGGATGAATTAATGTAGAGACAGTGTAATTATTGTTTATATCCCACATGAGTATGCTTGACCAATGGGATTACTTGAATTTGGAACACGTGACAGAATCCATGCCGTGGTACTATGTCACATAAATTATATGAAATACATTTTCGTTAGCACTTTTTTTAACATACCTGCGACTGTAATCGATAATCTATCGGTCACGGCCATATACGTGCTAACGAAGCACCGCGGCCATGTCCAATTATCGATACATCTGTCAATATATCAGTATCGTTTGTTATTGTCTTAGATGTTTAGGACCGAACCGTGAATACCCTTAATTCGTTCATTCGACTGCCGCGGACTACGATTAAACCACCTGTGTTGTAACATTCAGCATGATTATAAAATAAAAATCTGTGTTGTTGATGGACTACATATTTTTCGAATCTCAAGTTTTTCAATCGATCTGGGATATAAAGCAAATAATAAAACAGAATGATCTCATATTTCTCGGGCAATGGATATAATCTAACATCGCCCTCGCAGTCGATGATCCGATCTGATCTTTTACGCTTACAATTACCTGTGAATTTTGTTTCGTGTCAGTACGTTGTAAGACGTTTATCCAGAAAGTTCCTCTGCTTTTTAGGTAGCATCTTTGTCATTATCTCCAGAATAGTTCCTCCACGGTCTTCATAAAGATAGGTCTCTTTTACTGTTTACTGTACGCCATTCCTAGACCAAAGACTTAAAACAATCATTTTAGCACAGATTCATTCAGATCCTACTGGACGAACATCATGAACTTTAGAACACTTTGACGGTACAGAGCGGCTGTCATTCACATCAATCAATTTTTCAAGAAATAACAGTCAGATATGCTATTTTCAATTCAAATTATTTTCGTATTTCTAAAAAAGGGGTTACATTGTTAATAATCATATGAGCACATAACAATTATCGTTCTTTGTCAATTGCAAAAAAAAAAACACGTATAATTATACGCACAATAGTCATAATGAGATCTGGTCCATATCAAATTTACAGATAAGGTTGTACAGACATTTAAGAGATATGATGGAACCTACATTAAAACCAAACTCGTTTAACTGCAAGCCCGAAATAATCGGTACTTGTGAAACAATAAGAACGGATGAAAATACTTTTTTTCGATAGAGCATTTCTGATACATACATATATATATATATATATATATATATATATAAAACCCTATATAGAACTATAAATGTGACCTTGTTTTGATTTCGTTGCGGAACAGTTTATATAAACAATACTTCTTATGTATTTTCTTCAGACACAAAACTAAAAACCACACACAGAAAACGCATAGTATCCTCATTTGAAGATAATACCCATGAACTTTCAAACATGTATTAAAACAAGGCAAGTGCCAAATTGTGTCTCGCCCATTCGCGTACAAGAAATTAATATTTTTCTAACTCCCAGAAGTTCATTGACCTGCCTATGACCTTTGACCTTGTGGTGACCTTCAACTCCCCAAGGGACATTTGCCATCCAAGTTTGGTCACAAACGGACAAAGGGATTAAAAGTTATGAGCCATAATCGAAACGCGCCATAAAAACTAAGCAATGGGCCCTAAAAATTTGTTGACCCCTTTCTGTGACCTTTGACCTTGTGATGACCTTTAATTCCCCAAGGGATATCTACCGTCCAAGTTTGGTCACAAACGAACAAACGGATCAAAAGTTCTAAGCCACAATCAAAACGCGCCCTAAAAACTTAACATTGGGCCCTAAAAGTTCGTTGACCCCTGTCTGTGACCTTTGACCTTGTGATGACCTTCACCTCCCCAAGGGACAGCTACCATCCAAGTTTGGTCACAAACGGACAAAGGGATCAAAAGTTATGCGCCATAACCAAAATGCGCAATAAAAACTTATCATTGGGCCCTAAAAGTTCGTTGACCCTTGTATGTGACCTTTGACCTTGTGATGACCTGCACCTTCCCAAGGGACATCTACCATCCAAGTTTGGTCACAAATAGACTTACGGATCAAAAGTTATGACCCATAATCAAAACGCGCCCTAAAAACTTAACATTTGGCCCTAAAAGTTCATTGACCCCTGCCTGTGACCTTTGACTTTGTGGTGACCATCAACTCCCCAAGGGACATCTACCACCTAAGTTTAGTTACAAACGGACTTATGGATCAAAAGTTATGGCCCATAATCGAAACGCGCCCTAAAAACTTAACATTGGGCCCTAAAAGTTCATTGACCCCTGCGTGTGACCTTTGATCTTGTGATGACCATTAGCTCCCCAAGGTACATCTACCATCCAAGTTTGGTCACAAATAAACTTACGGATCAAAAGTTATGGTCCATAATCGAAACGCGCCCTAAAAACTTAACATTCGGCTCTAAAGTTCATTGACCTCTGTCTGTGACCTTTGACCTTGAGGTGCCCTTCATGTTTGGTAAAATGTGTAACTTTGTATAACCACTTTTTCCTCCAAGTTTGATTGAAATTGAAATCCTCAGTAGAGAGTTATTCAAGTTTTTGTAGCGTTACGGACAGACGACGGACGGACGGACGACGGACGGACAGACGCCGCAGGCGATCCCTTAGTCTCCCCACACCTCCGGTGGGCTCGACAAAAATCACACAACTATACATATTCTATGTGTATATTATGTTACACACACTCTTACCGCCACCGAGTAATCAATTTGCGAAATGCATTTCACCCGAGCATAGTCACATCATTGTTCTACTGAAGAATACAAATCCTCGTATAAGATTACCATACACTTTAATCTGACATTTTGCTGACATGGAACCCCATTCGCTGTATTTGCTGGAATGAGAAAAGCATGGTCAAAATTACATTCTCAACTTACACGGTTTTCAAAAGTTTCGGCAAAATCCACTGTAATCCTACGGCAACATATCTAATAACTTTGTAAAGGCCACATAACTGAGCATTTCATGCTAGCTTACAGTTTCTTGTTTAATCTTTAGCTTTCGAAATTGCATATAAGTCGTGAGTGTCAGAGAGTGAACAGCGATGAATGGAGAGTATCACCAGAGCCAAACAATATCACAATCCTTAGTGTCCAAGACGTGCACACCATTGTTATGGTTTCGGCTACCGCTTTGCGTCTTAGAAGATATGTAACTTACACAATTTTGCGAAATGGGCATAATGCAATAAGATTATGAAGATCATTGTCATAGAATGTAGGTCTGTTTTTGAACATGGCGAAAAGCTTAATGTAAATATGGAATGCTCACATTGTCAAGACTAAAGCATGTCTGTATACATCACCATATCAAAACTTGCACAAACTATCGAATCTCATAAGATTGTGTTAAGAGTGGTAAAATTATGTCAAACATGAAGGTGGCATTGCTCCTCCTTATCACACTAATGAGGAGTCATTATAGAATATGGTTGCCATTTACGGTAGCATTATTATTGGCGCTTTCCTGGTAAAATGCTTTTCACCGATTATACAAGTATCGAGGGAATTAATCATGACTATAACCACAGTGTGGAAAAGGATCTTGACGATTTCAGATGACTGTTAGCATCGTTAACGATTTCATTGCATTAACCAAAGTTAGATGAATTATGTCAAAAAGCCTCTTAGATATTGGGATGTCATCACTTGTTTTATAAAATAATCTTGCTTCCTTGGTGTTTAAACCGATGTGTTGGCTCAGTAAGTAGAGCGGCTGCCTCACAATCGGGAGGTCGTGGGTTCGAACCCCGGCCGTGTCATACCAAAAGACGTGAAAAGATGGGAGTTGCTGCTACCTTGTTTGCCGTTCAACAGTTGAAAAGGTTAGAGCAACGTCGATCTGCTCCGTGGCTGCCGGGCCCACGATCAATTGGGCAAAAAGAATTTCCATTTTCGGAAAATAATATTTGGAGTTTATATCCAAAACAATTATTATTATTATTAAATTAGCTTTGCTCAGTAATTAGTTATATTGTTCACAAGGAGACTGCAAAATCCAAGCTTGGTTTATCAGCACGTCTCCTCCATTTCCTGCAACTTTGATTCTAATTTAATATCATCTGAAAGTGATGCGTAGTATTGTTAATTTCATATTACTTTTCTTCGTTACTACTGATATTGTGTTAATGTTTTCTACTGTTGGAAATTAAATTAAATCAAATGAATGCGCTCGAGAACCTGATAAGGAAATTTAAGTACTTCTCTTTGACACACATTACTTCTGTACACAAGAATAAATGTCCCTTTTACATTCTTATAAAAAAGTTTGACCCCAAAGGTAGAATACGTTTTAGAATGAGCAGACATAATGAATACCAACCAGGTAATTTGATAAAGTAGGAACGGTGACAGACCTTGGTGGATTGACGCTCTCTCCCTGGCCTTCGAAATCATTTCGAGCTCGATGGAACCTTCCCGTTCTATTTCCTGTACTCCTTGCAATGTCCCTCTAGAAAACAATTATCATTCTTCAACTATAAAGATATCCGTGAACAGTCAGATACAACGATTAAATTTGTGTTTCTGGATAGAAGGATAATGCTTGAAATCTACATTGTTTGAGCTCTCTGCCTTACAAGCCCCTGTTGGAATCCCATGTACCATTCGAACAACTCAAAAATCCTTTGCCTTGGGATACTTCCTAACAAATCTAATTATGCTTTTCTATAGGAATTCATGACAGGGTAGACTTTTCTCCAGGGCTCCTAATATTGATCACCTTTAAACCGTCATAACCTTCTCTTTTAAATCTTCCCGTATATAAGTATCTATTCAATTCAATTCAATTCAATAGTTTATCTATTTCCATTAAAAATACAGGATACAAAGCGGTACATGTGTCATTTTGACTTTCACCCAGTTGGGAAGGACAGATCATTGAACACGATATAAAATATGTGCACAAATGGTATTACACGTATAACGAAATACAAGGAACAAGTCACACTTTGCCATTGTAATCAAAAGGAAGTATTCTTAACAATGGAAAGAGTGTTCCACTAAAAAGCTAAGCTTGTAGGACATGGAACACTCAAAAGAAAACACACAGCAACACCGATATCTGACTAATATGACGTATTTATGCATTTATCTATACTTGCAATACCACTCTACAGTGTCCTTATCTATATCTCAAGATCTTTTATTACTTGTAGTACTTTGGGTTTTGTGGCCGTGTTTTTGGACCAATGTGGGATTCATATTTAGTTGAGTGGTTTGATCAGTGATGTTCCCTGAAGAGCATTCACATCTTATGATGAAAGGCAGTAAAACAAACAAACAAATAAACAAACAGGCAAATGCACACTTGCCACTCATGGCGAAAAACTTGCCCATACCACTCAGGTTATCTAAATGAAGTGCAATTTGGCTGTGCTACTTCCAGATCTAGAGAAGATAAGTTTTGAAATCTGCACATCTTAAGCCTTTAGGGGCATGTCATTGAGCTTATAGATCAGGACCGTATATATAATTTTAACAAATTTGTATGCCCAGTCTCTAAAAACCGATTCCTGTCACTTCAATTTTGATGAAACTTAATTACGCAATTGAGTGGAAAGTATGAATGTGTGAATGTAGCTAAGAATCTAACGGTATACTTTGTGTGGTTGTTGATCTAGGTGTGTGTATGTGTGTGTGTGTGTGTGTGTGTGTGTGTGTGTGTGTATTAAGAAGAGGAGGAAAAAGAAGAGAGTCAACGGACGCACGAGGCATGACTGACGAAAACCAACAGCAGCAGTTCACTCGAGGTGTTAACAGTTGGAGAAACAGACAAAGGGGGAGGATTGGCACGGAGAAACCAAGCAGACGAAGAACAAAGATAACGTTGAGGAATCTCAGGTTTGCTTCAATGCACAAATAAATTCCACTGCACTGTGTCTTAAATTTTCTCATCTTCCCGTCAAGAGCATTTTCCAGTAAAGAAGAAGAATGCGAAATGCGAGAATTGGTACAGGTCAAGAGAATAAATTCCTACTGTTGATCTTGTTCATACGAAGTTCAGAAAGTCTTTTCGTTCACGATAGACTCCCCCTGTCAGTGTGGTTATATTGTGAGAGTCATCACGGCTACAGGCAGGGCGGGACTGATGTGTTCCCGCCAACAGACAAGTGGCTAAAGGCGCACCACTGGTAGGCAAAAATATAATAAGCTGCCTTACCCACAATAATCATTAACCTATTGATGTCGCTTTATTTTACTGACGAGGAAATCCGTTTCAGATTATCTCGAGAAAAACATGTAATACGTCAGTGATTTGGTATCGGTACACTTGTATCACCTTTTTGTCCTACACTATACAATGACGATCAACCCCAACTTTAGAGGTATAGAGCGTGATTGCATAATGATGTAAGTGCAAAAAAACAACAACCCTACTTCAACATGTATGGAAGTTTTGTACTCCTTTAAAAGGAAGTACACGTGCAACAGTGTATCTGTGGGCTAGTTTAGCAAAGACTTGACAGGACGAAAACAAACTTTGTCTCCACACCTTTACCTTGGGATGTAATCTGAGTACTCCGTGTAACGGTCGTCCAGAGATGGTATTCATTCATACGACTCAACACGTGTGAATAAACATTATGGTTTTAAAGCATTGTGGCGCATACTTCTTTAGGCAACATACCTTTCCATTACTCTACACATAAACTACAGGCAAAAGATATTAGGAGTCTCTAACAACCGCATTTCGACGTGTGATCGGAAGTTACAGCTATCGGAAACTGGTTAGATCTATTTTACTTTAAAGGATACTATGTTTTAAAATTGTAAAATCAGACACACACACACAAAAAAAAAAAAAACTTTCATTCATGTCAAAAATTACACGAAAAAGAAAGTGATGTGGCTCGTTATTTTCATTCAATTTAGAATATTCCGCGCTTTCCTTTGAGCGCTGTTACCCGCTAACGTATTCCGCGACGATTCATTGAATTCATTTTGTCTGACGGTATGTCTGGGTTGGGAAGAGCATGGATGCGTTCCATTATTCATACAAGCTGAAGTGGTTCAACGTGAAAGTAATACACCATGACGGCCTGTCACACCGTTCGAAACGCAATCGAGATGTCATCTCCGAGATTCAGACATGTCGCTGATAGTCAGCCGTATATTAAGACAAATAAAGAGCGAGTGATACAGGCCTGTCGACGCCTCAGTTGCTAAATAGAGGCTTAATACTCACTGGGTCGCGGAAGGTCACCGTGCTCAGTATCTACGCCTCGTCTTTGCTGTAGTGATTGAGTTGGTACGTCCAGATGGCCCGCTTAAGTTATTACATTTAATTATCCCTTTCTTTTCATAATAATCGTACGTTGCCATGAATAACAACGCTGGAAAAATAAGAGTGACCGCAATAACCGTGATAACAATAACGTATTGATGATGATTGTGACAAATATCACTATCATATCATAATAGTACACAATGATGGATAATTAAAGACTGTTTACAGCAATGTCGCAAAACTAGCTATAATAATCATTATAGTTGCTATGTATACATTTTAAGTATGTATGGAAAGCTTCTTATAGGTACAGCACCTGATTTGTTATAATTCTTATTTGCAGTGCTGCTTTTGTTGTTGTTGTTGTTGTCGTTGTTGTTGTTGTTGTTGTTGTTGTTGTTGTTGTTGTTGTTGTTGAAGTACAGTAGTATGGCAAATTATATCATATTGCTGTCTTAAGGGACTGAGGCATTCTCCAGTGTACATATAACGTATCTATCACGCAGTATGAGCCTGCATGATGCTTATTGTTTTTTAACTCACAATTTGCTTTTTCTAGTCCGAAGTGGTCATGATGCAGGCATAGGTAACGATGCTGCTCATTTCGGTCTACCGTGTATGTCTAGCTCCAAAGAATGGCCTTCTTCGATATCAATCTTCTTCAGTACTTAGCATTCATGGAGAATGCTAATGTTGCTTACGGCTCCCTCGTTCCATTACAGTAAAAGGAAGAGGGGCGGAATCCATTTGGGTCGTCTCAGACTGTGGAAAATGACAATCTTTGCATAAAATATGAAATGGGCCCTAAAATATAGATCCGATATTATAACACAACGCAGGCTCACGTACGAAAACTTGTTTTCATCACGTGCACCCTTATTGTTTATATCTTCGAGGCGAACTTCGTGCAATTTGAACCGAGCTTAAAAGACCGACAGTTTATAATCATAAACACATATAAACATTTGAAGAAATTAAATCCATCATATCAACAAGGATAAGAAATGAATAACGAATGCGTTCAAATATGCTAGACAAAGAGTTAGAGCTCGACAGAAAGACGAAATATCTCCTCACGCACTTACGACTCAGTATTTGTAATGACAGAGACTGCCTTTCCTGCATCAGGGGAAAAAGTTTGCTGTCATCTCCTCTTTCTCTTCTTCTTTTGCAGACAAAAGACAAATCATGTTTCCCTCGTGCCGTTCCTTCTGCTGTCTTTGCCTTCGGCAAGATCACTGAAGACCTCACCCTTTTGTTGTTGGAGCCCCGTCTACCCAAACATGAAAGAACATCCATCTCATGAGTATGAAAATGGTTCAAACAACGGCATGTCACTTTCCCCTCACTCTCCATGCCAGTCAAAACATGACTAATTTACAATTTACAACTGCATTATTTGTAACAACTCACCTAGTTCGTTGGCTTGTTTAAATACTTCTGGATATTCCATTCGATATTGTCTCAACGACGTATCTGAAACTATGTATATGAACACACATTTTATGATAAAAGCTGTGGTAAAGTTTATCCTGATGTCAAGTCAACACATTGAATCACTTGCTATCACTGGCTATAAAGCAGGGTTGATGTTGTTGTTTTTTTTTTGCCTAGGTTACAATGTTTCTTCGAAACGTGAGTTTCAAAACATGGTTAATGACAGAGCGATAGGCCTATCAAGTCATTACATCTCCAATATACGAGATATTCGAAGACTCTTGAAAAGATATTTTCGCATCTCTACCCTTGTATATTTATATATGACTCGTATCTGACAATTTCCAAAAATTAATCCGTAAAAACCATCTTCAAACCATCATTTGAAATCATTTACCCTTTAATTTAACCGAAAAAAAAATATTATAGCCAACAAATACTTTTTCTTTTCAAGTTGCTTAATATACATGAATCTCCTCCGCAAACCCTACCTATTGTGTGAAGGCATCTGTCGGGATGATAAATTCAAATTGCTATTTCTGGGTTTTTTTTTAATCTAATATTTACAGAATGTACAATCACATGGATCAGTCATGACTTGGCGAGAGGATATTTCTATAATTTTTGTTGTTATTGTTTGTGTTGTTGTCATGTAGAGCGTTTCTGCCATATAGACAACTCTGGTAATTCATTGACTTTTGAGATTCCAATGTACATACAGGGATTCTTTTGTAACAAAATGATTGATCTTTACAAGGCGAAAATGTAGTGATTATAAGGTAAAAAGTCCATGATAATTTTAGAAAGAGTGTATTTTCATCATCGATTCTTTTTTGTATATTATTTACCTGAATTTGACAGCATGTAACATAATAGGGCAAATTGTTCTACAAATAAAAGTGTGATGACGATAGATAACTGCCATGGGCAGTTATCAATCCACCGAACAGCCACTCCAAGCGAACGCCAGACAGCTGCCAGAGACCAAGCAAACCCAGGTTGAAAAGAAACATACGCGACAATGTGCCGACATGCCCATCTCTACTAAAGCCAAAGAGCCGTACACTTTATAGACGGATCATGACACTAGCCCCCTAGGCCACATAGTCCTTTGACGAGTATGCATGGACAGTGAAATTAGATTTGTTTCGTATATTTTGTGTCGAATTCTTTAGCAGTATACCTTTGAAAACAACCCAGCATGATGAGAAACGCTCAAGCTATACAATCGACAACCGTCTTCTGCAGACAGTACGTTTCATGGCACTGGCCGAGAGTATGTTTCATGTTTTGACTGCTTGCATAATTGCACATCAAATAAAGATGTTAATATTGATTTCTATTCGCATGTGAATATTATAACCTCTAGTGAATACACTATAGTATCCAAATCAACCAAAGTTCGTCGCTCTTGTTTTGTGGAATCAATAGGAATATCATGACTGCCATAATATCGGATGCAGAGTATGGCTACAATACCCAAACTGAGCTTTCGGCCTTAACTAGTCACCGACCACCGCGATTCCTAGTGCATCACTGAACCCCACAAGAAGGGCGTGGCGCCATTTTATACCGGCCTCACACTCTCGCACTATAACCTGCCCATCGCCCACCCGCTCTTCGCCCCCTCTTGCAGCAAGGCTTAATGTGCAATGTCTGGTTTCGAATAACCCGCGTAATACATTGTGTACATGGAGAAATGTCTGTGTTCACACGAGTGCAGCCGAGCTTTGAAGCTGTACTCGGCGAACTATCAAACAAGCTCACTCTCTCTTTCTCTCTCTGGGAAAAAAAAAATCACTTGTTACTTTACGAAACGCGACAAACCCAGCAAATGGAAGGTCAATGCTTGAGGCTGTGAACTTCTCAACCTTGAATGCAAATCAGATGCGAATCAGGTCTGTCAGATTATAGAGTGGAAGAGATTATTGAAGTGTTATAGCAACAGCTTGACACGATTTTGTGACATTTATCAATAGTCAAACAAGAAACAAGAAGTAGACTGGGCGCTGTAATGTGAATGTAGACCCCGTCAGTAACGTATAGGTCTACTTCGCCTTAACATATAGACATGCTGTAAGTTTGAAATTCGTAGACGAGTGTTGTTGTCTTAAGTGTATTTTGTTCTCGTCATGTGTCTCTCTAGACATTCGTTGGTAGCACCGAAATGCTTCAACGTAATTCAACCTGCGCGTCGCATACTTTTTCATCCTACGCAAGCTTCGTTTTTTTGTTTTTTTTTGGAGAAATTGCCTCATCAAAGAACTATCCATGGCGACATGAAGAAAGTATAGGACGTTACATTTTTTGTTCAATTTTTAAGTCAACATAATTTGTTGCAGTTGTCTATTTATTTCTACATCATGTATTTTTGACCCCAACAAAATTATACTTTCAAGAGTGATATTTGGTATCACCTTCTTTTTTATTCTTTCCAGCTTAAAGTGCGAATACAAGTTTGTGATTTTATTTGATGTAACATGATTCAGTAAACTACGTCACTCGCACTTAGTCTTCCATTTTAGTCTCCATGTCGATCATTGTAAGCGCACAACATTTATGTCCCAAATTGTAGCCTACATGAGTAAGAATATTGATTTAATAGTATTTAATCACCGACACTAATTCACAAGTAGTAAATCTTCAACCAAAACTTTACCTGGGCTTTGTGTCATCTTGAGAAACACTGACACATCGGTGCATTTGCTTTTCAGTCGGCCCATAACAGTAAAGGTTGGGCAAGCACGTTCAAAGCGCGAATAAAAGTTTGATTTTTCGATGAACTGACATCGGATATACTACCACAGCGAAATAGCCCGCAACATTTTGCATGTGGTAACTCCCATTAACCCGGACACAGAGAGTATTTAATCTTGTAATGATCTACTTACCCCCTTTTATAAGCAGCTGAAATACGCGTGCCGCTGAATTTTGCAAAGTCGCTCGTAATCATGCAGTATCCCGCACGCTTGAAAGCACCTCTGCTTTATATACTAACCATTTCTGTACCAATGAGTCGAGTGTGTACAAATTTCATACATTTACCTATGGAGAGGGATTAATTTGGCATGGAGAGGCGTTAGGAAAGACCGACCTCACAAGCGACATCGCATTTAAAGACACAGTTAAATTGAATACGATAGGGACGTTAGCCACCGGGCTTTACTTGGTTTCGATTTACTAATGGCCACTGCCCCATGGAACGCGAAACCACCAATCCTTCGAGACTTTTACCATGATGGTATGGAGGACAATTTTTATCTAAGGAGTATATGCGAAGATTTCTTCTTATTTCTTCCGTTATTTGCCGCGAAAAAGAGGAGTACTGCTATGTCACGAAGTGATTGCACTCTAACAGACGAGTCACGTTTAACCTTGATGGGAAGTGAGGAAAGAGAAGTCTCTTTCTTCGATTTTTGTGTCTCGGCTGCTGATCATATAAGTCTTCTAATGGCATCTGTCACTAGAAAATCCTAGCTCAGCTGTGGGAATATTGTCTTACTCTCATGTAATCGAGATCACATTCCTGCCTATAAAGTTCACTTATTACATTAAAGTTTGGTAACTATATGCCTATATATTACATTGGCAATTCGTCTTTCAAACATTTCATCACGCACTAGGTTAACGAGCCTTCAGATCAGATATAAAAATCATTTATTTAAGACAATGAAAGACTGGATTACACACGTAAGTACATAAGTCTTTGTAAGAACACTTGAAATTAGCACTATTTAGTTTACTAGTTGGAACCATTCGGGGCAGAGCTGGACTGAAAAAAAAGAAGTTATGAACACATGCTATTCGGATGTAAATGTTACTATGTGATGACGTAAAAATTTGTGGATAATCAAATGATTTAGGTGGTATAGTTTTGCATTTGGAACTGTGTTTTCAAGGACTGTTTTTTCAGCTGTTGCAGCTGTTAGTAGACTCCTTACTTTAATTCTATCGATTTTCAAATTTGCTGGATTCTTACTTTCAACGTTTACTTTACAGGTATTTACGTATAGCAGAGTGCTGATTTAATTCATGAATGTCATTTTCCTTTTCATTTCATTCAGTTGTACTTTTATATGCACACAATATACTTGTATATTACAAACGACTAATTAACAGTTTATTCCCTGTTACATAATAATTTGCAGTGTAAAGATTTTGACTCACATGTGAATGTTTGTTTTTTTTTCGATTGTTCATTATTATTTTCCTTCAAAACAGCAGCACTTTTATTCTTACCGCGAGTTGGTGCTCATGGTGGAGGACCAGCATTGACAACCGTGTGCTCTCAATAGAACACTGGGGATTATTGAGATTTTGAAGACACAATTTAAAAAAGTGTACAAATTATAACAATATTTATGACAATATATGTAGTAATCTAATCCGACTTCTTTCGTTGCACTCCTGCTTGTCTGAAGAATTTCTCCCATACTATCCTATCGCAGATGTCCATTAACCACGAATTTAATAGAAATAAAGATCAAGAATCAAGAAAGCAGGAATCGTCTCTTGTTGATACGTATTTAGTTCTGTCATTTTAGAAGCAAAAATTCGCTCACGCTATAGTAGTCAATAGGAAATGGAAGGCTCTTTCGTTGAATACACATGTAAATGCTGGGTAATGTCCCTGTAGTTTATGTATGCAGCCTTAATGGAGTCGGGGTGTGTCAATCAAAGCAATTTCAATAACCAACTTTGCGTATCTCGTCATTACAGGCAATGAAGCCACGCGGATTGTTATTCCATACGTGTAACATGAATCACCCGAGCGCGAAGCACAAACATTTTGCGACCACAGATAGTGTAGCGTTATTGGACAATTTTTCATGATAATAAGACAAAGGAAAAGAGTCAGAGAGAGAGAGAGTGAATGAAGAGAAGGGGGGTGGGGAGAGAGAGACCTGGAAGGGAAAGGCGAGGATGTGATTTCGAAATAATCGTTACTGTATCATATTCCTATATATTCGGCTCATCCGTGATTCTGGTCATTTAACTACGGTCAAAATGAGTCTATATCTGTAGATCTGAAAGTCCCCGCGATGATTTGAAAGTGAGACAGTAAAGCTATCTGTCTCTTTTCTTTTCGAAAGAAAGTGTAAACAACCAGCATTTAATGCATAATCAAATGAAATCAATACCCTGTCAACGCGATCACTCCATTGCGCCATAATACATGATATCTCAAGTGTCTGTCGTATAGTCTCTCTACAAAACGGGAGAAGACGACAGACACAAATCAGTGGTGATGATGCACAGGGAGAGCTATGAGAGTAATTTGATGAGACGAAGTGAAAGGATATGCATCGACAGATAATAAGGAAACAGTGAGAGAATGGAACGAAGTTTACCTTACAGTCCATCCGACCACGAACAACTGTTGTGGCGCCACCGCTTCACCGTATTCAGCAACACAATGAATTCCAAGCGTATTGTTCCCAGGGAAGAGATTCGTCGAGCGGACGAAGAACGTGAGCTGACGGAAACACACGGGATTCGTAATTCAACTTCAACTTGGACTCCCACACCTAAAGATTTGTTTTTGAGTAGCGGCTGGAAGCTTCCCCTCGTAAGTGATGCTATAAAAAAGCGGACAAGCACTTTTGAGCGCCAACTCACCAGGTTGGCTGAACATCACTTGACTAGTCTTGCGACTCAGCCCCTATAAATGGCGACGCCGCGCTGTAGTGAGTGCATCAGACACGAGATCTTTCTAATCTACTGAAGACAGTCAGATGTTAGGTATTCAGTGATCATGGGAATATTTCATGAGACCGTTCGTAGAATGTCTCCTGTCTGACTAGCCCACCACAGTTAGAGTCACCGAGTTCAGAAATTCACGACATGGTTGTAAAAGATAATCATTATTGAACAGAATAGCGCCGATCAAGATTGGGGTACTTGGTATCTTGTCAAACCTCTTGAAAGTGACATCGAACGCACATTGCGTTGGCATCGAGTTGCCAACGAGCACGGTGTGCTGCAAAGCGACTAGTATCATCCCGACTGACATACGCAACTCCCACCTCTTTTAGAGCCTGGTCGTTGGCCAATCCGTCAGTGCGTTTTAATTACGATGTCACTCCTTTAACCCCCCCCCCCCCTCCAATCCTTCCTGCAGTAGTTCCTCTTCTAAACTGAGCTCTTCTCCTCGCTACAATGAACATGAGATGACCAAGCAAGCATGCAGCAGTTGTCTATTTTGAATACCGAGAATCTCATCCCACACTTCCTTAGCCTCTCGACATGTCGTCTCTTCAAATTACCTAAAAATAGTCATTTTCAAGATTTTGCCCCAGATTTCGCCCGAAGATGCGAACAGTGGCAGAGTACAGTCATTCTTCCATAACGGTGACATCTGCAAAATGTTTGTAAGAGCAGACAGTGGGAGAGAAGCACAAAAAAAAAAACATTAAAATTTGAAGGTTCAGCACCCCGAGTATTTCACAAAGTTCAAGCGACGAATGATCATACCCTTCCTCAAAGGGTTGCTACCGTGAAGTCGCAACAAAGAGTAAAACTCTAAGAACCATTTACAAGCTACTTCAGTCATATTAGTCTTATTAGTGTAATTGCCGTAGAGTCAAAAAAGAAGAAGAAAAGAACGAAAAGTATGAATGTTGATGGGGTGGGGGTGGGGGGTGGGGGAGGAGATTTGCCGGATCAACAGCAACATCACCTCCACTGGTATCGTCATTTTCATCACACTTTTATCAAATACATGTCTTAGGGAAAAGCCATAACTTAAAGCAAAATGATAACGTCGATCATATTGAGAAGTTGGTTTTTTTTTAAGTGTTTTTTAAAACCCCATGGAAATGTCGGTGAACGACCATGAAACACTAACTTAACGCAAGTCGGCCTATTTTCTGTGGAACTTATTGACCCAATTTATGTGAATACCTGAGAATGTTTGAATGCCAAACCCCATATACAGAGCCCGAAAATAAAATTATTGGATGAAATCGTGCAGTTGTAATGGCAGCGTCAAAAAAAAAAAATCCATCGAATATGAAAGTAATGTGTTGTTACCACGTTATACAGAGTGTTCCAAAAAAGTAACCGAAGTTCAAAGGTCAGCTATGTCAAGAATACTTGGTTTATTCTTAAGTAATGTTTACTAAAATGCAAAGTGGCTCATCAGCTTTAATTTGACACCTTGCTTGCGCCACATATTGTCACGGATCACAGAGTTAGGGTTCTTCGAAGGTGAAGGGTACTTACTCTTTTCCAAGTTTTTGGTATGTAAGATATGAAACCAACTTTTCTGTAATTTTTTTTTTTTTTTTGGTTTCATCGTTTGTTGGTTTGTTTTTCGCACCAAGTTTTAATGAAATGCTTTCCCCTCTGTTAACATTTTGCGAGTGACTGTAATTTACAATCTCTGGTGAGCACATCATTCAGCCCTTACCTTTTATGCACCAACACCTTCGACGTGTCCCCTCCCCTGTCGACACAAAGCTGTGAACAACGCTGCATGTATCGCACTGCTCTCCTAACCATTGCGGGATCATGGCGAAGAAGATCGATCTCATGCTGAATACGCGCCTGCAAGTCATCCAGATCACGTGGTGGGGATGTTTATACCCTGCTATTTAGGTATCCCCAGAGGAAGAAGTCACAGGGTGTCAAGTCAGGAGATCGTGGAGGCCTTTTCACCTCATGATTTAGAGCTGTTATGCGTTGACCAAATAGCTCTAACAGCCTCTCACGGACAGCTCGAAGACAGTGAGCTGGAGCACCATCCTGTACCCACCAAAGATGCCGGAACTCTCCTCGATCCTGTCTTTCAAAGTTTTCTTCCAGCTAGGGCACAATGTCCTCATTGATCAAGTCTAAGTACATGCTACCATTCATGTTTCTGCTCAAGAAGAATGTTCAAATCATTTGGCCACTTCCACACACTCCATTTTTGTCTGCTCATGTTTACTTCGTAATTGAACTCTGGTGGATATCCGGCAATTGCGTACTCCATGGCATTATGGGTGTTCACTTTCATGTCCACGCGAAGTGCGGCTTCATTGCCAACAGCATGTTTCCGCAGGAATATATTGGCATCGCCTTCAATCCTGCCCAGGAGCCACCTCGAAAAGCTGAGCCTCCTCTAGAAATCCCTCTCCAGCAGTTGATAACCCTCATGCACTTTGTAAGGATACATGTTAAGATCCATGATCGTGCAATACGAATATGGAAAGTTGTCGGCCTTATCAGTAAACCATTACGGCGTGCAGTACCGTTGGTGGTCCTTGGATGGGCCTCCAGTTGTCTCCTGACAGCCTCAATGTTTTCTGAGCATTTCCCGCTCCTCCTCCTGCCAGAAATTACCCTTGTTTCTGTTAGTGTTAAGACAAGTTCCGTATTGTTGGTATTTGCGCACATTCGCCCAAGATAGTCTTTCTGGATGGAGGATCTCTGTCTGGGAAGCGCAAACAGAATGCTCCCCTTATATCCATTATGCTACCGGTACGGTGAAATGTTGTCACCACAAATGTCCATTGCACAACAGTAAATCGCACCATGATCAGATATCATTTGCTGTCTACTGTTACATGAAGACTGCACTTGTCCCACTTGAAGACTTACAACCAAGTGATGTTTACTTACCTGACCTTGCTGCCAGGGCAATAGGCTGTTACATGACAATGTAGCAAATAAATACCATTCTTTAAGAGGATATGGGCCTGCGCTCTCCTGACATTGCAGCTGGAAATTTACCCCGATACATGACATTAGGCGTTTTCACATCAGCCCAATGTTTCGATATAGCGAGCTATTTTCTGACTTGGGAAATTAACCCGATCACGAAATAGCGCGCTATTTGATAATGTTCGGGCTGATGCGAATAGGAAATGAAATAGCGCGCTAATTTGCGATCGCGAAAAATATCTCGAGCCTGGATTTTTATCGGGCTGATGTAAAAACGCCTATGTGAAACAATGTCAATTATTCGAGAAAAAGAAAATGCGGGGTTGTGCGTACCTGACATTGCAGCAGGGTAATTACCCGCTGAATGAAAATGTAGCATCAATGCCACTCATCTCTTATTTTTATTCAATGCAATGAATGTAGGAAAGGATGTGTTCAACAGAGATTGCACCTAGACACTGGTCATGTAAAATTACATTCACTAGCAAAAAGTTAACAGAGGAAATAGCATTTCATTAAAACTTGGTGTGGAAAAAAAAATTGCGATGAAACCAAAAAAACTTACCGGCAGAAAAGTTGGTTTCGTACCTTTAACCAAATCTTTGAAAAAATGGGTTTTGTAACTTTCACCTTCGAAGGACCCTAACTCTCACATCCGTGACAATGGTGACGCAAGCAAGGTGTCAAATTAAAGCTGATGAGTTATTTCGTATTGTAGTAAACATTTCACAAGAATACACGATGCATTCTTGACAAAGCTGACCTTTGAACTTCGGTTACGTTTTTTTAGAAACACACTGTACTAGTCGTGCCAATAGGGGGCGCAGTGCCGTCTACATGACCATTATCAACAATTCTATTCTCAGTCTCATCGTGATCGCTTGTGCATTCTTCGAACACAAAATCACTGAGCTTAATAGATTGAGAACAAATTATTACATAAATACAACATAATTATTATGAATTACATTGGCAGTTCAGTATATCAGTTATGTGTTAAATTCACGTTGTCCGAACTCTACTTGGCTCGATAGCTGTATCAAGTAAAAAAAAAAAATAAATAAGTAAAAAATTACCAGGTAATTCAACATGACTCATGGCTTTTGGTGCACCTATTTTTTAGATTGGTTGTTTGTGTGTTTGTTTGTTGTTGCTTTTACAGTACTTGACATTAGTGTTAAGATCACAGATGACTTCAAGTCACATGACACGGGTGTTACACCCTTAAACGTGACTAGTGCGCACAATTTTCAACTTAGTGTCATCGGGATTAACAGACTGCCGCCATCCTAAATTTGCTGTGTAAAACATGGTGTGTGGTGGGGTTTGTTTTTTTTTTTTTTTTTTGGCTCTTTCAATTCATTTTTTTGAGAATGTTTATTACAATAATTGTTTCTCTCATTTCTAAAAGAATAGCTCTCTATAGCATATAGGTATAAAGAAAGTGAGTAGCAGTGTACACGCGGAAGAAAAAGAGAATGTCAAAATTTTCAAAAGATCTGTATTCAGATTTTGGGGGGATATTCCTCACTCAGGCATTCTTGCAGACTTATTCAACCATTTGCTCTAAATTAAAAACAAAAAGAGGAAACAAATGACATTGTGAAATAATGCACACGGTTCAAATATTGCATCTGTTAGATTATTCAGTTTTTCAATCAAAAATAGACATGTATAGAAATCTTTATATACGGGTGTAAAGATTGAACATTGTATGAAGTATAACAGCTGTATGACGTGAATCAACAATAAGCTTTATTGATTTCGATTAGTTTCTAGTATAGTCTGAAATTTGTGACGGCGCTTTCGAACGCAATATTGTGCTGGTTACTTGCGTATTTGTAAATGAGTATTACTGTATACATATCGATTGATTATGGATAACAACATGAAAACAATCTTTGGGAAACCATGTAAAAACAGCTATTCCATTCTAATATTGGCTACAGCCAGCCATTTCGTGAGATGGAAAATAAAAACAGCTACACTTTAATATATCGGCAAAAGATGGGGAACCGATGTAAACTCATTAAAATCTGCCCATCGCTGAAATTTTCTTAGATTTAAAAAATATTGCGGACAATGTTCACAATATTTTTCAGCTTTTTCAAGGTCATGTGAATTTGGATAAAACTGTAAAAGTATAAATGCAAATGTAACAGAAAGAGACAACGAGCACTCCCTCTATCGCTTTTTCTCCTTTTCCCTCTTTCTCTTCTGCATTCAGCTTTATACATTTTATACTGGGCTACACTCCATTTCATAGTCAGTATGCCACTTTATGTCTTAACGGCATACTCGGATCAATCTGTTGCCAATTTGGAGATTCCATGTATCATCAAAATCCTATATCTTTGATTGAGGTCAATTATGTTGAAGAGCCGCATTTCTCTGTCAGTGAGTTAGGCGAGGTAGCGGGTCGCCTTTATACCAGTTTCAGTGAATCTATTTTGAGGAGTGATAAAAGACAAGCGAAAGGTAATAGAAGCACTGACGCAGCACTACGGCCATATCTATCCCATCACACCCCTTTTGGAGACGCATATTATAGGCATCTTCGTTGGTACCGCCAATAACAGAGTTGGTGGCGTAAAGTAGGGTGGGTTGAAAGATACATGCACACTAAAACTCAAACTCTCTTCACTATTGTGGTGCTGCGAGTACTGATTTGGGGTGTCTGACACCGAATGGACGACAATATAAAGCAACTGGCATGTGGCGATAATAATGAGTATTTTACGAGATGACATGCGAGACCATTTTTCTTTTACATTTCTCCTTCTCCTCCCTTCTCGAGGTTTGCTTTCCGCTCACCGCTGTAGATATTTCTCGTTGAACTGCAGGCAACTCCCCTTTCTGAAGAGTATTTTTAAATTTTGATATTCGAAAGCTATGTTAGTGCAGAGAGGAGGGCTAGAAAAGTGCAAAGAACCAGCTACCAAAGTTTAAAGATTGTCATCAAAGTTCATTTCAAAGATATTTTCTATTTGTTTTGTCGTTTGTTGCTATAAGTATAGAGGAGGAAATATAATTATACATATCTTTCGAATGTATTTAGAGATCATTTTTCTTTATTAGGCGAACTAACCAATCTGATACTGCGACAAACATTTTTAATGTCAAAATACGAAATACTAAAATGAGAACGTTTATGTCAGAACTTTGTATTCCAAATTTGATATTGCTATACACCATTGACTTCATCGAGGAAAAAATAGGAAAATACAGAAAGAAATACAAAGCAATACAAATATCATGTATATAATATTGTATTCCTCCGCTTCGGTATTCTTTTATGACACTCGGAAATGGCCAGGAAAAGTGCAATTTATACAAAGTGCTTTCAAATTGCATTGTTGCTATAAATACATCGAAAGCAATGAAACAAACGGCACAAAAATTTAGTGGAAGCCTCTCATTGCTTTCGGGGTCAGTTTTATGAGGGTTTGTTGATAGCGGGACATCGAGACTTGAAGAAGAGACCAAAAATCAAAGAATCAATTTGGTGGTGACACGGGAGCGAAGGCGCACTGTTGCTCAAATCGCCTCGATCGCTTCAAATGTATCTGACAATGTTTGGAAATCTTGCCCGTCTCGAGACCGCATTATCTGAGGGTGGACATCTCGTTGAGTGGTTTGTGTTTAATGTGTTAATGTCTCTAGAGAGCTAGATGGCTATTATGAAATGGTGGTTAATAATGCCAAGGCCATGTAGTCACTTATCATATATGATGTATTGATTCAAGAGACGATATGAAGACTCCTAATATATATGTATGTATGTGTATATATATATATATATATATATATATATATATATATATATATATATATATTACGAAAGAAGTCACCGCTAAAACATCTTTTTTGGCTTCTCCTGAATAATTTTGCATATGGCGTTCCATGCCAAAGACCCGGGTTCGATTCCCGGTGGAGACCAATTTTTCAACTCTTGCGCTTTTCCGAAAAGGAGGAACAGTAAGAGGAGCAATGATGTCAAAGCTACGCACCGATTTTTCCTTCCTTTCTCATATCTCTCTCTCACACACACACACGCACACACACACACACACACACACACACACACACATCTCTCTCTCTATATATATATATGTATATATGTTTAGTCATGTATATACACTATGTTTAGTCATACGTATTTGTAAATGCTTATATGTATGCTTGTTTGTGATTGTATGTACGTATGTTATATTATGTAAGATTGACGCATGTATACACTCCCATTAGTGTATTCATTTTCTGCCGTCTCTGCCTCTATCATTGTCGTTATTATTTTCATTATTGTCTTGACCATCATTATTTTTGTGGTATTTGATATCCATGTTCTGTATTTTGTCCGATTTGTCCTCAGTCTTGATAAAGGGCAGGGCCCGAAAGCTCGAAGTAAAATCAAATTGTGAGGATTCAAAAGCTACGTCTACTGCCTCTTCTTTACTCTCGTTAGATATACACACACACACACACACACACACACATATATATATATATATATATATATATATATATATATATATATAAGTAACAAAGCTGCAATATAGGTATTATATCATTGTGCTTGTGGTTTGAAGGTTTATGTATATTGCAGAAAAATTTGTTGAATATACGTAACAGAAAAGGGAAAGAAGTGTATTTGTATGTTTATAGATATTAGATGAATAACCAGATGTATACAGATATCTAATTTTGCACCCTGTTTCTTTTTTTCTTCTTCTTCTTTTTTGGTGGGGGTGGGAAGGGGGGTTGTCATGTCAGATGTCAGGGGGCCGCGTAATGAAACCAGCAAGAAAGCACAGAGCGGATACAATACCACTTATTCTGTGCATATTTCTGCACTATGATTTTATTCTGTGCGCTAGCCGTAAGCTGCCTGAAGTTTGCCTGAGACTTACCAGACTCAAACCTTAACATGTTATCATTATTAGAATAATGACACAGAATGGTAGCATACAGGCTATCGACAGCTGCGTGTTTAGACAATCAGAAACGTAGGCACCAAGTATTTGAATGCCTCGCTACTCTAAGACATTTCAAGGGATTATAAATAGTTTCATTCCATTGGTTTTAAGGCATTATACATAAGAATTAATGTGGTGCTATACCTGGATACTAAAAATGCTGGTTTATGATGTTACATATGGCCATCTCCCTATATATAGTCAAGCTCTGGTGTAAGCAAATACCAAGAAATCCCTCGCTTTCCTATTATTGTATGAAAACTGTACCGTAAAATGTTCACTCTGTTATATTAGTGTGCTTTCAATGTGACATCGCTTTATAGCTTTACTTTTTAAACGTTTTCGCAGTTTCTTACGTTAATGCCGACACTGTGTTAGATATTGTATCACCGCACTGACAATGGCATTTAGAAAAAAAAAACTGAACTGAACTGAACTGAAATCCGCGTGCTGCAATATTTCGTTCTGAAACGATCCTTCATAAATCAGTTTGAGGAGCCCCATGTGGAGCCGGGAAATGTGCAAACGCCGGGAAATGTGCAAACGCCTGGAAATGTGCAAACGTCTCGCCGGGAAATGTGCAAACGCCGGGAAATGTGCAAACGTCTTGCCGGGAAATGTGCAAATCTCTAAATTTCATCAACGGGAAATGTGCAAACGTGACGCCGGGAAATGTGCAAATGTTCAATTTTGCCGGGAAATGTGCAAAACGTCGCCGGGAAATGTGCAAACCATTCATTTCACCTATATTATGTAGAGATGGAAGAGAAACTCTCAGTCAAAGCTGCGCACGATATTACCATCTTTACCACCTGTCTTAGCGACCATCTGTCTTTTTATGCCTCCGCCACGAAGTGGTGCCGGAGGCATTATGTTTTCGGGTTGTCCGTCCGTACGTAGGTCCATCCGCTTTCGTTTACGCGATAACTTTAAGTAACGTACAAGTAAGATAAGTAATATTGACTGGAATTTTACCAAATTTGGTCCAAGTATAAAGTATGATAGGGTTATTATTTGATAAGATTTTGGGTGAAATCGGCCGAAGGTCAGAGGTCAAAGGTCAAGGTCAAATCATGAAATTGCATCCGTTTACGCGATAACTCAAGACTGGATCGAGCAAATTTCACCAAACTTTGTCGGAGGATGATGTATGATGGGGCAATTACTTGATTAGTTTTCTAGTGAAATCGGACAGAGGTCAAAGGTCAAATATCAAGGTCAAATCCTAAAATTTATCTGTTTACGTGATAACTCAAAACTGAATGAAGCAGCTTTCACCAAACTTGGTCCAAGGATGATGTAGGATGGATCAATTAGTTGAGTAGATTTAGGTGACATTGGCAAGAGGTCAAAGGTCAAAAGGTCTAGGTCAAATGCTGAAAATGTTGCTATTTCTCCATATCTATGCAATGCCCAAAGGTATTTTCTTGAAGCTTAGTGTAGACATGTACTACTGCGTAAAGATTCTCCAAGGAGAGTTTCATGTCATAAGGTCAAAGGTCAAAAGGTCAAAGGTTAGGTGAAAATGTTGCAATATCACTTTTCTCGCAAATGGTTCAATGTATCTTCATGGAACTTGGTGCACGCATGTACTGACTGGCAGGGATTATCTAGGGAATTTAGGGGTCGTGGGTCAATAGTCAGGGGGTCAAAGGTCAAGGTCAACTCCTCAAAGTTTACTATTTCCCTCATATACTAGTATATGCAATGCTTGCATTATTAGTTTTAAAACTTAATATATACGTGCATTACCTAACGGAGATTCTCCGGGAAATTTCCAGCCAGAAGATCAAAGGTCAAAGGTTAAGTGTCAAGGGCCAGGTTTCAATGCCCCCCCCAAAAAAAAAACAAAAAAAAACAAAAAAACAACAACAACAACAACAACAACAACAACAAAAAACTATCTTGTACTGTAATTACATTCTTTTTTCATACCTTGGAAATTACTCAATGCATAAACTTATAAAAGGGTCCGTCAGAAGTCAAGTAAAAATTCTCAATTTCCTAAATATGTGTACCTGCACTCCTAGACAATAATAATAGCAAACCCAGTTCAAGGAAAGTGAACATTCAAGATATTTCTGACAAACCTGTCATTTCAATATTTTGCCACTTATGTGAAACTGTCATCACACATTGTGAAGACATTGTACTACTAGTATACACCTATTGGGAGAATCATGCATTATGGCGGAGGCATCAGTCGCCATAGCGACATTTCTAGTTTTTTATTACATTTTCAGCATTTCCTTGCAAACCCTACAACGATTTTTCACCAGATTTGGCAGATAACATCTTAATGGTGATATGATCGTAATTTGTCAAAATGAGCCCCCCCCCCCCCCCACACACACACACCAATCCTGAGGAGGGGGAGGGGGAGGAGTTGAAGCCTCAGAGTCCCTATACCATGGTAAACGCTTGATTTTTTTTTTCTTCATCTGTCGAACCGAAAAAGAAAGAGCTAAGTTAGTGCTATGAAGACATTAATGACTAAAATTTCATGTTTGATTATGGCGGACCCAGGGGTGCCCTTATCGGGGGTGAGGGGAGGAGGGGGATTTTCCACATTTTCAGCACATTCTCGAAAAATCTAGGACGGATTTTCACCCAACTTGTGAAATATAGAGACAGTCATATTTATGGTAATATAATCTTGATTTGTCAAAATGCGCCCCCCCCCCCTTCGCCGAAGGGGGGGGGGGGGGGGGGGGGACTGCGGGGGGTTGAAGCTTCAACGTCCCTAAACTCTAGGACTTCTTCTGTCAAACCGATAAAGATAGAGCTAAGTTAGTGCTATGAAGACACAGCGTTAATGAATGAAATTTCATGTTTGGTTATGGCGCGGATCAAGGGGTCTCCAGATCGAGGGGGTGAGGGCAAAGAGAGGAATTTCCACATTTTCAGCATCTTCTTGAAAAATCTACGACAGATTTTCACCAAAATTGGCAGATTGCCTCTTTACGGTGATACGCACTTAATTTGTTAAAATGAGCCCCCCCCCCATACACACACACACACACACACACACACACACACACTGCTTAAGGGGGGGGGGGTTGAAGCCTCGGCGTCCCTAAACTCAATTTTTTTCTTCTTCTGTCAAACCAGAAAAGAGAGCTTAGTTAGTGCTATGAAGACATTAATGGCTGAAATTTTATTTCAAGTTTGATTGTGGCGGATCGAGGGGTGTCTTTATCGGGGGGGGGGGGTTGAGGGGGAGGAGGGGGATTTTCACACATTCTGCATCCTCTTGAGAAATCTTTGACGGATTTCCACCGAACGTGGGAGGTAGCATCTCTCATAGGGTAATAGAGTCCCACTTTGTTCGAAGGGGCAACAAGTCCAAGTTGTTCCCCTTCCCCAAAGCTATAGGGATAAGACCAGGGTAGCCCCCACATCATTTAGTAAGCAGAAGTGAAATTTCATCAAAGTATAGATCTACCTTCTAAAAATGTGATAAGATTGTGTTCTATTACTCTTGGTTGTATAGAAAATTTCTTTCCGGGTTTTTTTTTTCATATGTATAGGGTTTTCAACAAAATTCTGAATTCCACCCGAACGACCCCACCCCCTCGTGTTGGTTCCTTTCAAGTTCAAGGGGCGGAGATGAGGTAGGGGGGGGGGGGGGCTCCATCTCCTCCCACTTTAGGGGTTGGGGCAGTGCTCATTTAGACAAATTGAGGTCATATCACCAGATAAATACGCTACGCTACGTTTCAAGCTTGGCAAATATCTATTATAAGGGTTTCAAGAAGAAGCTGAATAAGTGACAAATCCGCCTCCGCCGCACTTAACGTTAATATTCATGAATTAATTTACCATAACAGGCACCAGCACTCTATTAGCTCCATCATTTTTGTATAGAAGGTTTTTTTCTTCTTTTTAAAGCTGATATATAATTTTATTATCCGAGGGATGCGTCTTGAGTTTTCAGGAAAAAGACAAAAAATGTGAAAATTAAGCCTCCTTCCTACCCACTCACCTTGTTGGGCATCCCTTCATCTGTCATTGTAAACTTGAGCCTACTTGTACATCATGCATTAACTGTATTTACAGTACTATCACCATAAAGATGCTATGGCCAAGTTTGGTGAAAATTCGTCATAGATTTTTCAAGAAGATGGAGAAAATTTTGAAAATCCCCCTCCTCCCCCTGGTTACAGCTCGTTATTCCGAAGGAACGTTATTCCGAGGGCTCTTTTATTCCTAAGATTCGTTATTCCGAAGGTTCATTGTTCCGAATTTTATTTACGGATTAACCAGTCTTCCGAAGGTTCATTGTTCCGAATTTTATTTACGGATTAACCAGTCTTCGGAATAACAAAACTTCGAGATAAAGCCACAAATTTTCGGATTAACGAACCCTTTTTCATTTTCGGATTAACGAACCTCTAGGTATAGGGACTTTGCGTATTTCGGATTAACGGCCCTTTGGAATAACGTACCTTCGGAACAGCGAGCCTTCGGAATAACGAACAGCACCCCCTCCCCCTCACCCTCACCTACCCCCGATCAGAGCACGCCTAGATCCGCCATAATCAAACATGAGATTTCGGTCATTAATGGCTTTACAGCACTAACTTTTTTGGTTCGACAGAAGTAAAAAGAAAAAAATCAAGAGAAGAATAGGGACTCTGAGGTTTCACCCCCCCCCCCCCCCTCCTCGTCGGCGGGGAGGGGGGGGGAGGAGGGGGATTCAATTTAAGAAATTAAGATCGAATCACCATAATCAATCTGCCAAGTTTGGTATAAAATCCGTCATATATTTTACAAGACTATGCAGAAAATGTGGAAAATCCCCCTCACACCCCTTATATAGCGCACTCCTGAACCCGTCATAATCAAACCTGAAACTTTAGTAACTGTAGTGTCTTCATATAACGTAGTTCCATATTCTTCGGTTCAACAGAAGAAGATTACAGATTCCAGAGTTTAGGGACCTAAAACTTCCACCCCTCCTCCCCACCCCCCCCCCCCCTCCCCCTTTGGCGATGGGAGGGGGTGGAGCTCATTTTACCATATAAGACCATATCACCGTAAAGATGGTATCTGCCAAGTTTGGTGAAAATCCTTCTTGGGATTTATCAAGAAGATGCAGTAAATGTGGACAATCCCCCTCCTCTCCATTACTTCCCCTCCCCCCACCCCCAATCAGGGCACCCCTGGATCTGCCATAATCAAACATGAAATTTCAGTCATACAAGGCACTAACTTAGCTCTATCTTTTTTTTTTTGTTCGACAGAAAAAGATTTTTAAAAATCCAGAGTTTAGGGACTCTGAGGCTTAAACCCCCCCCCCCCCTTTTTCGGCCGGGGGGGGGGGGGGAGGATTGGGGGCTAATTTCAATTCATAAAGATCATATCACCGTAATGAGGCTATCTGACAAGTTTCGGGAAAATCTGTCCTAGACTTTTCAAGAAGATACTGACAATGTAGAAAATCCCTCTCCTCCCCTCACCCCCTCCCCCGCGATCCGGACGGAAGTTTTTGTGGAAGTTTTTGTGATGTACAATTGTTGAATATGCAAAAACAGATTTACAGATCGAAAATTAGACTCTCAATGCTTTTAATTAGGCTAAAATATCATCTTGAGCTTAATTTGCATAATTAATTGATTTGAATTAGAAATTGATTGTTTCAAAAAATCTTATGACACAATCTTTTGTAGATTATGACGTGGGTCTCACGCATGCGAAATTTCATCGCGATCGCACCACCAGTGGCCGAGATCTCATGGGGGGGGGGGGGGGGGCGGTGTGAGCATAGCAAAAAAAAAAACATCCTAGCTCATTCTTATTTGGTTATATAATACAAGAAGAATTTCGATAATACCGTAGTTTGGGGACTTAATTGAGCCCCCCTCCCCTTTTTCGGGGGGGGGGGGGGTGGTGGCTACTATATAAACAAATTGAGATCCCATTGCCATAATCGTACTACCTGCCAATTTTGTTGAAAATCTGTCAAGGATTTTATTAAGAAAATCTAAATGGTGGAAGTTCATGGGCAGTTTTGATATGGAGTTTATCTATTATCTTTATACACAATGTCGCTAAAGTAAATGATTTGCACATTTCCCGGCGACGTTTTGCACATTTCCCGGCAAAATTGAACTTTTGCACATTTCCCGGCGTCATGTTTGCACATTTCCCGTTGATGAAATTTGCACATTTCCCGGCGAGACGTTTGCACATTTCCCGGCGTTTGCACATTTCCAGGCAAGATGTTCGCACATTTCCCGGCGTTTGCACATTTCCCGGCGAGACGTTTGCACAATTCCCGGCGTTTGCACATTTCCCGGCGTTTGCACATTTCCCGGCTCCACACCCCACTCCTCACCGACCCAATAACCCGAACCTCGTAACTCCCAACTCCGACAGGCAATGACATAGTGAGCTGGCTGCGACTGCCTAGCAGTACCTCTCATACAAAAGAAGAAGTTTGAGGTGATGATTATTAATCGTGGTAATTGTCTCGGACTGCCGAGTACGTGTTCTCATCAGAGTGAATAACTTGTGTCTGACGTAGACCGAGGTGGCGACAAACTGCTGATAAATCTCGTCTAATTTCGCTATTTTGTGTCACAGAGGTAACATCCATCATCAAGTGTATATAATTCTCATAAAACATTTCGTGTTGCTTCCCATCTCAGTCCAACAGAATTCCGTCTCTTTTTCCTTTTCATTTCCTCGTAGCTACAAGTCAATATTTCCATTTTTTAAAATATCTTAACTGTCATTAGGTCTATATTTCTATATCACTGGACAAAATATAGTAGGGAGAATCACGACGACAAAATGTAAATACATTGTGTATTTTATGTGCGACTCTCATCCCTACAAAAGACAAAAGATCAGAGTCATAATATTGAATGATAATATTATGTAAACTTCTTAATTCGTAGTATGCCCTTTTTCATGTTTGACTTATAATTCAATGCTGATGCGTTAAAAAAAACGGTCGCTGAATTCTCATAAATCCATAAAGACAAAGAAGGAAGACGCTTTGCTCTCATGTCCTGAGCAAACGAATCTCCCTGATGCAGGACACAATCACCTCTCGTGCCACACTGGACGGTGGTATGTGTGCTGGCATAATGACACGGAGTGTGGGTGAAACCGAACCTATCCAACGCAATCCTGCAAGATAATTGGCGTTACATTCAATTTGCTAAAAAACATGTAAGTTAAAGCCCCGGTCACACAGCGCTTTACGGCTAAATCACGGCCAAAACCCGTCTAAAAGTGGTCTCCCGTGAAGCAGACGATGTTGTTCGCGTTGATGTCGAGATTAAGACGAGCTACGGTCGATTTATAGACGTGGCAGGACGCGGTAAAAAGTTTTGAACTGCTCAAAATTTTACTCCGCGGACAACCACGGGTGGCACAAGTGGTAAAGACGTGCAACACACGTGAAACATGCGTGATAATCCTTGTTCCGGCAGTGATTAAAACTTGGGGAGACGCGGTAAGACGCGAAAATTTTGCGGACAGAGCACGGTCATCTGACTCGTTACGCGTTGGTATATCACTGGAAGTAGCGTGTGTTTAGCGGCTTATCACTGACAAACTGATTTTTCTGCGTACATACTCGTGGCTGGACGTGGTTAGCCGTGCTTAGGCAGTGCTTCAGCAGTGGAACAGCTGCCAACGGCCATACCCCGTACAAAGCACGGCCAAACCAAAATTGACCAAAAAATTACCACTGACGACCACGTCCATCAGATTTTCATAACTTTTTGTACGTGATTTAGACGTAAAGTGCTGTGTGACCAGGGTATAACATGATACATTGTCAGTTGGCGGCGATGAATGTATCATTCATCTGTGTGTTTCCCCTGCGTTAGAGAATTTTGCAAAGTATGACTTACTGTAAAGTGAATACATGCAGAACACCCAACACACATTAATACTTGCATTTTGTTCTATGTTGTTCATCTGCTTTACTATGTCTTACACTGATTTTATCACGAATAATATGTGATGCATACGACGAGTACAGACAGGGAGAAACGTTGACATGTCATCTTAAAACAACAGTAAATCAACGAACTTCGAGCTTTCTCCTCATCTTTAGGTTAGCATAGTCATTGGCGTCTGCTCGAATCATTCTGCACTGCTTTATGGAGTACGCTTTTTTTGCTATAGCCGCCTCATGTATTGTGCGCCCAATGCTACGATCAAGAACAGATGGCGTGAGCCGTTTTCTGGCTAGCAGCGAAGCAGAGCGTGGAGGAACTATAGCAAGTTTCTCCTTGTCATCCGAGTTAAAGAAAAATAGAAACAACAAAAAACCAGGGAGAAAACTCTTTGACAGACACCCTCCCTGTCTACCACATTTTTTTTTATAAGCACGATGTCAGCCATCAATCTAATTTTAATAACCTCCCTAACATTGCCCTTCTTGAGGATGACTGTCCCATGTGATTCCCATTTCTCGTTTGAGTCGCAGCTAATTATTTTTGTCTTAAAGGGAAATTAACCTGTGGTGACAAGTCCCCCTTGAAGACTAGATTGAGGTCAGCAAAAATGAAAAACGGGGAAAGTTATAGGATGCATATCAGCCGCAGTATAAACGAACTTTTTCCCAGTGTTATTCACACACTCCACGTGATTTGTATTTTTGAAGTGATTTTATAGCCATTATTAGGTAGTACACACATCTTCTTTTTTTACATGACAAATTATTGTTAATGTCGTTAATTCATTCAACCCCTTTGATTGTATTTGTTTTTCATGTTTCATTTTCAAAGCATTTATTACGTTTTGTCATACATGAGTCATACATCATCTTATATTTTCCTTTGTTATTTTTTTTTTACATTCCGTATGTTTGGGCAGCCTTGCTGAAAAGTAGCTAGATAATGTTGTTGTTGACATCAGCTAAAATTTATATTCCTGTGCTCAACATTGTTGTGATTTTGGTATCGGTATAGTCTTGTAGAATGACGACGCATGGAAGATTTTCTTCAAGCTTCATTATTTTTTTTTCAAAGCAATCATTTGTAGATAAATTGGCATTACTATTTTCGTTCAAACATGCATCTGTATGATAGATTGCCTTGGGCAGGAAATATGATTATTTTCAAACACCCATGATAATACCCATAACGACTAAATCACCCGTTATTTTCAGTAGATTGTATACTATTGTGCAGTGCATGGAGTTGAATGATAAATTGACACACAATGATAAATTTATTATATTTCTTTATTTATTCGAAATCGCTTCATTCAAAATGTAAGATTAATCTTTTGCAATGGTATCAAAACTCTTCGTAACTCTCCATAGACACAATCAACATATTGTTTGTTCGATTTCTCTTCTAATTATTTTCTCACCTCCTAGCACCACGAAGAAAGCGATATTCAGGAAAAAAGTCTCGTGAAGTAAATGGAAGTATACCGAAGAAAAAAGCAGACATGACGAAGATCTAGAAAGAAGAAGAGGAAGAAGAAAAGGAGAATGCTAACAAGCGAAAGAAAGGAAGGAAAGAGCGGAGAAAGAGACTGGAAAACGAACGAGAAAAGATAAATTTTAACATTAAATAATTCCACAATCGAGGGAGAGAGAAGGCTTGATTTAATAAACGAAAGTATCTTTCGTGGTGAAGACTATGAGTAATCTACTCAAACTCAGCTATATAAGCTGATGTATTTTATATCAGTTTTATTGAGTGATTCCGAACTCTTTTTTTTTCCCTGGCTTTTTTTTTTTTTTTTTTTTTTTGCATTACCGTGATTACACTGTCACGTTGCTTTGTTTGGAAGTGTACATCGATTCTGGTCATTGCTCTCCATGTAAAGGTTATTTATACCTCCCAGCTTTGGATGTGATACATGGTAAGTTTTTTTGTGTGTGTGTCTGGTCATGGAAAATGCACCGAAATTTATACGCCGTGTGCAGTCGCTGCATGTATGAATAATGAGTGTACTCTAGGCTATAACTTTGTTAAAACTCTCTCGGACATGACATCACTTCTTTTTTGGTTCGATTGATTTCCTCCTGCCCCCTGTGCAAATGGTGTGTTCGATCCTGTTCATTGAAATTCAGGAATCAATTTTGTCTAGGCGCAAGGCCCCGGCTGCATCAGACGTTTGTGTAAGGGTATTATGATCAATCACATCAAATTTGAAAAATAAACCTGCCTCGAGTCAGCTCATGGCATTTGAAGCGAACAGAGATTGGTTTAGTTGGTCGCGCAGCTGAAGGTTCCCCGGCCAATCATCAAGTCATGAAGTACAAAACAGTTTTTTCCTCTTCCATCCCAATGAAGGAATAATGATAAGCTGAGGAAAGCCAATTTCCATGTCACATTGTAGTCTACGTCTGCAGCCATCCTATAAGGCCTTCATTGACAACCGACCAACTCTTCCTCTACATGCACAGCATCAACAGCTGCAGATTTTGACCTGGTAAACTTACTTCAGAGCAAACAGTCAATCAAACTCTTGCGCAACAAAATACATGAAGGGCATTTAACATGAATATGATTACAGGCACTTTCATCAGCCATGCATCACCTGCTTTCTTTTCAGCATATTGAATGTTTCGTCGCCTAAAACATAACTATCTAAACATGTTGATATTCAAATTTCACATTTCAAATTTCAAATAATTCTATTTCTGTGTAAATAATACAGAATAATATATTATAACTCTTACATGAGCAAAGAATCTTTAAAAAGAATTTCAAATCACACAAGCTTCAACACTATTTTGTATAATCATAGTAATATTTTCTTAGCATTTCAATATTAAAAAAGTATACAACTACAATTCTATTTTCATAACTGTATATGAAAAAGAAGAACTCACTATAGAGAAGCATAGCTTGCATATAAAGTGTATATTCGTCTTGAATCTAGACTATAACAAGCAACATCGATAGGCGACAATCGCACTGATTGAATATTTTTATGTGGATCGTTCTTTCTCTGGTAGCTTAGTGAATCTGTCGATATATTTTCTACTTAAACTCAATGCAATTCAAGTCAATTATACTTAATTTCATTCAACAAAAAGTAATACATAATCCAACATAAAGTTATATATCACACCTTAAATCTATACGGTCAAAACTAAAGTAACACTACAATATCAAGAAAGTCATGCATCCTGGAAGGGAAAATGAATTTCTCCAGGTGTTGGTAAATTTTGCGTGTCTTTAAAACAACCAAAATCAGCGAGTGAAGTAGGTGGCTGTAACAATGTACAAGGAAACTGTGGAACACATGGAGGAGCAAAGCGACATGGCTGGTGAATAGGAGTGTTTAGCACAATAGATTTAAAAAAAAAAAAACAAGCTCGATGCAAATAAAATTTTACCAAACTTACCAACTATGGAAGAACGCAGATACAAGTGGATTGTGTAAGCTAATTTCATGTATAAGAGACAGTTTTCATGGCATTACACCATTTGGAGTATGCAAAAATCATTGAAAAGATCTTTGATTAACGTGACTTTTTAGTTTACTACCACATTTAGATTTTATGCCTATATAACAGGGAGATTTCCTAAAAATCAGTAAACCGGCCTAACATAGCAAGACCCAGTGCATGCAAAGTGCATTCACGTGTTGAAATGGATCAACTATATATGAACAGGTTGATGGAATAGGTTCTTACTAGATCTTCATTGACCTCGGAGAAATATCCTAAAATCTGAATAATTATTATACTAGTGAACTGATTTATTCCCTGTCGCACCTGTTATCAATGTTACTTCAGTCAGTCTTGCCTCACCGTCTGAACTCGCTTCCTGTATCCACGCAGAATGCCCCTTTACTTAAGGAGGGAAGGGAAAATGGCTTATGCATAAACCCTACGTCGATTCTTTCTCTCCTTGTGAATCTGGACAATTTACTTTCGTCTACATGGGTATTTCTTGTGTTTGTGGCATTTCATAATCATCTAATCAAGTAGATCTTTAATTGGTGAAGAGCAACAATTACCTAAGAGCAAGTCTATGGTTGCCTTAATTTCTAAAAGATGTTTAAGACTGATATTACGAGTAGCTAAATGAAATAAATGTACATGTAATAATGAACAGTTACAGTCATTACTTGTGATACCATTAATCATGAAACAAACGGCGCGTGGAGGAATGGCGCAGTATCCCCCTTCCTCCCCCTCTCCCCTGCTTCTGTTCGTCTCCTGTGCTTTCCAGGTAGAAAGCGGTCGAGCGAGTGATAGGGCGGGCTTAAATTATGGAATTTGATCAACTGTGCGGCTGACCGCCAACCGACCAGGCGCCTTGTCATGTTTCGCTGATTCCCCGTAAGATCGGAGGCAGGGTGTGCAGTCGTTGGTGTTTAGCGGCAGCAGCAGACGAGTAACCGAAGAATAAAAGGATGACATTTCGTAAGGGTGCCACCGATCCAATTTCCGAAATTGGCTTCTCATCTTGGGGTAATGTCAAATCCATTTCGTCGCACTTCATTTTTTCCTTCTTACAGAGGCACTTAATTTTATTTCCTTCTTACAGAGGCAATCTGATTTCTTTACTGCGAACTGTGTTTATATCAATAAAGCATGCCATTCGCCTGTATCTGAATTCAATTCAAATATGCTTGCTATATGTCTCCGGGTACAACAGACAGCATATCTTATTTTGTAGTTTTCTTTGCTTTGTTTTGCTATCCACACCGAAGAGGAACATATATTAATAGAATAATAGTTTTGGTGGCAAAAATGATAACACGTTATATGATATGAATGATGGTTACGAATATCTGGGAACAATGGGATTTTATCAAGTGGTGACACCTGGTTCTTTTTGAGTAATATTACAGAGAAAAATGTTGCTCTATGTCGAATAATGACGACTTATAGAAACAAATAGGAAATTACTTGAGGGAGACAGGTTACTTACAACAACAACAACAACAACAACAAACTCATTTAAGAGAAAGTATTTTGCCTAATATACCAGCATGCCTATTATACGTCGTAGGCCTGTTGTGCATCTGTCATTGTTAAAATTTGAATAAACTGTTTTATTTTCATAAAACGGTTATTTCTTGGTTAATTGATCTTGCTCTACAACTATTAACTTTTGTTTACTATTGCACATAGTTATTCAAAAGCATTTGGCACAAGAAAGTACTGCAAAAAAATCCATGCGTTTGTCACAAGTAGCTTGGATTATTGACATTGTAACAGTTCATTTCTTGGTTTACGTGGCAATCAATATAGGTAAACTACTAAAGGTTCAAAATGCACGTGCTAATTAGTTTGCAATTCCCCTTGTTTTTCTCATTGTAGTCCATTACTATGTGAGTTATATAAGTTGCCTGTAAAACTGAGAATTATATTTAAATCTTTGTTGCTAGTATACAAAGCTATTTATGGTACAGCACCAGTGTACGTGTACATACAGAAACTAGTAGAGTTGACATCATCACCTTAAACATTTTACCATCTCCGAAGTTCACATGATCAAACACTATTGAAATAATCTCTCAGGGATATCAATAACTTCCTTTGGTGACAGGGCGTTGTTATACGCTGCAACGAAATTATTAAAGGAATAATCTCCCTTTGTTTGTCAGGTAAGCTGCAACAGTTAATGGTTAATGGGTTTAGGACCAGGTTGAACACTCATGTTTTGCAAAATGCTACACTTAGGTTTGAATTATACATTTAGACAACTATACACTGTCGATATTTTTTCTTCTGATACAATGCTCTTGAGATCATGTAGTACTTTGTTCCATCAATAATTTTGATATCAGAAAGTGTCTATTATTATTATTGTAGGGCTCCGGGTTCGCTCACATATTAGTAGAGGCAGTACAACTGGGTGGAAGTTAGGAGGCAGCTGACACAGGTCTTGCTTGTACGAGATCTGCTGGCGAACTGTATAACTGATTCTTGTTCAGGCACTTGCCATTCAATGAATATTCATTATAATTATACAAATAAGTTAACAAAGGATCTGAATATTCAGGAGGCTCAACACAGGATCTCAACAAAAGGATAAGTTACTATTCATGACTCATATATGTAAATTGGTAACAAGGATGGTTGCACAGATAAATATTAATGGCAGGGAAAACAAATCAGGAGAAATGGAGGGAAATTCAAACAATAGCTCAGGTACTGGTAGGACATGGAGGTGTGCCTTGGTAGGTATAGAAGGAGAGTGGAGTGTACCATATGTGAAAGAGGTGTGACATGGTGAATTGTATAGGAGGAGAGAAAATCTGAGCTCACTTAACACAGGGAAAATAAATTCAGTTCTCTACAAATAGTCTCCTTCTCACAAATAAAATGTCCTCATTTTATAATTGATTCATTCTCTGGGAAACTCATCGGTTCATCATCCAAATACGTAAACACTTTTCTTCAATGCATCATAACACATATTGCCTATTACCTAATACGATTCCAATCAATCACATTTGCCGATGCATAATGTACACCAAACTTAAAATCAACTCGATCCAACAAGGTAACACCTTTTACTGTCAACATAACAACTACTAGTAAACCATCTCAGCTCACTTGACAGACTTTTACTATCCGACACCGTTAAATTCACCAAAACAAATGCAATGAATTGCAATCCCAAAATATCAGTTTCCCATTACGAGTGATCCTTCTGAACCATTATCAATCAGTTATTTCTCTGCGAAATCATATACTCAACTCCTCAAACATATATACATATTTTCACAATGCAATATCAACAATATATAATTTCAGGATTTCTTTTACATCCTTTAGTTTTTCTAATCAACATAACATGAGAGGTATTCTTGTGTGTAGACCTCAATATCCACACTAAATTACAAAATGTTTACCTTTGGCACTATTCAACAGGCCAAATATATTCGACTCTGTCAGAATTTCTGTGTAACCTTAACAAGTATACATAACATAAACACAAATACAATTATTTCTCCTTGAACAGACTTGTCTAAAAGTCCTTCCAAGTTTCAAATTCCAATCACAACATATCCTCTGATACATATATCTATTCATCTCATCCGAGGATACTGGCTTCCATATTCTCAGTATTCTGGATTCTTAATTCAACAAATCAGTGTCTGTATATTATTGCAAAATCTGTAATTGGACAAATCCAAATTTTGGAATATTATACCTTGTAAAACAATGAACCTGGGTTTTGAAACTTCTGTCACCCATTGAACGGCCAGATTCTATACACTTATTTGGTGTCATAACGTACATTGCCGGTCAAAACTCAACATGGTACTGAATATGCAACTTTTCGCATACAATACATATACGCTCAAACTCTAATGCAAATTAACTCCTTGCTGTGTAAATTGTCTCAAGTTGCTTTTTCATTCTGACATGTACAAGAAATACACTCAAATACAAAACACAAATATATGTTTCATATACACTATTTGAGCGTCGCTTTTAAATGCACTGTTCAGCGTCCATTTCAAATGCGCTGTTTAGCGTCCATTTCAAATGCACCATTTAGCGTCCATTTCATATGCACCGTTTAGCGTCCATTTCAATCAACTGCGCTATCAAAGCGTCCATTTCACTGAAGACGTGAGCATTAGCAAGACTCATGATTCAACTGTTCATTTTAATTTGAATGTTCCAGCAATGTTTCCATGTTCATGTCACTCATCAATATAGCGATCTTCCTCTAATATTATGGTCCATTGTCCATACCGTCTGCATAATTTTCTGGGTCCATTCCTCTCACTGACACTGTACACAATATCACTATGTAATTTGTGTCTTGTGGCGTATCAATTTATCACATACTATTAACCTTCTGTATAAACCTATACATATCAAACCTAAAAACTTTCGTTTTCCTTTCCGCATAGGGTAAATCACGGTTCCTCAACACAACTTTTCACAATCACTTCCAGTGGTGCTCAATTTTCACTCCTTGTAATGGGTCGAAACAGGTAGAGATTTCCCACAAATTGAATAATTTCGCTCACAATTTGAACTCATCGAATTTTGTGGGTTTGCGAGCGCAACGTCCGTAGCGCGTTTTGTACTCAGCTGGTTGTTGACCTGCGGGTTGGGTTGGTGGGTTGACATATGGGCTGGGTTGGTGTATAGGTTGGGCTTCTGGAGCAGAGGTTGGTCCTTCTCTCGCACTCTGGAGTGGTGGTCTAGGTAGAGGCACAGCAGTTGGTTGTGTACTGCATTCACCGGAGTCTGCCTGGGCTGGGGCCTGGACCGGTTGGTGCCGTCTCGGAGGTAGGTCAGCCTGGTTTGACCTCTGCCACAGGGAGAGGTTGGTTGGTTCAGCCTCTGCAGTAGGTTGGCTCAGCCTCGGATGTTGCTCGGCCTGGTTTGACCCTGATGGTAGGTCAAACTTGCCTTTCCCAACGGATTTGTAAATTTGACCGTGGCGTGTGATCAAATTCACTCACCTGCAGGTTGGATTGGTCTGCAGCATATCGCACACTAGGCTGGATTGGGCCTGGCTGATTTGACCTTGGCGTTTGGTCAAATTCGCCTTGCCCCTGAAGAAGGATGTTTTGCTCTGGTAGAGACTGGTCAGACTGTTCTGGTCTGCGATGTGGGGTGGCTTGGCTCGATGTAGGACGTGGTGCCGCAGGCTCTGGTTTTGGGAATGTCACCTCCAAATAGTGAGGTACAGGTGGCTTAGATGGAGGAGGAACTTTGGGTGGTTGCTGGGTAGATGACTGGGGTTGAGTAGAGGACTAGGGTTGAGTAGAAGACTTCTCTCTCTGCAGGTCTTTTCTTGACCGGAATAGCTTTAGTCTGTTGTGGTGCACAACTTTCTTCCTCTCCCAATCGTGGATGTCAGAGATCTGGTAGGTAAGTCCGTCGTCTGAGGAGGACATGGCTTCATATGGGCCCGTCCAGTTTGGTTCAAGTTTGTTTCGGCTGTTGGTTGGATCATGTAGCCATACTACGTCACCTGGGTTGTATGTGGCGAGTCGCCACCTTTCGGTCGTAGTTTTCCTTCTGTCGACTTTGTGCATGCTCTGTTTGTTGTCTGACATGTACAAAGGCTTTCTTCAGGCGGCTACCCAGATTGGTGACATATTCTTGTGGTGAGGAGTGTGACGGCAGTGGCACTGGACAAGTGATGTTGACTGGTAGTCGGGCTTCCCTTCCATGGAGGATGAAGTAAGGTGTCAGTCTTGTGCTGGAATGAACACTAGTGTTATATGCCAACTGGACTTGAGAGACGTGAGAGTCCCACTCACCTCCTTTGTCTGCGAGATATTTGGCTAGCTGCTCTTTCATGACTCGGTTGGCCCTTTCGACTATGCCCGCTCCTTGAGGGTGGTAGGGGGATGACCTCGATTTCCTGATGCCGAGTTTGTTACACAAATCTTGCACTAGTCTAGACTGGAATTATCTGCCTTGATCTGTGTGGAGAGTTTCAGGTACTCCGTGCTCTTTGATGTAATCCTCGAAGATATGTTTGGCTACTGTCTGCGCAGTCTGGTCCTTCATTGGATATATGTTGGTGAATTTACTGAAGTGATCGATGATGACTAGGATGTAGCGAAAGCCTTTCCGTGAGATTGGTAGCTCTGCAATGTCGGCGAACACGATTTCGAGAGGATGGTCAGATGAGATGCTTTGTAGTGGAGATTGGTACTTGGGGTTTGGTAGACGAAATGATTCGCAGGCGTCGCATGTCTGACAGTAGTTCAAGATATCTCGATGCATGAATGGCCAAAAACAGGATGCCTTCGCCCTTTGGAGTGTTCTTTGTGTACCAAAGTGTCCAGCAGTAGGATCGCCATGTAGTTGTTTGAGAACTGTAGGGACCAGTGTTCTCGGTACAACAGCTTGTAGCCTGATATCACCGAGGTTATCTTGTGTCTTACGATACAGGATGTCATTAGTGATGACTAGACGATCATAGTTCCAAAGATAACGTTCTCATGTGAGGAGATTCTTGACGAATTTCTCTGGACGGTAACCTTCTGTCAAGTATGTCACGACTCGTTTGATGTCATCATCTTGTTGGTGCTGTCGCAGATCGAGATGTTGTGCAGAAAGACTAGAATTTTCAGGTGGTCCTTGCACTTGTGGTTGGTCTGCGACTGGATTCGACGTGGCTTGGTTTGTCGTAGAGCGAGTTTGGACGAGGCTGCACATTCTCCTTGGTTGTTAACTTCACGGAGAGTAAGCTCGTCCGTCGTGGTACATGTCTGATATGCAGTCTGTAGAGGGCTTGGTGGCACACGAGACAGAGCGTCAGCACTGCTGTTTTGATGACCTTTGCGATGTTTGATTTGAAACTTGTTGTATCCAAGAAGAGGCTGATGGTCCGTAAAGATCGTGAACTCCTGTCCTCGTAAGTAGTGCCGAAAATGACGAACTGACGCAACAACAGCCCAAAGCTCTCTGTCGTAGGTAGACCATTTCTGTTGGGTCGTGGAGAGCATCTGACTGAAGTAGGCAATCACTCGTTCTTTCCCCTCTTGTACTTGGGAGAGTACAGCGCCTATGGCAGTAAGGGAGGCATCAGTAGACAGGGTGAACGTCTGTGTGAAGTCTGGGTACGCCAGTAAGTGTGGTGTGGTGAGAGCTTGCTTCAATGTCTCGAAGGCGACTTCGCATTCATCTGTCCAGATGAATTTCGCCCCTTTGTGAGTCAGATTGGTCAGAGGAGCTGCAATCTTTGAGAAGTTTCGAATGAAGCGGCGATAGAAGGATGCTAGTCCAATGAACGAGCGAACTTGAGTTGGGTTGAGTGGACGTGGCCAAGATGCTACCTTCTTGGTATTGCTGGGATCTGGAAGTACACCGTTTGTGTTGATGGTGTGACCGAGGTATGTGACCTGCCTGCAAAAGAATTGACATTTTGATGGCTTCAGTTTGAGGCCAGCCCCTCGGAAACGCTCGAGAACATCTCGGAGATTGTGTAGGTGGTCATCAAATGTCTTTCCAAGCACAATGCAGTCATCCAGGTAGATAAGACATGTAGACCAGTGGAGGCCATGTAGTACTGCTTCCATTACCCGCTGAAAAGTCATGGGAGCATTGACTAGACCAAACGGCATGACGTTAAATTGATACAGTCCAGTCCCTGTTGTGAATGCCGTTTTGCCTTTGTCATCTGGATGTAGAGGTATCTGCCAATAACCACTTGACAGGTCCATAACTGAGAAGTAGGATGAAGACGATAGTGCGTCCATGGAATCATCTTGCCTTGGTATCGGATGCGAATCACGAACACAGAACTCTTACACATAGAAGAATCACACCCATTCACAACCCGCTGAGCTCGGTGTCGCCACCGCGCGCCCCGGATGTGACGCCTCAGTGCACACGCCGCCATGTTGCTTAGCGGAACCTCCGCAGCTCCTCGCGAGTACGGTACGGTCAACTCACTGATCGGGCAGTATGACAGCCGCTATAGCCCTTGATATTTACTTGAACTTGTAAACTGTCCAACTGGTACTTCTCAATCCAGCGTTGACCACAGATTCATGTACTCATTTATGTTATTTATTTCACACTCTTCCCTGAAAGTTGTCTGTATTGAAACAGGTGTTTTTTCCCCTTTTGGATAGATCTATTTGACTTCGGAGACGTGATCTGCTTTGGTATAAAATAATCTAAGACGCGCGCCTGTCCTTGTCTGTGTCCTGCCATTTTTCTGATACCCCTCTCAACCCTATGTCTTGCATTTTCCCCCCTCCAATGATATTGTAAGAAGATGTGTGTTCGTGCTTTTGATTTTTCTCCCATTAAACAGGTCAAATTAAATTTCCAGTCAGTCCAGTTGTAAAAATCAATGATTTGTGGATATGATCATGTAATACATCTTCCCCATCTGACATATACTCGTTCAACATATTAGAAATTTGGAAGACAACATCACCTTAATTATATATATTCCTGCTGTTATCATTATCATTAGTAGTGTGTAGTACAATGTAGTTATCACTATTGCACATATTGGTATAGAAAGCAATAGGCCTATAGGCATATATACACTGTATATCTGTATACATGAAATAAAACAGAAATCGAGTTCATGCTAATCACCGACAATTTATTTCACCGCACCAATTTTTGAGCGATTTGCAACAACACTTGAGAAAGAGCGAATCGCTCAAATATTTGTGTGCTGTAAATAAATTGTTGGTGACCAACATGAACTTGGTTCCTGTTTTACTTTCGATATCATGATATTGCTGCACCAACATGTAGACTACCCGGTACTCAATCAATATACATATATATATATATATATATATATATATACATATATATAATTATCTATGTATGTATATATATATATATATATATATATATATATATTCACACACTCACACACACACACACATTACAAACATGAACTCCTTTCGAGATTGTCTTCCCACAAAAAAACAGGAAGTTAAGTTGGACAGAGTTAATTTTCCTGATTTTTTACAATTTATTTGACATTTATCAAGGTCAAAGTTGATTGCTGAGAATCAACCACAGTACAGCGATATACCATTTGCTTGAAGTACACGTACCATTATCATACCTAATACGGCGGCTATAATCACAGGCAGTACATGCGTCAGGAACATGTTATGCAGATGATAGGCAAGACCACCAGTGTCCCAAATTTGTGACAACTATTGTAATCACAAAAGCAAATGCATATATACATCTATAATGGACATGCACTAGGGCAACAACATAAAATTCATGAATAATGAACACTGTCTGGCAAGATTATCTAAGGCAATACATCAATATAGTGCACAATTTCACTTGCCCTTGATAGCTTCAAGCGTGATTCAAAAAGAAAATCCTAATGAGTGTAAAAACGCACTATGGTATAGTATGAAAACATATTGTGTTGATCCGCATGCACTATGGCAATATAAATCTACGAATTATGGACACTGAAAAGAACACCAAAGGCATTCCTGGTAACAGTATTAAAGGCAATACATTTGTAAATGTAAGATTTCACTTGTACTTGTTAGCTCAGCATGATTCAAAATTAAATCCTTAGTAATGAGTTTAACAAAAACTACCCCATACACTGTATAGTATGAAAATATAATTTGGTAACAACATGTAAGCAAAACAAGTATCACAGATATATACAACATAATGTTGTATATCACGAAAGCAAATGCCTGTATAATCAACTATCATGCAATATAACAACAACATAAAATCCATAAACAATGAACACTGTCGGGCAAGAATATCAAATGCATTCTTGGCATAACAATATCAACTAAAGGCAATACATGAACATCTGTATAATGCAAGATTTCACACACACCCGTTTGCTTCAAACGAAATTCAAAGTGAAATCTAAAGAGTGTGAAAACATACTACACTGTATCTCAAAGTATGTACATGTAGGCAAAACAAGTGTCACAAATATGACAACTACATGTCTTGTATATCATAAAAGCAAATGCATGTACAATCACTTAGCATACAATATAGCAGCAAAATAAAACCATGAATAATGGACACTGGCAAGAATATAAAAAAAATATCAAAGGTTATACTGTATAATCCATGATTTCACTTGCACTTGTTCGCTTCAAGCGCAATTCAAAATGAAATCCTTATGAGTGTGAAAACATACTATGGTATAGTAAGAAATGTTAACGTGGCAACAATATGTAGGCAAGACAAGTCTCGCAAATACACGTATGAAAAATATTGCATATTGCGAAAGCAATGTTTCATGAACATGCATTAAATTGGCAATGTGGCAACAACATAAAAATAAATCCATGAATAATGGACACTGTTTGGCAAGAATATGAAAGGCATTCTTGGCAATGATAACAAAGGCAATACATTCATATACACATGTAGTGCAAAATTGCACTTGCTCTTGTTAGGTTAAGCACCATTTAAAATGAAATCCTGCAATATAGTTTGAAAGAACAGAAGTGAATGTGATAAAAACCTAAAATGGCAATAGACCTCAAAACGCTTTATCCTGGCAAGGAAAGCGCATCATTTAGAAACAAGACACCAAACAGGTTAGTCATCGCATTCTTCATCAGCGACCAGGATGCGATGTGATGGTAGATTAAAATCCGTTTCTGAAGCAGACATACACAGAAGGGTATATGTCTGCTCCTGGTCGGACGGATTTCAAAACTAAAACTCAAATTTCAAACACCTAACATGCAAAATTACAATTTGTTCTTCTGCATGTACCCTCATGAGATGTTGTGGAAAGTTGAATAAAGTTGGTACAGCATCTGCCCGCAGCCTTGTTATCTGGCCGCTGTGATCGAAGTACTTCTCTTCAAAGTGGTCAGAACACAAGGTAGAGTATGGTTTGGGAATCCAGTGGTCTCTTCTCATGTTCACAATCCATCTTTGGCAAAGAGCAACACCCCTTCTTGGAAATCTAGGATTTTTAACACACAGAGAACATATATGATACATGTGAAAATTATTACCATATCAGATTTGTATAGACCTCATATTCATAATCATAAAACATGTGTACCTACAATACAACTATGGCAAGCATGATGATGATTGCATGCATGGACATGGTCCATGGAAAGCTCCTGATAATACTAGAGTACACAATCAGTCTAGACAATCTAGTATCAAACGACTGTAGAGTGTTGTTACTGACACTGACCCACCACTAGTACTGTGACTCTAGCTAGACAAGAATAAATCTACGTGTAAAGTTTACACCTAAGCTCAAATTTACATAAATAGATAGTACTTTTTTCATGTACAAAGCTGCTTGCCCCAACACACAACGTACAGAGTGTATAGCCCCAGGGCCTAAATTAGGCCTACTTGATCTTTTTTATTTTGCATATTTTGGTAGTTGGTGGTAAACAGATATATCGACGGCAAACACAAAATCCAGTGTCTGGGACTACCTTTGCTACTGCGCTCACAAGAAAGCCAACATACGACCGATCCGCCTAACTGTAACGTTACTTGGGAAATTAATTACTTGTTATTCTCATCATGGCTTGGTGTCAAACTTACCTGTTTCCAAATCCTTTTGTCAAGTGATTTGTGCGGTTTACAGCCGCACAATACGGCATTTTAATGCCTCGCTCAGGGTCTCGGAACGTCAGAAAAACACGGTGCAACATGCAGTCACTGTATGTGGATGGCGTCTGCTGGGATTTGCACGCAAAAAAGTTCCGCTAAGCAAAATGGCGGACGTCACGTGACAATGAGTCGAGCGACGGCGACAAAACGGGTGGCGAGTGATTCTTCTATGTGTAAGAGTTCTGTGATCACGAACCGTCACAGCATTAAGGGCACGATTGTCAATGCAGAAACGATAGGTATTATCCTTCTTCTTGACCATTACAATGGGGCTCGCCCGCAGGCTACAGCTCTCCGCGATGATTCCCCTTCTGAGTAGGTCGTCTACTTGAGACTGGATTTTCGTTCGCATGGCAGGGGAGGTGCGGTACGCTCGCTGACGAATATGGACTTTGATTGTAGTGTTGATGTGGTGGTGAGCTAAATGTGTCTGACCGATGTCCTCAGAGGATGAACTAAATATGTCGGAGTGGGCTGAAAGCAGCTGCTCTGCCTTCTCTTTCTTCCTCGCATTCACATCAGGTGGAAGTAAGGATGTGGAAGTAAGATCCCACCGCTGCCACCAGTTGTAGGGCTCCGGGTTCGCTCACATATTAGTAGAGGCAGTACAACTGGGTGGAAGTTAGGATGAGTCCTGAAGTGGTGGACTGGATTTTTGGGTGCTTGCAATTGTATGTGTACCATCCAGAATTTCATACTCCTCTTGTAGATCGCCTGTTATGGAGTAGAACTGTCCAAGTGTGGTGTTTGCCAATATATCGACTGGCTCTTGCGAAGGGTTGATGAGTCGGATCAGAATGGGATTGGGATGAGGTCAGCTTGAGTAGGAGATAGTAGGCCATGAACGTGAGTTTCACACAAGGGCTTTTCCCACCAGTGAGACATTGCATTTCAAGGGTACTTGGTGTTGGTGCTTGTTCACAAGTGGTATCGTCTGTCCCGACATGTGAAATGTGGAGGTAGAAAGGGAGGCATCATTCTTGCAGAAGAAGTCCCATCCAAGAATAACTGGGTGTGTGATGTTTCTGGCGACCATGAATTTGTGCTCACCTGTCATGTTTCCCAGATGTTTCGTTGCACAAACTGTCCCAACAATGTCGATTGATTCTCCGGTCACTGATGTTGCAGCTGTCATGGACTTAATGAGGGGGCTCCTTTTGGGATTTTGGAACAGACTCCCAAAAGTCATAGCTGATGATCGATGTATGTGCTCCGGAGTCTAAAAAGGCTACGACGTAGGTATTGTGTACGATAACTGGGATGTAGGGTGGCTTTGGGTCAGGTTGGTTGTGTTGAGTATGGATATGGGCTTGGGTAGGCTTGGCTGATGATTGGCCCTCATCACCAGCTAATTGAAGTTTCCCGTCTCATCTGCGAAGTGGACTTGACGACCGTATGCTTGTTGGCGCCAATCCCCTTGTGATGAATGACTAGGTGTCCAGGTGGAGTTGGAGTAGGGTGGAGTCCTATCTCGAAAGTGTTGACTCCTCGGTTGGTAGGCAGCTCGCTGTGGACTGGGAGAGCGATATCGACTGTCTGAGCGAGGACTTGGTGAACGTCGGTGGTACTCGGCTCGTGGACTGGGAGATTGAGAACGTTGTTCATGTCCACTATGAGAGTACTCTGCTTGTAATCTCGGTGGGTGACGATGCCTGTAGTCTGGTGCATATCTGTGTTCTAGACTTGGTGACCTGTACCTGCTGCTATTCTATCGCATTGATGGTCTCTGGTCACGGTAGTGAGAGTATCCATGGTGTTTATTCGGGCTTGGTGATCTGGCTGGTCTGTGTTGCCCATCTCGCTCTAGCTTGAGACTGAGTTGGTCCATTTTCTTTTCCAGTTCATCAAGGCGTTTCATCATTTGAACATAGAGCATGTCCTTGTCAACCGCTGAGATAGAAGCAGTTGGGGCTTGTTGGTTTGCTCTTTCCACACGAACTGCAATGTTGAGAGCATCCATCGTTTTTGTACCCCCTAACTCATGAATCTTTTACTGTAAAGCTGGATCAAGTCCTGCAGTGAAACGTCTGAAGGATTCTCCTTCCTTGGCTTCCTTGTCATACTTTGGGAAGGCTTCTTCCACCATCGTGATTATCGCTGCCGCATACACCTCAAGTGGTTCCTCAGGGTGACGCTTACGAGCTGTGATGCACGATTGGAAGGTCTGGAGGTCCTGCTCCCTTCCAAAAACCTTTGATAATTTCTCTCTCATCACTTTGAAGTCTTTCTTTTCTGATTCAGACAGTCCTTCCCACAGAATAAAAGCTGGTCCTGCTAAACGTGCTGGTAGAAGCAAGTGTATCCTGTCTGATGCACCCTGTATAAATTCTGCAGCCAACTCAAAACGTCTGATCCATTGATGGAAATCTTTCCCATCATCACCTGAAAAAACTTCTGGTAAATCCATCCGAAAAGAACTCATAGTGGTCTGTCTCAATGAACTGGCTACTAGTTAGCATGGGAAGATTCACTACTTGTCCGAAGAATACCAGCGTTTACAAGCTAAACTGATGGCAGGTAGTGTATTAAGCTTCCTTATTGAGTAGCAGCAGTTTCAATATAATTGCACAAATTTGTAGAATGGAGGAAGTACTCACCAAAAGCAGTTGATTTCAAATCAAAATTGGCAGAAGGAATCTCTATATGCACAAGTTTCCAAATCCAAAGTGGTAACAAAATTCACCTTATGTAATTCAAGATGGCGGATGCACGCACAAAACACATGGGCAATCCAAGATGGCGGATGCAAGCTATCTGCACAATGGTATAAGTACAGGGCTACATTCAAGATGGAGGGTGAAAACATGTGCTTTCCAAAATTCACTTGAGTATATGAAGCAGGGTGAATTCACAAATCGAGTGTAGGATGCTGCAAAATCTCAGTGATCCACTCCGAAAATGTCTGCCTGCGCAAAATGGGAGCACCGCTGCCACCAGTTGCAGGGCTCCGGGTTCGCTCACATATTAGTAGAGGCAGTACAACTGGGTGGAATATGCAGCTGACACATGACTTGCTTGTACGAGATCTCCTGGCGAACTGTCCTTCCCAGCCATTTTATTGTATAACTGATTCTTGTTCAGGCACTTGCCATTCAATGAATATTCATTATACAAATAAGTTAACAAAGGATCTGAATATTCAGGAGGCTCAACACAGGATCTCAACAAAAGGATAAGTTACTATTCATGACTCATATATGTAAATTGGTAACAAGGATGGTTGCACAGATAAATATTAATGGCAGGGAAAACCAATCAGGAGAAATGGAGGGAAATTCAAACAATAGCTCAGGTACTGGTAGGACATGGAGATGTGCCTTGGTAGGTATAGAAGGAGAGTGGAGTGTATCATAATGTGAAAGAGGTGTGACATGGTGAATTGTATAGGAGGAGAGAAAATCTGAGCTCACTTAACACAGGGAAAATAAATTCAGTTCAAAATACGTCTCTACATTATCATTGTTATCATTATTACTATTAGTAGTAGTAGTAGTAGCAGCAGTAGCAGAAGTAGTAGTAGTAGTAGCAGCAGCAGCAGCAACAGCAGGAGTATTATCATTGTTTTCATTTGCTTGTCAGTCGAGCCGGTAGGTTTATCACTGGTCTGACAAAATGCTATGAGAACCCATAAGCAAATGGCTCGAGTCCCACCAGAGTATGGTAGCCCATGATGTTTTCTCACGGTTAGTGCTCAGACACTGCCTTGTCGGTGGTAATTGTCAATCAGTTGCAAAGCAAAAAGTAGACAAACACACAAAATAACATAAAAACAAACTCGACGCAAAATCCTGCCATTGCATAAAGACCATCATAGTTTCACCTTGCATTTAAAAACAAACATTGTGTCAAAAGCACCAGAATTCAATTGAATGATCAATCTTCGCTGGAGTAAATGTCGGCAGCTGAGAGTAATTATTAATGAGAAAATGTCGTATCTCCACATTAAGCTTCGGCGGAGGACATTTCATCGGAGCAGTCATCGATAGAGCAATGTCGGCGGAGCATTTGTCGGCGGAGTAATTATCTGCGTAACAATCATCGGCCTAGTAAGTGCCAGCGAAGCATGCCGTGTTATTGATGATAATAATGATATTACTAGTAATTATACTGATACTTATGGTAATGATAATGATCAAAACAATGATGAAATTATTGATACGGAAGATAATGATGAAAATAACAATAACAGTAAAGATAACAACAAGGATGACATGCTCTTAGTTATCCGAAGTAGCCTCTTAAGTTTGAATGACTAAGAGCATAATTATTGTCCTTTCATCATTATCTTCCCTGTCAATAATTTCATTAACATTACCATAAGTAATGATATCATAATCATTATCATCAATGACATGGCATGCTTCGCTGGCATTTGCTCCGCAGATAATTATTCAGCAGATAATTATTCCGCCATCAATTGCTCCACCGTCAATTGCTCTGCTGACAATAAAAAATTGCTCCGCCGTTATTTCTCAGCTGACAATTGCTCCGCCGATATTTGTTTTATCGTTGCCATTGCTCTCTACCAGTGGGTCCTAGCATTACCAGGTACTAATCATACACCTAGGTCCAAAGGGATACTGTGAACAAAACATCGATATGTCAAAGGATAAAAGCACCAGGGGATGTTCGAACCAAGGATCTTCGTTTTAACATCAAGAGTCCCATCCGCCACATCACGGTACTCTTGTAGTTATGGTAATGTTATCGTTATGATGGTGATAATAGTTGTTTTTCTTTTGGGGGGAGGGGCTGTCATCCGGTTGAAGTTTAAAGCGTTGTATTAGAAAGGGAAATGATCTAGTTCAAGTAATGGCTCGATGAACGGGGCTGCAAAACACCGCGGATTGAGTATGAAGCGCAGAAAGTCATCTGACGCCCCTAGCGTTTGTTGTGATTGCATTCAGTTTGGTGGCACATTGCTCGCTGCAGTGGGAACAATCAGAATAAGGAGGAGGAAAAAAGAATCTCCAAAAATAAAACAGCTCCAAGTCATGTTCTCAAACGGAGAGAGGATCATGCCTTGCACGTAATTTTGCCAATAGCACGAGCAGAATGAAGAAGGAACTAATGTAGACCGTGTTCTCTTTTTCTATTATCATAATTAATAATATCATTTCGGCACCAGAAATAAGATCTTGCTTTCATGGTAGAGAGATGATCCAGAGGATATCTCCATGTTATGAGATTGCACCCAAAGGATGGTATCCTCCATATCTCCCTCCCCTTCCATCTCTCTCTCTCTCTCTCTCTCTCTCTCTCTCTCTCTTTTCCAGTCTTCTTCCTGACCTATCTACCAATCTCTCTTCTTTCTCTCTCCCTCTCCATCTGTCATTACATCGCTTCTACCTTCTTTCTCTGACTCTTCCTCTATCTCCGCCCACCTAATGACCTACTTACTTTATCTCTCTCTCTCTCGTCGTATTATGATTACTTCTCCTTCTTTCTTTCATGACCTCCTGTACCGAATCCATCTTCTTTTCTCAATAATTCCTCTAAACATTTCTTTCTTTCCTCCTTTTTCTCTCTCTTACATCTATTACTTTTGCTCCATGATATTACATCATCGAATATCTGTTTATAGCATTTACTATTGCATACATCCATTTCGTTTTACCTATTACCATTTAATTTCTACATCAATTAGGCGTGGAAGACAAGAAAATGGGAAGACATAGCATCACAGAGTGGGTATGTCATAAACAAAATAAATGCTCCTCTGGGCAATCAAAGTATCGGGTTAAATTGCCACCAAACTACCATCAAGCGCTTAGACATGTAATGTGAAGTGCATCATAAATTTATATTATTATCAACAATACAGACTTATATTATCATTACTATCATTATTATTATTATCATCATCATTATTATCATCATCATCATTATTATCATTACCATTATTATCATTATTATAATTATTATCATCATCATTATTATCATCATCATCATCATTACTATTTTATCATTATTATTGATACTATTATTATTGTTATTATTATTATTATTATTGCACCATTATCATCATCATTATTACGATTATCATTTTCATTATCATAATATGTACCATAAATATATAGTTGCTATTTTATCATCATATTTATTACATACGACTTTGTGTTTTATCAGCTATGCTGTTTTGCTCCGGCATTACATAAAAAAGTACTATATAATAAAAAATGCAAGATTAAACATACAGTGTATTGTGTTTCGTTATGTAGAAGAATATTATGATGATGCATTTGAAAGCCAAATCAATCAGGTTAATATTTCATTCTAAGTTAAGAAAATACTTAAGCAGTATATTTCATTTGTATTTTGATCTGTTTTATACTTAAAACCGAGGTGCATCAAACTTTTTAATTAGGCTAGGCCAAGCTTCCCCGGTTAAAGTTATAGGAGTATGCATAAATTCTCATTAATCTTGGCAGCTACAAACGAGAGAAATCCGCTGAGCGTATATATCTCACCGCAGAATTACATTTGCCTTTTTCCCACTTTTTCGAAACGATGATAACACCGGATTGACATGATGCCCTAAAATCACGGTTGCTAGAAATTATAGGATAAGACATTGAAACGAAACAGTGGATAATGATAAAGAGAGCTACCCAGCTGGTTCCCTGGATAGCTCCTGCTGTGATGCATGATTCTTGGGCCTGCCTCCGGAGTAAAAACTCTGGGTGTATACATGGACGGAGACGAAGCGTTACACAACGTCAGTTTTAATCCTAAATCCCCTAAATCAGAGTGTGTCCATGCCAGATGCAAGCCGCGTGGTGCTGATAAACAATGCCAAATTTAGAACTCTGTCGGAAGGGTAGAAGACGGCGCCATTTTCATATTCTCTCCCCCCCCCCCCCCCCACCACCACCATCACCACCACTCAATATTCTGTTTTCATTTCGACTTACTGGAGCAAACCGTATTCTATTTTGGCTATAATATTACATGTAGTACATACTTAGTCAGCATTTTGTACATTCAAATCTTCGTAATTACGTCCAATCTCTGCCTTTGACTTCAGTGATTAAATCATCTTTCATAACAGCGAGAACCACATACATTACCGACGTTTCTATACTTTTCTACAGCAAACTCGTACACAATGCATTACTCTCTCTCCCTCCCTCCCTTACCCCCTCTCTCTAACACACACTACCAATTGTACACAGTCATAAGTAATGAAAGATTAACGAAGAGATCCATTAATTACATACTAAAACACTGCCGTCTGTCATGAAAAGCGAAGATAAAATGTTTTGGTGTTCATGAGTTGTGAAGCCTTCATAAATGACTACGATGCTGTATATACCGATGATTGTACTGTATAATATATAAGATATGACTACATGTGCACACAAACAACACACTTACGTACACAGACACTCATACATATATATTGTTATGCAATATCTTTGTATTATATATATATATATATATATATGTTGATAAGGTAGTCCACGTGTTGGCAAGATAAAAAGATAAGTAACAAAACTGCAACAAAGTTCATGCTGTATTCACCAACGGTTTATTTCTTCACACAAATTTTCGAGCGTCTCGCCGCCCTTTCTCAAGTGTTGCAGTTTTGTTACTTATATATATATATATATATATATATATATATATATATATATATATATATATATATCTAACGGAGAATCAAGAAATAAACTAGTAATGCATTATTTCGCCAATAAGAATGAGATTATTGTACTCAAATTTTCGGTGGCCTCCACCTTCTCCATATAGGCGTCGAGACTCCTGAAGAGGTGGAGGCCACCGAAAATTTGAGTACAATAAACTCATTCTTATTGGCGAAATAATGCATTACTAGTTTATTTCTTGATTCTTCGTTAGATATATATATATATATATATATATAAGTAACAAACACACACACACACACACACACACACACATATATATATATATATATATATATATATATATATATATATATATAAACACATATATATGTTGCTTGAAGGTTTGCATGGTGAAGTAAATGAGGGAAAAAGGTTTGCGGTGACACATGGGTCATATATGCATATATGCATATATATATATATATATATATATATATATATATATACATATATGCATCATTCGTTGCGCACTTTTATTTCTATAATTTTTATATTGTTATATATAATTACTTTCCCTTATTTACTCAAAGTCCCCACATTTTGTTCTCTCTGAGGCCCCCTCGAAATCAAGTAAATGGTTATGGTGGCGGTCCCCTGTACTTTTCAAATATCATTTCCAATAGATTCATGTCATGATAACATGTCATGATAACATAAGAATTTTAGCACTTTTATTTGTAAGGAATATAAAATTTAAAAATATATCAGTTATTTCGGCAAATTACATTGTACTTGTATTGATTCATGTATCCAATGTACGTCATGACGTTATCTAAGTATCATGTTATATAATCATAACTTCGTTTCTGTTCGAAATATACAGAAATAAACTAAACCAAACCAAACCAATCATGTTGATTTCTTTTACATTCAATTATGAGTTTGTTTAGCTTTGTTTTCGCTATGGAAAAAGAAATGTCCAACTGTCTCTTTATTTCACTTTCAGCTACCTTTTTGTCCTGTGTATATGTGATCAAAACCTAAAATGGCATTAAAACGCTCCATTCCGCTGAATGAAGAGTCTGTGTAAAACAAATAAATTTTAAGTAGAAAAATAAAGTTACGACAAAGGGAAACTGGAGTCAGTCAACCTGAGTATAATTATCATAAACTGCTATAACCGAAGAAGTCACTGTTTCACACCAGCGCAGCGCAGCACTCCACCAATTTTTAGTCAGACCAATGGAAAATTAGCACGTCACAGCTCGACCAGGGACGTGGCTGTCCATGCAGGTCCCGGCAGAAACTTTTTAGCGTACAGAGTAAACTAACAACATTCACAAGCATAATATGACACTCAGTCTGTTGGATGGTGTGGTAGCGTCATGTTCGTACTTGCCTTCGGCAGTTTGCATCTATAAAAAAAAGGACAAAAACATAGGCCCTAGTTTTAAAAAATACATAAATCCGGTATAGTTCAATAGATTACATGACGTCCATGAGTCGAACCCGCAAAGCCCTGTTCTGGTTTCTGTTTTGTTTTTGTCTTTGTTTATTCGTTTGTTTGTTTGTTTGTTTTGCTGTTGTGTTTTTACTCGGATGAGTAGCAAGATGTTTTACTAAACAAATGGACGTCAATGGGCAAGCTTTCACTACATTAAAGGCGATGCATTTAAGATAGAACTACATGTACCATGATAGCAAAGATATAACTACTTTAAAGACGTAACTCCGTTGATCATATCGACAGCCTTGTGTTATGAAAATGTCACTAGACCCCTCTGTCAATTTCATTATGCCCTCATCGATTACAGCCTTACATTCTAGACATACATAACGAATTCTCGCCTTCAGCAGCAATCTGATTTGGTGTTAAGGTTGTTGTTCACGTAAATTTTGAAGCATCGGGTGTATCCACTTAGCCCGGTAGCCATAATTATTCCCGACTATGGGATAATAAGGCGACGAGAACGCTAATAAGAAGCCTCCGAATCGTATTCCTGGTGGAGAAACGTAACACCGTTCAAACATCATCACTGAACACGCGACATCCCATTGCAGATCGCAGGCTTTTTGGCGGGCCCCTTGCGAGAAATCGAGGAATGTTCGAAGTAGAGCACGTCGCGGAGATATAGCTCGTCTGCTCTGTCATCCCGCCAATGAAGATGGAAGGGGTGGGGTACAGTGAGGAGCGGCAAAGGCCGAGAAAGGAGGAGAAAAATGAGGAAAACGATTCAAGACCGCACGAGAGGGTCAGAAAAAGGGGAAAGAAAACATCTCTAATCGAGCTCGAAATACTCTCGTCTCCAGGCAGTAGCACCACGCGCTCAAACCTTGGGTAGAGAGAGAGACTGCGTTGTCATCCTACAATCAAGGAGCTAGCTATAACACAGTTTACAACATCTTCTAGTTCCCACTGAAGTGCCAATATCTGCGCAACTGGAAACCTCTTGATCATAGTATCCGATTGGTCTGTAGATAGACATATAATTTGTCCTCATGACTATTATGTCATTGCTCTTTACGAGGAGAGAGATATCGAGAATAACACATTTCTTATCCGACTCTCTAAACCGTTAACAGCAATAAAATGACGATAATATTAACACATATATATATGTGAGTGTATATAACATAATTTATATATATATATATATATATATGTATATATATAAATATATGTATATACATTTATATATCTATATTTATATATACTGTAATATACATATATATATAAATATGTATATATATATATATATATATACAAATATATGAATATACATATAAATATATGTATATATATATATATATATATATATATCTGTATACATATTTATATTTATATATATATATATATATATATATATATATATATGTGTGTGATAAAAACCTAAAATGGCATAGATCTATATAAAACGCTTTAAACATGCGCTTTCCTCGCCAGGATATAGCGTTTTATGTAGATCTATGCCATTTTAGGTTTTTATCACACACACACACATATATATATATATATTAGCGTTTACACAAGATCACTACATGTTTATCAGTGCTTTATTGCTACTTTATTGCCTGATGATCACATCCCATGCGGTGCGTGAAACTCGTATAGCAATTAAGCATTGATGAACCTTTAGTCATCTTCTTGTGTAAACGTTATCATTATATATGTATATGTATATGTATATATATACATATATCATATGCATATATACATATATATATATATATATATATATATATATATATATATATATATATATATATATAGTAAACGAATCAGTAGAAGAAGAACGCCGTAAAAAAATAATAATAAATCCTAGATCTTGAAGATCTTAAAAACGGAGCATAGCTCTCAAATACTGAAAGGCAAGGTCACACTCTTCATCAGTGCCCATGGTGTGACAAAAGATCTTAATCAAACCCGTTTCTGAAACAGACATGAAAACACGTCTGATCATGGGCAGACGGATTTTGAAACTCACCTTTCAAAGAAGTCACCGCGCTAAACAGATGGAGGTAGCGCAGTGTCCATAGTGACGCATCCAATGACGCGTAGTCATGACTGCAAGATGACATGGCAAATCTCCGGCTCCAAAACAGTGAATCTGAAAAGGGCCTCATCGCCAACAGTCGGAAGAGTAGCAGAAAAAGTACACAGTACAGAAACGTAATAAGAAAATTGGTCTGCTCGGCATCTTGATGATAATAAGTAAACGAATCAGTAGAAGAAGAACGCCGTAAAAAATAATAAATCCTAGATCTTGAAGATCTTAAAAACGGAGCATAGCTCTCAAATACTGAAAGGCAAGGTCACACTCTTCATCAGTGCCCATGGTGTGACAAAAGATCTTAATCAAACCCGTTTCTGAAACAGACATGAAAACACGTCTGATCATGGGCAGACGGATTTTGAAACTCACCTTTCAAAGAAGTCACCGCGCTAAACAGATGGAGGTAGCGCAGTGTCCATAGTGACGCATCCAATGACGCGTAGTCATGACTGCAAGATGACATGGCAAATCTCCGGCTCCAAAACAGTGAATCTGAAAAGGGCCTCATCGCCAACAGTCGGAAGAGTAGCAGAAAAAGTACACAGTACAGAAACGTAATAAGAAAATTGGTCTGCTCGGCATCTTGATGATAATAAGTAAACGAATCAGTAGAAGAAGAACGCCGTAAAAAATAATAATAAATCCTAGATCTTGAAGATCTTAAAAACGGAGCATAGCTCTCAAATACTGAAAGGCAAGGTCACACTCTTCATCAGTGCCCATGGTGTGACAAAAGATCTTAATCAAACCCGTTTCTGAAACAGACATGAAAACACGTCTGATCATGATCATATATATATATATATATATATACATGTATATATATATATATATACGTATACGTATGCCTTAAGTTCCTTTCAAAATCTTGCCAATTGTCTTGCAAAGCCTCGCACGTTTCGTGAGAGTGGTGACACCTTTTCTGTGAGTACATCCTCACCTAGTTCCGTCAGAAAACAGAAGTTGGCTACAGAAAATAAAGAGTGGTTGGTCAGAACTAGAGATCAACTTGCCTCCCGGTTTTGCAAAAAGCAATCTGTGATCACTGAATACCAAATGGATATTGAAAACCACAAATAGAGGGCGGCGAGAGCGCTCAGTGGAGATACGCCCCTAGAGATCCGGAGTTCGATTCCCGTTCCGAGCATTCATCATCGGACAGGGTGCAGCATGTAGGTCTACAATGTCTAGTTAGTGATGACCATGTATTACTGGGATAATACAAAAATATAATGGTCACACAAGGAACTTCGAGATCATCATCAGTGATACAAGTAACAGGAGAGGTTATATGAAATGTAGCATCACAATTATAAGTAGCATTGTTTCTAACAGCTTCATTTCTACTACTTACTTATAACTACTACCACTACCACAGCTCTTACTACTATCATAACAATTATCACTTTCATTATCACCATCACCGTCTTCTTCTTCTTCTTCTTATTATTATTATTCCTCTTCTTCTTTCATTTTCATCATTATTTCACGCGAGAAAAATCAGTGATTACCTGGCAAATGCACTAAAATAACTGCTTAGAGATGACCCTAAAAGTTTGGCAGCAAAGCTTGTCCGAGGTTCAATCTAATTCTAAGAAAAGTGGCGGGATCTTTGGAAGTGAGCTGCTGTGGGTCTATCTTCCATTGCAGAATAAACACTTCCAGTCATCGAGTTATACAAGCTTACAGGAAGTATAAATCAAGAGCAAGACACAGGACTTGTGTTCAAGATTATGGCAGTGGGTCTAGCGTTCAAATGAGTATCGCAAGTTTGCCTTCCATGCATTCTTATACAAGCATCAGTGTACTACAATGTTGTATAAATTAGTTCTTTCACTTCTGGGTCTAAAGAAGTTTTTAACGATCCCTTAATTTCAGGGTTTGGGGGATACCTGTGTGCCCCCCCCCCCCTCAAAAAAAAACCCAACAACACACAACAACAACAGACCATACACAGCGGACAATGGACGATGAATGATCACAATACAGTGTAGCTCGTTTGAGCCTTTAGCTAAGATGAGCTACGATCTTACACTACTTTTCACTGACGAAAGACTACAAAGAGACCGAATCAATGTTTATGATCTGTTTCGCCTCGCATTACATTTATTGTAATTCACAGCATAATGGGCAATGACAATGAAAAACACAAAATATGTGGGCTACAGGAATACATGTTTTTCTCATTATGCCCTCTATGGCCATTGATTATCTCTGAGCTTTACACAGAACAAGGCTTATTGCATTTGAAGTTCTTTTAATCATTTAGGCTAATGATAGTACATGTACAGTCAGATGGACTTGTGGAAAAATATATACTATGGTCTCACATTGTACATTAATTTTCTAATTGTATGGTTGTTATACGCATCACACCACCACCAAATCCACCACAGCACAAAGAAAACACATACACCGTATGTATCATTCTACAATACACATTTGATAAAGTTATTGATTTACACATCATTATAGTGTCTGCATCTCTGTAATGTTAACTTTAATCCTTAAAAATAACAACACACACACACACACCCTGAGACACAATAAAGTGTAATGGAAACACAATGCAGTGAAACATGGTCATACACACATCTGACATGGAAACAAAGTCGTGAGAATGGCCATATACACGTCTGACATGCACCTGACTGTAATTCTACTAAAAGCCAGCTGTTGAAGAAAACAAGATGTTTTCCTTGTGTGTGTTTTGTTTTTGCTGGCCAGATATCATGGAAGAAGCAATCCTCAACTCCATTCAGCATTCCTCAATACCTAGACATAATTCAAAAACACATGAACGGACCCAGAAAAATAAACACTTTTAAAAAAGCCTACTGAGAAGCTTTCACATACCTGGTATGAGACTATTACTGTCCCCGCAGGTAGATATATTCCAATTACTGTCCCTATATAGATATCCTCCCTCGCCGGCTTTCAGCATGATGGTATTCCCCTTCGTACCCCCCCCCCCCCCCCCCCCCATTCTCGCACACAAGAAATACGGAGAGATATCTTCAATGTTGCAGAATAGGACCCTGACATCCTCACTTCATCACAAAATTAATCAAATCAGGATTTATTTTTCTTTCGGTGTTCATGTCATCCTTCAGTCCCTCAACAATATAACAGTCTCTCTACAGGGCCCGATACAGCCACGATGAAACAGCATGAATTTTAATTTGATACTCCAATTGATATACTTTTAACTAAAACTCATTAAATCTCTTGCGGGTGACTGCCATCACTTTGATATGAAGCATGCCGTATATATTTGTCAACATTTGTTCAATTTATCAAAATGCACTTGATGGAAACGGACTGGCATTAGAAACCATCCTATTGAATTCATTAAAATGATCAAATTTGTTGATCCTGAGTTGCATACAAATCAAATGCCAGCAATTCACATTAGAATTAGGAAGATTTTTATCAAGAAAAAAAAAAATACTGTTCAAGAAAGAATGCATTCTAAATGTTCATTGTACTTTGTCCCACAAAAGACAACCCCTGATTTATACCATTCATTTGTTTCACTTCAAGTAAACATTTGCTTGTCTAACACAAATTCTACTTGTAAAGGCAAGTTTGTTTCAGTAAAAATGTCCTGTGCTTGGGTCCATGCTTTTAAGCCAACTCTAAAATAATATTGATACTTGTCTCAATAAACCCACACGAGTATTGAACATATAATGAAGGATAGGGTTATTTAGCGTTGTGGGCGGCCATAACAGGCGGAAAGAAATCACAGAACTGTAACTGCACCGGCTCTGTTCAGAAAATTCCTCACACTTGAACTATTCTTGTTTCACTTTTACAATACCTAGTATCATGACTCAGGAACTGTTTTGGTGTACATTCTAAGAAGCAGTTTGCTCACACATACACTGTACACATACACGCCATATAGAATGATATGAACACTCACTGTCTTTCCATTACTGAAGTTGATACTTTTCCATTACATCTATAATGCCACACTTTGGGACGGAAAGTCTCTCTGAAGAACAGCTGATGTATGCATAAAATTTCATATGTAGATATGTACACATCCGTCTAAGATAATGCAGTTACTAATGTGTCGTTTGGGATCTCAGTCATTTCTCTCAGTTTGTCCAAAAGAGAAAAAACATTTACACAAAACCATTCTACACTTGAAAGTTTGAATTGAGAATTAACCCACTGAGGATGAGCTGCTTTTGCTATAACACACATTTTTCATAGACACCTGCCAGAGTATTCTTGGGACTAGCCTTCAACAGGTTAAGCTTTCAAATTTATTTCATTTATCATGAAATAACCTAAAAATCATGGTTTCAACAGTTTGTACCTTTTTCTAGGTTTCGAATGAGAATTTTCAAACTTCACAGAAACCCGAGAGGTTTTTTTTGCACAGTGTGCCAACTGTGGATGGAATAAGAATTCATAACTTCATTCACATCAGCTGGTCTTGTAGGGTAAATACCATTTGCTAAACAGAGCTAGTCACAAGGGGCACGTCATCAAGGGTTTGCATCATTTCATTGTTTTCCAGTGTACAATGGAACCTCACGATAAGAAGGTTAGATATAACAAAAAAATCTTACAAGGTGATTTTTCTGCTCTAAAATACTTTTATAATGTATTTCTTTGGTTTTGTACCTGACATAGTGAGAAACCTTATACAACAAGGTAATTGTCATGTCTTTTACGACCTTGTAATTCCGAAGTTCCACTGCAATGGATGGACAAGTTCAGGGATATGCAAAATTGAAACGCTCTTGTTTGGAAATGTCTTGTGACCCTGTCGCATGAACTAAAGGACTTCATATTATGTCCTACAGACAGAGAAAGTGTTCTGCTTCTCATTTGACTGCATGAGATGATGACACACATCTCTGTTCAGAAGGGCTCACCTAGCTTCAAACCTTCTTATCCTGATTGCAAAAAAGCACTGGGTATTGTGAGCCACCTTGCTGCCTTACAGATTGGATGGACACTTTTCTCATTTTGTCACAAGGGGGCGCACTTGTACATAATCCCCTGTGAAGAAGGGAAAATCCAGACACACACATAATAGCTGTGTGGTCCTGCCATTCCCTGAAGTGCCCTATAAGGGACAGATGGAAGCTAATAATATGGACCATCATTTTTCTAGTATCCTCAAATGCCACACCAAATCTTTATCCTGGGGCATGAAGATTGAGTTCTATTTGTTCGGAATGGAATGTCTTTTAGCAAAACTTTTCTTTTGAATTTTTGATGCCATTTTGCAAACAAAGTGTGTATACCATGTGAAGGGGGCAATGCACGCTGCATGAACGATGCCATAATTCACTAACTGCAGTATGGAACCTTGGAGCTTAAAACCTAGATGTAGTGGGAAAGCAGGATGATGGTAAAGACATTGTGGGTTCTTTTCTATGGTGTCAGCATTGGTATATCACACAAAGAGGATGAGTGTGAAACACCCCATCAAAGATCAATGGCATTCATACATGATACAAACATGTGTTCAATGGTCACAGCACAGCTTTTTACTCTCAGTGTGCAGACACTACAATGTGTACCAAAAACTATGTTAACAAGGAAAGACATATGTAGGACTCACAGAGATCACCAAATAACCTTCTCCATTGATATGGTGTTGTGCTTTTTTTGTGGCTGCTGCTCTTGTTTCATGTTTTATCTTTATCATACTCTGAAAGTGCAAATTTTCACAGGGTGCTGGCAAGAAAATAAAAACATGCAAACATTTTTGCTTGCAACATGAAAGATTATTTCATTACCTGTGATTTCAAGGTAGGTATATTTTGTGGTATAACTGTTGTTATTTGTAGTTTTCTTCACGTTCACTGGTCCTGTAGTGGGAGTGAATTTACTGTTGTAATGCGGACCAGTCACCTTTACTGTAGTATGTGCTGACAAAACCCTTTGCCGCCATGGCAGCAGTGAGATGTTTAGAGTCCTTGCTCAATTGTCGTGACCGTCCGCGAAATTCATTATTGAAAAAAAAATCACCTGTAAATTACCACTTTTACAGGACATTCATTTATACAGACATACATACCGAAATATATGTGACATAAATCACCACCTAAATTTGCACATGCATGAAACACATTACATATTTCTTTGAAAAGACATATAGCAGAGGGAGTTTTGTCATATTTGTCAAGTTGATTAAACTCACATTGTTTTATATCATTTTCAGTGGGTCTAGTCTTGCACACGCTTTGCTATATAGTAGGCCCCAATGCAGGGCTTACTATTAGGGTATGCGACAACAGATCACAATGTTGTGTACCATATCATGGTAGTCCTGCACATAATAACGCATGAGGAAAAAAACCGTAACAAACCAAACTTTGTTGGAACTTTTCAAATTAACGCTTCCAGTTACATTTTAAGGTTATGCAGTTGTATGCATGAGATTACAGACGACAACAAGCAAACTCATGATAGATTAGAAAATAAATCATATAACAATCAGCACTACTCTGCATTAACTTGATGGACAGGATATAATTATTTTTTATACATCATTTTAAAATATGACACTTTATAAAGATTTTGTGGCAGTCAACAGAAGACTCATGAGCTGTAATCACAATCTTACCCAACTCACGTATGTGACTGTGATTGATTTCACTGTTTTAAGAAGACATGTGAAACCTAAAAATAAAGTATGCTCAAATTCTACATCCCATTCTACTGAAATTTTTACTTTTATATTTTGTTTTACTTTATATATCACTGTCAAGCTGCATGTAGAATAGAGTTTCACTTACATATCTTATAAACTCATTTGATAACTTTGAGCCTGCCCTGGATATGTCACAAAACCTACTTCAGGTTTGTGCATTGTATATACCTTGGTAAAATGTCACCTGAAATTTTTAAAACACACATACACATAATACATAAAAAATACAAAGTCTCATTTGTGCCTGTACTGCATCACAAGTGTTCTGACTTTGTCCTAGTAGTATTGATGGTATCCACTACCTATCATAGCTCTAAATACTTCCCTGCTACTAGAGAGGGCGGTTCCTCAATGTCTCGTTTGCTCTTGACTAACCTCAGTTCGCGCTGGGCAGCAGTAGGTACATTGCCAGGACCAGCTAATTCTGATTGGGAAAAAGTAAGACAGATATTCACATTTAATTTGTAGCAGAAAACCAACAACAAACAGACAAACAGATGGTGGATGAGGGGGGGGGGGGCAGCAAGGAGTGATAGTGATAGAAAGTGAGAAAAAATTAATATAATCAAAGCATAAATACACATATCTAATATCCTGACTTATGCCAACAGTTGTCAATTTGTATTACTCTTAAATAAAGAATTTAACAAACAAAAATGCAGCTTGTAGTACTCAAATGTTATATCAGTAAATTTCATATTTGCATAGTGCTGCAAGCCTGGCTTTGAGGTAGATTTTTCCCCCTTTTGAAATTCACTTTCTTTTTACCATGAAACAGGGCAGTATAGAAGAACAAGTTTGAAACTGGTTCTTGTAAGTGAACATTTTATAAACTCAGATGCAATCAGAACTATTCTTGGTATTCAACCCCATTATTTGCCATCTGTATTTAACACACAAAAAAAGCAGCACATATGAAGATGTTCTTGCAACTAATGCCTGTTCAATTAGGTCATCATCATTGAGCTATTAGACTATGTCAAAAAAGTTATTTGATAGAATGATACAAGCTTTTCTACTAGGTGTTACAAAAAACATTTCCCACATTTGATCCTTGATAGTTCACAAACTATATATCAGATAACATTGACATTGATATGAGCAAGAGCTGAATAGTGTACAATTTTGCTGGAGGTAATTCAAAAATGATAGCATAAATCAGTTTCATTAAATTCAAGATTTATTTTTCTTCTTTCTCTTCTTCCAGGTTAGCAACTACAATCAACAAGATGATTACTCTGTCACTTTTCGTAGAGAGGTTGGCAGTGCACTTTGCAGAAATTTTTCCATAATTAGCTTTGACGATAATTGGTAATTGCAAATAAGGGACTCAATTTCAATAAACTTGAAAAACAAATAAACAGATTTTGCTCTGTTTTCAACCTTCTGTACAAAATTTTAATATTGCACAAGAGTCAATTAGTGTGTATGGGAGTGTGTGGTTAACACCCCGACAATGGTCCTGAACAATGGCCAGGGCCCTGTTTTATCAAGATAAAGTTAGCGTTAATTGTGAAATCAACGCTAACTTTATCAAACTTGAGGTCTGCTACAACTTTAAATGAACTGTAAGTTTCTGTTTTACGAAGAGACTTAATAGTCGATTACAGTTATGGCTGATCAACATGACTTCATTATTGATTTAGTCAAACAAAAAACACAGGACGAGGCTGGTTTCCATTGCTATAGCTTAAAAACAATACAATAAATAAAGCAAAACAAACAACAATACACATATGTACATGATTGTTTGACACGGCGACGGAAGCGTAGTCTGCTTGTGCGACGCAGTATTAGCGCAACAGCCGCTGTTCAAATTAGAAGTATGTTTGTAACCATAGAGATAATATACTAAAGTATATATCTCTATGTTTGTAACAGAACCGCAAAATACGCCGTTTTGCGTTGTTGTATTGAAGAAAGTAGGTTGATAGATCTAGCACATATTTCGAGCTCAACGAAAATCTGCGTACCGTAAGCGCGTACCGTAAAGATCCCGCACACTACGTAGGATTTCAGTAAATCTAACGTTAATCGTTATAACAGCAGGCCTATTCATTGACTTGGATATAGACGTACAGTGGATGACTGTCAAAGGTGAAGGTCGTGTGTATGCATTGTTTCAAGTCTTATGTGTATACGTGTAGGATTATGGAAACGTGTGAGAGTGTGGTGACTACAGTAGCTTGTTTTTACCTCTACGGCGCAGATCGGCTTTGTAAAGAATAGATCGCGAGTCTACAGAGTCATGTCGAAATTCTACACCTAGTAGATGCTCTACGTTAGTCTGCAGTGTACGGTAAGTACAAACGACTCGCTGTAACGTTACTTAGGCCTAACGTTATGCCTATTCACTGGTTAGATCTTACTGTCGTACTCGGTGCTATAGAATTAAACTCTTTATTTTCTGTATAGGCGTACTAAACTCTTAATTAGTATCTATTGACAAACTAGCTCTACGTAGGCCTACGCACGTCAGAAATCACTGTTTTCCTTGCATACCGGTTCTTTGGCAAGATATGCATTGCACACAGATGCGGTTCCAGTTACTCGGTTACTTGCCCTTGCTGGCAATGGCTTGATTGGCGGGCGGGCAGGCCGAGGCGCCGGGCGCGCAGACAGGGATTGAGACTGCTGCCTCGGGTGTTTGCGTGCAGCAGTCGCGTAAGCAATGCGTGCCGATCGTGAATTTCATGCAAGGAAAAGACCATAATCACATGAAACGCAATTAAATGTTAGAGAAAGTGAGCAGTTAACAGACAAACATTTGTAACAAGACCCCAGCTAGACTAGGAAAGAGTGACACGTCATCTTTCTTCTGTAAAATGCCTTACAATTGAGTCTACCTAGACTGTCTCTACTTAGAGTTAATATTTTATCAACTCTAAAGTTATCATGGATTTGGAGCGGTTGAGAAAACTTATATGTTGACTTGGGAGGAAGTTGGAGTTGATTTCAACTCTGGGTCTCTTGACAAAACGGACTTGAAGTTTATTTGGAAGTTAATCATAGATTAAGTGGACTTAGAGTTGATTTGAGAGGTTAATCGTAGATCATCTTGACTTAATGTTAAATTTATCTTTTGATAAAACAGGGCCTGGGACTGGAATACTCTAATTCATATTCATGAGAAATTCCACTATCACAGCTAGTCTTTATTCAGCCTGAAATGTAGTGTATGCAAGCACATGAAAACATGAGCTTATTTTTTCCATGTCCATGCATTTTACCCTTTACCATGAATTCAGACTAGCAGTGCCTAGGGCAATCCATCATGAATTATTGATAAAGCATTCATGTACTTTGGAGCAAGACTCTGGAAGCCCAGTCAGCAGAGCTCTGAAAAGATGGTATTCGTGGTATTCATGTCTATTGTTCAGGGTCATTGTAAACATACACTCACATACACATCATTGGTTCTTACGTAAAGTTCAATTTGTACAGAGGGTTCAAATTTGACCAAAATCTGGAACGTAACTTTAAAATTAATCATGGATTTAACAAAACTGATTCATGCTCTCATATTCAAATCACCTCCAACTAAATTGTACACTATTCAGCTGTTACTCATATCAATGATAGTGTTATCTGATGTATAGTTTTCATCTATTAAGGATCAAAAGTGGGAAATGCTTTTTTTAACATCTAGTACTTCAGTTCATGTCACAAATAGGAAATACAGTAAGATATGCATGATGGTATAGATTTGTTAGGCCATGATGCTAGCACCTGGTCTAGTTTGCATGTGTGGCTGCTTGCAGTATGACAATCACATGAAATAGGCAACAGTTTATTAGTTCCATATGCTTTTTTTTTGGGGGGGGGAGGGGTTGGAAAGCCTTGGACATTCTGTTTATCTGATTTTACTGTATTTAATCAGCCAACTTGAACTTAGAGTAAACTGCACTTCAAATACAATAACATAAAAGCAGAAGTAATCTATACACAAAATAAGTGTCACAAATATACAGCCAGCATACCCTGAGCGCTTAGTAGAGTCTGCTTCAAAACTGCCTGCATCGTGGACAGAGCCTTCTCACATGCCAGCTGAACAGTAAACAATTCCAATGCACAAAAATACTTTTTGAAATTCATGTATAATTCTCCAATTTTCAAGTGGTCACTGTAATCTCCTTCTCTTGAAAAGATTCTTCTTTTCTTTGCCCATGAAAGGATTTCCCCTTTTTCTTCAAACTTCAGAGGATCAAAACGTGGTTTGGAGTTCTCCATCAATTTCAGGTAAAACGTGATCAACCACTCAAATACATTCTTGATAAATATTATCTACTATCACATGTCAATAACAGGACTTAATTATGACTGCCTGTCCACATCAGTTAGTTAAACACCTTGACTGGGAAAGTAATGGAGGGGGAAAAATGGTTTGTGTCACTCTTGAGCTTCAATCAAAACTTACATTCATTGCCTGGCAATGCAAAAGGAATTTAAACTTTTGTAGAAATAAAAGCTATGGACACATGAAACTTTGAGCTAAATTTGACAAATACAGGAACACACATTTTGGTACAAATATGTAGGTCACTAAATATGGCATAATTTGATCTTTACAGGAATTGTACCAATCTCATGGTTCTTGAAAGGAAATATTATTGTATTATCTCCAAAAGATACAATGATGCTCTTATGAAAACCTCACAACAGGGTTAGTCATTAACTTGAAAGCTACACAATTTTTTTTATGAAACAAACTTCTCCCTGAAATAATTTCAATTTCAATTACTGTTAATTCATTTTCAATTTGAGTGACTTTGAAAAGAAATAACTTTTCAACAAAGTATTGACACTGAGAAACTGAGGAGATCATTTGTCATATTGGAAAATCAACACAGTAAAATGTTTGCTGGAAAATCCTTCTGAATGGTTCATTCAACGCAAATTTGCTGAAAATTGTACATCAAGTATAAACACAGTAGCCCAAAGTGTGAGCAAGAACTTCAACTAACCAAGAGATTATCTGGATGCTTGTGAGTCCATACTAGCATAAGGGCTGAGAAAAGGTCACCAGTCCCCGTGAATGTACAGTCAAGGCGAGAAAATTCAAGCCGGCACACAGTCTTTTCATTGCCTGTTGACAAAAGCAACAATAAACAAGAATGCCATACAAGCATACAAGTATACACAGGCACATACCAATCATCCACTTCTCCTGAGCATGAATACCTATGTTTCACACCCATTCTTGGCATTAAACTAGGTGAATTTGGGTATTAAATGGTGTACATACACTATAACCACAGTATAATTCTGACCCTACATGTGAATATTTATCAAACCATAAAACTGGGGTGGACATTGACAGCAATTTTTTTTGTTCCGTGTACATCCAGGACACCCCCCTAATTGTGTTGAACACCTTTGCCTTCTCATTGTAACTGATATCACTTCTGCAAGTTTGGGATGGCTATTGGTTCCAAAGATCATGGACAGAAGGAGCTACACAAACAGGTTCACCTTTGCATGTATGCACGTTTGTGGCCCCTGGACCTTGTCTAAATAATCAAATTGAGTAAATCAGGCAGTTTGCACACCTTTGTACTATAGCGGTCAAATGTGACAAATTTCAAGCTAAATGCTAAAAGACTGAGGGAGTCAGCTGAATCCGCATTATTTTTGTATGATTTTCATTAAGAATATGCTGGTACACGTACCATGGCAACACATTACCCAACAATGACGAAAGATTAAGTTTGCACATCTATGTACCATAGCGAACTCAAGTACTGGAGTACCAAATTTCAAGCTAAGTGCTCAAAGACCTAAGGAGACATCTGATCCACATTATTTTTGTATGATTTTTCATTCAAAATACGCTGTTATCATGGCAACGCATGGTTCAACAATGACGAAAGATTACGTTTGCACATTTACATACCATAGCAGTCACATGTGTCAAATTTCAAGTCATATGCTCAAAGACCGAGGGAGTTAGCAGAATCCATAATATTTTCGTATTCTTTTTAGTGAAAAATGCTGCTACCACGGAAATGCATTGTTCAACATCAGCAGAAGATGTGTTCTGCACATCTGCATACTGTAGTGGTCACATGTGCCAAAATTCAAGTCAATTGCTCAAAAACTCAGGGAGTTATAGGTCGATCAACCCACAATTTTTTTTATGATTGGTATAAAAAACTGCTGTTGCCATGGCAACAGATTTATTCACAAACAAACAAGAGTCTCCAGCACAACTACACATTACATTGATCATATATCCAAAATTTCAACCGACCGTCTGACACTGACCGCATAACTGACCGCCCGACCACCTGACCTCAGAGTGATTCCTAGGGATATATACCCCTATACACACATTGTGTGGGTGGACGTACAATTACATCAGAGAAAGAGGGACAAGATCACTACCAGGGTATTTCTTTGCCCATATAGTAACAAGCTTACCTGGAATAGCTGTTATTGCTATAGCTTACTTCCATTAGTTCTCTTTTGCAAACATATATTTGTTTTCTGCCTCCAATTCTCAAAGGAAAACCTGTCAGCATCTCCTTGGGCACTGCCTCGCAAGAAACTTCAGCACAGCTTGTTATGTATTCAATATGCAGGCTTTTGATGACACAATGTAGACCTCTCCATCATGTGCCAAGTCCTCACTCACATTGCTAGCTATTTTCAGTTTCTCTTTACATTTTCCACCTCCAGGAAAGTAATTACTGGCACAATTTATTATGATTTCGCTATGCAGGCTTTAGATGACACTACGTGGGTTAATATCTCTATCAGGGATACATGTGTCAATACCTCACTTATCTCTAATTCTGTTTTTAGTTTCTCTGTACATGTCACCATCTTATCTACATACATGGATTCATCTGAATTTTACTTCACTTTCCTTGTGGAGTACAAGATGACAAGCCTGTGACCTATGCTGCCTGTCAGACTTTGATGGAAATATATCAAGAGGGCACATTGATGAGATGCCTGCTTCCAGTTGGTCAGTGTTCTCATCTTTGGTGGGTTTCAGCATTTGGATGATCTGAAAATAGATTTAATGGCTTGAAGTTAAGTCTGGCTGGGCTGTGGAATTAATGGCTGTGAAATAAGATATATGTATCAACTACATACCTAACCAGTACATTTTTCTGCGCAATTTATTAACAAACAAAAAAAACACCTTACTTTTTCATAAGAAGTTGCAGGTTGTGAGATAGGGTATTGTGAGATAGATACGTGACCAGGAGTCATAATATGGCTTATCACCACAACAGACAGGAATTTAGCTCCAGGCTTAGTATGCTCCTGTGCAGATTATCATCACAAATACAAGGATCAAATGCTTGGAAATTTGAATTGAAATAATGATTGATAATATTAACATTAACAATGCTACTATTTACAATAGCAGTGACAATAAACACAAAATGAAAGGCTGAAAAGGAGACATCCATACTTCTTTGAAATTGTAGTTATTGGCATCTTCATCGTTATCTGAAATGCATGTCATCTTGCCCTAACCTCAGTGTGGTATGTATGTCCAGAAAACTCATCAGATTAGCTCTGAACATTTCGTTCAGTGTTTAAGACTTATTTGATGTAAGTGATCCTCTAATGGTAGTCACACCATCAGAGTTTCTAAGTAGCATTCCATAACTGACATCAATAAAATGGCTCTATTCCTGAAAATAAAAATGAATTACTTTGTCCCTAACTCTTTTATGTTATATACATTCATGACTGCATTCTTGTTTTAAGTTTATGTAGATGTACATGTACAAAACAAAATGTTATGTTTTTTACTTACTCATACACTGTAGCTTCTCAAGGTGATAACTTGGTCAAGCATTTCATCACAAGTCTTCATTCTGTCCAGGTATGTCATGACCGCACCTCCCTGGTCTCTCCAAGGAAGTTCTTCAAAGAGACATGCTCTCCAGTCAAGAGCATTTCCTGAGTGTGCAGATCATCCACTTTCAGGTCATCCATTACCATCTGAGGGGGAAGAGTAGACCACAGACAACTTCTGTTATACAATGTATGATAAGTCTTTATAGAGATTAGTTTGCATTCACTGGCAGGATTATGAATAGATGATATGTGTGTTAGTTAAATAGTTCAATTTAACTAACACACATAGTTCAGGGATTCAATAACTGTCATCACACACTAATGATTGATGATAGGAGGCATTTGATAGAATGAAATTTCGCATCACATGCTATAAAAGAAAACTGACTGACAATTTGTGATGCCCACAGAAAAAGAAAAGCATGTTTGAATAAAGTTGCACAATATACAGTGTAGGTGGGTGTCATCTACTTCTCCACATCTCAACTTCAGGCTTTAAAGGGTGTGTACAGTTCTGGTTGAGGTGAGGATTTAGTTTTTAACGTTTTGCGAGATATTCAGAAACCACTCTATGAGATGTCAAAGAGCATGCGATTCTAAGGGGTATCAAAAGTTTATTTGACGAAAATCGGTTTTGAAATGGCTGAGATATCCAAAAACAAGGTGAAACAAAGAGATCCTAATAAAAGGCATGGACTGTCACCTTTTATTATTAGTGCTTTTTTGAATATCTCAGCCATTTGAACACCAATTTTCATCAAATAAGCATTGAATCCTTCTTAAAATTACATGCTCTTTCATATTTCAAAAGAGGTTTCTCATTATCTCACTTAGGAATGTTCAAAACATGAATCCCTACCTCAACCAATACTGTACAGTCCCATTAACACATTTGTATAACCAAAAGTCCACAATGTAGGTACATGCATCCATCTCATCTTCGTAATGATATCTAAGACACAGAAATTCATTGCTTGAATGATGTCGAAAAATGCTCTGACCCAAGGGTTGGCAAAGTATTTTTTCATTTTTAAAGATTATTACTTCAGCTCATTTAGTGGTGACCACTGTTCAAATGAATATGTTATGTTATGTAATGTTATGTTATGTCATGTTATGTTGTGTTATGTCATTTTATGTCATTTTGACCTAAAAACGAAACCACAAACATTCAACCACATGACCATTATGTCAAAAATTCCTTAGAGTTATACAGGTAGCCTACCCCTACACATTTTGTCATACTGGTACTACTTTAAACTCCTGCCCCCTACCCTAGTTAGCTATAGCATGGACATTAATTTTGTTAAATTCACTGACTGTTCATGGCAAAAGTTCCTCAGAACATACACTGTATAATAATATCGGCCCTCCCCCTAATAAAAAAACCCACACATTTTAATTTTTGTCACACCAATACCACTCTATACAGTTCTCTAACCTCGTAGCTAATGTACAGATGCAGGCTTTCAGCACCAGTGCACTTACTATTGTAAACATGACTGTGTGATTATACTACCTGTATGCCTCTGTGTGTAACACGATAAGCTAACAAGGGTATGGCATAGTAGTGAAGAGCAGTTTGGCAAAATTTGTCGTGGGTGAATTTTTTTCGCTGTTGCGTACTTGCGAGATCATGGAAATTCCTAGATTCTATTTTCCCCCCATTTTCCTCACTTTGATATAAACGGATCTGTTCCTGTTACTGATCTGAAGCTGCCACGGAATATCATCGTCTTAACCACGGGGCACTCCTTGTACACAGACTTATATATGCTTCATGTTCAGGCTGGTCGCAATTAATCAAGTACTAAGCAGAACCTACTTACAATGTATGCACATTTGCTGGCATTATAATATACTGTAGGGGGCCTAGTCACGTACAGATTTTTTAAATTAAATTATAGGACACACACCAGTACTGACTACTACAAATGTAGACTAATGATTGTATCCATGGTAATGTTTAGTATCTTTAAGAATGAGACGTCACTAGACAGTAGCCCGATCAGAAGCCGTGCGCCAGCAGCTACACTTGTGTGTACAGTGTCAGGGCTGTGCATAGACACTACACTGTAAGAGTAAGCTTTAGTAACGTATCACCCGTATACAACACGGTACTAGAATGTAGCTTGTGAATACGATTAGTCGATTGCCCATCACATGACATTTAGTAACAGTAAAACTTTAAAAAGTTCTATCGCTCGCTCTGGCTATCAGCCGTGCATCTTTGTTTGAGCAAAAACAAGGAAAAGTAGAAATTACGCGGTGCGTAACATATGTCCCCGCCGGAAGTAGCATTTTGTAACAAAATGTGCAATATAGGTAAAAAATCAAGGTCAAAGGTCAAAGAAGTCAAAGGTCAAAATTCTGTGTAGAAGTTTTGAAGCCCTCACCTAGTGCCATCACATAAAGCAAATGGAATCGAAATTGGGTTAGAAATGGCGAAGGAGTAGCATTTTGTAGCCAATGTACAATATAGGTCAAAAATCAAGGTCAAAGGTCAAAGAAGACAAAGGTCAAAATTCTGTGTAGAAGTTTTGAAGCCCTCACCTAGTGCTATCACATAAAGCAAACGGAATCGAAATCGGGTTAGAAATGGCGCAGGAGTAGCATTCTGTAGCAAAATGCACAATATAGGTCAAAAATCAAGGTCAAAGGTCAAAGAAGTCAAAGGTCAAAATTCTGTGTAGAAGTTTTGAAGCCCTCAAGTAGTGCCATCATATAAAGCAAACGGAATCGAAATCGGGTTAAAAATGGCGAAGGAGTAGCATTTCGTAGCAAAATGTACAATATAGGTCAAAAATCAAGGTCAAAGGTCAAAGAAGTCAAAGGTCAAAATTCTGTGTAGTAGTTTTGAAGCCCTCACCTAGTGCCATCACATAAAGCAAACGGAATCGAAATCGGGTTAGAAATGGCGAAGGAGTAGCATTTTGTAGCAAAATGTACAATATAGGTCAAAAAATCAAGGTCAAAGGTCAAAGAAGTCAAAGGTCAAAATTCTGTGTAGAAGTTTTGAAGCCCTCACCTAGTGCCATCACATAAAGCAAACGGAATCGAAATCGGGTTAGAAATGGCGAAGGAGTAGCATTTTGTAGCAAAATGTACAATATAGGTCAAAGGTCAAGGTCAAAGGTCACGACTGAAATTCTGTGCAGAAGTTTCAAAGCTCCCATGTAGTGCTATCATATAAAGCAAACAGAATCAAAATTGGCTCATAAATGACAGAGAAGTAGCAAATTGAAGATTTTGATCACACACGGACGCACACACGGACACACGGACGGACACACGGACGGACGGACACACGGACGGACGGACACACGGACACACACACGTACGGAGCCCGTTTCATAGTCCCCTGCTCGAACTCGTTCGGCGGGGACAATTAATGGATGGCCCACTGATGGCTGATGTCACCATTTTCCATTGACTTCTGTGTTAAACTCACAATTGACTCGAAGTTTTTGCTCCATTGCACAGCTCTGATGTCACAATTAAGTTATAAACAAGCATTTCCCGTGTGTAATTACGTACAAGCGCGCTCATAAACAAGCACTAGCTCGTAGATCTTTTGTCCCTCATTTTTTTACACGACTTCAACCGATCAGCTTCGTGTACAAAGATACAGTACACGGTGACTGCAGCTGTGCAGCTGCTCATCTTTCATGGAAAATGGTTGCCATTTCTGTGTAAATTCAAGAATCTACGTGTGGACCACATCTGTTGACGTTTGATGTGTTGTACGTTAAACAAAAAGATCTATCCCTCATGTATGATCTTTACTCATGCAATGGAACAAGAATTTGCACTCAGTGAAACTGAAAGATGAGGCGCGCACCCATTGCAACTTGGCTTCGTCTCGTCAAATAGAGCGCCTCTGTCTTTCACCTCGTGCGAAATCTTGTCTCGCACTCATGACCATTCACTATTTATATAGAGAGTGGTTCTACATGTATTCTACTAATGTAAGACAGTGATACAAATTAAATAAACTAGACGTAACGTTAGTATTATGCCTGAAGAGTCTGCAAACTGGGACGATTGCAATTAACGCCAGATCTAAATTTTAATGTTTACTAAAAATTTATAGCTAAATACCAGTACTGACAACTATTATTTTACTGTTATATTTTGAAAGTTTGTATATTAGATATCTAAGCTAATTAGCTTATACCAATCGAGTATTATGGGGCTTCAATTCCCTGTTCCTTGACTTTGACAAGACAAGTAAAGTTGGGGGATTCTGGCTAGCCAGATCGTTATCGGCCTACACCATGCACCAACACTCGGCAACAGTACACGAAAAGCTATGATTGGTAATAACATTACAGTCTACACGTAACAACATTCATCCACCATAATATCGGTGTGCAGTGAAAGCGGATTCATACCTGTGAAATACTCCTTTCTCACGTTTTTCGTCAACATAACGACACGTACAGTTGATGAATTAGCAGCTAATATGAATTCCTCCTTCCGTCGAGTGTTGTTGCGTCCTTCCGTCGACTGTCGAACAGATTCCTCTAGTTACGTACATTCGACGTGAATACCATACCCCTCAGGACAGTAAAAAGAAATTCGCGATAAATATGGGAGGATTTCGCAATAAGTTGTGAAGTATTTGTGAAAAAATTGTGAAATATTTGTGAATATTTTGCGAATTTATTGCGAAAGAATTGTGAAATATTTGTGAATCTTGTGCAAAGAGGAATTTTGTGAAATAATTGTGAATTGTTTGTGAACATATTGTGAAATATTTGTGAATATTTGGTGAACTTTCAGTACACAGTCGTTTTACTTTGGCCCTTAGAAGCCACCATAACATTCCAAAGCATAAGCACTAACCAAAGAGTGACCAGCATGTCTGTCTAATCCTGTGAAGACAGCTAAAGCCCGATTTGACCTGGCAGCAAATCCTACCATTACTGTGGCGTCCCATGCATGCATACAAAACTGTACATGATATGTGAATGCATGATATATTGGGACCAGCTTGTGCCTGGAGTAATACACACATATGTCATGCATTCAGCATACCTAGGGTATACATGTGCATTTGGACAACACTGTAATGGCAGATTTCCTGCCAGGTCGGATTGGTCTATCTACTCCCATAGACCTAACAACAGGTACATAGGACACAGTCCTTATAGGGTCCTTCAATCTTACTCACTAACCTGAAACAATTAAAACTTTTAGTTGGACAAGTAGTTTGAATAGGTTCTTGCCTTCTACATGCATACACCATTGCTCAAATGCCCACATCCAGGCAAGTGAAAGAAATATCTTTTAAATGCCATGCAATGAAATGCATTGCTGCATTTCATTTTTACCCAGTATTTCAAACTATAGATTCAATATCACTCCTTAATACTTCAAGAGATTTCCACCAGAAGCTGAGATGAATTGATTTGACAGTAACAGCAATAACGGAAAAAAAAAAAAAAATTGGCTTTGTTGATATGATTCATAAGTCAAAATCATAATCAGAAGTCACAATGCATATGTTTGTAGAAGTGTCTATTCTTTTCATTTCATTTTTACTTTCTGCATAAACAAAAACACCGATAGGATGTTACTGGGGCAAGTATGTATCTAGTCTCATGAACGTACGTATAAATACAGTGCTTTATGGAACACTCACTAACCTTTGACAGTTGACCCAAGGGTAACAAGCTTGTCTTCTTTGCCAGCCTCAAAGCTGCTCAGGATGACAGTCTTAATGCCCTTGTCATGGAGGATGCTTATGGCACGGAGAGCCGACTCCTCATCATTGATGGTTACACCTGAGAGCAACCTGACATGACAGAGGTTGTCCACAATGTTTCAGCTCTCTCTGGAATACCTCAAACAGTTTTTGCATTTTCATTCCATGTTTAAGTTGAATTTAATCAAGATTAAAACTCTACAAACATGATAGAAATTTCGCTAACAGTTTGACATTAAATATGAAATCTTACGTTTCACATAACATGTCAAAGGCATAAAATTCATGCTAATTATATAAGGATAGAGTCATTGCCTAAAAACATTTTCACCTGGCTTTCTATTTTAAGTGCAAAGAAAAGGACAAAATTATATATAAATCCATTTCAACCAAATGATATGAGGGTATTAAAGTTAGAAATGAGGCCCATTGTGGGGTAAATACATTGAATGAGAGGGGACCAATGCCCTACTGCTCTGTACTTACTCTGCTTCAAACTGGTTGGGGGTGATTATGTCCGCAAGTGGGAGGAGCTGGTCTCTGTAGATGGGCATCAGCTCCTTGGGCACATAGAAGTGACCATTGTCCCCAAGAACAGGGTCACAGACGTAGATGATGGCTGGGTTGGCTTCCCTGAGCTCCTTGACCACCCGTATGACCTCATGGAGGAAAGACTCTGACCCTACATAGCCTGGTAGGAGGGGGGGGGGGGAGAGGATGAAAAAAAAAACGCAAGTTGAAATATCCTTACACGCACATAATCAGACAAGAAATGCACTCTTTTTAATGATGAATTTTCATTAGTATTAAAAACACTATCGTGTACATTGTACTGATAAATGCAACTAACCTGTCAGGAGGTGAGAGTACCGATGAATGTCATTCAGTTTGAGACCATCAAAGAGTGTCCTCAGGTCCGAATCATTCAAGACCTGGCCTTGAAAATGTTTGTATCCTGTGTGACAGCACAGCTGTACTGAGTTGACAGCATCTACCTCATATCCAAGGACCTGGTTGAAGGAAAATAGTACAAGGAGTGATTCCAGCAACTACCTATGGGGATGGGGGAGAGGAACCACAATTGTGGTTTGGTTTGCGATCATCAAACCCGCAGTCCATGCTAACATATGACATTTAGTAATGACGCCAAGCAATACTAGTGACCAATAGATGTTGGGGCCTACCATACAACATTATGTGTAGTATCACTATACTCACAGTGTTTCCAATATATTTGTTATATCATCACAGGTTCAAAGTTACATGTTCTCTCTGCAATAGAATTCTAGTTGTGTACATACAGGCCTAGAACTCCACATACAAATGTACAAAATTATTCATGTTGTATGCCCATCCCCCGAACACAAAAGGACACATATTGGCCCGTCATTAATGTTTGACATAGATCAACAGAGTATCTTATATCAATATCTGTTTCTTTTCTGTATCAAAAGTGCATGTATATTGTTTACAACTTGACTATTAATAAATTTACCTTTTAAAAGATAGCAGTGAGCTCGTTTTGCTTTAAAAACTTGTATGATGACATATACACAATTGTACATAGCAATCAAGGCAGGGCTATCTAGATGTAGACTTTTGGTGGCCCCATTTGGTTGCCCTTCTAGTGTGTAGCAAAAGAGCCCAGCGCATGCTCTATTCATATCTCACGTCCTATCAATATTTGTGCGTATGCAGTTGACTGTGCAAAGGGGATACATGTACTGCTTTCTAAAACTGCTTTCTTGCAGGCAGATTACCAACCTGTCTGTCCTTTGCTGAGGGCAAAAAGAATCTCATTTTGGAGCACTGTGCACAGGTTTTCAGAGGAATGCGGGAGGAACAGGTTTAACAACTTGAGGTACTTTACTGAAGAATACAAACATCAAAGGAAAGTGAACTCGAACTACTGTACTTCAGACGGTACCACATTTGGCTTTGACTGGCAATGTTGTTCAGTATTGCAGACGCGGTTGGTTTAAAAAGCATTTCTCCTGGTGCTACAGTAGTATGTTTTTGCTAACACAGAATAATTATCAGCTACACAATGCTGCAGCATTTCTGTATGTAGCTGATATTTTTCTGTATGAAAAACCAAATGATTACATGATGCTGTAAGCCTGTGATCCAATGAGGTTCAAATTTTCAATAAAGATAATGATTTGATACATGCTGAAAAACATTTTAGCTCTAATGCAAATTAACCGAGTTTGGCCCAGCTACAGCTGAACTTTACACGTAAAGGCATTATTTACCATTTGCAGATTAAACAAAAACCCAGCTTCAGTGCTTCAAAATAGTTTTAAAATGTAAGTTAGGGATAGAAACAACCAGTGTAAAAAAAAAGTAATCAATATAATCAATGTTAACCTGTTAAATATACAAAATGTGAACAATAGCTATAATAAAATTGTTTGTAGACTAAACCGTCTACAGTTATGGTTTAGTAAGAAAAATACTGGTATCTCCTTATATTTTAGGCTTTGTTGCAAATTTTTTATATGGTATACGTTTTGTGATACAACTGACCTACACATTTGCATCGAATATGATAACTCAAACATTTTTTAATCACTGCTCCCAATGGAAAACAGTACCTTTAACTCTTAATACTAGTTTGCAGGTTTAGATATGAAATTGCTTTTGTGCAAATTATAAACCCATAATTTGACCATAATGCCGTCCAAAATTTGACCAGCAGCTAGAACTCTACATAGAGTTCTAATAGACTACATCATGTACACAATGTACAACTACAAACCTATGGCATGCTTAATAAGTAAAGTTTTGTGCTAGGTCGACTTTAGCACAGGAGGTCGAACCTTGGTGCAGGTTTTATTACTATGTCCTTTTAGTTTTGGTAACACAACGTACTTTATCTTAACTTGAGCAGTATCATAAAAGAACTATCTCTTTGTTGTTGTTGTTTTAACACAATGAAATTTAGTTGGTGTCGAGTGTCACTGGCAGTGCACTGTACAAACGTACGAGTAGACATGGTTCTACGTGCAGTAAAAATTTGCACTATAACCTGTAACAGTGTAAGTCCACATTGCTCGAGTCGTGCAGAGACCCAAAACGTGCAGCTGGCCCGGCAAGTCTCGACCACAGCACACAGCACAGTAGAGGGTTCTTACACTCATACAGCACAGCACAGAACAGCGCAGCACAGCCTTACGCTGCGTTCACATAGAAGTATTCGGTATTCTGTATTCGCTATTCGGGCACCGAATACACCATCACTCGCACTGTCAACTCACCATCCCATGCAGTGAGGATTTCTTCCTCCTACATCCCAGCAAATCTTATTAATAATTTCTAAACTGCATCAGAATGTCAGTCTACATGCTTATTTTTGCTAAAGGCAAATCCAGACCAAGAGTGTCATTATTTCATAAACGAGAGACGGTATACGCTGCATGAAAATCGAACAAGCTCGATTCCCACTTTGCTATACTTTTCGCAGCTATTCGTACTTTCGAATAGTGCCCTCCTATGTGAACCGGTGTGAGGAAATCCTATCGTTCGATTCAAGCTATTCACGTGCCCTCAAAAAACGAGCCCGAATACCCGAATAGTATACTAGTATACTTCTATGTGAACGCAGCCCCAGGCCAACGAGTGCATGGCATGATGGCTTGTTGTATGGGTCTTTACCTGCATTGGAAAGACGGCAGACTTGTTTCCCACGTAGCCAGATACAACGTGACTCTGGATGGAAATTACCCTGTGGTCAGGAAGTGCCATTTCTTCTGTTTCTTTTTCAACTGCTGAAAACACACAAAATAAACTCCAACGACGAACTTGTGATGTATTTCTAGTGTAATGATGTAACAGCGCTTACACAAGTGAAGCACTAACGGTGGGTCGATTGTGGACGATCCCGTCCCCTGGCCTGCTCCGGCGGCTGTACGTCCAGACCAGCAGAGCTCTGCTTGAACGATACCTGTACTCATGTACATTGTACTGTAGGCTGTAGTTGAAGGGATACCGGTAGGTGGAACCTACCGTGTAGTAGCTAGCTGAAATCGCCTGAATAGGATAACTGCTCAAGATGGATTGCTGGCGCCTTCAACATTCATTTCAAGAACAACCTGACGATGTAATTCGACACTTGTCCTAAAAGCTCTTTACTTACACGGCAGTAACTGTAGTGTAACTGTAGAGAATACGTTCGCGGTGCATGCGTACCGGTGCTGCGGGATGCTCGCGTGTGCATGGATTTGCGGTTTGTGTTATGGAGTGCTTGGTGTAGTTTTCTCAATGAGTCCCAAAGAACCCCTTTGGTGTCCACTTGCAGCAAAAAACAAGAACAAAAACAAAAACAAAGAACAAAAAATGATTGCATAATGTATCTATGGTATTAAAAAACTCTAAAAGGAAAACAAATCTTCATTCAATGAATCGTCTTTTCAATTTGATGATGTGTACTATGGTCTAAATCATGCAATTTCTTTATAACCACCGGCCACGGAGAGGAGAGTAATGGTTTTGTCATATAAGTGTTGTTGTTTTCCGATTTTCCCCAGGTTGTTTTGGGTTTTTGATTTGTTTTTTTTTCTTTTGTTGGTTTTTTCTTGTCTTTGTCAGATCGAGCCTTGAACTTTGATTTTTGAACTTTGAACTTTGAACTTATTTCTTTTTGATCCCTTCCGGAGTATGAAAAATGTATTTTCAATATTGTACAACATAAAACAATCACAAAATGGCAGATCTGAAAACTCATCATTATGAGATACTGCCTAAGAACACACTAAATGAATAGGCCTATACAAAGAAGTAAAAAAATAAGAACACTTCTTTAAAAAGAATTATGAATTATTTAGACTTCTGTAATTACACTTTAACAAGTAGCAAGTTTAAACAGCACCTTTACATTTTTAGCATTTAATAACTCATTCATTTTCAGAGGACTGTATTAAATTTTGGCGTAATTTATACGTATTTCTTTGAAATATAAATTAACTTTCCTTCCCTCGGAAAAGGATCTGCACTGGAACATAATGAAACTCATCACCAAACCAACACTAGTACAATGTACAGTCTGCTTCATACCGCCCACTTGGGGATTTGATGACTCCCGCAGCGAAAGTGTATTTCATGCTTAGCATTTACTCGTAAATGTGACAATGATAATTATACTAGTACATGAATGATAATTAGGGTATTATACAGGTCTGATACAAATTTATAATTGGCGCAGCACAACTTTAGATAGGCCTATCGCCATTATCATCTTATTTTCCCCCTTATATATGGGTATATGACTTACTTTCAAGCTTAAAGGGACTGTATACTGGTTGAGGTGGGGATTCACGTTTTGAACATTCCTAAGTGAGATAATGAGAAACGTCATATGAAATATGAAAGAGCATGTAATTTTAAGAAGGACTCAACGTTTATTTGATGAAAATTGGTTTTCAAATAGCTGAGATATCCAAAAAAGTGATAATAATAAAAGGCGACAGGCCATACACACCTTTATTATGATCTCTTTGTTTCACCTTGTTTTTGGATATCTCAGCCATTTCAAAACCGATTTTCATAAAATAAACTTTTGATACCCCTTAGAATTGCATGCTCCTTGACATCTCATAGAGTGGTTCCTGAATATCTTGCAAAATATTAAAAGCTAAATCCTCACCTCGACCAGAACTGTACACACCCTTTAACAACAGATCCGCCATAAGACAGTGTATTATAGATCATGATGATGATAGTATATAGGACTACTTTATACTACTACTATTCAGGGGCGGATCCAGGGAGGACCGCAATCGGCGCACGCCCCCCTTTATTTTTTTTTGAAACAAAAGAAATAAAAAAAAAGAATGGGGGGAGGGGTGCGTGCGCCCCCATTAATTTTGTAAACGCGCCCCCTCTTTAAGGGGGTATCTCACTGAGCGGCGAACGTTTGCGAACGTAGCGAATTTGGGAATTCGCCATGGTTCGTAAACGGTTGCAAAAGGTTCGTTAACATTCGCAAGAAAGTTCGCAAACGGTTTTTAGTGTCGCAAACAGTTTTTCTTGTCGCAAAGAAATTTTGAACATGTTCAAAATTTCTTTGCGAACCTTTGCGAATTTGTATTTTCGCTAACAGTTGCAAACATTCGCAAACATTCGCAAACATTCGCAAAACACTCGTAAGAATTCGCAAACGGTCGTAATACGGTGTCGCTAACATTTTTATATGATTCGCCACTGCTTGCGAACAAGTAACCATATGGTTCCTATAAAAGCTTCTGAAACAGACAAGGTTCCACTCTAGAAAGTTCTTGAAGCTCTTGACATCTCCATCATGATTGTAATTGCTTCAAAAGCTTTTCATATTGACTAAAGTCTGTCCTCTGCATCAAGCACTCTCTGAATCTCTTTCTTTTCTTCGTCCTTTCTTGTTTTTCTTTATTTTATTTCTCTTATACTGCACAACTCTCTAAAAAGAAAGAGTGAAAATGTTCACTCTTGAAGGAATGAATTACAGAAAAGAGTGAGTTTTGAGTGAAATTGGAGTGAATTTTGAGTGAAAATATCTATTTTCACTCATTTTGGAGTGACCTCAGGGATCACTCGAAAATCTTGGAGTGATCCCTGAGGTCACTCAAAAATGAGTGAAAATGAACATTTTCACTCCAAAATCACTCTAATTTCACTTGAAACTCACTCTTTTCTGTTATTCACTTCTTCAAGAGTGAACATTTTCACTCTTTCTTTTTTAGAGAGAATAGCTGTAGCAGCAGCCTCACAAAGCAGCTCTTCAAGGATAGCAACACCTTGAGCCTCTTCTTGGCAGAAATTTATTTCCATATCCTGGAAATCCATCTTGAACGGTTGTCACAAGAGATCTGGGGGGCATTTCATGAAGCATTTTCGTCCGACAACTTGTCGGACAAAAATGCTCTCAACCAATCAGATGCAAGGATTTCAGTAGCTTTTAACATTTTGTCAGACGAAATATCTGACAAAACGCTTCATGAAATGCCCCCCTGAATTCAGTGGAAGGTTTTATGTCGTTTTATTGGTCTTACTATACACAATCGCCTAGTACTTTTGTAGGTCCAAGAACATTCGCAAAATTGTCGCAAATGATTCGCAAACAGTTGCTAAGGGTGGGATTTCACGGAGCACGCGAACGATTTGCGAAGGACGCGAATGACAAAATCCAACATTCGGAAAAGTTTTTCTCCGAATGTTTTCCGACAATGAAGCCGAAAACTATTCTTGCGCAATTTGTGCGAAGTTCCCACGACGTATGTGCGATTGTCGTGTGTATCATTGCTAAAGTACAGCATGTTACGTACACGAAGAACACGCGACGGAAATGCGAACAACGAAACATTTTCAATAATCATGGGAGAAAATGTAGCAAGGAGAGGTGGAAGCAAGAAAAAAAAATCAACTCAAAAAGCTTTCTTGAGTTGATTTTTTTTCTTTCATGTATTTCTCCTTTCTTTTTCTCTCATTTCTCTATCGTGTGTTTGCCTACATTTTTTTCCCCCTAGGACGTATCTCCACTAGTAAAGCATTTGTTCCTTTTTTTTTTTTGCAGTTCCTCCAACACATAATCTCTATAGTTCAAATGAAATTTACATACTTAAAGGGAAGGTAAACCCAAAGAACAATGTGGAGTGAGTGAAAGCAGCAACATTAGTAGAACACATCAGTGAAAGTTTGAGGAAAATCGGACAATCGATGCAAAAGTTATGAATTTTTAAAGTTTTGGTGTTGGAACCGCTGGATGAGGAGACTACTAGAGGATATGACGTATGAGTGGACAACAATACAAAGAAAATATAAAGGAAATTCAACAAAAATTCACTTTTCTAGAATTATGAAAGAGCAATGGACCAACCGCTTTCAGAAAGCAGGAAGAATAATTGCTACCCTTAACATATGTCAATATCAAGTTGATGGAATTTGTAATTTTCATGAAAAATGGATTTTTGCAGAATTTTCTTTATATTTTCTTGGTATTGTTGTCCACTCATACGTCATAACCTCTAGTAGTCTCCTCATCCAGCAGTTCCAACATCAAAACTTTAAAAATTCATAACTTTTGCATCGATTGTCCGATTTTCCTCAAACTTTCACTGATGTGTTCTACTAATGCTGCTGCTTTCACTCAATCCACATTGCTCTTGGGGTTTACCTTCCCTTTAAGATTGATTTTAAGTGTATTCTGCGATTTTTTTTTGTATATCAAATATTCTTTCTCTTTGCTAGTCTTTAATTTCTTTCGTTACTATAGTTGTTAATATTTAATTGTTTGATGTTTAGATGTATACTACGATTTTTATTTGTAGAAAACGTACAGGGCATACATCCCTCAAACGTGCGCTAAACGTTCGCGAGAATGTCTCAAAAGGTACGCGAACAGTTCGCGATTACGTCGTAAAATGATCGGAAAAACTTCGCAGATTTCGCGTAACATACGCGAGACATTCTCCGAAGTTTCGGAGTCTGTTTGGGGTTTCACGAACATTTTGCGAACATCGCGCGTGTCTTGCGAAGGTCTTGCGCATATGACGAAGCTTTAAAGACACTTTCGAGAACAATTCACGAGCAAATCCCGACTAAGTGTGCGGAAAAGGTTCGCAAAAAATTTCAAACTTTTTTGAAATTATCGCCGAAGTAAAAACGACATTCGCGAACAATTGACGACGCTTCCGAACCCTCACGTTTGTTTGGCGATCTTTTGCAGACTAAAATGCGAATGCTGGATTTTGCCATTCGCGTCATTCGCAAATCGTTCGCGTGCTCCGTGAAATCCCACCCTAATATTTGCAAAACTGTCGCTAACATTTGCAAAATTGTCGCTAACATTTGCTAACATTCGCTAATAGTCGCCACCTGTGTTCGCAAACACTTTCGCAAACATTCGCTAAAGTGTTGCTAATTGTCGCTAAACATCGCTAAAAGTCGCTAACTGTCGCTAATGGCAGAAGCGAACTTTGATTTTTCGCAAACATTCGTCAGAAAAGTTGGCGAATCTCAAATTCGCTACGTTCGCAAACGTTCGCCGCTCAGTGAGATACCAGCTTTACGGAATTCCTGGATCCGCCCCTGCTATTAGAGCAACAGCGCAATAGCGCTAATGATTAGAAAAACAAAAATATTTTTGTGACAATTCCTTTGGGGTTTGATGGGGTGAAAGTCCACCCCAATTTGCCCCCCCCCCCCCCGCCCCCATTCAGGGGGTGCTCATCTGAACGAATCGAGATTCTATCATCCTAGTAATGTTACACCTCCCTGATGTCAAGTTTGATGAAAATCTACTACATAATATTTCCAGAAGATGAAAATGATTATTATCTTGCATGCACCCCCCCCCCCTCCCTCCCAAAACGAAGGGACTCTGAGTTCCGAGGTAAATTAGAGTGTCCATATAATGTCAACACTTATAAATGATGAACAGGAATGTGTATACAGACTTTTTCATGCTGAATATACCCGGAGAGGAGATGTAGGCGAAAAGAAGGCCAGCCAGGCATGTTTTGTATAACAAAACAGGCACAGTAAGCACATTAGGGGAATCGGGGAAAACACCAAGAAGCCGCGCCCCCGTATATTTTAGAATTTTTCAGGGGTTTGAAACTAACCCTGTTCGGGGCCCCAATTCAAGATTGTTGGGGGAAGATTTGAAAGCCACCCTTTAATTGAAAATATTTCTTTGAAAATTCCAGACCCCTATTTCAACGATTTTTGTCGGGATTTTCTCCCGAATGTATAGTAAACAATATGATATAGGCCTAAACCTTTACCGAAATATCGGGAACGCGCATGCGGTACAGGGACCACCTGAGTGATGGAGGAGGGGGGAGGGTGGGGGAGGCGGGCCTATTGTTTCCTTTGCTCCTCGTTCATTAATTACTCCTGTTCTTACGCTGCATTGGCTTTCTATCACTTCTCGCATTACCCGCAAAATTCTCCTCCATATATACCTTTAATTATCGTGGCAAAACACACCTTTTTAAGGCTTATCGATTTTATGTAATTTTTAAAGCAAGGGAATATGTATTTTTCCCTATCTCTCCTTCGAGATTTCTCTTGCACTCGCGGTATAGAAAATATCATTGCAGGATGCTGTTTGCACATTTCACGGCATGTTTACATCTACCGCTGGTGCAATTTTAGAGATTTGCATATTCCGCACGGCAAGACGTTTGCACATTTCCTGTTGTTTTCACATTTCTTGGTTTTTATAGATTTCCCGGCTCCAGCTCGATCACAGCCCCCCACCCCCCCCCCCCCCACCCCCAGCAGCATAGTATGCATGTTCTCAGTACAGTTTCCCAGCAAAGAGTTTAGAAGCTGGAGCCGCAAACCAAGGAGTTTCAAGCTCCTTGCGCAAACCAAGGAGATTCAAGCTCCTTGGTTCGATTCAAGCTAGCTACCAGTATTCGCGTGCGCTCGAAAACGAGTCCCGAATACCCGAATAGTATATACTTCTATGTGAACGCATGCCCTATGTGAACGCAGCCTCACGAAAAGCTCAAATGACGCACAGGTAGAAAACTGGACAACAAGACATTGTGCAGTGTTCAATACAGTAGCTGTCCGCCACGCGAAACCTGGGATTCCGACTACACCTCCACTGCTTGATTGCTGCGTGTTGACAGTAATAATTTGCGTGATCGCGTCGAGATTTATATTATCACATCTCCTTATTGTCTTTGAGTGAAGTTTAAATTAAGTATGGGTCGTCTGGACGGAAAAGTTGCCGTTGTTACTGCAGCTGCTCAAGGCATCGGGAGAGCTACCGCAGAGGTAAGGCGCCTTTTCTTATATTCACCTGCAGCATGCTTTTGCTCACTCCATGCACCAGGTCATGACATGTGGGATACATGATACGGCAATACAATGCACAAAGTATAACGCGACCCGCGATCCTGCCTGGATCAGCAACCCCGCCCCCCTTCTTCCCACACAGAGGTTGGGTTTGCCTTCATCGACCTTTTTATCATATTATATAGCCACCTGCCTGCTTTTATAGTAAAAATTGGCATTCAGTTTCAAATATACTTTGGGAAATTGCAAGGAAGGGTATTTGTGAACTTTGACATTTTAAAAGATGAATATAAACAGGAATATATACCCAATATAACCTCCCTTGCCCTTCCCCTTGGTCCTGGACTTGGTGTGAGGGGACTCAAGATTATTCAGGGCTAGAATGGCACATTTTCTGGGGTCTTTTATTTGCTCATAGTAGGTCTGTTATAGTAGCAAGATAGGATTTTGAGGAGTAGGTCATGAAAACGAACTTGGAGATTGGGGCCGGGCAGGGGGTAATATAGACAAAAGGTCAAGGGAAGTACTGTGTATATACAGGCACATTTGCATATGTATAGGCCTAGGCTTACTGGTCTGTATGGCCCCCTGCCTTCTTATGAGGTTCTGCACAGTATAGGAAGAAGAAGAAGAAGAAGAAGAAGAAAAGAGGTAAGCCAAAGGCCCTTTCATTATGCTGGAAAATGAAAATATATATACCGGTACCCAGGTAGTTGAATATCGAGAAAAATAAAGAAAATATATATGTTGAAAATATATTGAAAATATGTATGTTGAATTCTCTTTATATATTTCATTATATTGCTTTCTGTGTGCAATATCTTGAATTGTTAGTTTAGTCTTCTTATCCACCAAACTTCTGAATGGATTTCCTGATCTTCCTCAAACCTTACTGCAAAGTGCAATGTGTAATATACTAATATTTATACATTCGTTCAATCCACGTAGTACATGTAGTTGGTTTCATTTCCCTTAAAACATCATTATATTCCAGGATAATTTCTTAAAGCAAGTTGAGGACTGAGGTTTACATATCTTCTGGGGTCTTCGCTGATAATAGCAATTTGCAATGATAGAGTACCGGTAGCTTAGGAATGCAATGACGAGATCACTGGAAAATGAGGAGATAGCGAAAGCACTGACTGACATAATATATAGAGATTATGTCACACATACAAGTTTATACAACCATGGCACAATATCTTGGATCTTTACTCTCACTAGGTCTGATTGTGTGGTGACGAATAAATGCATTAATGGAGGGGGACGAATAATAATCAAGTGAAGCATATACTCGTATACTGGCATAATCATAATCCAATAAAAAAATATGAAGAGTTTGTTCGCAAAAACCGATATTGTTAAGTCCATTTTTGAAGATTTTGAAGCACGGTCTCTGTCATAAAGAACAAAATAATATCTTTTAAATGACATATTGGTCTCTGCATATAAAGGTACATTTTTGAAGTTATGGTCAAAAGAAGCAAATATTTTGTTATTATTCTCTTTATTTTACTTGACCTTTAATCGCAAATATCTCCATTTGGCAAATACGTATGGACTTATGGGATTTTGCGAACAAACTCTACATAAACATGTAAGCAAACATGAAACTCGGTACCATCACTGTGTAATTGGAATTGTATGTTTATGTATTATATAATCTTTCCATTTTTTGAGCACATAGGGACATTACCACTTTGTGTTAAACACTAGGCCTATTTATAAGCTCTGTCAATTATTGTGATTATTATTATTATTATTATTATTATTATTATTATTATTATTATTATTATTATTATTATCATTATTATTGCAGGTAGGCCTATATGTCATGTATATCAGTCACATGCTATTTTGTTGTTGGGAAAACATCTAACAAACAAAAATGACAATTATCTTCAAATTCTCCTTAACAGCCAATCAGGTAAGCTGGCTTCTTGTTACCATGACAATTGCCATGCCAGCAGGAGTTGCTATCATATAAACTTTTTATGAAATAGGGCCCAGAAATCTGCATTGTACATCCTGCAAAGTGAGCTTGAAAGAAAATAAATCAAATATTTTGTGCACGCTTCTTGTTTATTGTACAGGCATTTGCCAGAGAAGGTGCTTCTGTGTATGCCACAGATATCAACCTTGAGAAACTGAGTGAACTCAAAGACACTGCAGGTAACTACCCAAATAGATCTTTTCATTTCATTCTCAACAAGAGGATTACATCTTGGAAGTAATAGATAGTATAGGGGTATGACGATAGTCCAAATTCCTGAATATTGTAAGAAAGGGTTCTAGGGCAATTACCCCCCGAACAATTACCCTAGAACCTTCCCCTGTCCGTAACCCTAATCCTAATTCTGAACCTACGTAATCCTAACCCTAACCCAAACTCTAACCCTGACCCTAACCCTAATCCTAATCCTAATCCTGAACCTAATCCTAACCCTAACCCAAACTCTAACCATAGACCTAACCCTAAACCTCATCTTTACGCTAACCTTTTAGCAAGAGGGGGGGGGGGGGTGGGGAGGGGGAGAGATAATTGTTCTTGGGGGTAATTGTCATGAAACGGTCCAGAGAGAGAGAAAGAGGTGAATATTTCATTAATATGAATGAACCTCACTGACATTTAAAAGAAGCAGAGATAGATAAATATAGGGAAAGCAATTTTTTTGTGAGTGATACTATTATTTTTCTCTGTGCCTCATTGCACACCTAATTGCGCAGAAAAGATGTCAAGCATATTGAAAGTGCTCAGTGTTGCATTTAAAGGACAAGTTCACCTTCATAAACATAAGGATTGAGAGAATGTAGCAATATTAGTAGAACACATCAGTGAAAGTTTGAGGAAAATCAGACAATCCATTCAAAAGTTATGAATTTTTGAAGTTTTTGTGCAGTAACCGCTGGATGAGAAGACTACTGCAGTGTATGAATAACTTAGATGTCACATGCGTACAACAATATAAGGAAAATATAAAGAGAATTTCACAAAATTCCATCTTTTGAAAAAAGTACACATTCCCCTGACTCGTTACCGACAAATGTTATGGGTAATATTATTCCCCCTGCCTTTAGAAAGAGGCAAGTCAAGAGCTCCTTTATTATGCGAGAAAAATGAAAATATGTTGAATTTTCTTTTACATTTTCTTTATACTGTTGTACGCATATGACTCACAAGCTGTAGTAGTCTCCTCATCCAGCGGTTCCAACACAAAAATTTAAAAAATTCATAACTTTTGCATCGATAGTCCAATTTTCGTCAAACTTTCACTGATGTGTTCTACTATTATTGTTGCATTCTCTCAATCCTTATGTTTATGAAGGTGAACTTGCCCTTTAATATCCGACAAGAATTTCTTTGTTCCCGTCTTCAGATTATGACCCATTACAGTCTCTTGTCTCTTTCTTTTGTGTGTGCTTGTGTGTGCTTTTAAGGCATTACTGTGGGTAAACTCGATGTCACAAATAAGGAGGATGTTGCAGCCTATGTTGCTGGGTTACCAGCTAAGATTGATGTGCTCTTCAACTGTGCTGGGTAAATATGAATGAATTATGTTGTTGGTGATGTTTACAGTACTGTATACTATTAGTGCTGTACTGTATTTGAATCATTTGAGTCCAGGCATCTATTAAAGGGATGGTACAGTATTGGTGTAGATGAGAACCTGGCTTTTAACTTTTTTGAGAGATACCAAGATAACGCTTATGATATAGTACAGAGCATACCATTTTAAGAGGAATTCAAAGTTTATTTGATGAAAATTGATCGGGTTTGGAATGACTGAAACATCCAAAAACAAAATAAAACAAAGTGATCATAATAAAGTGTGGGTCCCACACTTTATTAGAATTGCTCATTATTGGATATCTCAGCCATTTCAAAACCAATTTTCATCAAATAAACCTTGAATTCCTCTTAGAATTACATGCTCTTTCCTATTTCATAAGAGGTTTCTCATTATCTCACCAAAAAATGTTAGAAACCTAATATTAGATCTCAACCAAAACTATATGGCCCTTTAAAGTATAATGAAGAGTCTTCTCAATAGCATACAACTTATAAGCATCAACCCCCCCCCCCCCTCCAAAAGATTGGATGATCCCCAGATGCAAGTAATTTTATGCATTTTGTGATCTCCTCTTGGGCGAATCATTTCTGTCATAGGACCAGTATGTTATAAACACTCAAAGCAGGCAGTAGTTCATACAAAGTTAAAGAAAAAAGTATCGTTGAGGTAAACACATAACAAAAGACTTAATTTGTTTTCCCACTCTCTTATTGTAACATACAAAAAAAAAATTTCATTTGAGCTGCAAGTCTGTTTACAGTTCAATTTTTTTTTCCTAAAATTAGACCCCGTTTACAGTGCGAGGCTCGGCCGCGGCTCGGCCGCGGCCAAGCCCACCTTCATTTCAGTGTAAACGTGCAAAAGGCCAAATGCGAGGCCAAAATTGGCCTCGCATTTGGCCTCGCTCTTGAGGTGGTCTCGGCCGCGGTTGAGCCGCGGCCGAGCCCAGCCTTTTCTTGGTGTAAACGCAAACTGGGCCAAATGCGCGGCCAATTGCGTGGCCAATTTTAGTCTGGCTTCCAAACCCTCTGCCTGTATCTTTCGCTATTCAGGATATTAACCCCCTCAACGTCGAAAACTAGTATAGTTTAAGGTGGTTTTGTCCTGCAAAGGATTTTTTTCTTCGGCAAAGGCCTTTGCCTGAACGGCGACTTCGTCGCCACGGAATTCATGAGGCAAAGGGTCTGAAAACCAGACAATACTAAATTGTGTTTGTTTACAAGCAGAGCACCACTACGACAAAATATTGAAAGGTTTGAATCAAAAGCATGGCCGAGTCTGGCAGTGTAAACGGACAAAATTGAGGGGCCCGGCCTCGCAATTGAGGCTGGGCTCGGCCGCGGCAAGGCCCAGCCCCGCACTGTAAACGGGGTCCTAGTGTACCATAGAATACAAGAATATAACTAATAATTTTGACTGAAGTTTTGCAGGGATGAAACTTTGTACATTGTTATTGTACAAGGAGAATATAAGGTATATTACATTTCAATTTGCCAGTGCTTCACCTTGGAAAAGAATTACACCATGTATGTGTTTTGCTTCAAGATGCTGCAAGTTACATTCCAAAGCTCCAGATCTTGGCTAGAATTTTCAGACTTCAGTCCTGAGATTTTCACATTTATGTATAAATTTACTTGTCACATTTCTCCTTCCATGCAGTTTTGTCTTTCATGGTACAGTCCTGGACACAGAGGAGAAAGACTTTGACTTTTCCATGAACTTGAATGTGAAATCAATGTTTTTCATGACCAAGGCCATCTTACCAAAGGTGTGATATATCCCTTTCATTAACACATTGCATTAAATTATAATAATAATAATGATAATAGCTTGCTTTTTATAGCGCATTTCAGACTTGTTAAGAATTTCAATGCACTTTACTTTATTATTACCCAAGTAACTGGATACATTTGTTACAATGAACACTGTATACTCATTGCAAATTTTGTTTCGTAGATTTTTTTTTTGTTTTTTTGTTTTTTTTGGGGGGGGGGTCAATTATAAATTATGTATAATGGAAGGGTATTGGACTTATGTAAGACTGAGAGTGAACATCATTGATTAATGGAATTTCATGTGTACCCTGTAAGTCAATGCATCATGAGATTTTAGTGGATTATTAGATTGTTTGGTCTTTGTACGTTATGGTTGTTTTATGTACCAGTGGTCACAGAATGCATAAAACCATGCTATGAGAATAGGGATTCTCATAGTGCTAATGAAGACTTTAAGAATGATGTACTTGTGATTCATGCTATAACTTTAATTTCATAACTGTCACTTTCATTTCACAGATGCTGGAACAGAAGAGTGGAAGTATCATAAACATGTCCTCGGTAGCATCCAGCATTAAAGGTACACTACTCATTTTTTTTTAAGTTATTTTGATTGCAAGTGTATGTTTCTTTGTCTTTTTCATAGTCAAGATAAACGGTTCAATCATGTTCTGGTGTTGTAACTATTGCTTACATCTGAAAGAGTTTAAGCTTGATTGTAAGTGTATTCTACATTACCCAATCTAGAAAAATAATTGTTTTGAAATGACTATTCAACGCTTGCTGTACTTTTGAAGGACTATCTTCCTGTGCTAAGTTCACAAAAACAACGTACCGACTATCTTCCTGTGCTAAGTTCACAAAAACAACCTAATTTTTCTATGCTCTTGGATCATTTTCTGCATGTCAAGGCAATTTCATTGTATGGTTGAAATCAGGGCATTGGCCATGACCTCAAAATCTAAAGGGCTTTTTACACTTGTGTTTCTTTCTCTGACCCAGGACTATCGTTAGTCCCGTACCAATTTTTTCAGCTTTTTACACTCGCCAATTAGTCCCGTACTATCTCTTGTCCGGGGCTAAGGAGAAAACTGACCTTTTTACACTCGTATTTCTTAGCCCCGGACTTTCCAAACCACATGAATATTCATAATTACGCTGTGTACTGTACACGTACACGCACGCACCGGCAGCACTTGATTACCTCGTTTCTGATTGGTCAGTGAGGGTCGGACTTCGTCCCCGTCGCTTAGCCCAGGATTATTTTTTCGTTCTTTTTACACTCACTTGCTTGGCACCGCAATTGCGGTGCTAACCCCTGCTATTTTGCAGAACCAGATAGTACCGTACTATCGGTGGGGCTAGCCCACTTTGGCAAAAACGAGTGTAAACAGAAAGTGGGCTAAGGATAGTCCCGTACCAACGGTGGGGCTAAGGCCCCCCCTTAGCCCCACCGTTGGTCCGGGGCTAAGCAAAAATTTACAAGTGTAAAAAGCCCTTAAGTTTCCTTTTCAAAACTTTATCTTGCCTATCTGTTAACTGTCTGCAAGGTTGCATTTCAGCAAGCATGGAGCAATAGATTTTCCCGTCAATGAGGAAGTGTCAACATCAGAGATAACAACTTGCATTATTCTCAACAGGGTCTTCAAAAGGACAAAGTCTTTCCCACAGCACAATAGTTGGGTAACGTCCATGATATACACTAAGTTTGCATAGAAGGAATGTGATCATTGTTTGAGAGCATGAATATCATATGATCACAAAGATGATAGGGTGAACAAACATATCATTTGCATGTTAATACATTGGAGTGAAATATCACTCATTTTGGAGGAGATTTGTGCAATGCAATTTCATTGAACCCATAATTAGTACAGTAACCAAAATGTATTGCCCTCAAATGAATTAGATCATGCTTGTAAAAGTCACATGCTGCATCCATGTATCTCTTGTACATATACACTGCATAAGCATTACATATTGGCTGCTGAGCTTCTTAGCAGTGGAAAGATTAAAATCCTTAAGATTTTATGCACCATCATGTGCAACATCATTTTAGCACCCATTAGTTTACAAAATGAAATGTCTACATATTCAACATATTTTGACTCTATTATTCAATTGTGTATTGTTTACATATCTGCTGTTTGAGTAGAATGAAGTCAAAGTATTTTACATGCTAAAGTATGCTTCGTCTCAAAGTGCATTTTGAAAAGTGGAGCAAAATTAGCATGCGGAAAAACAATGCTTTCTGCTTATCAATCGTGTTCCTTTATCATATTAATTCTTCAACATTCATGCAATAGGTGCAGTCAACAGATGTCTGTATGGCACTACTAAAGCTGCTGTGATTGGCTTCATGAAAGGAGTGGCAGCAGACTATGTCAGCAAGGGCATCCGTTGTAACTGTATCTGCCCAGGAACTATTGACACCCCATCACTCAGGCAGAGAATGGCTAACACGGGAGACATGGAACAAGTGTGTTCAGTACACAAACAATAAGGCAGTGTTCGTTCGATATTCGCTGGTAGAATAGAAGATGCCTAAAATGTAACCTCAAGTACTGGTAGGATCATTTTCGTCATGTTAAGTTTGACATGAGAGTATTACTGTCACTGGGGCGGATCCAGGATTCCGTGAAGAGGGGGCACCTTTACAAAATTAAGCACCCCACTCCCAATTTTTGTTCTTTTTATTTCTTTTGTTTTGACAAAAGATAAAGGAGGTGCGTGCCCAATTTGATCCTGCCTGAATCCACTACTGCTGTCGTTCGTGTGGTGAGATACGCATCACAAAACGAATAAAAGTCCCCAGACATGTGGATTTTCAGTTAAGGGCCGATTCTGAAAGAGCAGATTCTAAAGTGATATATTTAATTCGAATGGACTCTACTAAGCTATGTAAATATTGGAAAGGAAGCACACATTCTGGAAAAGTATGTATTGAAAAGAAGTGTGATTATGGTCTATTCAGCAAGTGCTTTATCTTTAACAAATCATGCTTGCTGTGCAATAAATGGAACAAAAACACAACGAAGAACACTAATTATAGCAACAAAAATGAAATGAAAACTAGATGAAGCTGAAATTTAGCGTGCTGTATGAACACTTTCTATTCATGACAAATATCTCCTTTCAAATTAGTAGTATTATCTCTTCAAAAATTATTAGAGTTGAAAGTGAGGAGTGTAAGGTGGTTTTTTTTTTAGATATGAAAAGGGGCCTCAAAGATATAGTTACCTAGTCACACTATTATAAAAAAAAGGTGTTCTAGAAAATTTGCTGAAAACAATTTCGCAGAAAGATCATAGGCTCAACTGAGGGCCCCCCACGTTTTTTTAAACCTGTACATAGGGTCTTTTTTTAATCAGCTGAAGAAACATGGAAGTGGGGGGTTGCTTGTTACAATGTAGCTCATGAAACCCAGAAGTGGGCCCCCCACTTGAAAGCATGGTGCTGGCCATGTTATTGTAGTTATTGTAGTGATTTTGGCTCCTATGGATTGTTAATTCTGTAGGATGAACAGTAAACGGAGCATGTGATGTTCTTTGCCTGCTTGTGTGGATATTGTGTGTGCCATATATTTGTTAGGTGGTGAATGCAGCATACTTGTTGCATGTATAGAGAGATCAAGCATATTGGCTGTTTATATTGGACATGTTGTTTAATAGATGTTAGTATTATATAAATAAAAATGTTTCCAGAAACACTCCTATTGATGAAATCTCATTGTTTTGTTGTTTGTTATAATCAATGCATGAAGATATACATGTATAATAATGAAGAAAAACCATTAATGTTACCTTACAGGCCATGAAGTCATTTCTTGCACGTCAGCCTGGCGGGCGTCTCGGCAGTGCGACGGAAGTTGCTAATGTTGCAGTATTTCTGGCTTCTGATGAGGTGAGGAAACTTTGTCCAAAATCTGTTACAGTTACATCTATTTGTCTGTCATGGTTAGCCCAATCACTTGCATTATTTTATGTAAAGGAATTTGCTTCTGAACAACTTGAATCTAATAAATGAATCAATTTGCCCCTAGAGATTGTATTATTTTCTGTTGTTTTCAGGAACATTTTGAAGTTTCTGTGCAACTGTTCCATATCACCCTGAAATTAGCATTTTGTTGTTTGACCTGTGAGCTTATTCCTATATACACAATTTATGTTCCGATGAGAAACGAAAGGTTCCAAAAGAGTGGTATAAAATGGATTTGAAAGTATCACTACAATCAGCAGAGGTGCCATGCCATTAACCTGTAATCTTTCACAAGTGTTGCATGTGTAAACCTGCAGCAACTGGTCTCATAGTTAGCATGGAGTTTGGGTATGATTGCAGTAACACCTGTGCAAAATTTCATTCCAATTAGTCCATTACTTTCATAAAAATAAATGAAAATGCACTGTATGCATGCGTATAACGCTCGCTAGCTCCGGTCCACGTACGTCCTACATGCATGCGATACATGTGTAAGTTACATGTATGTAGCTAGCCTGCGCTCCTAATTCGATTTTGGGTCGGGTTGACCCGGTTTGAAAATTGATTTTAAAACAATGATTTTCTCTCTTTTATCGAATGGTATAGACAAAGAGCAACAGGTGAGGTATGTTACTGTTATAACTTGTACTTGAAGTCATATTGAACCTGTTTTATGCAGTTTTGATTTTCATAGGTTTGCAAATGTGGGCTAGGACCTTTAAGAGATGCCTCTTTTTCATATCATATTTCATCAGCATTGATGTAATTTCTTGATAGTAATAAGGCTGAAATAGTGTGTATTCTTTGCAGTTTTTCCTTTGGCAATCAAAACCATCTCTTGTTTTGTTCCAGGCAAGTTTCATCACAGGCTGTGAAATGAAAGTGGATGGAGGATGGTCGATCTGAGTGGATATTGCAGCTAGTGATCCAACCCTTCTTTGACTGTACAGATGTATTGACATTTCAAATTTAAAAATGCATTTTGTACATTTGGATTATGGTACAGTTCTTATACTGATTAACATTCCTCTGTGGCAATTGCTGTGCAATTGGAAGTGCCTTTGGTAAAATATTAAATTTTCTATAGCAATTGTAAGTTCAATCTTCTGCAATAGACTTCAATGATAATACATGTTCATGTAAGATCCTGAATTCCCACCAGTACTTTTTTTTTTTTTAATCAAAATGTTGTTATAACCATGTTAATGTGAACATGAGTGTCCTGTGTTGGGTATGTTAATCTTTTGGAACTGCCAAAGAACTTGTTTGTAAAGGTACTTCAAGAAACAATCCATGCTAAATGAGTTATGTTTAATAGTCAGAAAGCAAACTTGAAGGATGTTCCTCCAATACATATTTCTCACATCACGTCGGGCTGATCATGTTCCAGGAGTCAATTTTTGGTTAACCCTGAAATTAATTATGTGATGATACATGATTAAAGTGTACCAATACCCTGAGTATTATGTTTGCTATATTTGTAGAATGTACTTGAGACATGCCTTCTGCAAAATATCTAGTCACTCTTATTTTAATTTATTGGGGTTTAAATGTAAATTTTAAAAAGTATACAAAACAAAACGACTTGAAAGAGACTAGTCGGTCATCTGATTCTTTCAAGCGAATGATCACGCTATTCATATTTTTTTCAAAACACATCTTGAAAGGTAGTGATATGCAATGCATGTGCATGATCAGCTAACCGACCGACATGGAGTCTCCATACAGATGTATTATTCGTAAAAACACATATAAACAGTTAACACCAATATAGCTACATTGTAGGGCACAATCACATCAGTGCTGGCGCTTTAATATGAAGCAGAACTTAAACGTGCAGAGCGCAAGTGCCAAATTGTTATAGAGATATGAACTGATATGTCAAAATATGTATACTTTCAGGGGCTATCACAGTTGCATTATGGCTGTTTTTTGTGTATTTTATTCTATCTTTACACAAATTTGATTTCCAGGGTATTTGTACACTTTAAAGGTATACTGTAAAACGAGGAATTTTCGCGTGCATTTTAATTTCGCGAATTTCGCGAGCGCCAAGATTCGCAAAATTAAAATGCATGCGAAAGTTCTTGTCTACACTATATGCATTGAATGCCAGTGGCAGTTCACGAAAATTTCATGCTGCAAAAAAGGCTGTCGGCTCCAATTCGCGAAAAATTCATGCCGCGAATATATCATGTTTTACAGTATACATAAGAATTGTAATTTGGGTTGATAGGCCACGGAATATGAATGTGACACGGCGTATGTGGAGTGTTATATGGAGTATTCTTTGCTGTCAGCAGTTGATGAAGGGACATACTTGAGCATCTGAACACTCCACACCACTAAACACTCTCAGAAACAAATTGTAAAAATGTGATTACAAATGAGTTCTTCCATGTCAAACATCTATATAAGCTTGAAGTGCAGGAAAAGTATGGACCTGAACCAATAAATTGTTTATCCTGTTACAAGTCTTTGTCATACTGGGTATCACATGGAGCTCTTCCAGGCATCGCATCACTGAACAGCCATCACAAATACACAATGGCTTTCACATGAACACATGATGAACTTAATAAGGAAGTACAGTACATAAGATCATACATGTTAGGTGAAATCATGAAAGATATATCAGATTTGAAATTTGTTGTATTCCCTCTTTTCTTGATAACTGCCAATGCATTCTTTGAACTGTGGAAATGAAAATGAGAGCAGATGCAGCTACTTAAAGAATCCATTGCCATCTTGCTTGAAACTTGGTGTATATTTTTGTAAATCAAAGTCTATAAAAAGAAATCATATTTTGTTTTTCATCAGTCATGTAAAATGTTTAATATGTCATGCAACCTTTGAAAGAATGTCATGATTGGTAGCCCTGTTCTGCAGAGGCCAAATGTGACTGACACAAAATGGCTAAGTACTTGCATATTATATATGTGTACGTTTTCAAAGCATATGATTCTTGTAGAAATGTGAAGACAGAAGGAAGAGGGCAGCTACCCAAAAAGTACAAGGAATGTATGTTTGTGTGAGAGAAAAATGAAGAATTGTTTGCCATGTACCAGCAGCTTTATGGAATGTAAAACTCAGAACATATCCATTTCTATGATTATTAGGATATGGAAGATGTGACAGCTTTTTACTGGCTTTTCTCTTTGCACATTCATCTTTTGTGCAAAATATAATTACAGTATTAAATGTGATGATGCCAAATCCGATCAATGGTGTCAACACTATGTTGTAAAGCTTCAAAGAGGACAGATGACTGACAGCATGCAGAGTCAAATAATGAATGCTTATCAGAGATGAATGGTTTGCACTCTATATGCAAAATAGAAGAATGGTTTGTAATGCAAAATGCTCTGAAACCAGCAATAATGTGATTGCAGAAAATATTAAATACATTGTACAACAAACCTGAATAAATATGCGTGTGTGTGTTTACATTTGTGTGTGCTTCTTTGCATATTCATAGATGTGTGTATTTGATGATCTCATGGGTGTATGTCATTCTCTCGCCTGGCTATGTGCCATTCACAGACTTACTGCACTCTCACTATGAATATCAAAGGACAGGTTGACTTTCATATACATGTTGATTGAGTGAATGCAACAATACATGTATCAGTAAAACACATCAGTGGATTGGTTCAGAAGTTCTAAATTTTTTAAGTTTCTGTGTTGTAACTGCCGATGAGAAGACTACTGTACAACCGTTTGTGATGTCACGAAGTAAACGAAAATGAAATAATGAAAATATACAAAGAATTCAAAAAAAGGTCATTTTGCAGAAGTACACATTCCCTCAACTTGTTACTGACATATTTTCAGGGTAGTATTACCCCCCCCCCCCACCTTCCCAAAGAGACAAGTCAAGTACATGTACATTTTTATAATGCGAGAAAAGAGAAAATTTGCAGAATTTCTTTATATCGTTCTATGCATGTGACATCACAAGCGGTAATAGTCTTCTTACCCACTGATTGCAACACTGAAACTTCAAAAATTAAAAACTTCTGATGGAGCAGCCCAATTTTCCTCTTATTTTCACCGATGTTTTCTATAAATATTGCTGCATTCTCTCAATTCACATGTATTTGAAGTGAACTTGTCCTTTAAAGACTTAATGCCACTCACACATCATACTTGGGTACCATATTCATTTATTGATGAGCCTTATGCAAGAATTAGTACATACAGTGTATGAATCTACAAAATGCTTCTTTTATTTCAAATTTTTCTGTCAAGTCTTTTTTTCTCCATCAAATTAGAATCAAACAAAAAATTATAAAATAAAACAAAACCATTATGAAGTGATGAACATCAGGCTGTGGTTTCCAGGACACTACATATATGTAGTCCAATCAATACCCCTGACACATTATGTTATGACCATTCCATTCACATACCTACCAATTCTTACCATTTAAAAGGAACTTTTCTAATCCTTAGGAGAGAAAAAGCTTCACTCAAACTTGTGTTCCTATTTTCGTCATCACCTGCTAAGCAGTGATGTATGAGAGATGGTTGAGTAGCTCTGAGAAGGAAATGTACTGGAGAAAGACCAGAATCTACTTTACAGAAGGCAGCTGAACACTCTTGGTATGGTTGTACTGGGTGTTACTTGAATCCTTAACATGAATCTACAATTTGCAGCACTACAAATGGTGCCACTTTCAATCCTATAGGCTCCATTAAGTACAAGTATTGACGATTTTTTAAGCAGCAAATAAGTGGCAGCCATATTACTTGGAATACATGTATTTGAATTTCCCACTGAAATACAAACTAGATCAGAGATCAAGTGATGTCGAAGTTTCACTTTTAATACACATCCGCCAATTTATTGGTGAAGCCTTGCTATGCAAATGCTGATGTTCCAAGCATTTGGGTGCATTAATCATCCCGATGTAGGGTTGGTCTTTTCAAACTCCAAATCCACTGACTGACAGAGGGGTGTGTACAAAATGGTTTCATAACATCGGGACCAACAAATTCAATATAAGAACCTGCAAATACGCCAAGTATCGACAGGTGTGTGAAATCATTTTGAGCAGGAGTGCTTTCAGATGGACATGAACGCAAAAGTGATGGGCTACAAGCTGACATTTATACCAATCATGATTTCATGATTAAAGTGTACATACATATTCAATAAACATCCACTGTTGACGTTTGTCGAAACAAGATCTCAAGAAAACCAAGACGGTGCTTTACTATGAACTGACCATGACATTTTCGAACAGTAGCAGGGCTGGAATTCCTGTGTCAGAGATGTTGACTAAAGATCAGCATCATGTCTCAAAAATAAGACACTTCTTTTCATGATTCATTAACACAATTTTAAAAGGAGAAAAAAAACACAAAATGAAACTCTAGTCTGGACTCCCAAGGAGGATAGAGGCTTTCATGGGCTATGATCCCAAGTGTGCTCTTTGCATTTAACAGCAAGGAGACAAAGTCGAACCTGGAACCTCATACATCTTTCCACAAAAGATATCAAGGGCTTCACATATCCTCACATGTGTGCCACTCATTACGCTCATATACATGTAAACAAAATATCGAGAGATGTTACAAAGGATAATGAAGTCAAACAATTTTGGTGACATGCCTTTGCCCTACTCCAACGAGAGCATGACTTTTTTTTTCATGTAGACAAAGCAATAGAGTAGTTTTGACACTATTGCATGATTTGGAGTAGAGGATTCTTTGAAATACATGTATCTGAATGGAAGAATAAGGTAGAAGGGCATGTAGAATTTACCCAAAAAAAAAAAAAAAACTTCCGGCCAGGAAAAAAAGAGTCAACAGAATTAACGTAAGACTATCAAGGAGAGTTTAATAACCATCATCGTGGAATGAATACAGCTAGCAGCAACATTAGCCAGACCAGATGTGATATTTGACACAATCACAAGGTGTTATCAGGTTTGAAGATAACAGAAATGTCTAAGCAACTGAAGTGTTGTAATCAGAAACAAGCAAAAATTAGTCCACCTTCTCTTCCCCCATTTGTGATAAAACAACCTGATTTGATCCTATTGTAGCATCTCAACTTCACACTGTTTCTTTCTCTCTCTGTCACTGACCCTCTCTACTTGTTTAGGTTTTTTTCTATATCAATCAGTTTTGCTATTACCTCTGCAAACCCTAAAAAATGATTATTTGTTGCCTCTGCTCCTCAATGTCTATCCACAATATTATGACAGATACAGTCATTCTTAGTATTTCAAATAATGTGAGATGAAAGGCAGACATCTTGTGTGTGGTCAAAGGTGACCGTCTGACTGCTTGACTTCTGAGGTAGCTGCTATTGTATACAGTGCATATAAAAAAAAGGTTATCCAACTTTGGAGGGCTACTATCTTATAATTATCAGCTATGGAGAGTGCAATAATGATTGAGAGGAAAGGAACACTCTTCCTCTTTCCATTGATACCTATTTATGTTGACAAATGTTATGCATGACTGAGTACATGAACTTTAAAGACAACAATGACAAATTGCACATTTTCCAAGTTTGCATGTTATTGTGAAGGAACAATGCATGTCTCACTGCATAGATGAGATATGTCAGTGAAAGTGGTCGAATCATCAGGCCAGCCTGCACGACTGCAGATTTGTGTTAAGGGTTTCTTCTAACCATTTATGGTTCATAGCCTTCAACATGGCCACGTTGTTGTAAACTTGGTCCTTCCCATAAAGGCTAAACCATTATCCATTTTTCTCTCTTCACATTTAAGACATGGTTTTTCGCTGCGAGCTATGTGTTGAATATGAACACAGAAAATGGATTATGTAGGTTGACCTCTGTGGGAGTATGGTATGGTATGGTAATTTATTTCCGTAAATATTAAAAAACAACATTACAAATCATGTGATACGAAAACTCATAAATAATACGGCTGGATAGCCTCACTCAGCGAAGAGGACCATTATGGTCCCGCTGTTTTACAGGAGGGTCCAGTATAAATTAAAGTAATACAGTTTCTTCAACTAAACAACAAATCAAAATATATACAATGAGAAGAAAGAAAAAAAAAACACAAGAAAAGAAAAGAAAAGGAAAAAGAAAGAAATTGAAAAATATACATTTCCCATTAATTTATGTATTAGTAACCTGTCATGTACTGAGTTATATCAAACATAAGAAGAGATGTGCTCTTGCAGTGATCGCTTGAAAATATCTATACTGGTTGCCTTTTTTATTGACAAAGGGAGTGAATTGAACTCCCTTTAGTTATCCAACAGGTGGCCATCTTAAAGGTTATGAACCATAAAAGGTTAGGAAAAAAACCCTAAACACAAACCCTAAACACAAATCTGCATTCGTACAGGCTGGCCTCTATGGTCACTTTCATTGACAGATCTCACCCATGCAGTGAGACATGCATTGTTCCTTCACAATAACATGCAAACTTTGAAAAAGTGCAATTTGTCATTGTTGTCTTTAAAGTTCATTTGCTCAGTCATGCATGACAATTATCAACATAAATAGATATCAATGGAAAGAGGAAGAGTTCCCCTTTCCTCACAACTAACAGTGTGCTCTCAATAGCTGATAATTATGAAATAATAGCCCTCCAAAGTTGGATTACCTTTTTTTTTGATACGCACTGTAAATAACCCTCAAGTGCTTTGGTCACTGTCAGCAGTGACCTGTGATTTTTGTTTTTTTTACTTTTTTTTACCGTTTCTAATGACAAAAGCACTCCCTTGTTTTAAATGACCTGATACTGTGTAAATACTGGCCACCTATTGTGTGTGAGAATCATTATACCCCCACCCACACATAGTGTGTATGGGGATACAGTTGGCAGCAGAATTATTCAACCCCCTTGCATTATGGACACTCTGGCAAATTGAATAACATTACAATATTACTGAATCATACAAGTGGTGAACAGAGAGTTTATCACTAATGCTTACCCGATCAATAGTCTTTAATTTGCATACATTTAGAAACTTTGATCATTCATGCATGAAGAGATACGGTCCAGTGAGCACATTATGGTCATTTCAGACCTTTAAGCTGTGATCACTGAAGCATGACTCGTTATGGTCTGATGATCACAATTAATTTGTTTTGTTTTTATGGAATTTTATATAATATCTTTACCATTCTATACACAACTCTTAGCATTTCAATGGGTTATATTCATTTTGACATGACTTAAACTTTGAATCATTAATATCATGGCTAAACCTCTGTACAAACTCTATGGTGGCAACTTTCACTAGAAATTAGTTCATTTAAATATCTTTGTACAATGAAAAGTACCAATTGAAATATTAAGAATCCTACGTCAAATTCAGTCATATTGAGTCACCTATCAAAACATTGAGTGAACAAACCATGTTCAACGAAGCATTTCACTTTACGCTTCAGTGATCACCAAAAGGACTGAAAATGACAATAAATGTGCTCACTGGACCATATCTCTTTATGCATGAATGATCACAGTTTGTAACTATACCAGGTGTCCCAAAAAAAGTGCAACAGTGGATTTTCAGTACCTTGCATTCTAAAAGTGATATATTTTTGACATCATTAGAAAGAGCATCTTCCGCAGAAGACAATGATACCATAATCATTAAATTCAGTTCAGTACTTTTTATTCTACGCCAATTTCTGTAAATGCAGTCATTTTCAAATTTCGCCGGATTCTTGTGACTCATGAGATAATAATTTGAGCCCGATACACGATCCATACGGTGAATATTGTGTAAGCTCGGTGATCCATGTCAACAAAAGATACAGCTTTCACATTGGGCACGGGCCAGGAAAAAACAGTGTGTGTGTGTGCGTGTGCATGTGTGCGTGCGTGCCCAATGTGAAAGCTGTATCTTTTGTTGACATGGATCAATGAGCTTACACAATTCACCGTATGGAACACTCGTCGCACCCGAATTATTATCTCATAAGTCACAAAACTTCTGACACCGGCTGAACGCAACTATCATCTGCATTTGGGCAAGTTGGAGTTTCTGGCATGTAAGTGGTCCATATGTGACAAGTTTCATGACTACCTATACTATGCACCTTCCTTCGTGGTCTATACAGACAACAACCCTTTGACATATGTACTACATGCAGCCAAACTGAATGCAACGGGCCAGCGTTAGGTCGCGAAACTCGCAGACTTTAACTTCTGGATCAGATAAAGACCCGGACATACCAATGCTGACACAGACACCCTCTCTAGAATCCCACTAGAAATGGAAGCAAACATCAGGGGCTGCACTGACAAGACTCTACTGGGTGTCATTTGTGCTGCAGTCTCTAAAGTACACTGAACCCAAATCCCACCCCTGCCCCTGGTTATGGGTCTCAATGTCAATCTGAGCAATGGAGATGCAGAGCAAGAATTGGCAACACCTATCCAGGAAGTCAGCAAGTCAGAGTTAGCTAAAGCTCAGCAAGAAGACCCCCTCCTGTGAAAGATTGAACAGATGAAACAGCAGGAAGAGTTTTCTAAGGCAGCCTGCTGGAGAAAAGCATCCAAAGAGATTAAAGCACTGTTGCAAGAATGGAAAAGGTTGGAGTTGGGCAAGGATGACATCCTCTACTGGAATACACCAACAAGGCGCCAATTGGTCCTACCTGCCAAATACAATAGGTGCGCTCTTCACAACATTCATATGTTGAAGTGGGCCACCTTGGAGTGATGGATTTGGCAAGACAACGGTTCTATTGGCCAAATATGCAGCGAACAGTGAAACATTTTGTTCATAATGAGTGCAGCTGTTTCATTCAGCAGAAACCAAATCGACCTACGAAGGCCCCAATGGTACCAGTCATAACATCTGAACCCCTCGAACTCATTTACTAGTACATTGACTTTCTGCACCTTGAAACCAGAAAAGGAGGATTTGAGTATAACTTGGTGGTAGACGACCACTTCACCAGATATGCTCAAGCTTACACCACTAGGAACAAGACAGGCCAGACAGTAGCCGATACGATCTTCAACAACTTTGTGCTCAGGTTTGGATTCCCCCGCCAAAATCCTTCATGACCAAGGGGGAGAGTTTGAAAGAAAGCTATTCCGTCTGCTTCAGCAGCTCTCTGGGGTGCAAAACGCCAGGACTAGTGTAGGAGTGCAGTCAATCGAGATCGCGAACCCGGACAGAGGTGGGACCCCAACCCAGGCCCTACAACAGCAAACATTAGCACGGATGTCTGTTGGTATCATGCAAAAGTATGGAGAGCGGGCACAACACTGTCGATGTCCATGGCGGTACGCCCCTTCCTTCTCCACATTTCCGCCAACGACGCCCCAGCTTCATGAAATGACAATGCTCATTAACAGAACAAATACATCTTCTCGCTGAAGTATGAAAGTCATTGGGTACTTGTATCTACCCAGAATATTATACATTTGGTGTTCAGAAGAGAAACTACAAATAAGCTCAAGCAAGTGATAGATAGATGCAAGTATCTGAATCTCCTCTTTCGTGGCAAATACATGCACACTACGTGTGAATCATCGGAATACAATTTTAAAAAGGCCTCTGTACACTGCACAACACATAACGGGCTGCACAGTGCACCCATAGTAGTTATCTCCAACTGCCGGGTAGGGGACAGAAGAGAGAGTACACTGCATGCTTTTAATAGTGTACTAGTACCCACGAGATTGATTTGCAGGGACACAAGCAGGAGAGAGAGAGATAAAAATCAGTGTCAGCTCAGGGTGTTGGGATCCATCCCACGCTGCTAACTTTGCACTACACGGAGATTACACCAATGGAGGGTTTGTCCATACTTTAGCAGTTACCCATTTAAGGTATGTCTAATCATCAACAAACAAATTGAACTCTACCTTGTAGAGGCAAAAAAAAAAGAACAGCTTTATATTTAGATGCCACCAGGGCAAACATTAAGCAAATCCTGGGTCAAAGGAAGGCATAGCCTTTTGTCAAGGCCATCTTGCTGTAATGGAGAGCGAAGCGATCGAGCCCAGCCGAGCGCGATAGCGCGAGGGCCTTTTGAGATCTGCTTCATACATTATTATTCATGACACATGAACCCTACTGAATATTCATATTAACGGGTTCCGGTCTACCAATGGAATGGCGCGCTCCCCACATCCTCGCCTTGGTGTTGTCGTGCCTGTTCGCATGCATCACTAATTGCCCATGGAGGTCTGTGGTGAGCATTCGCTGTAATCAAATCGGGTTCGAGCAGACAGACACGCTGATCAGTCAAATTTTGCTCCTGAAATTGGGGAGCAAAAGTCGATAATTCAAAGGGCTCACAAAAGGATGCGAAGCAGATCTCAAAAGGTCCTCGTGCAACCCCACTCAGCAGGACTCTCTTCACCATACAGCGAGAGGACCTTGACAAAAGGCTAAGGAAGGCAGTGCTTTACTATGCACTAGTCATGAAAAATCTGAACGGTGGCAGGGATGGAATTCCTGTGCCAGAGATGTTGACAAATGGCCAGCATCATGCCCCTGAAATAAAGCACTGCTTTTCGACATTCCTTTGGAAGGAATGTTATGAGTGGAAGGAATGTTATGAGTGGACAACTCATAATGTGACCCTTGTTTTAGCACTGACCTGTGGCCTTGATGGTTTTTCCAGTGTTAAATAATGTAAGATAATTTTTTTCTCCAAAGTATTGTCTCCACAGATTGTTGGTGCTTTAGGTTGTGCAAATAATGCCAGTACCGGAACAGTGATTGTGTGTGGGATGACTGAATCAATTAAACATTGTTGAAGTGCCAAATCAGACAATTTACTGTTGCCCCTTTATTTTGTTATCATCTTTTAAAGACAATGTCCACTGACGAGAGACGAGATGAAAAGGACTCTGACAAGAAAACATACCGCTGTCAGGTATGTTCGCGCTCCTATGCCTCACGAGCTTTGGTAAAACGGCATGAACAGGATGTTCACTCCCCGAAATATTACTGTGACCACTGTTCATCTAAGACTGTACACCAGAAAGAACTGGAGAGACACTATGGGGAACACACATCTAGCTGCGCTCTGACCAGGGTCCACAGCAAGACCCCGGTCACCGCACCAATCAAGCCGAGTAAGGCCCCAAGCACGTCCAGCAAAAGTAGAAGCAAAAGCCGGAGCCGGTCACCAGTAGCAATGGAATGAAAGAAGACTCCAGCTCGCAACACGTCACCCGCTCGTCGCCATTCACCGGCACGGAGTGAGACGCCTCTAATGGATGAGGCAGATCCGGAGTCAGACAGTGAGTTCAAGTTGCTGGACCTGACAGGTGGTAGGAAGAGGAGGGAGGTTTCAAGGTCCCCGGTTGCCTCCACATCTAGAGGGCCTGAAATCAGGATGGCTGACGCAGAGATGCAGGTGAGCCCAGCAGATCTCGACAGGAGTGTCATCAGGAGCAGACTGTCGCAGCTGCACCAGCGGGAGCAGGCTAACAGACTGACAGACAGTATCGACCACACCACCAGGCAGGTGTTGCGGCCAGGGCGTGTCTGGACGAGGCGCATCGAGCGGTATGTTACTGCGACAGGGGAGTGGTTGGAAGTGCTGACCAATACCGTGGCCGAGGACTGAGCAGAAGGGAGCCACTCTAACAGAGCAATCAGTGGTCTTTTTGGTTTATATTTTGAAACATTTTGGACATGCATGAAAAAGTGATGCCAAGTTGGCATGCCTGTTTTGTTTATGGGCTTTAACAAATTTAGTTCGAACGTACGGACAATAAATGAATGACAGGATGAAAGCCAAGATGAGCAGGCTTATGATGGACGCTTTGCTGATGAGTTATAAACATTGGATGTTAAGTATTGCAATGGACTCAGTTTTGCATGCTAAGATTTTATGTTTTGCTCATATATGGTATGTTGTTGGTATAAAATGGTGTGAAAATGGTTCAACTTTCATGCACCTATTGGTTATCTTAGCTGTTCACATATATCAGGCGTAGGGTTTTTAAACCGTTGAGAACGGTTTGATTTTGCTACAGCACGCATTTCCCATAGATGCTTGCCCGAGTATACTCGGGACTCGTCCTCAACGGGTTAAGTGTCAGCTATCAATGTTGTGTAATTGGTAGCGGTGGCTGGCATAAGTTGAACATGTCGGTTGTTTATACCAGCACTATGTATCATAGGTAACCATAATCAAATTGTGGTGTGGTAATGACAGGACCAAATACGTTTTTATTTTTTCTTATTTGTTCACTATGCAAACCTTGTTTGGCCAAAATGGGTACCAGTAAAGTATGATAAATTATTACAATTTCTTGCTTCTTTCTACTGTACTATACTGTACATGATAGCCCCCTCATTGCAGCAGGATAAAGTCATCTTCAAATGAAAGTTCCATCCAAAGTGATCCCATGACAGCATCTGAATCACGCTACATCTCTAGTGACCATCACAGTGAACATGAGGAGAAAGTAAATGAGAAGCAGAAATCAACATCATGTATTCTCCTTTGAGTCAAACTAATCTGCTTTTCTGGACATATACAGTGATGCTCAACTGGGCATCACAACCCATCATAAATCAGAGGAGAGGTGTGGGTAACACTCTTTGTACCTTTGATATTCTTTAATAGTGGCACTACTTGGGAAGAAACAGATACAAACTTTTGTAGCCACACTGCATGGGGATGAAGTACGTTAGCAAATTGGCATTTTATGACTATCAGAGTCATTTTCTACTTCCTGTAGTTAATGAATACAGTCTTAGTCACATTGCCCCTCTTCGTAATGCCCGCAACAACACACAAGTAGAGGTATGTGGGGATGGACAGTTCGATTCTTCAGGCTATTCTGCAAAATAATGTACTTACTCAATGATGGATCGCCACACCAATGAAATTATTGCTTCAGCTTTTATATAGTACAGGTGTCCAAGAAAAGCTCAAAGACAATGAAGCTTGGATTTCAGCGGTACATGGACAGCCTTGTGACAGATCAAGCGATGCCATTACTTGTGGCTACAGACTGGCATGTAGGTATTAATGCTTTGATTTAGAAAGATTATCTTAATGTAGTTCAACAATTTAATGTCTGGCATCTTGCCAAATCCATCAAAAAGAAGCTTCCTGATGCTGCCAAGAAGAAACTGTGTAAGGCACTCTGGGTGGCAGAACTGGGCCCCGTTTCATAAAGTGGTTCGTAAAGTTACGAACGACTTACGAGCGACTGGTGATCAGATCTTGTGGTGAATTATCGAAATTTTAGTAAGTGTAGCACATCACAACTGATCACCAGTCACTCGTAAGTTGTTCGTAACTTTACGAACAGCTTTATGAAACACCCCCCTGGTCAACTTCCATTTCATAATGAAGAACCGCCCATGATGCTCCAACACAGGTGCCGACACCCTCTCAAGAAGTCCCCTGGACATGTTTATGGCACTGTGCTCTGAGGAGGCCTTTGCTGGTGTTGCAGTGAAAGCTGTCTATCAAGCCATTACCAGTTGCCCTCTGTGTGCATGATTGATTGTGACGGCTGGGATCAGGAGGAGCAGGTAATCCAAGTGGTGTCATCAGAAGAGAGGATGCATTCAACAGTGAGGAGACATACCTCATTCGGACCTAGACCCTTGTCTCTCTTTCCACAAAGGATATCAAGGGATTCACCACATACCCTCCTACCTGCACCCCTCATTGTGCTCAATGATGTTTCAAAGCAGAAGATTAAAGGATGTTACAAAAGGTCAAGCTATTTTGCTAACATGCTTTTGCCCTACTCCATCACGCATGACTTAGAGAAGGCAAGAGTCATTGAACACCTTTGTCATGTGACATAATCAGTTCACATCATCTGGAGTAGAGGATACTTTGAAATATCTGAATGGAAGAATAAAGCAGAAGGGCGTGTACACATGAATTAAGACGAAACTTCAGGCCAGGAAAAAATGACAGCCAACAGATTTATGATCAGGGAGAGTTCGCCATGGTGAAATGACTACAGCTAGTACCTAAGTTAGCATTAGAGTTAGGGTTATAGTTAGGGTTATAGTTAAGGACTTTGTCAGAGGTCAAAAGTATGAGTTAAGGTCCAATATTTATGTTATCGATAGTGTACCTCAAAGACTGCATCTGGCTGCGGGAACATTCAAGAGATACACTGCCATCTTCCCATCTTAATGCATTCAAAACCACCTTCTCTATGGGATCCTGCCAATTCAAGGGCCCTTCTATTCTCAGCGTTGTTCACGGGAGGGTACAAGCCATATGCGGGACTTCTACAAAGGTTCAAGCTACTAGAAGCATGCCTACGAGGGGCACTCAAAGTGCTTAAAACTCAAGGAACACGGGTCATCAACTTGGTCAGAAACTAGCCAGACCAGCCATAATCATTGGACACGAGGCAGTATCAGATCTGAAGATAACAGAAATGTCTATGAAACTAACGTGTTACAATCAGAAACAAGCAAAAATTAGTCCATCCTCTCCTCCCCCATTCATGAGATAAGACTGAATCTGATCTTATCAAAGACATCGGGTATCATTTGAAGAAAAAAAAAATCATAGTGTATTGGTGACAAGACCCAATAAGTTTTCATTCTATTTCATTTGTTCACTAAGGCAAACCTGGATGTTACCTTTTGGCCAAAATAAGTAGTAAAGTATAATTACAATTTTGTGCTTCTTTCTACTGCACATGGCAGCCTCCTTATTGTAGCAGGATAAAGTTATCTTCAAATGAAAGTTCCATCCCAAGTTATCTTATGACAGCACTGAAATCAAGCTACATATCTAGTGACCATCAGAATGAACTCAAGGAGGAGCATGATATTGAGGCACCACTACTGTGTAGAGCAGGCCAAATACATGATATTTGTGGAGAATCTTGGCATGCTATTTCATAGTCTACGCTGTGAGTTCTGCCAGTGCAAAGTAGACGAGAAGCAGAAATCAACACCAAGTATACTCTCCCTTGAGTTAAACTAATATGCTTATCTGGACATGTGATGCTCAACTGGGCATCTCAACCCATCATAAATCAGACAGGTGCAGGTAATATTCTTTGTACCACTGCTATTCTTTTAAATGGTGCTACTGAGAAGTGGATATGGACCTTTGCAGCTGTACTGGGGTTGAAGTATATTGGCAAATTGGCTTTTATGACTATCAGAGTCATTTTCTACTTCCTGTAGTTAATGAATACTATCTCAGTCACACTGCCATATTCGCAGTCCCTGCACCAACACACAGGTAGAGGCACGTGGGGAAGGAAGATGTAATTCTTCAGGCTATTCGGCGAAATATTGCACTTACTCAGTGAGTTGCTACACCAATGAATTTTTTGCTTTAGCTTTAGTACAGGTGTCTGAGACAACAGGCTCTGTGGCAATGGAGAAGCCAGGCTTTCAGCACTGCGTGAGGAGCCTTGCAAGAGATCAAGTGATGCCATTACTTGTGGCTACAGACCAGCATGTGGGTATTCATGCTTTGATAAAGAAGGGGTATCCAAAGGTAGTTCACCAGTTTGATGTGTGGCATCTTGTCGCCAAGTCTGTCAAAAAGAAGCTCCTTGAGGCTGCCAAGAAGTAGTCATGTGAAGCACTAGCACACTAGATATAATCAATATATATCTATGGTGGTGTGCGGACTCATGCGGAGGTGGTGCCGATCTTCTGGTGGAGAACTGGACCTCCCTTATGTTCTACAGCACATACTAACATGAATGGGAGACTGGTCCACAAATCCATCATTGCTCCCTTGACGAATTAGAAGATTAAGACTTCAAGGCTTGGCTGCACAGAAGGCCGTCTCATGAAGCCCTCAATGATATCATCTTTTTAAGGCATATTCTGGAGGACATCTGTCTCTTCAGGACTTCTATAGTGCGATGTTGAAGTATTGTCCATAGTGACAAGCCTTTATCTTCTTAACCATGCAGGGCCACACTCAGCTTGCTATACTCGACCACAACCTCAATACACATAGGAAGCAGGCTTCTCTTTATTGTAATAGGTGTATAGCACCTAAGGATGCAATTTTCAAAATGGCTACTCGAGCAGACACAGAGCTCATCAGCGCTCACACTGGTAAGCTTGAGGTCTTCTAAAGTGCAATATTGAAGTATTGCCTCAAGTGACACGCCTTTGACTTCTTCACCATGCAGGGCCACACTCAGCTTGCTATACTCGACCACAACCTCAATACACATAGGAAGCAGGCTTCTCTTTATTGTAATAGGTGTATAGCACCCAAGGATGCAATTTTCAAAATGGCTACTCGAGCAGACACAGAGCTCATCAGCGCTCTCATCAATCTGTCGACTCAGCAGGAGGTACCATCAACAACAAGCCCAACTTTCTCCAATTCTCTCCAATTCTCAATTCAGACTATGACTCGCACTAATGAAACCCTGCACCATGTCCTTCAGGAGTTTCCATGAGGTTAGGAGGTTCATGGGGAAGCAGCAAGGAAAAGCAGCAGCAACTTGCTCCCACACTGCTACCACTCCAGATCATACTGATGAGACCAAAGAGAGATTCCTCCACATCAGCAAGACGTGGGAGGACACATTGACCTTGCTAAAGACATCACAGCTGCAGAAAAGACAAACCACTGAGAAGGAAACAGTGCTTGAGGGAAGACTGGAAGCACTGGAAGTGGCCTTGTACAACCCCAGAGGGCCAATTACTCAACACCAGGAGTGCTGGGAATGTGGCCAACCTGAACACTGGTGGAGGGATTGTCTGGCAAGAAGGGGACTAGGGAACAGTGCAGTAACCAGGATTAGATTGATGCCCTTCATCAGGCCAAACAGTTAAACGGACAAGGCCTGCACTAGCTGTAAACAGGCCAAATGTGGGCAGCAAGATTTCTGTGCTAGGACAGTTGGAACAGCACAGCATTAGATTTGATCCTATCAAAGACATATTATTTTGAAGAAAAAAAAAAACTGTGATGTGTTAATGACAGAACCAAATAAAGTTTTCATTCCTTTTATTTGTTCACTATGGCAAACCTAGATGTTATCTTGTTTGGCCAGAATAGGTGAAGTATAATCACAATTTTTTGCTTCTGTCTACTGTACATGACAGCCTTCTCACCGTAGCAGGACAAAGTTGTCTTCAGACGACAGTTCCATCCCAAGTGATCCCATGGCAGCATCAGAATCAAGCTACATCCTCAATGACCATCAGAGTGAACACAAGGAGGAGTATGAGGCACTGCTACATGCTGCCTGAGTAGAGAAGGCCAATACATGGTATTCCAGGAGAATCTTGACATGCTGTTTGATAGTCCACAGTGTGAGTTCTGCCAGTGCCTTATAGACAAGACACAGGAGTCAACATCAGGCACTCGGTCAGTCATCTAGAATCAGGGCGTGTGATGCTCAACTAAGCATCACAACCCATCATAAATCCAACAAGTGTAGGTAACATTCTTTGTACCACTGTTTTCTTTATACATGGTGATCATGAGAAGTAGATATGGACATTTGCACTCATACTGGGGTTAGAGTATATTGGCAAATTGGCTTTCTATAATTATCAGAGTCATCTTCTACTTCCAGTGATTAATGAATACTATCTCAGTCACATTGCCCCTCTTCCCAGGGCCTGCAGCAACACACAAGTAGAGGTATAATAGGACCTATGTGGGGATGGACAATGCGATTCTTCAGGATTTTTGGCAAAATATTGCACTCACTCAATGATGGATCACCACACCAATGAAATTATTGCTTCGGTTTTAGAGCCTTGCAAGAGATCAAGTGAGGCTATCACTTGTGGCTTCAGACCAGCATGAGGGTATTTTGTGCTTTGATAAAGAAAGAACATCCATATGTAGTTCACCAATTTGATATGTGTCATCTTGCCAAATCCATCGAAAAAAAAAGAAGCTTCTTGATGCTCCCAAATAGAAGTCATGTGAGGTACTTGTACCCTGGATACAACCAATGTTCAGTCATCTATATTGGTGTGCAACTCATACAGAGGTGGTGCCAATCGTCTGGTGGAAAAGTGGACCTTTACATTTTACATCACAGGGCAACATGAATGGGAGACTGGTCAACAGATCCATCATTATTTGCTTCGAGAATTAGAAGATGATTGAGTCTCAAAGGCATGGCTGCAGAGTGGAAGTCTGTCTTATGAAGCCCTTAATGAAGTCATCTTTTTGAGGCATACGTGTATTCAGAAGGACATCTACTTCCATGACAAAAGCTTGCCACACTGGTAAGCTTGAGGTCTTCTAAAGTGCAATATTGAAGTATTGCCTCAAGTGACACGCCTTTGACTTCTTCACCATGCAGGGCCACACTTAGCTTGGTATACTCGTCCACAACCTCAATACACATAGGAAGCAAAGTTTCTCTTTATTGTTAGGTTTATAAGACTCAAAGATGCAAAATTGAAACAAGAGACCTGGGGGTCACGCGCTCACCCGAGTATCGCAATTTCACCTTCCATGCATTCTTGCACACTCTTACCTGAGAACATTGGAAACTTAGGTCTGCATATATGTGTAACCAGGCGGCTGGTAACGAGAATAGAATGTTAAATGTATAACATGTTCCCCTTCCAGCATTTTGAATCACATGTGAATGGGATTCTGGAACCTTCCCTTTCGCCGGTCACGTGACCACACGTCGTCGTGAACCGCCTTTATGAAGCCCTTATTTTATGGTAATTGGTCTGGTATAAAATTGTTTAAAATATGCAAATATCCCCCGCCGGAAGTCAAGAACACCACTCGGCGACTTATCGCAGTTCGTCCGACGTCGATATCACCTTAACCATTCCTTGTCTCTTGCCTCCTGTTTTAAAGAGTTACTCTCGTAGCCAGTCTTCTCGCAACAAAGACGGGTTACATTTCGGCGTAGTCGGCAGGATTCGGACAAGCTGTCTCTCTGTTAAGCAGGTTGGCACACAATTGCGAGGGGGAGGACACACGACCGTGTCCCAACATTGACGAGGCTGTCTTGGGCTGGATCTTGCTTGCGCCAACGGGGACTGAGGGTCAACACTGAGGTACTGCACGACATCGAAGTCAACACTGGGGGACTACACGACATCGAAGTCAACGATGAGGGACTACGCGGCATCAAAGTCAACGCTATATCCCTGAGGGACGCCACCGGACGAGCAGAGGAATGAAGGAGCACTCTACTTGGGAGCATAGAAGTTGAAAGCAGAATTTGTTTTATCCCTCGAGATCTTTGTCGATGGTTTAATGATTTGTATTTTTATCGGCGAAATTGTATATGCTTGTTTGTGATTGGGCGGATATTAGTGCTTAATCCATATTCATTTTGCTTGTTCAATGCTAGTTTGACTAGGCTCAATTTGCATTTTCACTTCCTTCCCTTTCTTTGAGGTTCTTTGTTCCTTCCTTTGCTCCCCCCCCCCAGCAGATTTCCCTTTATTATTAATTGTTAAGTTCAAAGTTAGACATTAAGAAATGGCTACTCGAGCAGAAGCGGAATTGCTCATCGATGCCCCAATCAATCTGTCGACTCAGCAGGAGGTTCCCACGCTGGCGGGCCCAGCTTTCACCCAGGTTAGGGGGGTCCCTATTTTTAGTGGAAGACAATCAAAAATGGGCATCGATGACTGGATTAGGGACCTGGAATACTTTTTCTCTTCCAGCCGTACCCCGCCCTCTCTTCAATTCTCTACAATTGTTAGAAATCTCAGTGGAGAGGCCCATCGTCTGGTGTTAAATCTGGCCTACGAGGAGCAGACCCCGAAAGCGGCCTTCAATGAGCTGAGGGCGGAATACGGAGACGCCCCTACGGACGATCCGTTCGCCGCCTTCTACGAGCAAATGCAGAGGACTGGAGAAAGTGCCCAGTCCTACACAATCGCTCTCCAGTCCCTCTTTACGCGTATCGCCGATGATTATCCGCAAGGGCAAGGGGAGTGTTTCCTCGTTAACCAATTTATGCGCGGCTTGAGGGACGAGGAGCTCCGACTTCGGCTTGCCCCCATGAGACCTCGCACCATGTCATTCTGGGGTCTGCGCGAGGAGGTTAGGAGGTTCATGTGGGGGCGACAGGGAAAGACGCGCCGGCCCGCTGGTAGCTTCGCCCATGCTGCCGCAACTCCTGACCACACCGAGGACACCAGGGCCAGACTCCTCCAAATCAGCAAGTCATCGGAAGACACGCTGTCCCTGCTGAAAGAGGTGGTTGCCACACAGAGAAGGACCACGGAGAGGGTGGCGGCGCTTGAGGGGAGGCTTGAGGCCCTGGAACTGGCGTCGAGCAGCCCCAAGGGGTCCGTTGGTCAATGCCAGGAGTGCTGGGAGTGCGGCCAAACAGGACACTGGCGGAGGAATTGTCCGACACGGATGGCGCCAGGGGAGAGTGCGGCACTCCAGGGCCGGAGGGACGCCCTTCATCAGGCCCAGCAGTTAAACGGGTAAGGCCCACACCGGCAGTAGACAGGCTGAGTGTGGGCAACAAAATTTCAGTGCTGGGGCCCAGCAATGTAGATTCCCTGTCCATAAATAACACCCTGTGTACAGCCCTTATTGACTCCGGATCCCAGGTAACGACTGTGTCTTCTTCCTTTGTTAAATCCCATCCAGTTCTCTCAAAAATACCCCTTTCCCACTCTACAATAGAAATTAAAGGCGCCGGTGGCCACACCCTTCCTCACTTCGGCGTTATCCCCATTGATGTTGCTCTACACGGACATCACTACCCGGATGTGCCAGCATTGGTTGTCCCTCCAGACAGCTACGGGCATGGCGTCGAAGCTCTGATCGGGACGAATCTGATCCGGGCTTTTCGGAATGAGCAGCGGTGCATGCGGGGGAGCAGCGTACCTTTCTCATGTGAGGGAGGTCAGCATCGCGTGGTACCTTTCTCATGTGAGGGAGGTCAGCACCGCATGGTACCTTGCCTGTGCCGCTATGGACGACGCGATGCCTGGTGACGACCAGGGAAGTCTTGGAACCCTCGCCTACTTGGGAGCCCCAAGAGTGATCCAACCGGGTGAAGAGGTTGACCTTCCCTGCCATCCACCGATGGGACCTTGGCAAGCGTGCACCGCTCTGGTCGAACCACTCGACCCGCCTCGACCTGGTCTCCATATGGCTGTAGGACGGACTATGGTCGACGTCTCGTCAGGTAAGAGTGTTCCAGTTAGGGTACTCAACTTTTCTGACCAGCCCCTCAGAGTAAACCCGAAAACACAAATAGCACAACTATACGTCGCCCATGCCTACGAAGATCCCCGTCATCTCCAGGACTGTAAGTCTGCTAGGCTGAACAGTTTAGCAGCGGATTCCCCTTCTTCATGTGGCCCAATGAATGTAACCCCTGTGTTAGATTTGTCTAATGCCCTCTTCGCCAACCCAGAAGAGGAAGTAGAGATGGCCTCCCTCCTTCAACAATATGCAGATGTCTTCTCCCAACACGATTTTGATTACGGATGTGCAACGGGAGTCAAACATAAAATCCCTCTTGTCGACAATGAACACTTCCGGCTACCCTACCGTCGAATCCCTCCCGCACAATATCAGGACGTCCGGAAACACATCCAAGAGATGGAGGAGGCCGGCGTTATCCAGAAGAGAACCAGTCCCTATGCATCCCCCATTGTAGTCATGCATAAGAAGGATGGTACCATTCGACTGTGCATCGACTACCGACGCCTCAATAGTAAGACCCGCAGAGACGCCTTCCCAATGCCCCAGATTGACAAAGCCTTTTACTCCCTTGGCAAAGCAAGATATTTTTCTACCCTTCACTTGACAAGCGGATACTGGCAGGTCCGGGTAGCAGACCAGGATCGACCGAAGACAGCCTTCACCACCCCAATGGGCCTCTACGAATGCATTCGTATGCCCTTTGGGCTACAGGATGCCCCAGCGACCTTTCAGAGGCTGATGACCAACTGCTTGGGTGCCCAAAACTTTGAGTCAGTCCTCATCTACCTTGACGATGTCATTGTGTTTTTGGCGACATTTGACGAACACATAGCCCGACTGAGACTTGTTTTCGACCGACTGAGACAACATGGACTAAAACTGAAGCTGCGAAAGTGCCACCTCTTGCAGAGAGAGGTACACTACCTTGGTCATGTCATCAGCCAAGATGGAATCGCGACAGACCCGGAGAAAACCCAGGCGGTTGCAGACTGGCCACGCCCCCAGACCAGTCGAGATGTTCGCCGCTTTCTGGGATTTACGGGATATTACAGGCAGTTTGTTAAGATTACTCCACAATAGCGAAGCCCCTGTACGAACTGATGGAAGGAGGAGGCAAGAAGAGGAAGTCCAGGAAACCACCACCTCCCTTTGAATGGACCCCGGCGCAGGAGGAGGCCTTTAGGACCATAAAGGATCGGTTAACCTCACCACCAATTCTTGGCTTCCCAGACTTCAACGAGACCTTTCTTGTGGAAGTGTTAGCAGATCCTGACCTATCTGAGATCATCAGACTGCTCGAGCGAGGGGCTAAACCCCGGAGGTCCGACTTGAGTAAGATGACCCCACACGCTCGGACACTGCTCCACCAAGTAAAACGTCTAGTTTTCAGGGATGACGTACTCTACCGCCGATATCAGGATCAGGCAGGGAAAAAACGTGCTTCCAGCTCGTCCTACCACACTGTTACCATAGGTTGGTACTCGGACACCTCCATGATGACATTGGTCATCCAGGATTCGAGACGACTCTGGACTCGGTGCGGCAGCGTTTCTTCTGGGTGAAGATGGCGAGGGATGTTAGGGTGTGGTGCATCACATGTAGGCAGTGTTGCCTCCGGAAGACGCCAACTGCCAACAATCGTGCCCCCTTGAACAGCATCCACACCTCGGAGCCCTTGGAATTAGTCTGCATTGACTACCTAAAGTTGGAGAAGTCGAAGGGTGGAGTGGAAAATGTGCTCGTAGTCACTGACCATTTTACCCGCTGCGCACAAGCCTACCCGACCAGAGACCAGCACGCCACTACGGTTGCACGAACTCTGTGGAAAAATTTCTTTGTGCACTACGGATTCCCCCGGCGGATCCATCCAGATCAGGGATGCAACTTTCAGAGCAAGCTTATGGCGGAACTCTGTAAAGTTGCCGGTGTGCAAAGAAGTAGGACCACAGCCTACCATCCCCAGGGCAACGGAACTACCGAAAGGTTCAACAGAACCTTGATCGACATGCTGGGCACTCTGTCACCAGAGGATAAGGCTGACTGGAAGGAGCACCTTGGTCTTCTTACCCATGCCTATAATGCAACACGGCATGAATCGACGGGATATGCACCCTTCCACTTGATGTTTGGAAGACATCCAAACCTCCCTGTCGATGTGATGTTCGGCCTACAAGAAACTCAAGAAGAGTAAACCCACGAGGAGTATGTTTCTAACTTCCGTGATGAGCTGCAAAGGCTATACGAAGTTGCCACGGCGGCGTCAGCCTCCTCCAAGCTCCACCGAAAGGCCCAGCATGACAAGAGGGCGAAGTTATCACCCTTGCTCCCAGGTGACCGGGTGCTGGTCATGGACAAAACGGTAGGCGGGCGTAAGCTTGCAGACAAATGGGAGCCCATCCCATATGTCATAAGAAATAAGCACCCAGACCTACCGATCTACCGTATAGAGAAGGTGGATGGTAGTCGTGAGAGGACTGTCCACAGGAACCTACTAACGCCGTGCATGTTCCTCCCGGTTGAAGAAGACCTGGATCCTGACCGAAACGTCCCAGAGGAGGAATCAGGTATTTCGCAGGCTGAAGGACCTCTGTCTGTCGCTCCAGATCACGCAAGCCTTGGAGATGACTTGGCAGTAATGAGACATAGACATGTTTCCTCACACAGCGACAACCTTCACAAGCCTCCTGAAAATCGGGATAACATCCCACAGACCCTCGACAGCCCTGACGGACCTCCAAGCGCACCAGACCAAGATCACGACGACCTCAATCCCACAGAAGCTGTCACCGAATCAGACCCTACCATGCCACACGTTGAAGCCTCTAGATCGGACACACCTTCCCTCCCAGAAGATCGCCAGCCCGCGGGGCAGGAAACTCCTCCGGAAGACAGGACAACGGCCTGCCAGGATGAAGGGACTGAAGACACACCCCAGCCACGATGTAGCACCCGGCACCCAAAACCCATTGACTGGCTACAATACACTGCACTTGGCCGCATAAATGTAGTGTCTGTCTACCAACGAAAGCTGGAAGCTGGTCGACGATTGTGGGCGCGTTGGATGAGTCCGGCCATGGCTGCCGAGCGAGCCAGACTTGGAATTGTAATTAACCATTGATAATAATTAAATTTAAGGATTTGGCGTTGACCAGAGCTGGTGTTCCGTTGGTATTAATAGTTTCAAAGAGGGGGAGAGTGTAACCAGGCAGCTGGTAACGAGAATAGAATGTTAAATGTATAACATGTTCCCCTTCCCGCATTTTGAATCATGTGTGAACGGGATTCTAGAACCTTCCCTTTCACCGGTCACGTGACCACACGTCGTCGTGAACCACCTTTATGAAGCCCTTATTTTATGGTAATTGGTCTGGTATCAAATTGTTTAAAATATGCAAATATCCCCCACCGGAAGTCAAGAACACCACTCGGCGACTTATCGCAGTTCGTCCGATGTCGATATCACCTTAATCATTCCTTGTCTCTTGCCTCCTGTTTTACAGAGTTACTCTCGTAGCCAGTCTTCTCGTAACAAAGACGGGTTACATATGGATCCCCCCCCCCCTCCCCCCAACTTCAGGGTGGAAGGGGGGGGGGCAGGCAGCCCTGGATCTGCAATGAACAAAGTTGGAACTAAAGCCATCAATGTACAAACTCATGGTATTAACTTTGTTTTATCATTTCTGGTTCTAGAGTAGGAGTTTTTAAATATATTCTCTAATGTGGGGGGGGGGGGCCCTAGGACCCCCCCCCCCCCCCCCCCCAAGAGGGACATGGTGCCCATTTGAAGGAATTGAGATTCTATCCCCCTAGGGATGCTACCTGCTAAGTTTGGTCAAAATTCATCATGAGGTTTTCAAAAGGAAGATGAACATGTACAATTCAGGCCCCATTAGGACCCATCCCCATCCCCTCTCCTGGGTCCCAAGGGGGGGGGGGGGCACCCCTGATTCCGCCAATCCCATGAACAAACTTGAAACTACAGTCATCAATGTAATAACTCATAGTATTATCTTAGCCCTATCACTTCTGGAGAAGATTTTTAAAGATTCCTTAATTGTAGGGGGTTTGGGCCCCCCCCCCCCCCCCCCCCGGGGGGCCCCTCAGGTGGGCCATGGTGCTCATTTGAACAAATTGAGATCCTATCCCCCTCGGGATGCTACCTACCAAGTTTGGTGAAAATCAGACATGGGGATCTCAAAGAGAAGATGAAAATGTACAATTTAGGCCCCATTATGATTAAGGACCCCTCCCACCCCCCTCCCCTGGGTCCCAAGGGGGGCACCCCTGATTCCCCCATGAACAAACTTGAAACTACAGTCATCAATGTACTAACTCATAGTATTAACTAAGCCCTACCACTTCTGGTTCTAGAGAAATGGGTTTTTAAAGATTCCTTAATTTTAGGGGGTTTTGGGCCCCCTTGGGGCCCCCCAGGTGGGCCATGGTGCCCATTTGAACAAATTGAGATCCTATCCCCTAGGGATGCTACCTGCCAAGTTTGGTGAAAATCGGTCGTGGGGTTCTCAAGAAGAAGATGAAAATGTAAAAAGTTTACGCACAACGGACGATGCACGACGGACAACGGACGAAGAGCGATCGCCATAGCTCACTTGAGCCTTTGGCTCAGGAGAGCTAAAAAGCTATTCAAGCCGACGTAGAGCACATCGGCGCCACCATCGATTTGTTCACCCAGCAGGAGGATTGGATAAGGAATATGGAGTATTTCTTCTCCACCAACCATACTCTGCCCTCTCTCCAATTTTCAACCATTGTGAGGAACCTCAGTGGAGAGGCCTGACGACCGGTACTACACTTTACTTATGTAAAGACCCAGGGTCAGATTGACGCCTTCATCAGGCCAAACAGTTAAACGAGCAAGGCTCGCACCGGTTCATTCAATGTTTGAGTTGGCAGAAATAAGACAGCAAAACATAACCTGCCTCAACACAAGAGCTGTACACCTAGAGTCAGCGGCCTACCGCACGACACTGGAGTTTCTGCAAGTGCTTTGCACTTGCTACTGCAGCAACTAAAGAAAAGGACGCAAATTTGACCTCATTGCACCATTACAGAAGTGTGCTGAATCAAGAGGCGACTACCGAAAGATTGAATGAGATGTGATCACCCTAGATGGAGACGTGGCAGCTCAGTGAACATTCTTAAACATATTACTGCTAAGACCTTCAAAGAATATGCATTAAATGTGTTCTGGCCATATGTACAGCATCAGATGCAATATACTTACTGTGTGGATTTTGTCTGGGAACAGTACAGTGACAACAGTTTGAAAGGCTCATGAGAGGAGCAAAAGTGGGAAAGGGATCATAAGACAAGTCAGAAGACATCGATAAACGTATCCGAAAATTGGCAACAATTGGTGACCCTGATTTTCACTTGCTATTATGAGTCATCAGGATCAAACAGACATGAAGGAGGAGATAATTCATTGGCAGATGCCACTAACACTGGCACTGGCACAGATGCCGGAGATGAAGTCACCAGACTTTTGAAGTTGCCGCCATTCTCGGCAAGCGACCCTGCGATATGGTTTGCACTAGTGGAAGTCACCTTTGACACTTAACATATTCTCAGGGAGAAGACAAGATTTTCCTATGTGATTTCATCTCTCCAGCCGGATGGGGCGATGGAAGTCAGGGATTTGATTGTTTAGCCACCACCCCGAGGACAAACCATATACCAAGTTAAAGACAGAACTCATCTGCTGGATGTCGATCTCCAAGCAGAAACGGCTGAATAAGTTATTAAAATTAGGAAATTAGGCTGAATAAGTTACTGATAGGTGAGGAGTTGGGTGACCATACACCATATACCTGATATTTTGACATCATTTCTACAACTACATTTTTGGTGAGTAGAAGTAACTCTACCATCAGAGTATAATTCCAGTCACTCTACATTGATTTGAAATTTTGCACATGTGACGGATGTAGTAGGTAAATGTGCAATTTTTACTCTTTTTTTTGTCATAGCCGGATAGTTTGTTGCCATGGTGAGAGTATATCATGTATGAAAATAATATCAAAATTGAGGTTTAGTTAATTTATCAGATTCAGAACTTTTAATTGGAAATTTGGGAGGTATGACTTTTACACTATGAAGTTGTGCAGACTTCTTTTTTTTTATAGTCAGATCATGTGTTGCCATGGTAACATTTTAGATGAACTTCTCATAAAATGTTGTGGCTTATGCAGGTGACCGCGGTAATTTTGAGACAATTTTGAAACGGTGCATTGCCATGGTGACCAGAATTATTTTGCCAATGAAAAGTATGCATAAAAAAAAAATCATTGAGTTCACTCCCTAAATTAATATTTAATAATTGTCTGAAAGGTGTGACTGCAACATTGTATGTACATGTATGTGCAGACTTAATCTTTTTTGAGGTCAAACATTCTTTTGTTTTAATCATAGTGACAGTTTCCTTCTTAATGGAAATTATGAAAATTATTAGCTAATTTGGCCCACATATTAAGTCTTTGAGCATTTGATCTTAGTTTCTGTAAAATATTGTGGTCATTACATAAATCAACCTGATATAATATATGTGTGTGTGTGTGTGTATATATATATATATATATATATATATATATATCATAAACATCTTGCCAATGGTGAGCAGCCCGTTGCCATAGAGGCAGCATTTTTTTCAATAGGAAATTTGAACAATTGTTGCGGATTGTGCTGGCTCCTTTAGTAGTGGGTGAGATACTGATCACATTAAGAGACAATTTTTTTGTTCAAAAGTTTTTTGAATGTTTTTGGTTAAAAAAGATAAATAGGCCCACCATGGTATTATTGTTTCTTTGGTTAGTATATTTATAGAAGTCAGTGTATACCGGGGTAGTTATTGTGTGATTGTATGTATTCATGTTCAGTAGAAGAATTGTACGTATGCTGTACTTAGTGTAAATGTCATTGTTTTGTTATCTGTTATGGCTGTTTGTGCAGGGCCCCAAGGAAGAACAGTCCTGTGGCAAAAGAGAGTGGTCATTAATTTTTTTTTTTGTCACTCCCTATATATCACTATAGCTCCTATAAATATGAATGCATTATGTGGACCGTAAATGTAGTTGTACATTATTTTTTATTGTACATGTGATACTGTATACATGAGCTTTTCTTTGGCATACAGTCTTGATGCTACTGATGAGTGCACTTTTGGTGATAGATTCAGCCGCCTCGTGAATCATGGTCAAGTGAGGGAAATGAATGCCCCAGTTAAGATCTTTGATATGAAGCTACATCCACACATGTACATATTTACAGCTACGGTAAAATGAGCCCCCCCACCCCCCACCCCACCCCCACCCCGAGAGCCATCCTGCCCTACTAGAACTGCAGATACTGCAGTTATAAGACAAAGAAGTGAGAAGTTATCAGGGCTCATGAGTCTTCAAGACATGGTGCCTTTGAGTCTAGAAGAAGAGTTCGAAGCCCGGCCACAAGAGATAAAAGACCACACTCCGTGTCATCGAGGTTCAGAAGCCTGCCCCCTCCCGTTCACCCCACCTTTTGACGCCATGTGAGACGTCTCACTACTCCGGACCTCACCAATATGAAGAGGAAGCCCACAAGACCCCTGCCCCCATAACGAAGACCTGTTGTTAGATCCTTGAGCCCATCACCCCCATGTGTTGTTGAATGAACGCCAGCACAGACCAGAGAAGAGACACCCCCGCCCCGACAAAGTTCCCCCAGTCGATCTCCACCCACACCTCCTCCAGTCCAACCCACTGGAATGGAAGCCGACCCAGCGTTTCCAGTAGAGGATGACACATTATCTTTGGAGCCATCCGAACAGGCAGTGGACTGTATGGTGGCCATTGACGAGATCTCCACAGACTCCTTCAGCACTGTCAGCACCCAAGCTGGTTCATAAGAAGGGACAGACGCCTCAACACAGACCAAGAACAGAGAGGAAGAGGACAGGATTAAGGACATCATGGACCATTGCAGGCGAGGGTGCCAGACTTCAGCAAGAGGATCAGGGTATCACAGACAGGCCGAGTCGCACATGTATTATCAGGCTCTAGAATCAGGAAAAGGCATCAGCCAAACAGTAGAGACATTGCACTTGCCGGACAGAAGTTTTTACACAAGATACTCCTACCAAGTATCAAAGAGAGAAGTGAAGCCACAGACTTCTCGATCATAGGAAGACAATGGAGTGCATGACGCGGGCAATGACCATATCAGTATTTCATGTTGAATCTCATTGCAAGTGTTGACTATAATCTTAATTCTCTTAATATCTCCCTATCCCTTCTCCATCTTTCTTACTTCTCTCTCTTTAATGAAAATCACATCATATATACTTGAAAACATTGTAACGCCACTGGTTAATGTGTATTGAGTATTGGTAGTAAGTTTCTTGAGTATTGCTCATTCTTGAAAACAGTTGGAATTCTATCAAAACGTGTCTTCTTTGCAAGATGACACACATGGTTATATTTACGAGCAGACACAGATGCTACTTTTTCAGTGAAAAGAAGCATCTGTAGATTCTCTTAAATGCCAATTACCTTTTTGAATAAACAGGTTTGTTTTGACATTTTCCTTAACTTTCATTGTTATCATGAATGGCCATTTGAATAAAAATTGAGTATACTCAAGAATGTAGAATCTGTTAACATGCATGCTTAAGAAATGCGAGGACACATTTTAATGCTGAAACTGAGCCATCAAGAGGCCCAGTGGTACAGAAGTGATGATGATAAAATACTCTGTGTAATGTGGAAAGATATGACGGGAAAGGCAAAGAAGGAGAAGAAGCCAGTTATTATTGTGTCAACACAAGCCTCGGTCAAAACCAAATTCATCACAAGAAAATTGGGTGATTCATTTGACATCCCGTAAGTCATACAGGACTATAACATGTCAATGAATGGATGCGATCGCATGAATCAAGCTGTATCATACTATGGACAGTTCAATCGCAAAAAGATTAAGTGGTGGAAATGCATCTTCCTAAGGCTCTTGGAGATTTGCCAGGCTAATGCTTACATCTTGCATTGTCTGACACGTACAGATGACGCCCCCAAATTGAGTTTGAAGATGTTACAGAACAATCTCTTGATTCAAATTGAGAAGGTAGCTGTTGAGAACTCCCCCCCCCCCAAATGCTGATGTATCCAGGCGAAGATCAGGGCCCCATCTTAAAAAGACTTGTGATTGATTCAAATCAATCGCAACTTTACGACTGAATGCAAATCCATCTTATAAAAAAATTATGAATAAAATTAATGGCAACTTTTGGCCTAAATTGATCATAACTTGCAATTGATTCTGAATCAATCACAAGTTATGAAAATCAATCGCAAATATTGGTTGCTATGCAATTGGCAACTTTATTTCATCATGGCTGCCATGCTCATGCTCGCTGCTGAGGCAGATAGAAGAAAGAGACTGCTTTTCAGGGATCGGTCGCAACCGTTATAATTACCCAATGGCAACAACAGAAGAAAATCACTAGGGAAGGTTGCATGAGGCTCGTTGAATGCTGGAGCCAAGTCTCGGTCATGAAACAAAGGGAAATCATGCACTTCCAGCCAGCCTCCAAGTTTTTGTTACACTTAATATTTTTTTTTGCAACCAGTGCAGTGTACTGCATAAAACACTCCATTATATGCAAACTACAAGTTTGAATGAACTGTGAATGTTCAAATTTTTCATCCAATATAACTCTCTCTGCCTAATTTTGTGTAGATTAGCTCTCTCTCCGGTCACACCCAGATCTAGAATAGTTGACTGTATAAGATAAGTATCAGTCAAATCTACTAACCCTTAGAAATCTACTAACGTTAGATGGTCTAGACCTCTATTAGTAGTAGTACTACCATAACTAACGTTACGTCTCTACTAACCGCGGGGCGCTCCTTGTACACAGTAATACTGTGGGAGCGCCCTAAGTCAAAAGAGTGCTTTATCAGTAAGCTTGAAAAAAAAACACAGTCTGTCACAGATCTTTGCGGCTCGATAAGTTACAAATATCACCAGTAAAAAACTTACTTTTATAGTATACATACGTTTCTTATCTAATTCCTACCAGTCGTTCACTTGTTCTTGTTCACACTGTTGCTGCTGCACAATTTTGCTGCTTTCTTTTATGTTTTGGTGGCATTCTAGGTACTGTACCTGCCCTGGGTAAGTGACATGTAGTAATGTTGAGCCCTGGTTATATATTTGCTTATTTTAATGAAATGATTTGACACATTGTCATAATCATCTCTGACATCAGAACTTTGGCATGTAAACTTGCAAAATACATTATAACATCATACTACGCAATCCTGATAAAGTGAATGTTGAAAGACAAGGAATGAGGCTGTTATTATTTCATGGCAAATGATATTTTCTTTCTCCCTTCTAGAAATTATTTTTTCTCTCCTCTTGGTATCTTATACTTCTATAGTTTTTCACAATCCAACATCTGAAGACAGAAAAGGATATAATGGGCACTATTTGAGACATGATGTAAACCATACATCATTAAGTACTACCTTTAAGCTTATTTCATGATTGAAATATTCATTAGAATCAAGATATGCTATACAGCATGGGAAGACAGCTTTCTTGATTCAAATGGTAACACACATTTTTTCTTTCTTTCAGACCAAACATCCACTTGTCTGTACAAAGAACAGACACCAGGGAATGTCAAGAGTCCCTGAAGTGAGTGGCGTTGCTCAAGGTGCACTAGGAGAGAACTCCCAAGGCCATAATCTATGCCAGGTAATGATATTACATAGTCATATACTATTTGGGAGGGGGGGGGCAGTGGAGGTAGATATTCTTTAGATTTTCTGTTAAAATTGATACTGCACAGGGAATATAATAGCATATATCTTGAATGACACAGATACCCACAACCCATATTAAAAAAGTATGTACCGAGGAACCAAAAACTCTGTTGTCACAAGGTTGATCCCAACTAAGCACCGGAGTGCACCCTGCCTCCACACCAGCTGGGCTCTATAGGGTTTAACAAGTATTATTACTATTGTATCACCAAGAAGAAAAAAGGAATAGCTTCTTATTCCTGGAAGATACAAAAGAAAGCATGAAAATGTCACTGCAAAGAAATACATGATAGTTCACATGTAGATATAAGTCTTCATAAAACTCATCTGCCTGAAAATGTCTTTTCTATACTCTTTGATCCATCAGCAAACATAGATCATGTGACTCAGATTTGGGGCTGGATCCACACAGACTTAGGCAATATGCCTCCAGCCGAAAGACTATGTGAAATGTACCATGGGAGTATGGACTCCCATTTGCAGAGACGAATAACGGAATCCATGCCTGAAAGAGACAGCAAACTTCGCTGTGTTGTCGCTACCATTGCTTTTGGTTTAGGGATAGACACTCCCGACATCACATATGTCATCCACTGGGGAGCGCCAACAGACATAATGGCATACTGGCAAGAGGTCGGAAGAGCTGGAAGAGATGGGGCAAAAGCAAAGATGTACCTGTACCCTTCGGCTCTGGTCTCAAGGAGAGTTGACACGGCACTGATGGAGCTCCTCCATGACGTTCTCAAAAGAACAAGATGTTTCAGAGAGGGAATTTTGACATTCCTTTTTCTGAAGGAGATGAGTGCCATCTCACACCAAAATTCAGATTGCTGCATTGTTTGCGATGAATCAGTGTAACCTCAGCTCTCTCACGGAAGAACATCCAGAAGACATGACATTTGATTTCTCCAAACTCATTATCCTAAATTAGTCTGTATCAAGTAATTTGTATTGCATTGGTGCAACTGAAATCGAGTACATCAGTTTCTGATTATCCCTTATTCTCAACCATTTAAAAGTTTTCTAAGCTCAAAACATTTTGCAATTTCAAATGTGTTTCTTTCCTCCATCATTCATGTCAGTTACTGATCAATGTCATTTGACTCAGATGGATTGCTCCTTCTTAATACACTCTTTCAAACTGAATCATTATCAAACATCACCCAAATATATGTTTTGGAATGTACTGGTTGCTAAAGTTGTCAGTCTATTTAATTTCATTGGAGCAAGAAATGTTTTTCCACATGTCAAAAGTCTGTGACAGATTTTGCAACTTCTGACCCAACTTCTTAGGGTTTTGCACTAGTGGATTCACTTCAAATGCACCAAAAGCTAAGTGCCATCTGCCAAGAATATAGTCAAATAGGGTGTCAGGTTGGAATTCTCCTGTGAAATGCTCAATATCCTTATCGTACATATCTGTTCTCTTTCTTCTTGTGTTCTCCCCCATGTCAACAAGTCCGGAATCTGCAAAGATAGTGTCAAGTTCCCTTCCGAAGGGTCCGCTCATTTGGGCACATCTTGTGATTTGGTGGGGGGTGACACTTCCTCCTGAAGACTTGATCATTCCTCAAAAGAATCAAACATATTCAGGTAAAATTAAGCATGTAGAAATATGATTGTGATTTATGATAGCCTCAATCTATGTTTTTTGCTTATCCTGTGATAAAGATATTAGACTGCTTCATTATAAAGGAGTGGATTGTATAATCATATTGTTCAACTGTAACTGCTCAATATACTTGCCTTTAACTCCAAGACAAGCATCTGGAAAAAAAAATAAAAAAAATAGAAATGTCGCTATGGCGACTGGTATGCCTCCGCCATCATGCATGATTCTCCTAATAGGACTACACGTTTTTACAATGTGTGATGACAGTTTGACATAAGGAGCAAAATTTTAAAATGACATGATTGTCACAAATGTTGAATGTTCACTTTCCTTGAACTAGGTTTAATTGGCTGAATGAATATATTTTCTATTCAGGAGAGCATGTATTGGGAATTTGAGGATGTTTACTTGACTTTGACTCTTTCATAAGTTTTATATGCATTGAGTAATCTTTAAGGTATGGAGAAAAAGCATAATTTCTGTATTAAATAGGAAATTGTTAGCATTTCAACCTGGCCTTTGACCCTTGACCTTTGTCCCTACTTTAACAGAGTTATCACAACAACAAAAAATTCTCGCACAATTTTGCGAGGGTTCACCAAACTGAGTGATACTACTATCGCCGCCAAAACTCCCGGGTCAGTAGAAAGGTTCATACCGTACCCTACTGGTCATGCCTATATTGGGATCAGGACTCATATCATTGATTTTCGAAAAGATCGGATCACCTAATTTGTCAGTGTTGACAAATTCCACGTCTAGTACCTCAACAGGACGCAAAAGTTTAGAGGCACAGAACAATTCCTCTTGTTGACTTTCAGAAAGCCACATCACCGTGCGTCGTCACAAACAATCTCTCGCTGGCTGAAACAAGTATTGACTGATGCAGGTATATACACGCACAGATACAAGTCACACTCTACTTGTGCGATCAAAGAGAAGGATACTAGATCTTTCAAGTGCTACAAAATCTTCATCACACATTTGTGACACTGATGAAACTCCAGGAGTGATGTTTGCAAAGAAGGGAAGAAATCTGCCTAACTGCCAAAGTTACCAATAATGTTACTATTAGAAGATATGGCCCAGATGTATTTGTATACATCATCCCAATTATAGATTGTTTATGTACTTTGTGTTACCAATTAAAGAAAAAAAACACTTTTGTCTGCAGGAGAGAAGGAGGCAACCTGGTTTAGCAGAAGATATCAGACCTTCATGACTTGTGGCCGGGTCAGTCATTGTTCATCTCCACTCTACACCACCTTAGTTGATTATATCTGGGACCACTGAACATCAGGCTGAATTGAAATACTACCATCAACTTAGGCTATTGTGCAGTCTCCATGTGTACAGTGACCAGAGCTGTTCAACTGATCTGCATACCAGACTCATCACCTAGTGTCTTTCTTACAAGCCCTAAAACATTTTGTGAGTATGAAAGGGGCTTGATCAATGCTGATAAGCTGTAATGCGACTTGCTTCAGGAAGCTGACAATGCCATAAACCCTGTGAACCTGCAGTTAGACCATGACCCCGTTTACAGTGCGAGGCCCCGCTTCAGTGTAAACGCGCAAAAGGCCAAATGCGAGGCCAAAATTGGCCTCGCATTTGGCCTCGCTCTGGAGGTGGTCTCAGCCGCGGCCGAGCCCGGCCTTTTCTCAGTGTAAACGCAAACTGGGCCAAATGCGCGCCCAATTTTAGTCTGGCTTCCAAACCCTCTGCCCGTACTTTTTCGCTAATCAGGATATTAACCCCCTCAACGTCAAAAACTAGCATAGTTTAAGATGGTCTTGTCCTGCAAGGGATTTTTTCCTTCGACAAAGGCCATTGCCCGAACGGCGACTTCGTTGCCACGGTATTCAGTCGGCAAAGGGTCTGAAAACCAGACAATACCAAATTGCATTTGTTTACAAGCAGAGCGCCACTACGACAAAATATTGAAAGGTTTGAATTAAAAGCGCAGCAGAGCCCAGCAGTGTAAACGGACAAAATTGCGGGGCTCGGCCGCGCAATTGAGGCCGGGCTCAGCCGCGAGCCCGGCCCCGCACCGTAAACGGGGTCCATGATCCTATGAGAGAGTGCTGCCTAATACAAAGCATAGGATGGAGATTTAAGCCTCCTTTGAGGACCCAACCATCAAGAAGTCATGGTTCAAGAGGTAAAGAAAGGGATGTGACATCTTGTCAGATCTGACCGACATTTGTCGAGTGGAAAACAGCGTTTGAACAGATATTGGGGCTCATGAACAGTCATCCCATCGTCAAATCCATGGATGACGCGTTGAAAAAAAAAATAACAAAACTCATCCTTCCTAAGGAAACATCTGGGCAAGATGATTGAAAGTGACTCAAAATGATCGTAACAAAATATATCATTGGCAAATTTGCTATGGACCTTGAGAAAGAATCCATTTCATTATTTTTTTTTATTTTTTTATTTTTTTTTTGGGGGGGGGGGGGGGGGGCAAGTGTGCTTGTGTCCCAGAAGATGAAAGGACATCAAATTTCTAATACTGCGAATTGAAAGACTGTCATTCAAGGACTGCTTGAGGAACACAGACCTAGAGTTTTATTTCATGCACACTCTATTGAACTGAAAACTATATTTAAGAGTGTACATTGTTGTGGTTGGATTTCTTTGTTCACTACAAGATGCTAAAGAAGGTTTCAAGATTGAATTTACATGCCTTGTCTAGTCTCTCTGTTCCAACAACATGAAAACCATGGAAGACTTACACTGAGTTAGCCACAATTACCATTTGTTTGCCTTTGTGTCTAGACTTCAAAGTGAGCAAGGCCAGGAGAGCCATCTTCCTTACACCTCCTACATCACTCTCTATTCATTCAACCTTTGTTAAACCTATCAAAGCGTGTTATTCCAATGTCATTTCAGAACGATGCAAAAATTATTGCAGTTCTTTCCATTTCTAACTTCATGCTTTGGAAACGCACTTTTCTTGGAGAGGCCAGTCTCTTTCCTCCTCTCGAACTTCCTGAACATCTTGTAGCTCAGTTTCTTGCTGTCATGGTGGGTCACGAGGTCAAAGTTCAAGCTAGCCATCATTTTGTGGAAGAGGTCATGGTCCAGATAGCGCGCATTCTCCAGACAAGCCCGAGGAAGGACAACCTGTAAACAGATACACAACATTCCTCCGAAATTATGACAGAAACATAGTGGGTTGTACTACACTTAAAAACACATTAACAACTCTTTCACAATCATCCAACAGTGAGTGTGTATTTGTTATCTTCAGTTTTCCATCAAAAGATATGCATGTATGTTTACTTAGAATATGAATTAGATATCATACATTTAATAAAGAAATTAGTAACAATTTTGAATGCGGTGGTAAAGACTTGCAGTAATGAGCAACCAACTAATAAACTTTAGAGAATAAAGTAAAAAACTGGGTGAAATACAAGCAAACAGAGGAAACCTTTCTTTTAGCCACACCAACATCACATAATACATCAGCAGTCTTATATGGTGCACTTTTGTTATAAATAAACATGGTTTAATGAAATTCCAGTTACAATGAAGTAAAAATTCAGGCCACAACATTATCCACTCTATGTATTTTTATTGTTTATTTGTTCAAGTTATACGAAATTTCGATACAATGAAAGAAAACTGTCGGTAACAAGGACTTCATTATAATGGGAATCCACTGTAAAGTTTCGTGGCAAATTTCTTTCTTTTAACTAGGTATTTACAAGTGATCATTGGGTTTACATGTTACATGTATTAGTAACCTTGGTTCAATTCCAAGTTTACAATCATGCTTTTGGGTGTGAAAGTGTAAGTTACAGAAGGATAAAAAGGATGTACAATGGACTGCTGTTATAATGAAGTCCTTGGGACCAGCAATTTTCTTTTGTTACATCAAAATTTGGTTATAACTAAACAAACAAACGAACGATTAAAAACACAGCAGATAATGTTGCAGCCTGAATTTCTATATTGTTGTCACCGGAATTTTGTTATAACTGCATCTATTATAATGGGAGTGCACTATATAAGATCAAATTGAGAGAAAAGCACCTTGACTGTGGCTGGCCTTAATTCTTTGAAAATTACACAATACAAATAGGAGAACAAACAAGAAGTAGAAACAAGTACAAACTTACAAAGAGATGGCCATCATCAGCACAAAGACTTCTACATCTTCTCAGCATATCTCCACGCTGTGCTGGTGAACTGACAAAGTTCAGGACAAGACTGAGGACGATGATGTCATAGATGCCTCTCTCGCCGACCTAGACAATGTGAGACGGAGAAAGATAAACAAAAGGCAGCATGTTCTAACTATAATTCATCAAATGTCTTCTTACACTAAGGAGAACCCATGATTTCTCTTTTTAAGATATCTACAGAAAGAAGATTAAAAAAAAAAAAACATATAGGGCAAATCGGATACCAGGAGAGTGCATTTCATTGATTTGAAGATAAGAGCCTTTGTATTAAATGTTCTGATCTACTATGGAGCATTGAGTTACATTTCCTCTTCTGCGACCTTTCAATTTCCTCCCCCAGGGGTCAATCAGCACATGCTGTATCCTTGGTCCCTATGCATGAAAAGCTTAGCAATCCTCACACTTTCCTGCCACAACACCACAATTTCATAAAACTTCTACAGAGACACAAATACCAATGTGATCTTAACAATGATCATTGAGAGTTACAGAATATAGGCCTACTCAGTAGGATTTTTCGACTTCACGGCAAAAGCAAAGCATACTGCATGCAACTGTTACAACTCTAACAAGATTTTCTACTTATTTTCTTTTTATGTCCTACATTAGAAGTGCATGTTTCGCCCCAGATATGCAAGGGACAAGGAAAGCAAGGTGACGAATAAATAATCTCAGTAGACACAATCACAATGCATTTCTTTTTGGGGAAAAAAATGTTCATTGTTACCAAAGAAATCACACAAAGTAGCTACTTCTGTTGTTGACACGCATTCCACAAGCATGATTAAATGAGAGAATTTGAGTAAGAGAAATCTATTTGGACTATCAAGGCAACTTTTCTGATGAAAAATCCTTTCTAAGAGCTTATACCAGCTTTTGATAAATGCTAATATTTAGAGAAGTCCTTCTTCTGGGAACATTTCTAGGTCAATGTAGAAATGAAACACTGTTTTTAAAAATCTTAGAGTTCTTACAATTACACATTTTCAAATGGACAGATTCCCTAAGCATACACACACATACATGCACAACAGAGACACACATCTCCAGCAATACCTTGAATTCAAAGAAGTTTGCTTTCTTAATGCCTTGTGCCTGTGGATTGAGGTCTATAGCCTCTGCTTCTAACCATTTCTGTTGCTTGGTGTAGTTCAGTCTCACAGCTCCAACATCTAGCAGCTTCAATTTTGACCCCTTGACAAAAAAACAAAAAAACAAAACTTAATAAATAAATATCTAATAATAATAATAACTAGAAAAGCACTCCGAGAGTGCAGACCTTCGCCAAGCAGTTACTTTCCACCGATGATCTTGCTCTTCCATAGAGATCAGTGATTTCCACCCACTGAAAAATCGCCGATTTCCCAATATAGAAGCCTTCGTTATGTCATAAACCCTCAGATGCGCGGCACGCCTCGCCCCAGCTGAAACTAGAGCACGCACTTTAGTGCACGCATGAAAACTTCAAAAATGCACAGCTTGAACTCCCAAGTTCATTGACCCTATGCAGCAAAATATCAAAAATCCTTCATAAAACTCATAAAAATTTCCGGATCACTACCAAAATTTAATCATCTGTTCCTTGTGTCATTTTCAACCTTTCCTGCAAGTTTCATCCAAATCCGTGCACAACTTTTTGAGTTATTTTGCACACAGACAAACAAACAAACTAACTAACAAACCAACAGTAACGAAAACATAACCTCCTCCCTTGGCGGAGGTTATGATACAAATAAATAGAATGATAATACAAACTTGGGTGTACATGTGACATTCCTTATAAAATTGTGCAATTTCCTCGTGTGCAGCTTTGTCAGTATGCACACATATGTACATACCGTAACCAGTTTAGTATTAACTCAAGAAAGCTCACTGCAATCTTATTTGTCAAAGAAAGTGCTTTTTCCAGTATCTGTGATAGTTTTATTTTGAATGGGTGATACTTTGGGAACACTGAAAGTTGAGATATCACTCAAAATTCTGGATATGTTATGATACATGTAAGGTCAAATCTTAAGGATAGTTATATTTATTTCAAAAAAAGAAAAAAAGTCAGGCATAATTAATTCACTGTATGGGATTTTCTGTTTGTATTTTATGTCAGCTTGTATTGAATATTGTATATTGAATTGCCGAATAAATAATAATAATAATAATAATGGGCACATAATGACTCAAACTACTGTAAAAGTGGAAATTTTCGTGGTGTTCAAATTTTCGCGCATTTCGCGCAACCAGAATCTAGCGCGAAAATAAAAAGCACACAAATATTTTTGCTTGCCATATGTGCCTGTGCGTGATGTCTTGATTCCGCAGAATTAAAAACATGCGAAACTCTTCCGACCCGGCCAAGCGCGAAAAATTAGTCACACGAAAATATCCACTTTTACAGTAGTGGACTGTGCCGACAATTTGTTTTATAATTCCAGAAAAACCAACATTCTTCAAATGTTCTGGTGCAAAGATGTTTTGGTTGGAAAATACAGGATTCAATTTTCATCCCTATTCTTTAAAAAAAATGAACTAGTCATTGCTTGAAATTTCATGTGACCTTGCACAAGGTTCAGCTAGGTAGGGATGTCTAAAATTGACAAATTATTGATATCTCATAGATAATTTCAAGGCAGGGAATCTGCTCTTTCAAGGTCTGACTTGAACAGAAATTTTTTAATGTGTTTTTATGAAGAAAAGTCATATGTTATATGGTGGTGAGATTACAATGAATATGGCTATATCTACAGCTGTATTTGTGTCATTCGGTGAGTTTCTATAAATCCCTGTGTGCCAGTAGACGGTGAATGAAACAGAGCAGAATTGCTGCACTTACTCTGAATGAAAAGAAACATGTTATTGAATACTTTTTTTCAGGCAGAAATTACTGTATAGAGAGTGACTTATAAATACCTTTTTGGCTCTGACATTGTTTTCCTTCAGTTTGTCCAAAACCCACTTGGATGTGTTCACATTGCCATGGAGTTGTTCACCATGGAGTGAACTTTGCTGATACCTGTCTAAGCCTCCAAGCTGAAGGTATAGACAAAACAATAAAATCTGATTTGGCATCATTTCAAATATCAAGAAAACAAACAGCTCTTTAAAATTCTTAACTCTACAGCCCTTTGAAGACTTACACAATGTACATAATTGTAAACCATGTCAGTAAGATCTTTGTCTTACTGGAAATGAATATACTTGGCCATCGCCTTGGCCTCTATGAACTTGCTTGAATTTAGGTAAAAAGCAAGTGAACTGGTGACTACAAATTTTATTATATCTACAGAAGCTACCGGTAAATACAATGGTGTCTGCAGCCCACACAAAGCATGTTTACATTGTCAGGGAGCAATGTTATAATGATAAAGATATTGATTCTGATCTGCTACATGCCATTTTATCATATTTGATATTCAAGCATTCTCATGACAGAACAAACTAGAGAAGCATTCTGAGAGTGCAGACCTCCGCCAAGCATGCAGCCCATTTCCACCCGCACTGATCGTGGTCTTCCGCAGAGATCAGTGATTTCCGCCAAAGACAGTAGCAAGCATCTTTATGTCTTTGATTTCCACCCATATATACTGCATTGTGTGCTGAAAGCCGCCCAATTTCCCAATATAGCAGCCTTTGTTACGTCATAAACCCTCAGCTGTGCCTCGCCCTGGCAGAAACTAGAGCACGCACTTTAGTGCGCGCATGCAAACCTCAAATACGCACAACCTTAACTCCAAAGTTCATTGACCTCCCTGCCAAAATATCAACAATTCTTGGATCACTGCCAAAAGTTAATCGTTTGTTACTTGTGTCGTTCTAAACCTTTCCTGCAAGTTTCATCTCAATCCGTTAACTACTTTTTGAGTTATTTTGCACAGGGACAAACAAATGAACGAACGAACGAACAAACCAACTAACTAACAAACAAACCAACAGTAACGAAAACATAACCTCCCCCCTTGGCGGAGGTAACAAATGCAACTTTTATCTATTGACATTGACATTCCACTTTCAATATTGATTAATTAATGCAAAACAGATTTAAAATGAAATATTGTACATCCAAACCTCATCCTGGTGCTTTGTAATGTAGATAAAAACAGATGTGCACTATATCAAATGGCAGATCATTTCCAAAGTCACTTAATGGAACTTCCAGATATTTAGCATGTTACAATGAACTGAAAAATGAAATACCTCTTCAATTTCTCGCTGTAGCTGCTGGACTTTAAGAGTCTTCTCTGGAACTTGTTGTTTGTCGTCCTGCTTAGCCTTGGCTTTCTCCAATTCTTTGAGAATGACATGAAGTCTGGATATGAGCATCTTCTTTTGCTGCTTCTTCTGTTTCTTCTCGCTTGCAAAGGAAAATGCAATGAAATCTAGTTAGTAATCAATGTAAGGCCAAGCCCGACTATGAACTATAATTGTATAAACTAGAAAAGCACTCGGAGAGCACAGACCTCCGGCAAGCCAGCAACTTATTTCCACCCTTACAAGCATGCAATAAAATTTCCCAAAATAGAAGCCATTTGTTTACATCATAGTCGATTAGTCGGATCAGGCCGCTAGGTGCGGCAGTCTTGCATTGTGCGAACACGCTGGCGCCCGTGTTTTGATGGGCGCTCTGCATCAGTTGATTAAAACTCGATTTTTGAAAAAAAGACAGACAGGATTTTTTCTTCTTTTCATCATGGATAGTGGACATGTGTGTGTAACAAAAAATAACCGTGCAAAGTTGCGACAATTTATACGTCAGATGTGAGATGAATAAGAAGTGAATAGGGGGCCTCATGAGGCGTTCCCCCCCCCCCCCCCCCCCCCCCCCCCCCCCCCCCCCCCCCGGGCCTCATGAGGCGTGGGGGCGGTCCTCATGAGGCGGGGCAGTCCTCGTACGCGGGAGCGGTCCTCATGATGAGCAGGTTTCCCGGACTGATGTGTGACCCAACAGGAGGCTGCATCACTCGGATGACTGGAAGAGCAGCCTCTCTGAATGTTAATGGGTTGGTAATTGTGACCACAGGTCCTGGCAGATAGTTCCAGGTTCTAACATAGTAACACTCAACAGCTCGGGGAAAAAAGGAAAATGTAAACACATCAACGCCATGGTCGCGGTTGGGATTAATATGTATTTTACTGCCACTGCCTTGGAAATGAAATTTGATGAATTTGATGACAGGGTACAGCTCACAGAGTGCAGAGCCGAAATAAATTTACCTCATTTCTCCCAGCTATTTTACAGAATTTGTTGAAATTTGAATTTTAACACACGTCTCTATGGGGAATTATTTACCCGTGCCCGTGTTACTGGTAGCTCCGCACGGCGTCTGCAACACTGCACAGATTTAGCGAACACAAAATGATAAGGATGGGACTGGTTAATAAACTCGTTTTACTCATTCACCTCTTGAAATTGAGCGCAGTCACGGCTTGCTTCCTCCCTTTGTGTTTCCTCTTCATATTTTCTGTCAAAAGCAATGGAACAATTATCAGGCCCTACGCCCTGAAAAAATAAAAACTAAAGCGATAGATTATCAAGCTCAACAGCGAACAGGATCACAACCCAGAGAAGCGCAAGCGTAGGTTCATGGGTTGACGTCATGGCAAACTACAAATTGTAGCTAGCCAAATTCGTGCGGCGGAGACGGAGAGCTGGGAAATCCCCGTGCCTGACGCAGAAACAATCCTTGACTTCGTCACTATTTACATGTTATCGTCCATTTTGTATTCCTTGATGCTGCGAAATAATTGTTGATGAACATGGAACACACCATCGTCGAATATCTTGCCGAAAACAACGGCTATAGATGTGGATATTGTGGGGCGTCCGATTCCAACTTCTCGCACGGTAAAAAATCATTCAGTCCCACTACTAAGATTTTGTGTAGGACTAGACCTATATGATTGCTCACAAACCACTCAATGCAATGTTCACGTCACTCCTAGCTCCTCCAGGAAGTAGACTAGTCTAGAGTCGTCGTAATTTTAAAACTTAATTGTCTTTTTAATTCTTATGTGCAAGTATATAGTCGGTGGTTTTTCCTTGTGCACAAATAAGGTAATGCTGAACATTCTTTTTCTAGTAAGAACATTTCTAGATTGATAAGTAAAGTTTACATTTTCCTTTGTTTATTTCATTGCGACATTAATTGGACATTTCATAACTAGAGTTCTATTTTGATTTACCAATTAATCAGTAGAAGGCCCCCAGTCTATTATTTTTTTGTAATTGACATTGTGTATTCACGTTGTAATCTTTATCTACCTGGTTAGAACTAGTAAAATTAGTAGAAGTTCCTAGAACTAAGCCCAGATGAATTGACTGAATTTTGTACATTTATTTACTGTTTCTTTACACTGACACGTTAGTAGTGTAAAGAAACAGTAACAGTTGTTAGATGTACAAAATTAAGTCAATTCATCTGGGCTTAGTTCTAGGAACTTCTGCTGTTTTTCATCCCGAGAATGGTTTCACGCCTGATCCTGATCCTGGACGCTTCATCGTCACTGACGAGTGACATCAGCTTCGTCTGATTTGATGGCAAGAAGGTGTCGCGCAGAGAAGACAACGAAGGCAATTTTATCTAGCAACACCTAAGCGCTTTACTTTTGATAACAGCTCAACTTTGGCAATCTTCGTATCAAGCTAACGGTGATTGGCACCAGAGACTTCATTGAGAAGGTGCTGGAATTCAAGATCGAAGATGATTGATGTGTTGTTTCCGTGGATGCGTCTACCCTTTTCACAGGCGCCTGTTTGCAGCCACTACAGCATATTTGGTAATTTAACGCTGAACGCAGCGACTCACTCTATACATGTAATACCACACATTCACTAACACACTGCTTATCTACAAAATCAACCGATGACATGGGCAAAATCTCCAACCAAAGTGAAATATTCTCACCTAAATGACGACATCTCGCATCCAAAATTTCATTTTCGTTACTTTTTAATATCACAGTTATGGAACAAGGGGTCTAAGAAACTGGATTTGTTGTCATTTTCCCAATGTTCATGGATTTTGAATACGTGTCCTCGCATAGAAATAGAACTTTCGCAAGGCGATGTTGGCCGCCATTTTTTTTCCGGAAGTGGATGTTACGATCGAAAAATACAAAAAACATGAGAAAGACAACAGTAACACTGCCACAACTGCAATCCCTGTTCGCAGTCAGTGCATGCGTGCCAGCCCTTTTCACGTGCTTTCGCAATGGGACTTGGCGCTTACGCAACGTTCAAAGCCAAATGAAGGCGTTCAGCAGAAGGCCGTGGAGCACGCGCGTATCGCATAGGAATTGTACATCGGGCCTCGAACTGAGCTATCACTGTCGCGAACCAGCGGACGCTGTACTGGGTCGCGGCCATATCTTTTTTTACTATCGCGATGGACATTGGTCTTGCAATGGTGACAGTAACGTGAATTGGTAAGTGGTCAACCTCTATGATATAACCTGGGTAAAGCAATTTGCAAGTTTGTGTTTCAGAGTGGAAAAACCCTTATGCGGCCGCAAACCGGGGCCCTGTTTCGTAAAGCTGTTAGTAAAGCCGTTCGTAAAGTTACAAACAGCTTTATGAAACAGGGCCCGGGACACTTACTCTAGAAACAGTTCGCACACACCTTGTTCAAGACTCTTACCTAGCTTCAACTCAAGAACCGAGCTTGATCCTGATGAAATTTGTCAACTACTAGAACTCTGCTTATCCATAACCTATTTCAGCTTTGATGGCACTTTTACAAACAGAAACATGATTGTGCTATGGGATCTCCCATATTGCCAGTTCTTGCCAACTTATACATGGAAGACTTCGGAGATAGGGCTCTGAGTTCATTCTCCGGCCAATTACCCGTTCATTGGTTTAGATGTATAGATGACACCTGGGTTAAGATCAGGGGGGTGTTTCATCAACGTTTATCAGCGCTGACAACTTGAATCACCATAGTAACAGTCAGTGCCCAGAGCATCTCAGCCAATCAAAACCAAGGATTTTGCTGAAATTGCTCAGCGCCGACAGTTGTCAGCGCTGACAAGCGTTGATGAAACACCCCCTTGCAGAACTAGAAGCCTTCTTTGCGCACATCAATAACTGCAACCCATGTATCAAGTTCACAGTTGAGACAGCAAAAGACAAACAACTAGCATGCTAGATTGTCTCATCACCATCAAAGACGACGGAATGCTTCTTTCCTTGCTCTACAGGAAATACAGACCAATACCTCCTGTTTGATTCACACCACCCTCTCATTCACAAATTGGGAGTGGTACATGTAAGAACACTCTTTCACAGGGTGTCCTACATTTCGTCCACTGAGGAGGGAAAGGAGAAAGAGCAGAAACATCTCCGGGAAGCACTTTGTGTGTGTGGTTACCACAGATGGAGTATTGAGAAAGCTATCCATCCACACAAATGTCAACATTGGGACAGCGAAACTCGTCCAGCGCCAGAGCATAGGTGTCTAAGTAACCTACGTCAGTTGATGCTGGATCCGCCACTGCAATTGATACATTGAATTTGGAAATGATCAATTTCCTGCCCCCCTCCCCCCTCCCCCCGCTATGAAGAATTTTGGCAGGAGGTTCTTTGATTATTTACAGGGATTTCTATGTGTGTGTATCCTGATATTGCAGGTATGTGGGCCCATGCAATGACATGCCAGGACTACTTGGATTTGATTGACAGGGGCTGGAGAAGGTTAGTAAACAAATGTTCGATAATCCTCTTTACATCTTTCTCACAACTTGAATTGCTTTGTGCTGGGGGGGGGGGGGGGGATGGGAGAGTTTGAGGAGGGGCTTTGATGTGATTTTTGTAGACTCTTTCAAAGCTTGAACGGCTGGGATGTACATGTGCATGTAGTAAACTGACATATTTTCAGAATATTATTAAGAGGGTTTGTATAAATCTTAAGTCTGACCCGCTTTAACATGCAGTGTACGTGTATTGATTTTGGTAATACTGCTGGCGATTTGTGGTATAGTCTTGGTCATATTAGATGCTGTACTACTCCTGATGTTGTTTTCTTGTAAGTTACAGTGCAGGGCTCAAAATACATACAAGGTACATGGAGAACATTATGTAAAGTTCATGCAATGCTCTTTTGAAATACTTTTCAACGAATATTTTTGTCACAAACTTTTGATTTGTAAATGAACAGGAGTGGCAAGTATGTGTACAAGCCAACCATGGACAAGATGTGCTGCCCTCTGTATACCATCCGCTGCCATGCCCCTACCTTCAAGATCTCAAAATCTCAGAAGAAAGTCCTCAAGAAGGCAGCAAAATACTTTACAACAGGGGAAAAGAGTGGAGGAGGGCAAGAAAGAGAGCAAGGGGATGGACTGCCGTCTGATGCTCCCAAACAGAGTGAGGACACCTCTACCCCTAGTCACCAGGAGCCCCCTGCCCCCAGCAGACTCCCACAGATGTCTGGGGAAGAACTGGGGTGTGTAGAGGCAGGGAAGGTCAAGGTGGCAGCAGGGTCGGGTATCACTGAGATCAATGAGAGCCGAGTGCCACGCCCAGATGGGGATGCATCAATGGCTGGTGAGGCAGGGTTACCGGAGAGCCAGCAAGAGAAAACCTCATCAGGGTGTAAAAAGAAGCCAGCTAAACCAGGTACAGTGTGTGTAGCCTTTACATCAACATTCCACTTTAACTTTGCATCAGGCAAAAAGCTTGAGTTATCATATCTGTGTATCCAAGAGCAAGGTTTTATGTTGTGCAACTATCTCAGCAATAGATTTTTCAGTTCTATCCTATTCAACTTTGATCATGAAAGACTCAAGAAACTGATCCAATATTGATAACACACAGAAATTCAAATTTAGCATAAATTTAAGCCAAACAGTATGACACTTTCTTCACATTTTCACTACATTTGTAACTGAATGTGCTGGATACACAGGAAAACTAAGTGCACATGCAGCATTTTCTAATGTAACCATTGAAAAGACTTGAGGTAAAATAGATTAAGGGAATGGAAGAAAAAAAAAGTATCAAAGAAAGGGGGGAAAAAAGCAATGAAGTCCATTTGTTCAAGATATCTTTAAATCAGACTGTGTTGCAAAATGTGCATAGAAAGCACACATTTTACAGGATGCCTTTAATGTTCTTCACTCCTGTGCACACTGATAAATACAGGCTTAGGTGCAGATCCAACAAAGCCACAGTGCAAGAAAGCCAAGTTAAGGCGTTTAGAGAAGAAGCAGCAAAAACTAGCTAAGGGACTGGAGCAGACAGACCACCAGAGCAAAGCACTTGAGGGCCCTAAAACCCTGGAAGAACTCATTATGGACATGCCATCAAATCAACCTTCAAAACATAAACTAGAGGTAAGTCACAAACTATTATGATCTTAATTGCTTTATACTGACGTGTTGAAGCTACAACAGCTACGTACATACATTATACGTTTAATCTTGCAGACTCTGTTGGTCGTGATGTAGTACTGACTTTTCAATTCAGTCTCACAAGATTTTTCATGAGATATGTCATGTTATGATGCCAGTTGACAGGTGTTGATTTTAGAGCTTAACTTTGAGATGATCAGCATGCCCAGTCTTTTTATTTTTTTTTTATTTTTTTAATGCTGTAGCCCAAATAAAATGCTACCAAAGGAAACTAAATTTTAGAAGGATGTGTCAATAAAATCCAAAGTATACCTCTAACATGTGTCTGCAGCAACTATTACACACAAAGTTTGCAATTTCTCAACCCTCTTCAGAATTCTTTGGTTACAGACATGACAAAGGATGAGATTATGTAAAATGAGAGATGATACATGTAGAACAGCACTGCACACTGGCACTTGTCTGACGGTCCCTGACCAGTAAAAAATTACTTTTGGACCAGTAACTTTTCAGGAATGGACCAGTAAAAAATGGAAAAAACTGGATACCTACTGGTCTGACAGACAGGTTGGACCAGCAGAAACACTGGGTTAGTGTGCTGCCTTTGATATAAGATTTGATATTTCAGAGTCAGGACAAATTGAGAAAAACAAAAGTTTAGCACACTGCAGTAAACACTAATGAATTCCTATTTTATGCAAGAATATCACAGTTGTACTACACTACAAGTGAAGTTGCCATTGGCAAAATTGTGATCAATCCAAGTTGGTGTACAAAAATAAGTTAAGTCTGATGTCATCAATGAATGTGCATATTCCCAAAAAAGTTCTCTTCCAAAGACCATGTTATATGAAGAATGTATTTGAAATTGAATGGCAAATAAAGCTTAGCAGTCAACCTTTCATTAGTAGGACTTACAAGTACATTCCATTGTACTAGGTGTTTCAAAAAACATTTCCCACTTTTGATTCTTGATAATTCAAAAACTATATATCAGATAACACTGTCATTGATATGAGTGATAGCTGAATAGTGTACAATTTGGTTGAAGCTGGTTTAAATTTGAAAGCATAGATAAGTTTCATGAAATCCATGATTAATTTCACAGTTAGGTTCCAGACTTTGCTCTATTTTCAACCCTCTGTACAAAATTTCACTTTGCACAGGGGTCAATGGGTATGTATGGGAGTGTGTGGTTAACACCCTGACAATGGTCCTGAACAATGGCCAGGGTTTGAATGCTTCATATTCATTCATTAGAAATTCCACTATCACAGCTAGTCTTTATTCAGCCTCTGGCAGTATCTGTGTAAAGTCAAACGCCTGTCGATACTGTCGTTGAGTCGCGTCAGTGCTCTCCCTACTTCTGAAAAACAAAATTACAATGAATACCTTCTGTTCTATCGTAAACGTGGTGACAGGAAGTAAAGAAAATCAATTAGAGTATATATACACTTGTGTATATGGAGCCTTAAATAAATCTACTCTGAAACAAATCGCCCCAATGATAAATGCTGCCGAACTCTTTACCAAAAATGATCTCTTTTTATCGAAAAAGCGAAAAATTTGTTAGACTATTTAATTAGTAGACAGTTGTATTAAAATGAGGAACTTTAGATCATTTATGCCTATTTATATCCCAAATTTAGTGATATGTGAAGCAAAATTAGAAAATGATTGTCAGCTGGAATGAAATGTGGTGTTTGCAAGCACTTTACCGTGCATGAATTCAGACTAGCAGTGCCCAGGGCAATCCACATGAATTATTGATTAAGCGTTCATGTGACAGGGAGCGCCAGACTGACGCCTAGTCAAACAGGTGGTTCAGGCATGTCCATTGTTCAGGGCCATTGTCAGCACACACTCACATACACATCATTGGTTCCTGTGCGAAGTTCAATTTTTGTACAAAGGGTTAAAATTTGACCAAAATCTGAAACCTTACTTCAAAATCAATCTTAGATTTAATGAAACTGATTTATGCTTTCACGTGCAAATTACCTCCAACCAAATTGTACACTATCCAGCTATTACTCATATCAATGACAGTTTTATCGAATGAATAGTTTTTGAAATTTTATGATCAAAAGTGGGAAATGTTTTTTGAAACACCTAGTAGTTGCTTGGTGTTGTTTTGTTTTGTTTTTTAGGAATTCAACTTTTTAGGTTACAAAGCCATTTTTGTCCAATTCCTTTTGAAATTATGAGCCTCCTTAGTCAACATTTCTGTCTTTATACTACCATAGTGGATTCGTAGAATCTGAAAATTTCTCAATCTTTTGTGAAGTCTTTGTAAGTTTGTCTCTTTCTGTGGAAGACCAATCTAGTAAGATCCAGCCCAATGTCAGATGAATTCAGACGGACATTTGAAGAGAGTTACGCTGTGTACAAGAAATACCAGATGACCATACATAATGACCCGGAAACCAAGTGCACTGTGAAACAGGTATATGGCAGTATGGCTAGCTGTGTTACTGGTTTCTTCTCAGTATCTCGTGCTGATGAATATTTTTTTCATTCCTTTCTTTCCTTTTTTGTTTTTAGGATGATGTTATATTTTCATTTAAAGTTCTTTGTATGTGTACCATTGACTTGAGTGTATTGATTTAAGAAAAAAGAAATTTCGAACTTCAGTCATCTTGTGCCCTTTTCAATTCTGTGAAGTGATCATTTGAATACAGATAGACAAGGCATTATCATTTATAGCTTTAATGGCGAGCATTTTCTGCTAAACAAGTATGCTTATGGTTTGAGGAAGCCATTTTCACAATGCAAGTTTTTACAAGATCTCACATAATTTCACACATTTAAGTGCTTCATAGCCCCACACTGTTATTAAGAACTTCTGTGTTAAATGTTGATGTTTCTGTGGGCATAGATTTTTATTGCCATAACATAAATATGTAGAATGTGTGTCTCTGTTGTGTTAGGAATAATGACTCTTAAAGTTCAAGGTGAAGACTTATAACTCAGTGTTTGTGTGGATTTTGAGTTGCATCAGAGTGGCGTGTGTGTGTGTGCAGATATCAACAAATTAGCCTCGTTTGTTGTCAATTTCGTCAATTATATTGTGATGACAGTTGAGCCACATTTGAGCTCCCAAAACTGAACTTAAGCAAACTGATCCAATGCCTACCATACCATACTATGCCAGATTTGGAGCGTTCAAGCACTCTGTGGAGAAGGCATACTTCATGAGTTACTTTCAGAGGGGGTCAGACGTTACGTAGCGACAGGGTCATTCACCTGGCGCTGAGCTTTGGTGTCCCAAACAAAGGAATGAACTCTGCATTATGACATATGTGTGTGTGTAAGGCGCATTCTTCTCATACCAACTTCTGGTTCGGTTATGGTAGGAGCACATTGATAAGTGGTCCACTTTTGGCTCGGTATGGTAGGGTAAGGTTCACTTTAGGAGTGTTTGAGTGCTCCTCTGGTACGGGTAATGTATGGTACTCTTTAGGAGAGCGCTTGAATGCACCTTATGATGCATGAATGGCATGAAGTGGTGTGTGATAATCATACAAGTTGTGTGCGCAAGAAGTATGTATTCGTCTTGTCACATTGATGGAACTGTGATGCTCTGTGAAAACATCATGTTGTGTTGTATTTTAGTGGATGTTTGGAATCGTGGCTAGAAATGTGTCTGTGGCTCTCCTCTCCTCCTAAATGATACTGTATACGCCATATATTTCGTGAGTCTAGATTTTCGCGAATCAGTATTCCCGACAATGTCGCTAGTGGTTAAATTCACGATCGTGGAGTCCTGCACTGATCAGAGAAATGTAAACACGTGTGTCACATTCACATCGGGATCAGCATCAATATATTTGCATGTCTTTAATTTCGCGAATAGCACTCAACTCACAAAATTCGCGGAAATAAAAACCTCGCGAGATATTCGGCGTATACGGTACTTTAAAAGAAAACACACACAAAGATTGTTGTGTGGAACAACACTGGTAAAATAACAGCAAAAGATGATTGAATGGAGTGAAATACTCTTCTTGTTGCCAAGTCCATCTTCAAACAAAAATGCAAATACATCTCATCTCGAGACTGTTCATGATATTACTGAGGCAAATGCATTACTGCTTATCAGAAATAACAGGTCTTTCAAAGATTGATAGTAAATAGGCAGATAAGGTGAATTTTCTTGACCTTGTTTGGCATGCAGTTGGGTTTTGATTTCATGTAGAATTGTCTGCTCAAACAAAGTATGATACAGTGCACTTCCATTATCATGAACATGGTTATTACAAAATTCTCATTACAAAGAAGTAAAATTTCAGGTTTCAAATTATATATACTGTACGAGCTAAAATTTTCGCATACAGATATTTTCGTGAATTGCAACTTGGATGACATTTTCGCATGTTGTTAATTTTTGTGGTTGCGAGGGTCTAACTGAACTTAGTTATTCGCGAGTTGTTATTTCGCGGTTCAAAGGCGATTCGTGAAATTCGCGAAAATAAAACCACCGCAAAAATTTCAGCTCGTACAGTATATATGTATATATAATAACTTCTTTGATATAATGAGCAGAGGGCTTCATTATAACTAGAGTCGCCTGTATTTCAGAAGTATTAAAGTGTACAATTCACACATGTAGTTGGATTTGTGGTTTACAATCCTCTTGTTGAACATATCACTTGAAAGCAGAGATGATGACCTCTAACTTTACTCCAAACATTCTGTGCAGGAAATAAAGTCACAGCTTGGTACAAAGTCATATTGCTACACTGTTCAACACTCATATTTTCAAAATTTTGTGTGGCAGTGCACGGGGAGAGTAGGGTTAAGATAAGTACGTCAGTATTTGTATCAGTCCTCCATAGTCCTTGACATGGCAAGATATATAAAAATCATGCCTGATCATAAACAGGAAAATACTAATAGTGCCTATAGTTCATGCACTAAGATTGTAAAGACTTGTCTGAGGTACATTGTGAGGGTTTGAAGAACATGAAAACAAAATAAGATAGGCATTAGAAAACCACAGAATTGTGTTTGCTGTCAGTTGTATGTACAGTAAAGCCTTCAGAAATGTACCGGTATTAAAATGAGTGACATCACAGTGACATTACCATACAGCTACCATGTAGGTCAAGGTACCCATTGAATTGTATTTGACATTAGCGAATGATGGCTGAATGGTTTCAGGTGTCATATGATCTTTGCCTGATTCACTGCATTCATGCAAAAGTTAGATTTTCCTTGAAATACTATAAAAACGTTTATCTTTGAATTTCTGAAGCAAGATATCATTATCCTTTGCAGTAAATATCATGTTTATGCCTGCATACATGTAATCAGCTTCGGGGAGAAGAAACCAGTAATACAAACTGTCCTGCCATACAAAGACCTGTATCCTGCCACATGTTCTATTCTACTTCTGTTCTGATTACTTATATCACAGGATGTATATCCAATATACATGCAAATATTCATTTGAAGATAGTAAACTTATTGGTTGAATTGTAGGATATGGATCAAAGCTCCATGCAAAAGATGTTATGGAATCTTTTTATCATCTCCATTATTTGCCATGATCAAAATTTTCTGCCAACATTTTCCAACTTTCTTGTTGGAGTGAAATACAATACAAGTCAATGTCTTCCCAGTTGGCCTGACCTTTGTCCTCTGACCTATAGGTCAGATTGATCCGGACAAACCCACCCAGTCGTGAATACCTTGCCACAGAGGAGGAGAGCCACAGGGTGTATGTCAAATATCAGACCTATGTCCACAATGACCCCCTGGAGGAATGCGCCTTGCAAGATGTGAGTTAAATGAACCATCAGTGTTGCATAGCATTCATTACCTGTAATAGGAGTGAGAGAAATATATAGACTTATGGAGAAAGAGTGTGTGTGTGTGTGTGTTTGTGTGTTTGTGTGCAAAGTGATTCTAAAGTTGATCAGCTTGATTTTACATGCATGAAATCAAATCATTTTTTGGTTGCCTGTAATCAGTTCAGAATTACTCCTGGCCAAATGAACTTACTGTACATTGTAGATTCCCTATCTCAGCAATGTGATTTTTAGGTGATACGCTAACGAGGCGTATCACCTATTGTGTTTGCTCGAAATTTCAATTTCTTTCTGACGAATTTTGTGAACAAACTATCTCAATAATGACTTGACCAATTCACATCATATCTCATGACAATATCTCAGTACCGTAACATTTTCATGACGATAACTTATCTGTGACGTCATCTAGGCGCCATTTTTTGATTTTCAGTAATCGATCATAACTTCATAACTAAATGCCATTTCTTTACCATTATCGGCAGACATAAAGTTCAAGTCACGTCTGATCGTCCTGTACTATGCTAATTACCCAGGTCACCATGACGTGCGCATACGTGCGCGCCAAAATTTTAAAGTGCTCAAATCGACATCCCAATAGGTTTTCTTGAAGTTTCAGACAATTCTAAGCGTTACAAAAAATACCGTGACGAGTTTTAAATCTCGTTAGCGTTGAAATAATCTGTGTATGTAGAGCTTCTAAACTCACGTAGACAACACACAGGCAAGGACATCAAAATTTCATTTCTTATATTCAAGCATTAAATGTAATGTGTTCAGTGATGACAAGTCACTATCCTCACATTCTGAGTGAAAGTAGCATTGGCTACCTCTCATTAAGACTGTGACAATCAGTCTACATCTGCCATTATATCATCCAGTGTATCCACCCTTTTTTTGCCTCCCTTTGTTAGTACAAGCGATTCCTGGTAGACTCCCCACTGCTGGAATACCATTCAGAAGAGACCCCAGAGTGTGGCTACGGATCTTTCCATCAGCACTACGTCCTGGATGGCAAGATTATTGCTGTTGGCGTTGTTGACATCCTGCCCACTTGCCTCTCATCGGTGTACTTCTACTATGACCCAGACTACCGGTTCCTCTCTCTCGGTACCTTCTCTGCTCTCAGGTACATTCCACCTTCAGTGTCCTCTCACCAGTGGTGCAACTGCACCATCCATAGACACATAATACGTGGACTACCATTCTTTATGGTGCACCAAGATGAGAAACCAACATACATAGGCAAGGCATCTAAAGGGTGTGGCTTCAGTCGCCTGGTACTTTTATTCATTTTAGCCCAAGAGGGACGACTCTTTTGTCTATGCCTCACTTCATTTTGAGTGCCTTGTACAAAATAGATACAGGTTGTTTGTGAAGTTAAAAATAAAAGGAGCGACTGTGAAATAGGGTAGCAGCCATGTTTAGCATTAACCTACAAGCTCCATGAAATTGTATTTGTAAATGACAATGTAGATGGAAAGAGTAGAATCATGCCCAATTCTAGAGCAAATGTAGTCGATTAAGTCACTGATCATACAAATGCAAGTGCAAGTGTGTGGATGATAGCCTACTACATCTTTATAGTGTAATCCTTTGAGAATGAACTTAAGACCCTCTAGCAGAAATCTTGAACAACTTCTTTTTCTTGCTTTCAAAAAGTCAATAAAAGACTGCATGATTTGTTTACTAAGCCATACATCTGGTGAAGTACATTTTAGAATCACTACACAGTCCCAATTGCCATATCATTCTACATTTTTATGCCATTTTTTCATAGTGGATCATTGTGAACATTTCCTCTAATATACAGACTGGTAGATGAGTCTATGCCAGTTGCATTGTGTGTGTACACAGTGTTGAAATATAATTCTCAATATGCATATACACCATATCACTGCAACGTCATTAGCATTGATATTTTCATTAAAGCCTTCAGGCGTATTTGTCTCAATACCAATATTCCTTCTTCAACTTCCTAATTTTAGTGGGATCCAGAGAGCTTTGACTATTTTCTTTCAATTCTGCTTGCCAACATATTGCGATGAATGTACTCACTTGTGAGAAAATAACATTTTCCTTTCTCATTCAATAACGACATGTTTTGCTCTGTGCCTATTTGATGTAGTTTCCTGAAACATGCATGAAAGTTACAATTATGGTAACTTTCATCCAATGGTAACTTCCATGGAATTCTTGATTTTGATTGGCTGTTGAGTATTGTTACCATGATAGTTACCATTGGATGGCAAAGTTACCATAATTGTAACTTTTATGCAATGCTACTCAGATTTCTTCATCTCAGAATAAAACATTTTCTTTGTCAAATCTCTTTGTGTCTTTATCACCATGTGACTTCCAGGGAAATAGCTTTCACAAGACTTCTACAGGTTACAGCACCCTCCATAGAGTACTACTACATGGGTTTCTATGTTCACTCCTGCCGAAAAATGAGATACAAGGTAAGACATTGTGGTCATTACCAGGCATTAATTCACCAAATCTATGAGGAGGGGAATGCATTGAATTACGTCATTTATTACATTGTATGATATCTGGCTCCCCATAGACTCTGTACAGCACCAACCAGTTTCCCTTGTGATTAAGATAACACTTCTAGGAAGAAATGAAATACCATGGCTTCATGATGCATCACTTTATATTTCCTCTCGTTTGGATATAAAATGGGTTGTGCATTTGATTGAGGGGGGGGGGGGGGATCTTCCTGTGTGTAATTCTGTATGATATATACATGAAATACAGCAGCATCATGGTGCAATGAGGAATTGTGGACATTTTCAATCTAGACACCTATCAGCGAGGAATGCATCCCTGAAATGGAGACAGTGCACAAAATGAAAATAAAAGTACAGTTATTGTAGTGCCCAGAGTCAATCTGTTCTTTACTGTGTGCAATCAACAATCAGTAAGAGGTTTTTTTGTTTGTTTTTGTTTTTTTTCTCTTTCTCTCTTGCAAATTCTCTGCTTTGGTACCAACTATTCAAAGCAAGACATATGTTCTGGGCATCTCATTCAAATCTACAGTTTCCACAATTTTATATAAGCTTAAAATGACCCTGAAACTCTGAGAGATTATTTTTTTCCCTTAATTCCAGAGATGTGAACCTTCGCTTAATTATTTTGAAATAGAAAGTCATTAATCAGTGGCTTTGTGTTTTGCTCATTAAAGTATTAGTTTAGCCCCTGCCTGTCTAAGTTTTATGTCATGTTGCCACTCTTGGGCGTGTGAAAGGTTTCACTTTCTGAGTAAAAATTTTGGGAGGTATGTTGTCAAAGTTTCAGATTTTCTTTGTGTTTCTACTTTATGTTTGTTTTGAAGGAAATCGGCCCTTTGAGTAACTGGTCGTAAAAACTAGCTCTCCTCATCAACACTTAATGTCAGGTCCTCTGTGCAGTTTAGTGTGACTGTATCAAAATCATTCAAAGATGAATAGGAGTTTTGGGGAAGTTGCAAATATGTGGGTCGTGAAATCATGACAGCATAGTCATAATGATGCAGCAAAATCATAATCCAGAGCAATATTCCGCTGAAATCTTCAGTGTTCAAACAAACACAAAATCTATGGCAGGTTAATCAGCAAAGGAAATTAAAGTTGAGAGCATGTAAGTCTGTTTTATTTCAGCTAACTTACCTATTGAAATTTGAAATGATGTACATTGCCATCTGATAGTGTTTTGATTCTTTTTGTTATTTCAAATTGTTAATTTTAGAGCAGGAGAAATGTCACTGGCACAACCAGTTTTTCCCTTTAATCTAGAGTCAATATGGTCTTTTCCTGGTCATGTGTGCACCATTTCAGATTGATTGGATGGGAATTTCCCTTAAAGTCTGACAGATGATTGTCACCACCTCCAAAAAAAATATGGAAACAGCAGCAGCTGTCAAAGCACACTTGCAAAAGAAAACCACATATTTCTTCGAACGGTATAACCACATTTCTTTAATGAGATGAAACAACAAACTTGCATGATTTCCAATAGAAAACTATGTCAGCAAAACCCTGAACAGTGAAGTGAGGTTCATACAAGAAACTTCAGTGGTCATTAGTTCTTTCACTTTAGTTTACAGTAGTAATAGCCCCCCCCCCCCCCCCCAAAAAAAAAAAAAAAAAAAAAAAAGAAAGAAAGAAAGAAAAAGAAAAAAGAAAAAAATGATTTTGGTAACTGTTGTGTTTTTTAATTTGGAAAAAAAAATGGAAAAGTTGTGGAAACGACGCTTAGATGTTATAATATGGACAGTTATGTATCTTTTTTACCCCTGAGATTTTCTTTTTGGAAAAAAAAAAATTAAATTTACCATAATTACACTTGTGTCTATTTTAGTAAATGCTGATTTACTCTGAATGGGAGATGTCATCTTCCTGGACATTCATCCAATAGGTATTGATTTACTTAATATCAATAAATGCCAAACTCCATGCTGGTCTGCGCTGCTCATTACATGCCATGATATGAAAAAAAGCCTAACACATCACATGTCCAACTCACTGCTTGTCCATTGGTGTTCTACTCTAGTTTTAAAGGTCTTTTTTTTTTTTATTAATGCTGTATCAGCATGATTACATGCTAGAGTAAAATAATTCAAATATTAGATGAGTCAATTGAATCTTGTTCTGTTTCCTCCCTGTAATCAATGTCTGTTGTTTCACTCCTCAACCTGAAGGGTCAGTACTACCCCTCTTACCTTTTGTGCCCCGAGGGGTACACCTGGCACCCCATGGAGGAATGCAGACCCCTTCTGGATGCCAACAAGTACTCCCGCTTCAGCCCCCCTACCACAGGTAGCTTACAAAATCTGCTTCCAAATCAAGCTGTCATATGTACAGCTGAAACATCACGCCTTTACGCTTTACCTGTTAGTATGGAAACATTCATGGATTTATCCGAGCCATAAAGGAATCATAATAGCAGCTAATGTCAACTCTTGTAGACTGATCTTATATCAAAAGTGATATGAAGTGATTAAATGAAATAACTTGCACAATACCGATCAATGATGCCTTCTTTGTATGTCTTGTCATTGCTGAGATGCCTGCACAAACCCTGTGTGGTATAGTTCATGAAGCTTAGCATTATAATGCATTGCTCACATTAGTTTTCCTTGAATCAATTTCAACTGATGCACATTTAAGTTTCTTGTATGCATGTGGTTTTTGGGAAATGGAAATAGCTCAGAACATACCTATTCAAGGCATTTTTGTAAACTGTTTCACTCCTATGATGTTTTATAGCTGTTTTCATTCCTCACAGGGTTAAAAAATCAGTTCAGATTTCAACGCTGTGATATTTGACTTAACAGATGCAGGAAGTAATGTGATATCTAAATCAATATTTATCTTTGCAGTTGATGTACCATATTCGCTGAGAGACATCCTGGTCTTGCACAAGCATGTAGCTATGACATACAACGTTTACAAGCAGTACCGTCCCAACGCCAAGGACTCAGACGAAGTGGAGGAGTATGCGCGGCTCGCTGGAAAGAAATGTGTCGAGAAGATGCTTTTATACAGACACTGAGAGGCTGGTAGCCATGGTAACAGAGAGGGATTGCGTGTATGCTCCCCTGATACACAGAATTTCATCCTGTTAGAATAGTATAAGATTTATTGTTCCACATCAATCATATCAAAATTGTTACAATATAACAAAGATATCAGAGAACCTGCTGGACAGCTGAGTATTGATAACTGTGTGTAGACTTTGTCCATCACTATGGTATTATTCTTCTCCCACACATACTGTCAACTTCTTCGTACTGGGTTTCTTTTTCCTTTCTGATGCCAAGTGCACATTCCACTGTAGTGTGTGTGCAAAGAGGGCAGATGGCTACTTCAGTGCACACAGAATCTTAGTTTATCACTGACTTGAATAGCAGCTGTTTCTAGTGCATGTATCTACTGTCTTTTTTGCTCAAAGTTGTCACCTCCGTGCAATATGACTCTTTACGAGAACACTTTTTTTTTAATGTAATGAAATTATTCTGTATGGTCTTCATGTTCAATGTTTTTGTGAACCCAAATGTAGCCCAAACCTTTATCACACTTCATTACAGAGCTTCTTGTCTGATATTTTGCACTCAGTTACTGTACGTACACATGATATTCAGAACTATACCAAATTTTTGAACATTTATCAGAATGACATACTGTCATCAATAGCTTTGTTCCAGACGAAGAATGAAGAAGTTCTGACATCCACTGACATGAAAAAAAAAAATACTGTTGCCCACTCACTCAAGTGTACTTCTGATATATTGGACCTCAAGTTGATAACATATAAAGTGAAACACAAGGTTGCTCCCTCCCTCAGTTGCGCCATCATACAGGGCTTCTTGAGAGCTTGTTCTCTGACTTTCTAGCATGCTGCTCCACAAGAGAGAAGTATGCTCTATGTAATGTAGAAGTACATTTAAAGTCTTGGATGTAGGGAGATAACTTACCAAAACTTACCCATGGAAAGAGTGTGTAAATAGAGATGTCACCATAAAAAATGGCCAACTTCTGCTTCAAATGGCAATTATGAGTCAGAAGTGCTAGAGTATTGTATCGATAGTCACGTTAGTGGGGGCACTGTCGCATAGTGGAATAGACTCTTGACTATCAATCGGAGGACCCGAGTTTGATTCCCATCTGTGCTTTATGTCCTGATGGACAAGATGTTTTACCCACCATGTCCCTCTCAACCCAGGTGTACAAAATGAGTACCTGGCAATGCTAGGGTAATAATAATGGCAGGGCCCTCTAGTAGAGCAGTGCTAATACTGAAGAGGCTATCCTGAATAAAGAATACAGTGTTATAATATTCTTATTATTATTATGTTTAAAAAATCAACTTATTCTAACCTTGGCAACAAACTGAAGATAGTAGAAGGTTTAAAAGAGGAAAAGTGGATATTGAGTGAATAATTCTCACCTTTAAAAACGATGCATATCAGCTTGACTTTGTTGATGGGTAATCGTGACATCAACTGTCAAACTGATAACCTTGAAGGAAGTTTCCTACCACCTGTACACTTCAAGTTCATCATAGCTCTTGAGTCATTACTCTTTTGTGCCAATCAAGTGAAACACTGGATGCAGATTCCAAGAATCTTGACCCCCCCCCCCCCTTCCTGTAAAACAACACTTTTGGGCAATTTCCATATCCTGTCTCATTCGATGTTAGCTGATGACCATGGATGGCACATTAAGTTGTCACTCATGATCTGGCAAGTATGACAAGGGCAACAATCTTTTTTTTTTAATGTGTTTGTCATCAGTGCGTTAAAGAGGATCTTTGGCGTGAAAATGAAAACATAAATAAACATAGATGTTAAAATGAAGAGAATACATGAAAATAAGCGTAGCATTGTTTACCATGCCCTCTAATGATATTCATAATTTCATAGATATTGACAACATAAAAGCTATCACTGATCCACTATGGTTCTAGAGATACTCATTCTGTGTTCAAATAGTCCTAAGCTTGTGAAGCTATGAAGATATTGTGAAATGCATATACCATTATGTGTGTTGTAGAATCAGGTATGTGGAAGTACCTGGTACATCCTATCTGGCATGTCTAAGTTTCCTGAGGCTTGCCAGTGTAAACATGGTAGTTCTGATATAAAAATTGGGGATATTTCTTGGCTATCATTATTGTGATTACACAATTTGATTGACAGGTCTGAGACATGGTGCATTCTTTGTCTCTGTAACTGGATTTTATTTCATGTGGGTGATATGAGGGAGTTGCATGGATACCCAGGCTAAATACTGAAGGTTGAAGAAAAAACAAACAAACAAACAATCATGATGAAGCCTTGGAGATGTTGGAAAGGCATATTTCTTTGACAGCTTCACCCCTTTGCCTTTCCCTCATTGATGCTCCCTGTGTTTTAGCTGTGTGAAGTCTTGCTGAAGAGAGTCAACTTCTGTATATTGGATATTGTCATATTTATCTGCTGAGGACAACATAAAGAGAAAACAGCAGTTTCTGACAATACACAGAGCAGGAACAATCTATAAGGTTAACCTGTAGACTGCTAGTCTGCTTGTGTATAGAGTGCAGACAAGAACTTGTCCAAGTCACACTCCCAAGTGTTCCATGTACACTGACATGAATGCTGCTGGGTGCTTGCCAATATTGGACAGTGTCACACTGTGGTGCCAACAATGCACACAAAACATTGGACTTACAGCTGGTTCGGCAGGAAGGCTTTTCTGTTGTTTATTTCATTTTTCAGTGTGTTGTAGGTCACAATATTGACAACTTGGTCCGTGTGTGAAGGTTAACAGTTGAAAGTACGGCTGTCATCAAACCCTTTGCCAGGAAGTATGTATCTCTGTAAATGCAGTCTGTCTCTGAGGTTTATTGGTGTACAGGATTACAACCACATGTTGTGAGTTGTCAGTTATTTTCCTTCATTTACGTGAAGGTTGTGTTTACGGCAGCGCTGAGATATCCTCAGTTTCCACTGTCAGAGGTGGAAATTGAGTTCACAGTGGATGTGATGTGTACTATTCAAGGTTTATTTGACTTTTTCGCAGTGAAATGCTTCCCTCGTTTTTCTGTTGCATGTGGTTGGCTTTTGCGTCAGGCTTGAGATTTTCTGATGTGAGCGTGAAATTTTGAGGTGTTTCAGATTAGACTTTCTCATGAAGCTTTTCCGTTCTTTCTTTCTTTTTATGGAGGGATCAGATTTTCCATTTCCCCTGCTTTGCCCTCAACACCGAAAAGAGCATAATCCCAATATAATATCCGAGAATAATCCGATATATGTCAGAAAACACTTTAATCCTTTCTTTATGCAGGCGTCACACTGTCCTTAAGTTGAGCAAAGATGGGTACATGATAAAGGATATATTCCAATTCGACTCTGATCATATACATAAACATTGGGTCATTTGTGACAACATCTTAACCCGTTGAGGAAGAGCTAATTTTGCTGCAACACTCATTTCCCATAGACGCCTGCCCGAGTATACTCAGGACTAGTCTTCAGTGGGTTAAAGCCATCGTGTTACTGCAGGTGGAGTTTCCGAGGCTGCTTACAACAGGTCGTACTTGCTTTGGCTGTTGATCAGCTTTTAACAAGGCTTGGGGCCAGCTTCTTTGATGAATTGAAAAGTCCATATTCATATGGCCATCATGTGTCAATTTTGGGACAGTGTGGCACCAGCCTTAGGAACTGTTTTGTTGAGGAATGACCATTTTTGTTCAGTAGTACTTGTAAAAGTGGCTATTTTTGCTTGAGTAACTTTTCATCCCTTGCCGAGTAAGATGAGTTTTGCATGTTTTTGATTCCGTGTAACCCCTCATGTAGTGGTACATATATGAAGCAAAAATATTTGTGTGCTTTTATTTTCGTGCAAGTGGTTGGTCACACGAGATGCTCAAAAATTTCAACCCTGCAAAAGTTTTTACAGTAAATGAAATTAGCGGTCTGTGTACCCTCTCACTTGTCTTTGAATGGTTTGTTTTGAGGTATCTCTGTTGATGCAGATTGATAAATATCCATTTCATTTTACAGGTTTGAAATCCAAATGGTCTTCCCAAGACATACCAAAGGCTTGCTATATCAGATGAGACAAGCTTATCCTTAGGCTGAATAATTTGATTGTTTATCTAAACAGAGAGGATATGTGTGTAAGTGATGGTTGTGATAATGTTTATGTATTCATGGAGTTAGCACAGATGTTAAAGACGACGCTCTTGGCACATGACGCACAAAATGGTATGTAGTTATAGTTAATGAGAATCAAGAGTTTTCACTCAAAGGCAGCTTCAAAATTCTGGTTGAGGCAATGTGGAAGACTGTTCTATGCGTGTATTGCAGCTTTCTTATGAGTACTGTAATAACCCCATGAGCCTTATTGTGCACATGCTTTGTTACATCATTTGAAGAAAATATGCAAAGAATATATGCATCAGTTTAATCACAAGATGTGTCAATAAGTACTGAAAAGTATAGGTGATGTCAGGCAAATCATATATGAAAAAAAAAAGAACAACTTGGACATATACGGAGATAGCCATAGAGCGTGGCATTTATTCACATCATTGAGTAGGGTATCAGCAAGTGTGGATATTTCAGACTCAGTACTTCAAGTGTGTATATGACAAATATATCTGATAGAGGTGTTCCAAAAATAGTAGACACTTCACATAACATTGTATTACAGCAGGAGATGGTTGCCAAAATCAATTTATGAGGATCTTTATAAATTTATATAAATGACTGTATACATCCTAGTACTGTACTCAGAATCCCCATCAACCCCCACCCCCACGCACACCAAATGATAATAATAATAATAATAATAATAATAATAATAATAATAATAATAATAATAATAATAATGATAATAATAATAATAATAATAATAATAATAATAATAATAATAATAATAATAATAATAATAATAATAATAATATAATAATAATAATAATAATAATAATAATAATAATAATGATAATAATAATAATAATAATAATAATAATAATGATAATAATTTTAAAAAATAGATAAGATGACTCGTGTGTACTCATAATGAGCAAGTTATGTGTACTTTATAATGTGGTATTTCTTCCAATACAGTTTGATAGTTTTTATTTCCTTTGGCATGGCTAAGCTAGTGATGTGTTTCATCAGCTGTACATGTTCTTGACATTTGACATTGCATCGTGTTTGTCAGCCATTTGTCTTTCACTCTTTCGTGCTCCTTTCTGATGTAACCCTGACTTTTTGAATGTATATCTGAAACGTGGGAGCCACCGTAATGCAAACTCTGCAGAATGCTGCACCATTAACCTATTGACTCTGAGCTAGAGTAGTTCCTCATAGACTTAATACATGTCGTACTCGGTTTCCACTTACCATGAGAAAAAAAGACACAGGTTTATACGTCATGAGACATTTTGTCTGCTACAGTGTGAGCTTCAGTTAAAAAATTTCAATGTGTAATGGAGCTGGTCATAGTAGGTCTTCAACATTGTTTGCAATAACTTGCCTCAACAGTAGCCATCACATATTTAGTTACATCCAAAGAGACTGTAAGCACACACCAAAGCAGAACAGCATTGACAAGCTAATGCTATACCATGTTCCCAGTGGTCATGGCAGCCCCATTTGCGCACCGTGGATAGATGAGATATTCTCATGTTTTTTCACCTCCATATTCTAGTCTTGTTCATTCCAGTACTCTCTCCAATGAGCATGTAACCTTCAAATGCCGTTCTGAGGGCGTCTGGTCAGGCTAGACTACACAATATTTTTTGTCGCACCCCCTAGTACAGACCACCTCCAAGTTTTGTTACGACCTATTTTGTGCTGTCACACTTTGTTGTTTCAACCCGTTTTATTATGGCCTTCAAGGTTTCTCGTTAGCACCAGGACTGCCATTGCAAATTTTTTGACAGTTTAAAGATCTCACACGGCATCCACGGCAATCACGACCTGTCACGTTTGCCCATGCTGTCTCTCCGCGTTGTCTCGCGTCCATTTCGTTTTGTCCACAGTAGCCTGAAATGTGACTGCTGTGGCCACTGGGAACATGGTGTAAACGCAGTATTAAGAATATCAGCCACTCTCATCACAAGAGTTATCAATTCTGATGTAGTCTTGTATTTTGTACCTGTGTGGTTCAGTGCAAAGTCAAGCATACACATGATTCATTCTATCTGGCGTTTATTCATTGAGAATGAAGTTTTTAAAGCATTTCTGTTCGTTTGTGTGTTCTCAGTTTGTCTGTCTCTGTGTTACATTTTGGTGCTGTGACAATTGCTTTAAAGCAAAATTCGTCATAGGGGTGACAAGACCTCATATCTACAAAATGTCAAATGTTCTGGAAAGCAAAAAAACATGGCAGCCAAAGCACTGAATCAAATGGGATAGCCTTTCCTTTGACATGTCATGCTGGCTTCATTTTGGGGGTAAGACTGCTAGGATATGGACAGGACATCACTTTAACTGATTATTTGACCATTCATTAAAAAAAAATCATTTTCACCAAAATTCAAGGTACCAGGTCTTGTCACCCAAGTGACAAATGTACTTCGTTGAAAATTCATATCTGCTTGTGTGGTCACACAAAGATGGACTCTAACTGCTTGGATGCCAAATGATTGAAGGTCATATGTGAAAATTAAAGTCTAAACATGAACATTTTCTGCAATGATTAAAATGTTTAATGGCGATGTACTGTTCAAGACTTGGCCATTAGCTATTTTTATTTTTTTTATACACTAGGTATAAAAGTCAGTGTTCTAGTTTCAGTGTCCTTTTTCACAATTTTGCCAAGTCAGGGGCAGAAGTCTGAGGACTGTTTTTGCTTTGATACGTATCATTGAATGTAAACTGTGACACAGCTACTTATTCATAAATTTTTGCATCTGAAACAATTAAGAGCCTTGCAAGGTAAGGTCACATTCTAAGCATGCATTATTCATTAGCATAATTGAGGAACATTTTTTACAAATTCATAAAAACTTGATCATTTCAAAGATAAACAGCAATCACCAGCGATGTTGCGATTACTGCCTGAGAAGATGAGATACTGTCCGTGGACTCATTATAAACTGTTGGCAAAGTGTGGAAAAAGAGAAGATGTGTAATAATATAGATGATAATGATGAATAAGCAAATACACCCAGATCAGACAAGTTAAAATGAGCGGATAAAAATGAAGGGGCAAGATGGATGCAGATGTGTTGTTACTAAAATAACAATCATCTCCCAGTGCTGAAACCAGGCCTGTTTCAAGTTATAGAGACTCATTTGAATTAAAATTTATTTTGTCCCCACTGTTCAATCTTTAGAGTAGACATATGATTTGATAGCAAGTAAAGAACATTTCACATAATATGGACAATTGTAACAAATGTATAAAGAATTAAAGGTAGACATGGCCCACTGCTGGTTTAGACCTGTTCAATGGTCTTTAGGTGTCTTTACAACCTTTAACCTTCAGCTGGCCCACCTCAGTTTAATAACTTGTACAATCCACCATGAATAGGAGTTTATCAGATCATTATATTATATTGGATGGCTATGAATGGGATACCAGGGGATATTGCATGAGGTAGGGCCAATATTGCACAAATCGAAGATGAGTGCAATATTGACCCTAACGAGTGCAATATTCCCTGGTTTTCCATGAATCAAGGCCATCCAATATAATTATTATCATCTATACAATCAAGCAGAGCAAGCATAAACTGCACAAAATTACCCGGCTTCTACTCGTCTTTGAAGTTGACTCGGCAGTCCCATCCCAGCGCTGAAAGGGGGAAGCCCCTAAAACTGCGTATGAAACAAACAACTAGCAAGATGTTTGCGTGCTTGTGAAAAATGTAACAAAATGACGCGCACTAGTAGCAAGCGTTTGCGCATTCACCAAGCGCTCATGCAATAAACGAGACAGAATGGAATATCGTGTGATCTTGAACGGCAAGTAACAACGGTAGCCTATGGGGAATTAATACGTTGGTCTATGCGATTCGTTCAATAAGCTCTGATATTGAACGGTAAAAATTGAGCGGACTACAATACGCGTTTTTAATGCGCCGCTAAAACGTCCTATATAGATGATAATAATGGATATTTTCATATCAATGGTTTGTCATGTATGTCATCACTGGGGGTGTTTTCATCACTGGAAAATCAAGTTATTTTGACTTTAAGCTAATGGGAAAAAATATGGATCCATTTTAGGCAAAGTAAGTGGTATACGTCACCTTGCCTCGTAGTAATGTCCAGTTCTTTGCAATGGTGGTTTCCAGCAACAAGATACAATCCATTGATTTGAACCCAGTGGTGTCTATATTCTTATGAACTGTATTTTATCAGTTGTTTCAGTTGGTTCTTGTTTCTATCAAAGCCATCAAGAAGATTGTTTGTTAGAAATATATCATGTCACGCCATTATTATGTCAGGCTATTAGCTCCAGATTTCCTGTGTGTCAGTGCTTTCTGTATAGCGGGTCTGTTGTCCAGCACAATCCAGTTGACAGTACAGATAACACTACGATGATGACTTAACAGCAGATATGATTACACATTAAGTAGACACTGTTGATATGAAACTATGCACATGTGTATTTTTTTTTTAACTAATCAGTTTAATAGTGGCTGCTATGAGGTCCATCTAATGCAGAATTGGTAGTTTGGCTCACATAGGATGATGTATGATGATATATTGAGCCAAGCAAATGGAACTTATCACACAATGATATGAGTACGTTTTAGTTGTGTGTGTGTGTGTGTGTGTGTGTGTGTGTGTGTGTGTGTGTGTGTGTGTGTGTGTGTGTGTGTGTGTGTGTGTGTGTGTGTGTGTGTGTGTGTGTATGTAGAAGAATTATGGATCTTGGTGTTTTATAAGTAAATATATTTGCAATATCATAGATATGATCCAATGTCAAATGAGTGCTTAGATTTTAAAGTAAGTAAGAGTACTTAATAAAAGTTAAATCTCATTGATCAGCCCAGTGTGCCCTGTTTAAAGTGAAAGTATGTGACCTGATGATGAAAGAAGGATGATGGGAGTGAGAAGAAAGTAGTCAGAAAAAAAAAGTTTGGGGAAATGTAGGGAAGTAAGAGAAGAGGAGAGGGGTAGGGTGGAGGAAACATTGGTGTTGAACAAGGAGAGTTAGGTCAGAGAGAACTCTGTTGGTGGAAGAGAGGGAAGGGAGTTACATTTTGTGTGAAGTTTAAAGAGAGAGACGTAACATTTGGAAAAGGAAGTGAAAGGAGAAATCCAGTCTATGCCCAAGTTGAGTGTCATATGAAGAGTGGAGATGAACAAAGAGAATAACACTTTCAATAAGATTGGACAGAGGATAATAGTTATCAATTGTTAAAGTTGACCATACTTTTGCAAAGTAGTGATATTAGACACAATCACCTTTGTATAGCAGACAGGTGTAGGCTTACATGTAATTGCCTCATAACTCTCCCAATTGTTAGTAGGCCCTATAATGTATAACATCAAATTATCTCTTTTGTCAATACAGTTATGCAACTATAACCCCATTATTTCACAAAATAATCATTACCAGATTAGTAGAAGGCTGGAACTATTAAGGATACAATTTGGTCTTCACTAATCAACTCAGCAGCAAAGGATGGAGTACTCTGGAAATTTTCTGAGTCAGCTTAAATCAAAATGTCCTGGAGACGCCTAAATATTTATCTTGAGTATTTTTTCTTCAGACATTCAGGGACGAGGAATGAATTTATGTAGGCCACAGTATATGAAGCTTTGAAAAGTTGTTAATTCATTCTTCAGTGGAAAACAGACAATTATAGTGGTTCCGATGTCACCTTTTATTCTTCATAATTTTGTCACGAATGAATCCCTTATTTCTCCTGGACCATTTCTGCCACACTGGTTATGTCGGGAAGATGTAAGGGGAATAAAGTAGATTTCAAAGATAGATGAAGGAAAAAATGCTTTCACGTCGTTGTTAGCAAATAACTCTGTGAAGTTGCGACATTTTCTGTAGGAAATGTGCACTTCCTTTGGAATTGCAACTCGACATGATCTTTGTATTCGCTTGTTGTTGTTGTTGTGGTGGTGTGGTGGTTGGTGGTTGTTGTTGTTGTTGTTGTTGTTGTTGCTGTTGCTGTTGTTGTTGTTGTTCTTGTAGAAGATGTAGCGTGTAAAAAAAACGTGGTTTTGACAGGAAGATTGCAGAATATCGCAGAGGTCAGGAATGACACAACGTCCCCCTGAAAAGCTTCCGGGACACGCGGTACTGGATGTGCCAATAGTGCACTCTGATCGTATGAGAGCCAAAAGTGAAAGCGACACCGGCAAGAGGAAGACTCGGCGATGATCAAGAGTAAAAAGGGAAAACCCGTGGGTAATCACCTTCTTTTCCTTCTTCCACTTTCTCGCTAAAGTGAATTTGTTTTTCTTTTGTTTATATGCGGACAATGCACGTCGATATGCGATTATAGGGTTGATGTGGTAAGCTGTTAACAGACTCTGCAACGCTAACACTGAGAGAAAATTTGCGAAAGCCAAACAAAGCAGACCTTGAGCGCTGACAGAATGGACACGCCCTGTACGTGTCTATAAAAACTGACGCTATCAGAAAGAAAGACAGCCTGACTGAAACACAGAAATGCATATGAATACTGGAGCAATTCTAATTCAAACTAAAAGTACCTTGTACAACAGTAAAAGTCGACAAAAGAAACAAAATGCCAGATATACGGCATCAGCGACATAAGAGAGAGCAGGGGAAACGTAAAGGACACAGATTCAAGAATCTAAAGGACACTTTTTTTTTTTTTGCATGTTGCTTTGCGATTATTGTCCCCATTCCACATTAGGTGAATTCAGAGATTCCGTAGAACAATCCAGACGATTTCTGAAGGAGCACAAAGTGTAATGCAACAATCACAGCAACAAAACCAACAATCCGCTCTGATTCATACATGATTTAAATAAAATGACCGAGAGTTCAAATTTGTCTTAATTGTTTGGGTCACGCCTTTCTGCTGCTCTGAAATTGACTTGTCGAAAAAACGTCAATTTCAGTCAAGATTTCTGTCAGACACGTCCGTGTTTGGGGCCACTGGGAGTCAAAACATGAACCCAATACAAGAATTCCATTGTCGAAAAATTGAATGTTCCGTTTCTATGGCGCCTGGAGATATCTATGCGTCCTTATCTAAACTAAATGTTTTCGCGCAGACGATACAAGAGCGGAGGGAGTCAAGTGAAATGGCCGCGACTGGTTGATTTCCGCGTGTCATGGCGGAATACGAGCATATACAAGCGCAGTGTTGAGAGAAATGTATTACCGCAACCTGTCAACCCGATCTAGAAATGAAGTGATCATGCATACAGTTTACCATGAGAAATGGACGGCAAACGTTTTGTTTTGATTTAATCCTTCACCCCTCTCTGTATATTCAGGTTAATTTAGGTTAATGTCTGTGGATAAACACTGACCAATGTGAATCTTTTTTGTGCATCTTTGAATTTGAATTCTTCTAAATTGAAATACAACTATCACAGTCAAGATTGTACAGTATCTATGGCAATGTCCCCTCGCCAAATTATAGACTTGGAATTGATGTCTTTCACCTTATGCCCCACAATCCAAGTTTATGGACCTAACGAAGACTTCGTTTATCTTGTCGATATCCTGAATAATTTTTATAGTTTGGCAAGCCCCTGAGACTAACAACTTTGAACTCCAATTAAAAGAAGAGGAAGAAAAAAAAAAAAAGAATCCGCAGGTAACGTGATTTAAACAGCAGCAGTTGCAATAATGATGTAAAGAGTAGTGTTGCTTGCCATTGCCTTGAGATTTCTAAAAGTTGCAAAGTTGTCATAAATTTCATTAATAGGACTAGTGGCGCTTTCTAGTGTCTTTGGCTTGTTTGTTTTGTTGTTGCTGTCAAACATGACATTAAATGCGTTCAAGAAAAGAGAAACACTTGCAAATAAAGGGATAGAACATAAGCTATGATATAGGAAGGAATAGGAGGCAACGGAAAAGAGCATCGAGACGTATCAAATACTAGTATTGACCCCTATCATTTACTCACGCACATGAAAACTGTTAATAAGGTATACAGATGAGAGGAGGGAAAGAATAGGTTAAGTTGAGGTGAAAGGTCCAAGTATGATTTAAATCAATAAATTCATAAATGTGGTAAAATTTACCACATTTTTCCATTTAATGGACATGTTTTAAAATGGCTGATTTTCATTATCAAACTCTGATCACTCTCAATGTTAACCTAAAAAAAAGGCTTCTCAGGTATTTTTTTTTTCAATTCTAAAGATTAAATTCTGAACTGCCCTTGGAGAGTTGTGGTCCTATATATGCTTTTAATTCAATAAACGAAAATACTCGATGCATTATATGAGTTTAACAAAATATTTTGACCCTAGAAACACTGAAATAGCAGGCTTATAGTTTAGAATATAATTGTGTCATCGGAAAGCTTCGAATGAAAGAAAACATGTTTGTCGTAGCCATTAAAGGGATTGTACAGTTATGGTTGAGACCTAATTTCAGGTTTCTAACATTTGTTGGTGAGATAATGAGAAACCTCTTATAAAATGTGAAAGAGCATGTAATTCTATGAGGAATTCAACGTTTATTTGATGAAAATTGGTTTTGAAATGGCTGAGATATCAAAAAAGAGCGATTCTAATAAAGTGTGGGACCCACACTTCATTACGATCGCTTTGTTTTACTTTGTTTTTGGATGTTTCAGTCATTCCAAACCCAATCTTCGTCAAATAAACTTTGAATTCCTCTTAAAATGGTATGTTCTGTACTATATCATAAGTGTTTTCTTGGTATCTCGCAAAAAGTTAAAAACCCAATTCTCATCTCCACCAAAACTGTACTATCCCTTTAAGCCTGAGTCTAACATCGCTTACTTGACTTTTTTTTTCTGAAGTAGAAATAAATTTGTCCATACACAATAATCATCATACATCAAACATTAACCCTTGTTATGTCAAACGTTTATAGCATACTACAACACAATCAAAGTATACTGTTTATCTTTGACAAGCATCTCATATGATAAAGGACACCAATAATATTCATTTTGATAGCCATCTTATTGCATACATTATTGTATTCATACTATGACAGTTTAGTCTTAATTACAGGTACTGTTTGCCAGTGGAAGCAGTGATTTCAAAAATTTTCAAATTTGATGCATATGTATCAGTATAGGTCAGTTGTACCACAAAACATCCTACCATATAAAAAAATTTGCAATAAAGTTTAGAATATAAGAAAATATATATATAAATATAAATATGACTGTATATAGACACTTTAGTCTAGAAACAATCTTATTATAGCTACTGTTCACATTTTTTATATTTAACAATACAAAGCACTGATAATACTGATTAACTTTGTTTTTAATACTGGTTGTTTCTATTCATCACTCACATTTTAGAACTACATTTTGATGCACTAAAGCTGGGTGGTTTTTTTGTGTGTGGTTTTTTTTTTTTGGGGGGGGAGGTGTTTTTTTCTGCAAATGGTAAATGATTCCTTTAATGGTTTTTCATAATAATTCTAATGATAGTTATCGTGATTATAGTAGCGATAACAGCGACAATGGTAGTATAGTAATAGCATTGACAATCTAATGACAGTACTTCTTCTGACAAGACAACGTTACGTTGTAAATGCAACAACATTTTTACATCAGCATACATCATGAGTAAGACCGATTCGAAATTCCTTGAACAGCAATGGCAATATACTAAAGAAGAATTAAGTGATTATTGTATCGAATGTTCCACATTATGTTCGATGTTTCCGCGTGGATTATAATGTCGTTTCGCTGCGATAGGAATTGTGTTGTGCTATGCTGGATTTAATGTCTTACATACATTGTATAAAAATAAAGAAATAGATGCAAGAAACAGTAAACAAAATTCGGGGAAGTCCTGATTAGGGGGCGTGTCGGGGGAGCTCCTGGGTGGAGGGGGGGGGGGGGGGGGGGAGGCAGGAGAGAAAGCCCTCATAGGTTTCTTGATGGATGGTTTGAAGACGTGTCGGTTTAACGGTCGGTTGGGTGCTGGCGAAGAGGATTTCCCGTGTCGACACTTTAGCAGAAGCGTCTCTCCTCAAAGATTCATGAGGAGAATGAAGAAGGAGACCTGGATGCATGTCTGAAGATGACGGCTAGTTAAACTAGGAGCATGCCTGTCCGGTTCAAACTCCCTCTGGATGCCGCTAGCTCCCCCACTCCCTTCCCCCCCCCCCTTTTCCTCAGACAATGTCAATAAATTCACTATTTTGTCTTAAATTTAATCTTAATGTCTCAAAATCGATGAGCAACTGTAGTTAATCTACATCGTCTTTTACACTGGCCTATGTGTACTAGGTGGAGAGGCGTCTCTCGACAACATTGATTTGTTTTATTTGTTTGCGTTTCTAGGCGGAGTCACCATCAACGACCATGGCGAAGAATGCACGAATTCGACAACTTTGAACAAACCAGTGAATGTGTTAAAGTCTAGCAGAAGGTCCTCCTCAAGCCTCGTCAAAAGATAGATTCAACAAGTAGCTAGCGAACCATTCAAACAGTCTTTCCAATATCACCGTACTTTATCTTCCTCTTTTTTCCCTCTGTCTCCTTAAAAACATGTAACAAGTAGGACCTACTCGTACAATCTCTATTGCATTATGATGCTTGAAAGACCTAATTATATCAAGTTACTGCTTTCAGATTTCCGCGAATTGCCATTGTTATTGTTGCTATATCGCACATACCTATGCCAATAAAATAACATTACTACATACAACTAGCGATCCACGTCCGACAAGCTTTGCTTTTTAGTGGATCACTATTTTCCATAATCGAATTTATTTTCCACTCGCCCACGAAGTATCTATACATTGTTCCTCCTAATTATTGTACATATATGTTGTTCTATAATTTATCTCGTATACTACATGAATCTTTTGCAAACGTTTGAACAATATTATTTCATGACATGTTTACTTTGTACTATGTTTTTGATTTTCGTTGACTGGAAATAAACTATGATTGAATTGATTGAAAAACTTCACTGCGCCCTGTGTTGAACGGACACGCGGCTGGTATTCGATGATCACTCGTATTTCGCATAACACCATTGTCTGTAGACATTTGACAAGGAGTTAGTGTTTGACACTTTGTTGGAGAAAAACTATACCAATTAATGCATCGTGAATTTAAAGTCGCACAGAAAATTCTTAATTGATATCACAATTTGAGTGTATAATAATTCTCTGAGTGTCTCTATAACACCTTGAATTCACATATAAATCTACGTTGCTAACATATACGTTGGTTTGGTTTGATTTGGTTTGGTCTATTTCTGCATTTTCTTTCTCCAAATACAATTACAAATGAAAACAAAGTGATACAGAGGATGCAAAAAAAAGGAGAGTATAACATACAAATCAATGTAAGAAATGTCAATTTCATAACAACATCAGTCTGTAATAACATAATGAATCAAAGCAACATGTTAAGGCATACTGTATTTACATATGAACAAAGGAGAAATCAATACAGAGGACCGTCATCATAAGCAGAGCTTGACGTGGATGAGGCCCTATATCTTAAATATACTTCGTACTCCAAAAGGCACATTTCAATCTTTTTTTGTTGTTTCTTTCAATGTCTACACCCTTCCATGTATTCCAAGAAAAATAAGCACTTTTTAAAAAGAAACCGGTCGAGACTGACTAAGTTCTCGATTGCAATGCACCAGATTTTTTCCTCTTTTTATAGATTTGATATTTCTTTCTCTCTCTTTGACTTTCCTCCTTTTTTACTTTAATGGATTTATCCATTTTCTTCTCTTTTCCTCCCTTCAAGCTGTTTTGTGACATTATCTTTTTATTCTTCATCTTTCTTTTCTTTAATACAAATTATTACAAACTCTAGTTTACATTAACTCTATGGTTAGCTCTATTCCTCTATCACAGAGTCATATCAGTTGTGAAACTCACAGTATCACTTGTAAATATCGCCTGCAGTATTTAGCATTGGCATTGCTATAAAGTCATAGTATTATATTTAACATTAGCACTAACATTATTATTGGGATTAGTATTAGTATTATCATCAGTATAAGTATTATGATGAAAAGTAATAGTGCTATCACTAGTATGGTATTAGTATCGGCATCATCAATCGTAGAAGTAGTAGTAGTATAGTAGTTGTAGTAGTAGTATAGTAGTAGTTGTAGTAGTAGTAGTAGTAGTAGTAGTAGTAGTAGTAGTAGTAGTAGTAGAAAAAAGTAGTAGTAGTCTTGTTAATAGTATATTTTATACTAGAAGATTATAAGAATAAGTGACAATATTACTACTACGGCTATACTGTTACAATAGAATTATAAGTATCCGGTGTAGTAGTAATCTATTCTTTCTCTGTTTTCATTTCATCCCTTGTATTCATTTCTTTTTCTCCTACTTCTTCCATTGCTACTGGTTTCTTGCTCTTCGTGTTTTATTTTTCTGGAAACTCATTTTCTGTAACGTTAGGACAGTCAGGTTGATCATTCATTAACAGTCTAGTTTTTAGTATCAAAATAGGGGGTCTATAGAGAGGAGAAGTCGGATTGGTCAATCATTGCATAATCTGTCTAATCTACATGAATGTCACATCACATCCAAGACAGCTAGAAATAAATCTAAGGGCAAAGAAAGAAAGCAAGAAGGGTTAGTTAGATGGACTTTGGTCAAGACAACTAGTATTTTCACGTTAGACATGATTTTTTTTTTCCACCTGCTGCGTTTTCCCCGTCTGTCTTTATCAATTTGGAAAATTTCTCTACTCTGGAAGTCATGATGTAAAGCAAATACCCCCTCCCCTGGCACAAATATAATGGTTTCTGCGGGAACATCGCATTCGGTATTCATACCTGAACGGATTATGTAGATATCTTTTATCTTGCGGCAAAGAGCTGGTTTCCCGCTAAAAGGAGAGCACTCACCGATCTTGTCGTCTGCTGCATATCACAGGAAAAATGCCAAGAGTTCGTTGTCCTCAAAAGTTATTCCCCTCTCTCCCTCTCTTTTTTTCTCTTTCTGTCTTTCCCTCTCTCCCCCTCTTTTTTTCTTTCAATCTATCTCTCTCCCATTCTCTTTTTCCCTCTTTCTCTCTCCCTCCCCCCCCTCCCTCTCTCTCTCCCTCTCTATGCCATTAGATTCCGAAGGACCTAATGAATCGAAGAATCAGCAACATCGCCGTTACTAATGTACTTGACGTAATAAAGCATTCCATTTGCAAGCTGTTGCGCCCAACGTTATTTTGCCATTATTAAGCGGGAACAGAAGCCAAGATGATATAGACGTACAAAAAGTACGAACACTTTAAAGCAGCAGACAAATGATATCGATATCAATAGTCCAGTCACCATTTCTTGCGACACTCTTCTGGGTCTCGTCGAGCCAAGCATAACACCATTAATATGCTGGAGCGCGGAGACATTGCTCAAATTATTCAATTTGTAGAAACGTGATTGCTACAACAACTGTAGTTTCCGTGCATTGCGTGCATGTAACCTAATTACATTTTTACGTCTATTCTTTGTCTCCCCTTGTTTCTCATAACTTGCTCAGGTAAAAATGTACGTATACTTTTTTAACAACATGTAATACAGGGATCATGCGGGCTTAAACATGCTTGCGTTTACGAAGGCTGCATCAGTTTTTTCTCCTTTCGTAAAATGACTGAACATAGCCCATACGCAAATGGGCAATTTTAGATTTAAGTTATCACTATCATAAAATTACCCATTTATGTGTATGTTCAGCGTGGTTATTCAGCTGTAATCAGCACATCTACGTATCTTTATAAGCAGACATGCGAAACAGATCAAATGCTAGTCAATTTCTCTCGTGAAGAAAAAAAGGTAACATGAAATACAGTGACTTGATGATACTGTGTGAGGATGTTTATCATGGGTTCTCTCACCTCACAGTACAGCAGGTATACTATCGGGCTGCAACATAGAGTATGCCTTTTCCACATGAATCTCATCAAAGGGTAAGCAGCCAGTGTATTGTATCACAGTGTTATTATAGTCGCGTTCTCTCGCCTGAATTTGCCAAACGAAACGACAGCGACACGAACAGAGCATCAGGTAGTGTATAGTTGTTTTTGGTTTGTGAGGACATTTTAACATGTATACATACCTTGAGAAACGTCTCGAACAATGAATGCAATTTGTCACGAGCATTTCGTTCAATTCATCTCAGTTTAGTTCTGTTCCATGCAGTACGACATCAATAAAACAAATTTCGAAATCATGATACAGTTACTATATAACCGCGTATGTCATGTGGACCTATGATACGGACATACCAGGGGGGGGGGGGGGTGTTTCATAAAGCTGTTCGTAAAGTTACGAACATCTTACGAGCGACTGGTGATCAGTTCTTGTGCTGAATTATGGCAATTCTGATATGTATAGCACATCACAACTGATCACCAGTCGCTCGTAAGACGTTCGTAACTTTACGAACAGCTTTATGAAACGCCCCCCAGTATACGTAAGCAAAGCAAATTGGATTTTGTTATATGTATCGTATGTCTCTTGAACGAAGAAATCGTTGCAGTGTACTTGTTTCAGTAGAAGCACTGTGGTATAGAGGACAGGGTTCTTGGCTTTCAAACAGAGGTTCCGAGTTCGAATCATGTCAAATGATTACGTCCTTGGACAAGAGGCTTATAATTTTCTCATATAGGCTCTCTTGACCTATTAGGTGTAAAAGAAAAAAATGTAACTTGCAATGCTAGGGTTTTGATAGTAATGGCAAGACCTTCTTACAGAGCGATGCTGACTCTGGGCTGATAGCTCTTCCCAAAAAAGTTTATACTGGTATTCATAAGGCACGTAGTTTTTAACATGAATAGATAGATCAACTTTGAAAAAATACAGTCATATTGCCAGAGAAAAAAAAAAATCAATCGTGAAGGAAAATTGCATCGTTATTTGTTTGTTTGTTTTAGTTTTTGTACATTAGGATACTGTGAAACGACTGCTTATTTACAAGAAGTATCTTTCCGATGATTTGAAAAACAACAATCCGAATGAAGTCAGATCATGTTGCAAAATAAGTGTGGATGATGTTGCGTTCGATTGATCGTACGGCCTTACGAAATAGATCGGAGAAAGCCACAAATAGGGCCTAATCTAACAAAGACCAATTTATGGAAATGATTCCATCGACTTAAAGAAAAAAAATATGTATGTGAATTGTTTTTTTTTTCTTTATTTTTTACATTTTGATTGTGATAAATCAATATGGGTCAAGAAGTGGTTAAAGGGATGGTATAGTTTTGGTTGAGATGGGGCTTGTAATGAGATGGGGTTTCCAGTGTTTGTTTTTTATTTTACTATGATTTTTTTGAGATAATGAGCAATCTTTTATGAAATATTAAAGAGCATATAATTTTAAGAGGAATTCAATATTTATTTGATGAAACTTGGTTTTGAAATGGCTGAGATATCCAAAATAATAAATGTAAAATAATAGAAAAATGTGGGACCCACCTTATTTAAGGATCGCTTTGTTTTTCTTCTTCTTTTATATCTCATCCATTCAAAACCAATTCTCATCAAAAAACTCTGAATTCCTCTTAGAATTGAATGCTCTTTAATATTTCCATAGGTGGTTTCTAATTATCTCGCAAAAATTTAACATCTAAATCCCCCTATCAACCAAAACTATATCATCACTTTAAGGGAGACCTCGTGATCGAGGCAATATCATCGTCATCGTCTCTTCTCTCTTACTGAAAGAGGAATAAGTTCGATTAGTTTCTAATGGGATGATTTATTCCAAAGACAATTGACAGTGACGCCGGCCAATGTCTTAATTACGACGCCCCCGTGCCCGCGAAATTCGACACCTTTGCGGAACGAAAGAAAACCTTTTTTCTCTCTTGAAACGGGCTCTTCAGGGGACATGTCAGGTAGCAGATTGTGATATGAGGCGAGGGTCAAGCGGGTATCCTGTTTTGCGTTGACCGGAATGCTGTAAATGACACAAACCGCCTCAAATCCACTTCTTCGTGGGGGGTCTAAAAACGCAAAAACAAAGCAACAACAAAAATCAATTAAAAAAGATCAAGCAAAGCAAATTTCTCTCATAGTTAATATACCTCTCTCATTTGGAAAATTGATAGTAACCAACGATACAAAACCACCCCTGCCATACCAGAAAACGCTGCTTGTGCTCATCATTAAGTTGAGGGGTATCCACATTTAACACAAAAATCAATTCAAATTTTATTCCACTGATTAAGTTGGTCCTTTCTTTCAGCTTTCATTTGTGATTTTCCTTGTCAATAATGATTCATCGGGGACAAAATAATGAAATCAGGTAGAAACTACAGTTCACATCTTCTCACGAAACAGTGGTACTAAAGTAACAAACACATAGACACAGTTGAGATAAGGTAATAATCTCGAGGCCTAATATAAGTCTCCCACTGACCTATGCACACACATTTTCCTTCAACTTCCAAAACCTTGAATTGATGATTTTAGTGGGAAATCATAAAAGTTGTTAATTTATTTACTATAACACTGTTTTACTCTGTTTTTGTGGGTGAGTGGTTACATCCCCTCACAACCGTGCATCAGCTAATTTGCATGATTTGATTGTGACCATTGCCGCTATTTTGATGGAAACATTTAGAATTTTTAAAATTTCACGACCTTTATGGCTAACTTTGATAGGACATTCAGCATTCAACCCTTTATGTTCCCAAGCACATAGCCTATATTGCACTTGTCAAGCTGTGTTTTTTTTTAATAATTTTTTATCAGCATTAGTATAATCCATCCCAACTTGGCCTGAGACACTTGACGTGTGAGAGTCAGTAAGCCCACTCAACTGTGGTAATATGCCTGAGTCCAACTGGGAGGACATATAGGGTGATTAGTTAATTTCTGTTCATTGAAAATTCGTCTACAGACATCTTCACCGAGAGCTCTCCAGACATGACGTGTGCCAATTGGTGAACGAAGGGTTAATTTTAATACATTACGGTATCTTTGACACGAATTTAAGATTGCTTGTGGAATGGTCCATTTAACTCGCAGGTGACAAATTTAATGACATTTTACGACAATGGACGACCTATTTAAAGGAACTTTAATCTCCTTCTAAAAAAGCCTTCTTAGTAAATCTGTCCCCCCCCCCTTAATATTGATAGTATTTTGCGACAGGAGAGCTTATCCAAATTCATATCAGGTTTCTTCCCAGCTTACACGTGGTCTGAAGTGAACTGTTTCTTCATTAAGCTTGTTCTCATCAGTACGTAATATTGTATCCTAGCTTGTGTGAGAGGGAGAGAAAATATCTTCCTATTCATGTTTTGATTCATGTTTCATGATGATTAAAACAAGATTATGCGATATGTTTATAGCTACTAGGAGTTATCGCGCCATACAGCAATGGAACAATTCGGGTCAAGACCTCTTTTTTGTGTGTGTGTTTGTTTCAAACAATATTTCATTTCGATTCCATCATCCGTCCTTGATTACAATTGAACATTCAGTTATTGTTTGCCAGCTGCGTGACATTTCAAACATATTACAAAATACATGTATTACAAAATAATTCTTGGGACTGTCATTTTGTTATATTTCAAATTACTATACACTGCACAAATGATACGACATAATTGCGTTCATACCAGGGAGGTAAGGAGTCGCCTCCCTGTTCATACTCTTCTCCGCCATAATGATTAAATAATAGAATCAATATTATTCTTGATAATGGGTCAACAAAACCAATATACATGTACAATATACAATACAAAAATATAATACCCCAAAATATGATATCCATCAATTGTGTTCATATACTTGTCACAGCAATAATTAGCAAATAATGGAATCAATTATTGATAAGGGGTCAAGAAAAATCTCTTTTTTGTTTCAAACATGTTTTATTGCGATTCCATCATTCATCCTTGATTTCAGTTGAACATTCAGTTATTGTTTGCTAGCTGAGTGACATTTCAAACATATTACAAAATATCACAAAGTAATTCTTGGGACTGTCATAATGATAATGGATTGATATTGATGTTTAATGGATCGATTGAAGCATTGATCCTTTATAACCAGTGTAGGACCTACTTCAGAGCAAAATAAACAAAAACAATAATTACAAGCATTTGCATTAGCTGACATTGCAAGGTTGAAAATTTGCTCACTAGAACACTGTCATATCGGCAGCATGCTTTAATGGCATCTGCGGTATTTTCTTTTACTTTTCTTTTTGCGAAATTGTGGTCGTTACTCAGAGGTTATCTCAACTCCGTGATAGAATTTTAAAGCCTTCTCCGTCCCTGGACGGCCAATAAAGTGATGGGGGATCAAGTTGAGGTATGCTTACTTTTCTCCTGGCTCACCGTAACCCACTTTATTAATTATCAAGTTATTCCAATTTTGAAATCAAGTCAGTGATGTCTCGACACGAAACGTTTTTTAATGACCGGAAAAGTGAGCTCATTCAATTTTCTACAATCTGCAACTTCCCTCCCCCTCGCAATAAACATTACCGTGATATATAATCCCTCGGTTCCGACAAAAAAAAAAAAAAAAAAAAAAAAAAACCGGCTCTGTACAGCAAGTGATAATGACCCACGCAAATAGATTGATATTGTAATTGAATAACAGCCGTGATGAAACAAAAAAGGGGCGGAGCTAGAAAAGAATACGGTTCCCAAGGGAGAACCGTGGGGCAAGAATTTTCATAACAAATTGCTAATACATACACGTCTCGGATGAAAGAAAAGGAGGAGGAACCTTCAGAGGACAGTCTTCTAAGCTCATTCGTAGAGGCTTGAAGGGGAAATTGTAGTTTGACGAATCAATTATGGTTTTAGTTGAGGTATGAAAGTTGATTTCACAGAGTCGAGATGAAAATACTTTTGAAAGGAATGGCGTGGAGAGGAAGAGGTGAAGGGTAAAGAACGAAATAAGAAGGGAAGAGAGATGGATTAGAGCGAAGGAACCTAAAAGGTGTGGATGTCACGCAGTTGGTCAGACACTCCGGTAGGGAGATTTTGACTTGATAGCTCATTGTCGTTGTGTTTGTCGTTATTATTCTATTTAGAGTGTATGTATACGAGGTATACTCGTGAGGTCAATCCTCGTTTACCCCCGAGCATGAACCTCTTGGCAAACCGAGAAAGATAACACCGTTTGGGGACGAACAGAGAGTTGAGAGAGAAAGCGACTATCATACATAATCATATTATACAATTGGAGAGAGATGGAATGGAGGAGTGTCTGTGTGTGTGTGGGGGGGGGGGGGGTGGAGATGGGGAAGGGTTGAGCGCATGAGAGGGGGGTAAATCGAGGCAGACACTGGAAGAATAGTGGAAGATATGAGCACAAGAGGGCGCCCTTCAGACACTTTCCTTAGAACTATCATTGCCTGCACAGAAGAGGTCATGTGTCCTGACGAGGGAGGTGAGAGGATTCTGCTGTACCGTTGCATCGTTATGAAAGACAGCTCAAGGTTCAGAGAACAAAACTGGTTTATTATTTCTAAATTTCTGGAAAAAGCTCAATTGTTTCGAGGTCACACTATCCTCGTCAGCCTGTAACTATGATCACTGGCCCCTGCGCACCTTTTTCTTTTCATCTGTCAAATTGTGAGATGACTTGCATTGTTTTGGTGTAAAAATTATCGTAGAATTCATCCGATGAAGTTTTGAATCATAAGTTCATATGATTGTTGTTTAATTCTTCTTCTTCTTCTTGAAGTGACACACAAATTTCATTAGTAAGTCACTTCAAGGTTTTGTGTTTATTCTTAAAATTTTAGACAATACAAGAATAAACTTGAGAAACTCATGTCATTCATTATCACCCTCTGCTTTCTCACTCTCTGGGTCCCTGGTTTGTTATTTTCACCTTTCATTCCGTCCTTCAGTGTCTCTCGTTTAATTCTCCAATTCTTTCGCATCTCTACATCTCCGATTTTCCAACCTCTAGACGTAACCCTCATCTCCTTCCCATCTTCCCTTCTAGTTCAGTTCAATTGAGATTTATTTCCATTCGGTCACAAAATTCGAAACAAATTTATACATTACACAATTCCAATTAAACAATATTCTACACGCCCACTCATAGTCACATTATTCCCGCTCCATATTCTACCACTTGCTTCCAATTTAGGCATTTTACCAGTTTTTCTTCCATACTTCTATCTGTATCTTAAATTGCCACCGTCCAGGTTTCTATAGGGGAAAAAAGAATTATGATAATTAATTCATCCTCGGTTATCAATTTCCAGGAGCCATTCCTACTCTCAACATACCATCGTCTATAACCTCCCGTTCACATCTCTGTCCTATTACTTTTAACATCCCATCCTCGACTCTTAAGTCCCCATCCCACACCCCTATAACATCCCTCCTCCATCCTCCACACCCCACTGTACCCTCAATATCCCATCCTGCACCCTTCAGTCCCTTTGGAGGCACTCTCTCTTAACATGACAAGAGATTGTATGTTGTTTGGAAAAGGACATTCAAACATAGCTTTAAAAGCAGTGGCTACTACCAATATTTTGTTGAATAAAGTGATTTTTTTTTGTCTATAGAATGCCATCAGCCGAGTTTCACCACATGATACTTCGAATGTTAACGTCTTTCATAATAATGGTCTGATTATGCTGTTATTATGCCCACCCCTTTTTTCTGTGTTTGTTTGTTTGATAGATTGTTTTTTGTTCCTCAGAGGTCGACTTTATTCTAACGCTTAGAAATTTAAAAGAAAAACAAAAAACAAAGTCATCGACAAAACTGTGATATCAGGAAGGTTTCCCGCACGCCTGGTTTGTCATGAGGTTCAACATTGTTGGCTCGACGTGCATACATAATGATGCAATCACCTCACTGCAAAATATGCGACACATTCATGAGCAACGTGCCCGACGACGACCGATTACAGACACTCTACAATATGACGCAAGTATGCTTATCAATTATCGTAACTACACTTTTAAATGTACAATTTTAATTGCAAAGAATTCCTCAATGTCAATGTAATTTTAGATAGCCGACTGAACAGTACGACAAAAACAAGAAAGAACGTATCAATATCTTCAGCACAGAAGCAGCCATGCATCAGCTTGTTTATAAAACCGTGATAATTTTGATATTCCGCCTACTGTTTTGACTCATCTTCCTTTGAAAACTCTACAGTACCTTGAAATGCACTTCCGGAAAACACGTATGGTGTCTAATCGATATTCAACGGTTCAACTCTTCAGCTGCTATGCTAATGAGAGACAATCGTGTGGAGCGGACACCCATCAGTGGATCACGCACGCAAGAGATGCACAGACACAAAAACTCTAACATTCGAATGTCCGAAAACCTCCAGTCTGAAGTCGGACACCTGCATGTCTAGTTGAGCACCTAAACTACACTGAATTCCCCTTTTCCCGAAAAATCGGGAACGCGCATGTTGAGGTACAGATGACAGTCTGAGTGAAGGGGAGGGGGGGGGGGGTATTATACATGCATTCTATTGTTTCAAAATCATTCTGTTCTCGTCGAGTTAGTACGGGAACACAAAGAGCAAGAAGGAACTAATTTCATGATACATAAGGGGAGTTTTGAAGTGATTTTAGGCGCAGGCCACATTATGCTGTGACTCGATGTGCAGACAACTACGATCACGTTTCGTGCTGCCTTCCCTTCCGCGGGGCTTATTTTCTAAGGAGACGCTAGCCACAAGGTAAATCAGGTGTTACCTCCTTACTAAACTGCATCATAACTTTCTGGTTAATATTTGCGATAAGGCTGCAATAAATTAGTTAAGCTGTGGCTACGCAGCCGTTTGTGCTCCCGGTTCAAAAGTTCAGGCTCGGATATGTTGCTGTCTTCCCCTTCTTTATACAGTTATAACGTTGTGATTAATGAGTTTTGAGGAACATTAGCCACTCATGTGCTGAAAAAAGTAGAACATAAAATAACTGGATTTCTACATAGGCCAAGCATACACACACACAAAAAAAAAAACAACCACACACATAATGAATATGCATATATATTTATGTGTATGAAGAATTTAAATGCAAAAACTGATATATGTAGGCCTATCCATCTTTATCAACTTCAGACATTTGAGATTGAATATGCTGGAAAAAAAAGGAAATGGTTGACACGTTTGTAATGATTTTAATAATATCTTAAAAAGGGTTTTTGGTTTATATGTAACGGGTGCAGTATCATGGAAAAGATTTTATTTTTCTCTACATGTACATGTAGGCCTACATGTATTTGTCTATGAAAATACTTTGGAAACTTTGAAATTGGTGTTCATTTGTTTCTGCATTCGAACTCTTCATATGTGAGAAGTTTGAATGTAAAAACAGACTTCTTTACTCTCATTTCTTGGCAGTAATTATTTGCTGCTCTTGTGTAACAACCGTTTTGTCGATGGGTATTACCCGTTAGAAAAAAAAATCATAAAAATAACAAGAGAAACAGAAACAGCAGCAAAATAAAAATCCCGGTAAGATACGCTATACTTGCTCCAGCTGGAATATCCAGTGCATGAAATGTTGGCAATTTTACAACAGTTCCCTCTTGTTGCAGACGAAAATTATTAATCCATGACGCTGCAAAATTTTCTCTCTTTCTGAGATCAGAGAAAGTGAAGGAGCTCACTGCAAATCAAAGAATGTAGTCATGTACGATATTTTGGTCCTCCTGCGCCCACAGCAAGCGAGGAGGAATACGTTAGTGACGTAAATGTCACGTAACAAAAATGGTCACTTTGAACGACCAACTTCGATCCGGTAATGGGAGGATTACAATGTTCTACAAGTCATAGATTGCATCGAATTGTTATTTTATATATCATTGCTTCCACTCCACACGATTTTCGCCTTTGCGTTATACTTCTTTGAGTCACTTTAGTGTTAGCATAATTTTCTTCATCTTCTCTATTTGATAATAATACACACAACAGTGTGATCGGATTCGCGACGGCCTTTAAGAAGCTCCCAGGTATAATCTTGATCTGGTGTTGAGGGAAGAGGGTGGCTTGATTAAAGATTGCTGCACTGTCAGCAGGAGGGCGATGTTTTTAATTTCTTTGGACTCATACCCTTAACGAGAATTTGCTCAAAGGAGAAAACTATCTTTCAGAAAAAAAAAGAACGGGGGGGGGGGGTGTGACTTAAAAGGAACAGTTCATTTAAGTACGTGCATTTGAACATATTCCGACAGATGATAAGAAAGTTATGGCCGTCTGAATGTCGGTATAGTCACCTCATATGGACACCTAAAATTAGCCGTCTTGATCACGCGGATATGATGTCTCTCCATGCTATACTTGATCTGTTAAAAAAAAAAAGAACCTACAATCTGTATAAGACGTAAAACCACTTGCTCTTCTTCGGATGACATCCACAAGACGTTATGTCTGTGGTATGCCTTGAGTAGAACATGTTTCCCTCTAAAAATGATAAATTAAGAACCTTCCATTTTCGGAATATTACATCATGCTCGAGCGACGTTACCGTCGCGTGGTCATGACAGCCCCTTTATGGTCCCCCAAAATGCTAGATTATACTTGACGAACTGATAAGCAAACAGTAGTAGCAATCCAATTGGTTTCAATGTGGCTTAAAATGTCATCAATGCAATTGCTTTTTAGTAACTATACAACTTTTTTAAAGCAGCAGTCATACATGTCATACTTTCCCTTCATACATTTAAAGAGAAGCACACTGTATTGATGATCTTGATCAATTTAATGTAATCATTTCTATTTGCATGAGCTTTTACAATCGCTGCAATGAATAACCAGCTTTTAACTTTGTAAATATTATTGGTCACTAAAAGTTCATGAACACTCTTCACTATCAAGAAAAACTCGGCTACCTGCATGGATAGATATGTTGATCACAAGTCCCAGTAGCCCTGCTCCCCCCCCCCCCCCCATACACACATACAAACAAACAGACACGCACGCATACACACACACACACAAACAAACACACATACAGAACAGACGTGCAACTATCAAAACAACTTCCCAGTGACTGCTTTCACAATCAACACTGATCCAACAGGATACCTGAATAAAAACTCGGCAAAATTCTTCCAATAATAGTATTCTGACAGAAAAGAAATACACTATAGATATAGAAGACTTTGAGAGTGGTGTCTATTCCCTATTAAAGAAAAAAAAATCCATATATGTATTTCATTGAAAATAGTTTTGTCCAAATTCAGTTATGGCTATTTTGATTGTGAAATGGCTCCATTTATTCTGTATATTAAGCTATTTCCAGTACTTACTGAGATTTGTTTTGTTTAACACATTGAATTTTTTTTTCAAGTCTGAAATGCGCTGTATAAAATTAGCTATTAATATCATTATAATTGTTGTTGTTGTTGTCGTTATCATTACGATAAAATAATAATAATAATAATAATAATGATAATAACAATAAATAATTATTTTATTTCATTATCATTATTATTATTATTATTATCATTATAATCATCATCATCATCATTATTATTATTAGTAGTAATAGAAGTAGTATCATGATCACTATCATTTTTTATTAGAAAATAGAAATGTTGCAACAATATCCTGTGCATCTATTTCAAATATAACCTATATGGTACTTGCAGTGTTGTATACATAAAAGAGCATGAGCAGACACACACGTATTTTGCAGGATACCAATGCTCTCATACCATAATTGTGACTTTTCTTCTGCTCATACCCCCAACATTGCATTAGTCGATACTCGACAGTGAGCAAATTACACAGATTCTTCTAGTATCACTTGCTTGCTGGAAATATTTTCCATCCCATGCAGAGTAGATACACACCCTTCAACAACAACAAAAAACATTCTCTCTCTCCCTCTACCTATATTGTATCTCTCATTTTATCTCTCTGTTTCTCTCTCCTGACACTACCAAATATATAGTCCCTGAAATAGATCTGTAAGATCTGTGTATATAACCATGCATACATTACATAAAATTCAACCTCACAATGCACATCCACAACAATTCATTATTCTGATGAAACAAAGTGTGTCTGTCACAATACACAATATATTTTTGCATCTTTATTTTGTAACTTCACTGTCAACAATGTTCGACCGATAAGGAATACATTCTTACAATGGACTGTATGTTTGAAGTTGCACAACCTTTAATAAATATAAACACAACAAGATACTTGAGAACAAGATCACAGTTCAAAAGAATTATACTTTCACAAATAACTTCATATTTTCTTCACATTTGAATTGTTGACACTACATTGTCAAAAACATTTGATGCTGAAACAGATGCATTTGTTGCTCATTTAAAGGATTCTTCTACTTTTTCCAGTCATCTTAGGAAATGGCACAACTTAAAATAGGGGTCTCATACATTAAGTGGAATGTTTGTAAAAGACACAAATGCACAAGTACATATCCTTCTATAACATTTGAATCACTACAGGCGAAGGAGGCATTTCTTAGTTAGGCTTAGCATACATAGCTGCAGAGAAGTTAATCTCAATAAATACCATCTTTCCAAAATGGGGCATAATCATTTCAGGTTTGGAGCCATACAAGCAAAGAATCGCATGATATCTATTTTCACTGTTTTTTCGAATTCACTACACCTTTTTCAATGCATTATATGCACTGCAATAAATAGGGGATAAATGGGTTACTAATAAGAATAAACTCAGTGTGACCAATCTTTATATGCCCCAGCCCATTATAAATAAAACCCCTCTGAATTATGAATTTCGTGAATATCCTTATGATATATTTGATTTGAAGTAGCCCAACCATTATATTCATTTGTTAAAAAATGACAATAACTTGCGTCCCACACGGCATTGTACTGCACTCACTCAAAAGCCTTGGCCTCAACAATTCACTGCAACTCTGACCAAACTGAATATATGATGAAGAACAGAAACTGCCAGGAGTTTTTGTTATAAAGGTTGCATCATGCTTTTGCATTGTTGACTTCCTGCATTGCATATTTTTCTGAGGATGTCAGCACGTTAACAAACATTACGCATTCAATTTGCTTTCCACATGAAAGCTGTCAAAATAAGAAAGAAAATGAAAGATATCGAGTTTTCAACTCGCAAACTATCTACATTGGGTCCAATTAGACCAACATTGTCAAATCACACTAATACAATGGATAGTGCAGGAACCAATAACTGATATACTGGCATGATACAAAGTGGTAAATAAAATTTCAGATGTCTTAGAGAAAGAAAGGGGGAAAAAAACACATTATCACTGCTTTCGTACAGCAATGACGATGGAGTTACCTCTGCATATACATAATATTCACTTATTTCACACAAAATATTTCATATCTCATAAAAAATCTCCCACACTTCAACCTGAATTTTGTGAATCTTCAACAATGGTACAACATATGAAATATTTACACACATACCCAGCACAACTCTGATCTTCAAACCACCAGCTATCACTTTGAAAAAAAAATGATGGGGGCCTTTTTCAAGATGCTGAATATGCCCCAAGTCACTATTACTGACAGAAAAAAATCAAAACTTATTTTTCATGGTCAAAGCAACCATATAGATATCTTATTCCTGTCTGTTTCTTTCTGTATCCACTAAAGTGATAACCAGATATCTTCCGTCAGAGAAAATGCTTTAAGTTATGAAAACAGAGTGATATAATACATCTGTCAATGAATATATGACAAATGACAAACAAGCCAAACTGAGATAATCACACAAATAATTAATAGATATATTATGGTAGTGACAGACATCTTTAAAAAAAATATGCCATTCATTGCACAGAGTATGTTTAGTCACATTGCTATCTCTTAAGCTGTAAAAGAAACACTGAAGTATTTAAGTAGTGTTCTCTTACACTCTTAAACAAAAAGAAACTGAATCCAATTCATCTATGTACAGAAACAAAGTTTATCTTAAAACTGCTACTATGCTTTTGAGAGTGAGAAATATGAAGGCAGTAAGACATTGATCGTGTAACAAGCATACAATTTGCTCCGCATGCCATATTGAAACTTGATGTATTAATATACATGTGACAGTGGTTGTGTGGCTACATAATACTTATTGAAACAGACAGAATATCTCTGTGGTCATTAGATTGTAACTTGCAAGCAGGTATGGCTATCGTTCAAGAGTGGCATTAATGTATCAGTATCAACAAACTATGTGACATGCACTGTACGATATACAAGTGAGAAACAACAATCTAAAGTCAAGATGCATGTTGACAGTTTGAAAGTGCATGATGCCGTTACCTAAACTAAACTATGAGACAGTTGACGAATATGCTCTCACAGAATTTGCGTTGCAAGTCCATTATGGAATTTTGTCACAGGTGCACACAGAGGGAACAAATAAACTTATTATGTACCCAGTGCTTTATCATCATGCAGTAATGTGACTCTACGAATTCTATGAGTGAAATGTGTGTTTATGAAGTTTAATGTGTGTCTAGGGTATAAACACTTCACAGGCCCTACAACTTGTAAAATGATCATTAAACCTGCAGTAAATGGTACAAAATAATCCACACAAGCACATTGTAACATCTGATATATCCTCTCTTTACATTTCCAGACAATGAAAATGACTACATCAAAAGCAGTATCTTACAGCTCACACACAAGTAAATGCGTGGGACTACATGGAATGGAATGACAATGATGAAATCTGGAGTATTACACATTGGTGGTGGTGTTATGTATAACAGCAGCAGTCTGTCCCACAGCTCCCTATAGAACAGTTTGTGGGTCCAGACAAGGTGAGCACAATGGTGAGCACATCACTTGTTCATCTAGAGCCGCTGATCTAGAGTGTACATACTCTGGTGTAAGTGTTCAAAGCAAGCAGCCAGTGTTGTGTCAACGAAAACACCACAGTTTTAAATACCAGCACTTCATAACAGTAACAGTCTCATATCAATGGTAGACTTGCATTCAGTACGGTCTCCACACGTCCTCTTTCCTCGTATCATCGATGGATGGTATGTGACCTACTGTGGTGCTGATGTTCATCTGCCCCAAACTCTGCTGCATGGGGGAGAGATTTGTGACAGGACTGTTGTTACGATGCTGCTGAGGTTGCTGCATGAGGCCACTACCGGTGTTGGGCATGGCCATGCTCTGTCCCATGGTGCGGGCTGTGTTAAGCTCCATGCTGGCCTGAGGATGGGTGCCATAGTTCAGTGCTACAGTCACAGACAAGTCGGCCGTGGGCTGAGGGAGGTGTGTGATGGTCTCTGAGGGCGTGTCCCTGGGCCTGTTGTCTGGTTTCAAGTCTTGCTTGTCGTCAGATCTTGAGGATGGGAGCATGGGAAGATGCGAGCCCTCGTAGTATGTCTGTGATGAGCCCGACGACATGTAGAGGTGAGGGTAGAGTTGGTAGGGGGGTGAATTTGGCAGGTAGGGTGGGGATGTGAGGGTCACTGGAGTGCTGGGGGTGGTCGAAAATAGGTCTGGTGACGACAGTGGGAAGGGGTTTGGGGTCATTGGCAAGAATGTACGATTCGAGTCTATTCCAGGCGAGAGCACCGACATGGATGTTGAAGGGAAGGACATGGACGATGTTGTAGCAACGGGATACACAAAACGCGAGTCGGCCACCTCGCTGCCTCTTGAGTTGGAAGCCGGAAAGATGGCATCACTTTTCCCGTATGACTGGTTGAGGGCGCTGTTTTGGGCAGACTGTCCATGGGGGGCGAGACCAGGCTCCATCTTGATGACTGGAGTGATAATGGAGCTGTCCGTGGTAGACTGTGGCACGGTGGTTGTCACAGAGTTGCTGGACATCTGGGAAGGGTAGAAACTGCTGGGCTGGTAGTAAGACCAGGGCTTGGTGGGGGACATCTGGTGTTGGCCATGGTGAATGTTATCTGCAGAGAGAAAAAAATGAAGAGAAAGAAATTGGTAAATCTCTATGTTGTTTTTCTTTGCCATTGCATTATTTACATACGGAAACAAAGAGTATTTACTCTAAATCCTTGATTTGTTTTGATTGTTGCATATATATGGACCACAAAAAATCCAATGTACAAATATGTACATTATTTTTTGTCAGATAGTTCTTAAAATAATATGAAGAACTATATTGTAACAACTGGTTAAAAAAAACAAACTTAAATTTTATTCTTTTTACTGCTTTACATGAATATATATCTACTGCACTGGATTCACCGAGAATTCATCAATCACTCAATCTGCAAAGCCATGGCTAGACCTTCACCCCTTAAAACTGAAAGCCATACTCAGCAACAGCAGGTAAATTTTGCAAGGTAGACATCTGCTTCGCTGCAATCAACATGGAGCTGTCTCGGCTGCTGTTTTCATTTTTTTTAATTCCATTTTGTTTGCCTTTGCACATACAGAAAGTTAGTGACTAGTACATAGTTCAGCATGGCCTTTGGCAGAGACTACATTTCATTTCATCAGAAATCTCAACTGCGTGGATATCCGTGGGTAATTTCACACTAACGTCAAATGGTTTTACCCGACTCAATCTGTGACTGGCACGTTTCTCTTTAGCTCTGGTCACTGCCAATAGTATTCCAACAGCTGCCAAAAGTTGGGACTGGGCAAACAGAAAGGTCTTGGGATGGCAAGGCAAAGTAAACTGCTTTGGCAGCCATAAGTCTTGCGACAGGCATTCTACCAAGCCTTTGCACACGTTTGCATATTGCTACCCCATAAATGACTCAATTAATATGTTTTGCATTTTCATTACATGTTCACAAGTAACAAGGAAACTGAGTCAATTGGACTTTATAACCAATGCAGGGAAGACCTGTCAAAGTAATGTTGGATACAGTGAGAGTGCACTGTAATGAGGTCAATCATTGGGTCCCAACTATCAACCATTACATACGTTAATTTGAAACTTTGGTGGCATCATTGCATCATAAACTCAGAAAAGTGATGCATGATTCTCATGAACATATGGATCCCGCAATGCGTGTCTTGCTGCTGTGCATAAGATGTATCAAATGAGGGTAATTCATTTTTATTTCTTTCATTGAACACATTATCAATCTAGATTATCCCTCCAATAAATTTGCTAAAGACATTATTTTCTTAAATTATCAATACTATGCACCCTACAACACTATGTCGTATACTGCACTTGACATGACACACAGACTATGGGTAGACGATGTGGAGAATAATTAAAATGCTTTAACGAAAGGCAGGTCCTGAATGCAACATAACTGTCAATTCTATGATATTTGACAACAAGCGTCATATTTTCCATTTTCCCATACATCCGTAGCACGCTGTACTACATATGCAACCCTACCGTAGTGGGACATGTTCCTACAGTGTGCATTTATGGGTGTGTCCAGATATAACAAGAAAAAATTAGCCGGACCCGAAAAACCTCGTTATATTGGGATTCCCCTGTACAGCACTTCTTCTATCATCAACAATCTGAAAATAAAAGATGATTACATCTTGTTAAGGACCCCTTGTCATTATGATGTTGACATAGGTCAGTAGTTGAGTAATTGTATAAACACAAAAGAAACATGTGAAGATTTTGAGGGTTTCATCAAAGCTGTCCAGCAACTGTCTTGAGTAGCTAATGAAGTTACTGCTATTTTACAGCATAAGGAGGTGTCTAGAGGCAGGATGGATGCATGCCAACTTTTACCTGTAGCATCAATATGATGCTGATGAGATCTGACTAAGGAATTTAAAAGAGGGCTATTGCCTTTAAAGGAAATCTCAGAGTGAATTTCCTTGGCATGTGGGCAGAGAGATACCTGGTATCACATCTCAGGATATTGCACTCCTGCCATTTGGTTCAGGATCTGATTGAAACTTTAATAAGGGATTTTCCCTACACTCAGGTTCCTCATCAGCACGTGGAGGAATAGATGGACACACAAATGCCATGGTTTAATTCTGCAGTGAGAAATCCTACCTGGATAATACAATTAGGCCTATATCAATACTTTACCTTAAACCACATATAAAAAAAAGAGTGCTGATACACCATAACTTATAGTCTATAGATTTTTGGGTGAACAATGTAAGAACAACTTCTGGGACAGAAAGAGATACAGTTGTATAAAACAACAATCTCCTGTCTCTCCATGTTTCTGTGGGCCTGGCTGGGGCTGGTGGCTGTGTGTAATCTGCTGGATGTGAGCCAACATGAAACAGTAAATTCCCAGAAGATAGGAATCTTCTAGCTTAATGGCCTGACAGAGATCCATTTCACATCCTTGTTGAATACTGTATCATATTGCTGCAAAAGCAGTTTGGGGGTAGGGGAGAGCCAAGAGATTTTTGCCCTTGCATCCTCAATTTCTTTCAGAAGACATCTTTAAGTAGGCCTACCTCAAATACAAACTCCCCCCACCAACACCACCACCACCACACATATAGGTAGGCCTACATGCACATACACATACCACACATAGCCAGAGTAATGTTTTATGATTCCATCATGTTGCCCCCCTCACCACCACCACCCTAAAAAGAGAAACTGTAGTCACAAGGAGTTGAGTACACAATTCATGCATATATGGCAGGTGAAAATTCATACTCATAGGATCATGTATGCTTAAATGAATATGTTAAAGATACACTATTTTGTTGTAATATCTTTCTTCTAGTGACTTCTAAACAAAATATTCAGGCTTTAAAGCCAATTATTCAGCTCACTGGTGTGCAGTTAACATGATGAATTATTATGCTGCTCCATACTAGCCAATCTTAACATCTCACAGCCCTACACATTTCCTTGATGCCACTAATGCAAAAGTGTAGTGAGGGAAGAAAGGTGGGTAAATACACAAATCTTTGGGAAATTAAACTGGAACAAGGAAACTCTAACAAGCACTTGTACAATGCATTACAAGTAAGCATTCACTTTCTTCCACATATTAGAATTGGGCATATCGAGAAACTTAGTCTGTTCTGATGATTGTTATCCTCGTGAGCGTTCAATCATGGACCCTACTGCATAGTCCATGGTTCAACAAATAGATCAAATTGTGAGTGCAGCAGAGCATAACACATATCTACATTGTAATGCATATCACCATGTAGGGGACATACTTTGAGCACAAGTCACTGGGCCAGGAGATAAAAAGGAAAGCACAGCTGATACTGTCCTCCCCATGTCTTCCTTCCTGCAATTCACTCTGACCCAACATACCAGCCAAGTGACTTCATCACCTTTCCAAGAAAACACCAGTATTGCCACATCAAAGGAGAGAGAGAGAGAGGGAGAAAGAGAGTGCAAATAATACAATGGAGCAAGCTTGTAAGGCACATAGCATGTGTGTGTGTTAGACACACAGCCTGTGACAGCCAGTCACGCATGGATCGATCCATTATCACTCACATCCGGAGGGGTAATAGGAAGGAAGTGGGACAAGGTAAAACCCAGGAGACAATAGGATGTCGCTGTCCTGTGACTGCCAACAAGACATTCTCAAGATAAATAACACCCCCATAGTGCCAACTACAACACAGGCATGTTCCCGTAACTCCGTTTTATCCTGCTGAAGCCTTACACCCACCCATACAAATATCACACACTTCTTTGAGCCGTCACTTCCCCTCAGAAGGGGCGGAAGTGGAAGGTCCACTGCCAATCATTATGCAAATATCACATGCCCACCAGGCAACTCATGAATAATTCATTTTTTCATTGAGTGACACACACACACACACACACGCGCGCACACACACACACACAGGCACGAGCTGTATACACATGCTTTCTCAGAAGGCCTCCATCGTGGCAGTAGTGCAGTGTACTTCTCTCCCATGGGTTTCAGAATTATTTCAAATGCACTTTGGCCAGAAAGGATAAAATGGCCTCCTTGAGTCCAGATAAGCTTCTTAATAGCTACTTCATTCCTCAGTTTGAATGGAAGAAGTGTGTGGTTCCACTTGAACAATTGATTAATAGCCTCCCACACATCTTTCTCAAAGATGCTACAGGCATATGTCTAATATTCTTCATGAAGAGTACACTATAATCCTTACCTCACATTTTAGTGTATATTTCTAAATCCCACTGTAATAACTACTTGAGATATTCAACATTGTCTTTTTATTGGGGGAATTATTTGGGAATTAATGTAGATATCTTAATTCCATCTACTGGTATATGAAAAGGGTGAAACATCAACTGTTAAGGAAAAACAATTTGGTAAAATTAGAGAAATTTCTCATATCTATCTCATCAGAAGACTCCTGTAAAACGAGAAATTTTCGCTTGCATTTTTCAATTTTGTGAATTTTGCGAGAGTCATGATTCATAAAATTGAAAAGCATGCAAAATTGTTTGTCTACACTGTATGCATTGAACGCCAGTGGCAATTTGCAAAAATTTCATGTCGCAAAAGGCCGTCGGCTCCAATTTGTGAAAATTTAGTGCCGTGAATATTTATTCCTTTACAGTATACTTAGGTTCACACTAAATTTCTAGTCTTCAGATTAACTCAAAGTTTTTGACTTTGATGATTTGCTTGTAGATTTAAACTACAATGCACATCCACAAGAACCTCATCTATAAGACTGAATTTTAACAAGAGTCCTGCTCAATGATTAAAACACAGGACCAGAAGAATACACACATGCAGCATTAGCAATAACCCTATATTGTGTGACAATACAGTATTTGTACAACACGCACTGGAGGTTGACCCGGAAGTTAAGGAGGAATAGCATTCACATGGGTCACGCAAGTTTTCAAGTTAGTCGATTATCATGTCCACACAATATGAACCAATAAGTGGGGATCCCCCGCAGCTCGTGGATAGAGCGTAAAACCCAAGATGTCTCGTGGTTCTATTCATCAACCAATCTCAAATATTTCTAAACCCTAGAGTGCCTCCTCATGGTGCTAAACTGCAAGCTAATCATCAAAATTTAAAACTTTGAGTTAATCTGTAAGATTAGAACTGTTGTGTGAACCTATCTTATATCAAGAGCAATTGTGTATTTACTGTACAAGGCCATTGTTGATTAGAAGAAACAACCTTGTCAGGTTTCGGAACTACAAAGAATAGTCTTTACCTGTAGGTAAGCACACAAATTTAACACATCTATATCATTTTGCTGTATGTACAGTTTTTACAACAGTGACCTCTCATTTACCAGCAATTCACACATGTGCTTGATAATCAAAACTCCATAGCCACATTTGATATCTGAAAAATGTGTTTCAAACATTAAAATTAATTCAATAAAGGGGAAATTACAAAGAGCAGTGAAACCAGGCCTATTTGGAGGTAGACTAGCACCTATGTGGGTCAAACTGTTACCACTTTCTGGCTGACCCTGCAATTTGCAATTAAAACACCCATCCTGGGGAGAAAAACTTCCATTCATTGCCGTACCTATTTTCACACCAGCTGGGTGGGGGAGGGGGGGAGGGGGGTTAAAGAAGAAAGTCTTATCCCACCCCTCTTGTCACTGGCCATCCTGTGGACAAAAGTGTCCTCATCAGGTCATGGGGAGAGGGACAAAATAGTCTACCTTCCAGACTGTCAGCTTTCGCCTCACACCAACTGCAAGTCACTTGTAGATAGAGAAAATCTCTTCGTAGGGTTTTAGGTGAGCACACATTGGATGGCCATGTTCACATGAACACAAGTCCTCTGGGACAGATGATACTTAATGAATATAAAGAAATGTGCTTCCTCAAAACTAGATAGTTCTTAAATGTGATTTCCACATGAAAATGATGATCAAAACTTTTTTTTTACCATGGCTGATATCTGCTAATAGCCAGTTCACCATGTAGACTGTGAACTTTGCTTGCCTGATCACACAAGCTAGCACTTCTCCTGATTTCTTAACCTGTTCATTGGAACAAATCACCAAATTGTAAATAGTGATACCCACCATTCTGTCAGTATAATATGTAGGCCTATTCTTTTTTTTTTGGGGGGGGGGGGGGGGAGAAAGAAACAAGAGACAAAGAGTTCAAGTTGTATGACTGAACCTTCTTAAAGAAGAAAAACTCACACAACAAAAAGCTTTTCTCAAAGCATGATTGATCATCAATTTCATTAAACTCAAAAAAGTCTAAAAATGAGAATTAATCTGCATTCTGTCCAAACACCATCTCTCACTTGGGGAAAATCAAATACCATTGTGTCATTTGTGCAACTTGACTGGCAAACATCCAGGCCAAGAATGACAGCCTGCAAAAGTGGGTGTGGGTGTTGGGCTGGGGAAGGAAGCTAATGTATCCAATAGAGAAATGGAGAGGAGAAATGTGTGCTGTTAACAATGTGTCAATGACCTTCCAGAATCAATAGAACCCACCACAATCTCCCACCAACGTATGTCCCTCGGTTGTTTGCATCTCCTCAATTCTTTCCTTCTCCTCAAAGACATTGCATCCCCCCCCCCCCCCCCCCCCCACCCTTCTTTCCTAATTTCATCTTACTATGGTTACTGTATGGACTGGAGCATTTTCTATGGCTACATTTTCAAAAATCAATAATTATGAAAGGACAGCTGAAGGGAAGACTAATTGTGCTCACAAGTCGATAACTGCTTCTCCCCTATGTCTCCCTGCATTGTAACTCAGAGGTTTGCTCCTAGACTGTGGATGATCAGTCCTAATTGATTGAAGCACTACAGATAGACATGCTTCATTTACATTTGCTCATTCTTTGAAGTCTCTTGTACTTCTTGCCATGTCCAAACCCATGTTGGACTTGCTGTTATGAGAATTATATCACTTGGGATCATACAGAAAAAAACAACAACAATAAAACCCTGTTTACACGGTCCAAGTTCAGGCTGCATGGCTCAAATATGGTGTAAATAGTATTGCGAGGCCAAGCTGCAGCCAAATTTGGGACCATTTCTGGAGGTATATTGTAGTTTTGGCCACAGCTCGGCTAAGACTGAGTCACACAATTTTTCAATTTGTTGGTATACCATCACAGGGGATCAGCCATGGCTCAGTACCATAATTCAAGTTCATTACGCCATTATCACCTTTTTTATCAGTTGCTTGCGTACTGATAACATGCATGCATATATGACTGTTGTTTTGAAAACATGCCAGGATTGAGATAGTAAGACTTGCCTGCCTCCCAATTTCTTGGAAGAAGCTCACAAAATTGGGGGGGGGGGGGGGGGGGGGGGGGGCGGGCAGCCAAGGCTTGGCCCAGGCCTTTGGTGTCAACAGGGTATAACTACAGTTCTACTTTAAACAAAATGATAATAATAAAACACCTGTTCAATAATGGCTGACAAGCTGGAGCTCCCACGTATCCTGACAACACCAACCAATTGGTGAGTTTGCATGAAATAAGTAACCTGTCATCATTTTACTCGCCCAGCAATTAGCGGAGCAGTAAAACAGCATTCAGTATCATCACTTCCATTCTCAATGAAATAAAATGGGAAAAAATGTTGTTTTGTCAACACGCAAAAAATAAATAAATAATTGCTTTGCATTCATGTAACAAAAGTGACTATTTTCTGCTGACAGCTGAAAATGAAATTTATTGGTTGCTTTGAACAAATTTAAGTGGGCAATGTGAGCACCATAACGACTTGTCAAATATCAATCACTTGACTATTCTCCAAGTTTGGAAGATCTACCTGAAAAGGCCTTTCTAATCTTACAAAGTCAAACCTCAAACACAACTCAGAAGAGCTTTAAGAGAAAACCAATCATTAAAATATTTCATAAGTGAGATTCAAGGAGGAAACACAGGCAAAGGCATTCATTACAAAAACAAAATTATACCCAGTCTTGTTAATCCCAACAGCAAACATTTCAGTCCTTTTGTCCCAATGAATACTCTCAGGTGATTCCTTTCCAATTATTGTAAAATTGAAATTGTGGTTTTCGCATTTTATCATGGATAGGCGAGATGTCAATACAATGTATGTCTTCTCTTTTCTTCGTCAGGCTTTCCGTCATAATTCTGGCATGTACGTACTACTGATAACCACCATGTATCTTATGTGCAAGATGCAAAAGATCTGATGAAGGTGTTAGCAATGCCAGAGAAATTATTTTGTGTGTGTGTCATTAATTATCACAAATTAATTGCGTGAGAAACACAGGAGTTTGAAAGGAAACCAAAAAAAATGCCTTATGCTATTCTATTTTTCCTTCTATCTTTGTATTTCCAAGTGAAGGGGGTATGGCAAAAATAACAGAGCGAACATGGACACCAATGATTACATGCAGTCTTCACATTGCAAATTTGATGCTGAAATTCTCCTCGACACAAATAGCTTCAGCCAGTAACACACGACATGCAAATCATTTTACCATGCCAGAACAGAATGTTACACAATTTGCAGTTCGACTGAAATTCAATCCCTTATTCTCTCTGCTGGATGGCAGTGTCTGGAGTAAGGCAAACCTTGACAATTAGACCAGAGAGACAAGAGAGAGTGGGAGAGATGTAAAAATCTCCGGAAAGTTAAAATTCAAGTTGGGAGTGAAATTTGATCCCGGAGAGATGACATTTTCACATTTGTGATGGTAGGTTGTCTACCTCCAATTACACTGCATTATTCATCTTATTGAATAAGCCATTAAAATGGAACGACATTCGATAGCCCTCGTTGGCCAAGAGGATGGTCGCACCACGCTCACCAGAGGACGAGCAGAAAAACGAGAAGCTGCGCAGAGAAAAATGCAACTCTGATTTTGCTACCTTCATTGGTTTGTTTGTCAATACAACATGTATCTCTTTATGCTCTTTTTTTTTCATGCAATGGATTACAAAAACAATGACAAATTCTAAATTCAATCCTCCCCCCAGCTTTACCACAAAAGCTATCTAACAAAAGTTTGTTTGAACAACCAAAGGCACTAGCACGTTTGCTCATGAAATCCATTTGCAGAGTAGTTGATAGTGAAGCAGTACACAGCTTTGTCTTGTTTACGCAGCATGATACATATTTTGATGTTTTCCAACCAAGCCTCCATACAGGTACAATGACATCACTCCAGCAGCAGGAAAAACAATGTTTTGCTAGAGTCCACACATACTGGAGAGACATGGTACACCAGAAACAATTACTACACAGCTGCCTAGTATTACAAGTCAACACTTGTGGAGGCAGCTTCTCATTTTCCCCCCACAGATAACATGATCCGCTGTGATGGGTATGTTCATTCTCCAGCAGTCTGACAGCTGCAGAAATGAAAAAATGGATGGCTCTTATCCACTGAAGACAAAATCACATGAACATCATATCTCTTGCATAAGATATGAAATATGACTCATTTGATTATTTGTACCGTTGATGAGCATACATTCTACAACGTGTACATCCAGTAAATATATATATACTTTGAAATCTCTAGTAGGAATGTTACCTATCATGCAAGTTGTAAAGATGTACACATGTTCTCATCCACAGCCATAGGATTTTTGAGATAAAACAAGCTACATGTACATTGAATGTTTTCTGCTCTTCTATCTCACCACACAACAGATTCCCTAGTCTGTGCTTTCAAACAACAGTCCCCTTCCCAGCATTCCTTGTTCTTCCCACGTGTTCCCTGACACCACCTACCAGGGCATTGCCCTCAATTGCACGAATCATTCTAGGACCAGCTGTTTGCAGTTTTTCAGTCGTAGGAGAAGCCTCTAGCTATCAAGTTCAGCGGACTAATAGCATCCACACTGTATGGATTTGTTTCTTCCCCCATTATTTTCTCTTAGATACTTCCATTCATTTCCCTTGCCTTGGACTGATTTATTCAGCTCAAATGAGGCATGACCAAATTCCTCGATTATTGAAATAGCATTCCCTGGAACACAACAGAACGAGACGAAAGCCGCCATTAATACACACTCATTAATCATTCCTCAATCTAAAAATGGCACTCAGATCTTCATTGCCTCACATTATGTAGAGAGAGAAAGAAGGAGAATGAGACTCAATAAACCTTAGCAGAGAATGAATGTGAGTTAACAGGGATCACTATAATCAATGTGAGATATTTTTATTTGTTGTTTTCAACAAACCCTAGCCATCTCCAACATGTTTGTTTCTCTCACAACAAATGTTCAACTCTCTAGTGGAGTTGAAATTTGTTCAATTTCCCAGAGTCACAGATTGGTGTTAAAGAGAACAAAATTACCTGGGAAGATGACGGCATCTTTGATTTTCTCTCATGAAAGACTGCTTCTCTTAAACTGGCTGACTCTCAGAGATGGTAATGTCCAATAGACTTAGTGCAGGGACCACCCAATTCCTCGCAGCAATGGTTTAACAATTGTATCAATATATCTTGTTCAATCATATCTTCTTTTTCTTTGTTAATCTTGCTTTAACACACCTCATGGACACCAGTAGTTCAATCATATCTTCTTTTTCTTTGTTAATCTTGCTTTAACACACCTCATGGACACCAGTACTTTGGTCTGAACCTGATTTGCTCTTTAAAGGGAGAAGACAGTAATTTAGTCATATCTTATAAAATCCCCACCACTCTCTTCACTTTAATACCTTCATAAGGTTAACAGCCATGCCAGTGAAAGCCACTACCAAGTATCTCTGCAAGGTTGGGGGTAGTCTTACCAGGAAACCAGACGTTTGTGGGCACTGCTTCATTAACACATTTTACCATACATGTATACAAACTCTTTCTTCATGCACAGATTGAAATGCTTTGCCATGAGCTACTGAAGCTTTAGGAAGGCAGGACTGAGCATGCTCTATCTGTCTCTCTCTCCTATCCCCTCCCCCTTCTCAAAATATGCAAATTTACACCACGTAATATTTGGTTAAAATCTGACATTAGTATGTAAACCATCACTTAGAATTCCATAAGGAATTAATCTTGCTTGAATTAACTGACCAAAAGACACCACAAAGAATATACTCGGTAGTTTAGCAAATTTCTTCCTCAGGTGATATCATAACGTGTACCTGAGATCAAATGTAACAACAAATTAGGCCTATACACTGTTCTTGAATATCCACGTAGAGTTTGCAAAGTATTAAAAGAAAAACTTATAGCCTACATTAGACAGGCCTAGGCATCATAGCTTTCAGATATATTTCAGCTTTCAATACGTATCACACAGACACCAGACAAGCACACTAATAATGCATTGCTCCATTCTGACAAGGTATCCCCCCCCCCCCCCCCACTTCAAGCCACAAAGATCCAACTGTACATGCTCACAAAAGGCATGTTAAACAGCACTGCTAAATGTCAGCAAGCATGCTACCTGAGAGGACAAGTGCAATAAATGTCAGGGCCACAGCTTCAAACCAACATTTTATCCTTCATCTTCTGGACACTTTTTACCAGTATTTGGTATATGTACTTGCATTGCCATGTTCCAAGAATTTTGCTTGATACTTGCTGCCTACCATAAATAAAATTCACATGAAATTCCCATCTGATGGAGGAGCAGTGGACCTGTCCTACTCATCATCACACTGGATTCTGGGATGCAGGGCACTGCTGCCTCAAAAGGTGCTGACAACATGGTGGACTTGGTCATGGTCAGGGCTGGTCAGGGTAGCTAAGTGCATCTACAGTCAGAATTAATACCACTCCTTAACCCATTTGTAATTTCTTAGAACTATCCCTGTTTAAAACTTTGTTGACGACTTCTCACTCTATAATCCATCGAAGAGACAGAAATGGTGCTATTACTGAAAATGTGGTAAATGTGGTAATTGGACGTTTGTTGGGAGTAAAGAGGACTGAGACAGAGACTAGCTCCTGCAGTCATCAGCTGGGTTTGTTACATGGAAGGAGAGAGTTATTGACAGCCAGTAAGCTTGGCCCTGGAGGGGACAATCAGTGATCTACTCAAGAGTTCAGGGTTGTCTGTTTAAAGTTTTCATCGATTTTCACTGCAAAATTATTACTTTTAGCATGCATGGATAGCTTGAGTGATATCACACACAATGGAACGAAAAGAAGATGAATTGTTTTTATTTCCTTCAGAATAGTGGATTATACAAAGTCTAATGTGCTGTGGAATAAGGAACATATATCTTATACATCTCAGAGATACCACAACTCTAATGTAATACCAAGGAGGTTCAAGAAATGGAGTTACACCTGACTATAATTATTCAATCAGCTGTCAGTTTTCCATGGACGGACAAAAGAATTCCACACGTGCATTTGTGCCTTTGATGTTCGATGCTTGAAGCCGCCATCTTTCTGAGCAATCTGAAGATTCATTTTTAATGCTAACATAATATCGGGTATGTGCTGCTCATTTATTTATCAAATGCAATGTAATTTCACCTAATGATAAAGCATATAAAACAACAGTCAATTCTGTTCGAAAATATGTGCAAAAGTGTAAATCTGAGCTGTATTTTGTGAAAGTACCCTCATGGAAAGCCAGTTTTATCACTTTTCTCCTTATTTCCACCAAATGAAACTAATAAGGTATCATCTTCAAGTATAGTTCTTTATAAATTAATATGTCAGATTAGCATACAGACACGTACAGTCTAATAATTTTGATACATGTATCTATTTCAGCAGTATTTGAGCAATTTCTATTCGCGCACCCCTGTGCCTTTACCATTGTCTACCGCCCATGGTTTGTAAGTAGGGATAGCGAAAAGTAATTACCATCACAAAGACATATCTTCCATGGAAAGTGGCTGGTGATTATGCAATGAGACACGAGTCAATTGTCTTCGCATCTGAGCAGCAGATCCAGTTTGACACATACATCAAATATTTTTGAGTGGCAGCTTCGAGCACGGGATCAAAGCGAATAAGACTGTTGTGACTCCATTTCTCGAACCTCCTTGGTAACACTCAAGAACTTTCATAAATTCAGGCAGCAGGGTCTTTCAAAGAAAAACAAATTAATAGAACTCCTGGTGCTAATTTGAATTTTTTTTTTTTCTGCACATACCCCAGAGAACTACCTTGATCTGGAAGCACTTAATGATTCTCTGTCAAACAAATGAATGGATTAGGGGCAGAAGGTTAGGGTCTTTGCACTCCCTCAAAGCTAGAAGAGAGTGTCCTTGACCCCTTACAGGAGACCCCTACTGGACTCCACCCTTCATCTTTAATGTCACTGTCCACAGAATCAACAAAGGCTACTTAATATATGACTTTATCTCTGTCTTTGATAGTCTTTTGTGTGTTTCATATCAGCATATAACATAAAATGTGTGTGCACATTTTAACATTATGATATCTGAGCCAAGTAAGCAATTCTGGGAAATACATGTTTCATGACATGACATCAGTGCACTGGTATTAGTTTTTTTAAAGACTTATTAAACAGACAGCATTAAATGAAAATATGACTTCAGTTTGGAAAAAACAAAACAACCCGCCTAATATAGAAACAACCAATGTAAAAATTTGAACCAGTATAGTCGATGTTTAGAATTGTTAATTATACAAAATGTGAACAGTAGTTATAATAAGAATGTTTCCAGACTAAACCGTCTACAGTTATGGTTTAATGAGAAAAATAATGATATCTCCTTATATTTTAGGCTTTATTGCAAAAATCTTATATGGTAGGACGTTTTGTGATACAACTGACCTACACATATGCATCAACAGTGATATCTTGAACATTTTTTACATCATTGCTCCCAAAGATAAACAGGACCTTTAACCCATTGAGGATGAGTCCCGAGTATACTCGGGCAAGCGTCTATGGGAAATGCGTATTGTAGCAAAATCAAACCGTCCTCAATGGGTTAAACTGTCTATCATTCCCTCTACCCAAACACTGTACCACCACCGGTGTTGTCTTTACCTGTTCGTGTAAGGTAGGACCTGTTTAAAGAAAAGTCATCCAGGAGTTAAAATGGTTTGATGCCAGGTCTCTTGTCAGTCAGTCACTTCTCTTCTCCTTCAATATTCCAAAGTCATCACTTAACACAACAATCAAATCTACAAGAGCTAAAGCAATTACAAGTTGAATGCACCATGAAAAGTACAATCCAGATGCGCATAGACATACCGTAGTAAAAATAATGGTAAAATGGATGTCTTTCACAAGATCAACTGGCAAAGGTTATCCCAGAATAGGATGCTGTGCCATACCCCAATGTGCTATAATGACCTAATGTGTCCTGCTCAAGTCTAGTCATGCCTTTTTGCATGTTCTGGTATAGACTTTCTCTCCTACTTTACTTGCCTAGCATTTAAAATCCATTTCCATCACTTCTGCCTCAACTAGGCTTGTCATTAATGACCGCTGAAATAAGCACGCCAAGTTTATCCCTCTTCGCACTTGTCCATGCTTCATTTGCCTTTGCATGGCAAGGGCCCTGTAATTGTTACCAGAATTTTGACGAAAAAAGTGTGCATTTGTGTGTGTGTGTGTGTGTGTGTGTGTGTGTGTGTATGTGTGTGTGTGTGTGTGTGTGTGTGGGAGGAGGAGGAGGAGGAGAATGAGGGAGAAAGATTAGGGAAGAGACACACACAAGTCATTGCACTATGTTGTTCAGAAAGATTATTGTTTCGAGAAAGGCAGCAAATCGTAGATTGGACCTGGAAAGTACAGAGCAAAAGACTGAGCATCACGTAATGAGAACTAACAGGATAAAGAAATCATTACCACTACATAGGAGACTGAAATCTATAAAAAGCGATGCACTTTTTACTTGTGGTTTTCTTCGTCAGTAGTGTCAGGAGAATTGCACTGCACATTTCTCATCACACCTCACCATCACTTATACCAGATTAAGATCTAATTGTTTGTAGCCTACACACCACTTCAAAACTGATGAAGCAAACATTAATTGTATATGTGGAATATTCAAACATTCCACCCACTCATAGATCCTATTTGAGTTTTGCCTTAAGATAAAAGGCTTTTGGAAAGACAAGATCATACAAATGTGGTACAACTTAAACATCTTCCCCCTATGTGATCACTGTCAGCAATTAAATGTCAAGTTATGTAACTACAGTCTTTTTTTAAATCCCACTTCACAAGATATCCCAGATACATGTATCCAGCTCACTTGTCATTAATCAGAGTGTCAAAACTACAGGCCATTGCATTCTCTCCCTCTCTCTCTCTCTCTTGCATTTAATCCTGGGTACTGGTTTAAATGAGCACCAACATTTTTGTCAACAGGAAGTGTTTGTCCAAAAAGTATTGTCAAAGGCACTTTTCACATAAATTCAGCCTACAAATAAGACTATTAATCAGATAAAATAGCCCATTTCAGCACTTGTATGCTTTCAGTTAATTATTTCCTCTTTCCCTGGGTGTTTTTCTCCTCCCTGATTTACCCTTTCTCTCAAAAAACTGAAATGATGAATATTTTCCTGTCTGGATTGTCAAGACATCCTGTGTACTAAACAATACCTTTGGCTCCTCTTCATTCTAATACAGCCTACTCCAGATGTCTAATGGGTTTAAAAGTAGCTTGGCACAAAATTCAAAGCAATGCAAATATCACAATTATTTCCCTCGGAATGATGCATTCACACTCATAAACACATATACAATAAAACACAATCAAACAGCCATAAAGGATTTTTTGGAGAATGGACGGCTATGGCATGAATGGCACTGGAGTCCATTTCCGGTCGCTTTTGTGTTTGAGATGGGGGGGGGGGGCAGTTGGTGGAGATTGGAGAAGAGGGGAAGAGATGGCCGTTGGAGGGTAGGGTGAGAAATCGTCAGGCCTTAGTATGTGATTGTGCAGTCAAGTATGCAATTCTGCAAGAGAAGGAGTAAGAGAAAGAAAGGAATAAAGGCATGGGTCCAGGAGTTTGGGGCTAATCTCCTGCCTGTCTCCTCAGCCGCGACGATGAGAGGGGCCATGCCTGACACAAAAGACGAAAATTACTCGCTTGTTGCCACTGCCAGGGTCGGGCCAAAGGGTAGGCAAGCGCCCGGCAAATTGCCCTGCGGAGACAATATGTTCTGACGCTCACTGTCTCTTGCGGAAGATGTACGGCCCTCTTGTGAGAGCGGCCGAAGGGACAGAAGATAGTGGCCAGAGGAGGAGAAGCAACTTCCATCTTCACTTGGTGATTTATGCCCAAAGAAGAATCACCATGGCATATCAGTTTGAAAAAGAAACACAAACCCCCACAAGGGACTCATGAAAATACAGGAAAAATGGAGGGGGAGGATTCCAATACATTGGGAGCAACAAAACTTTACAAGATGCCCAATCTATTAATGACATACAACTCTATAAGATGAAACCCCCCAACAACTTGCTTTCTTTTCATGACCTACTGTAACAAACAAATCAGAAGGGTATAGACCACACTGTCTTTTTATTTTCACTGGAGGATGGGTGAGATGAAAAAATGAAAGCACGATCAGAGAGGACTGGAGATCATCATATCAAAGTACTGGCAGAGGAGATCATCAACATTTTTTCGAAAACTCCATTTTGCACTTTATCTCATAATGATAGTAACAAGGATAAACTTCATGGTGCAGAACTAGACTTACTGTAAACGTGCAAGCCTGGAAGCATGCCAGTACGTTGGGACGCTAACAAAAAAGTCCGAAGATCTAGTTTGGCCACATGCCAATCTCTAAGACAATTCACCCCCGTTTAAAGCAATGCATGGAATTACACACTTGCAGGGCCCATAATGTTGTTGCTAACATCGTGTCATTTACATCCATTCATGCATGGCTTGAAGTCAGCTGAAGCAAACGTAGCACAGAAGAATTTAACCCACGTTATCCTAACAGGCTCTGACATTGGAAAAACCCCTGTTCCTCTTTCTGGGAGGTGGGTGCCAAGATCATGTTGGGTGCATGAAAAGGTCAGAGATGAGGCAAATTTCAAATGTTAGGGAACATGGATTACAGTAACCTGATGCGCATGAAAACTTTTGCAAAGTTTTTTTTTGAAAACCCCCTCTTCTCCCTCTCAGTGGAAAAAAAGACAAACAAAGAGATCATATGTCTAAATAAATCATAATGCTCTTTCTCATCATGGTATAAATCAAATGCTACAAATAGCTATCACTTCCAGACATACAATGATGATGTGATGACTGTGAGCTAGGCATTGAACTTTGTATTTCATTATCACACGACACTAGCAGTGGTTACACACAAGGGAAAAATTGTTATGAATTGGAATTAAGATCAGAAAGATGATTATAATTGGTGATAAGAATGAGTGAACTGTTCACATGACACATCGAAAACCATGATTTGAATGTAAATTCTTGAAAGGAGGTGCATCCAAATCCTCTGTGCCACGTCAGTCAAAAGTCTTGAGTTACAGAGTGCAGTGGTAGCTATGCATCCACCCACAGTACAAACTATCTATAGTACATGTGTGGTACGCGATTTATCGGCGGTCATGTAGTTAAACTCCGCCGCCCAAATCATACTGTAGCGGTTGGGCGGTATACAAAAGAATCTATACAGTGATTTGAATCGTTTTTTCATCCCTCTTGATTAGTTGTACTGTGATCCCAATGGCTTTGTCATTGCTTCAAAAAATTTTTCATCTCTTTCCAGACAGTGCATTTCTCACTCTTATTTCTTAATTCAGTGTACCTCAAGTTTTTCCCACATATTTTGCGGAAGGAAAAATACAAACAAACACACGCACAAAAAACAACAACAAAACCACTGGATGCACAGTAATAGCAGTACTTCATTCCCCAGCACCGTGAGGTTCACTGTATTTGATTTCAAGTTGTGTTTTTCTTGTCTCGTCTTCTCATGTCCAATTTGTGTTTGTTTGTCTTATATATTCTTGTTCAAAAGGAAACTTTGACTGAGCTGGATCATGTAAGGTAGCCAGTCAAAATGAAAGCCACACCAATTCAGTTTGAATTAGTGGGGGGGGGGGGGGGGGGGGGGGGGGGAGGGATAACAAACGGTGTTACTGGAAACCAGGTAGACAGCATGACACCTTTGTTTCGTGTAATTGGTTCAAACTCCAGCCACTGGGATAATACAAACTGCAAAGTTCTATCCCTACACAAGATTGGAGGAGGACAAGATAGCTACTAGCTCCCCAGCAACCGCAAGTAAGAAAGCCCAGCGTGGAAGCTGTAAAGCGGAAATGCAGCTTGCGCTAACTTTCCCAAGCTTGTGTCTAACGATTGCCATTGATTTTCGCTATTGGCAATATACATACAAAACAGACTCTAGTATGAAAAACAAAACAAAAAAACTTTATGTTTTGTTTTTATCCAGGCAATTCAAACTATTAGTCAGCCTTGTCCAATACTCTTGGAATCACATTGTAGCTTTCTTGAAATACAATACTTTACTTTAATCAGCATTTGCCTTTGCAACGTCATTGTCTTATTTTCACTGTCCTCCTTTCACATACCAGTACTCATATTGATTTCTGGTCTGCCATGTGTTTACTTTGATCAACAATCGTTTTGTTTCAGTATTTTGTGTAAAGCCTTATTTTTGTTTCATCTCATAGTAATACTCATCATTGTGCAATAGATTTTGAACATCCAAAATAAATAGAATGTAAGTTATAGATGAACTGTTTCTCCCCCCCCCCCCCTGCAAACCCATTCTATTCATGCTTAATTTAAACCATTAAACAAAAAGTTGGCAGGTATAAAAGATATTGCAATCGTTTTGGTAGAATTGTGTTTGCCATTGGTGCAATATTGTCATTGATTCCTTCACCACAAGCTTCTTTGAAGAAATAACTGTCATTTCTCTCTTGCTACCACACATAGAGTTTAGAGGCTTCCTGACTCTTTTTACGTACAAATAGCTACCTCTGTGTTCTGCCATGCAACAGACACCTCTAGCCAACATTCCCCCGTCCCTCTTAACCTTAACAAATAAGATACCGGGACGGTTCCCTTTCTCTTGTGTCAATGACCGGCCGTTCAGAGTGACTCTCTCTTGCATAATGAGCACATGAGTGTATGGATTCATGTTGCTGGATAGCCAGGCTCTCTGAGCAACCCCCCCCTTTTTTTTTCTCTCTCCCCCTTATCATCACACAGTTGCCGCACTCTTGCAAGAACACTGCTCGAAGCTATTACGGTACTCTGTGTCTCATCGGTGGAATTGTCTTCCCTCGGCAGGCAGACAGTACCTTGTTAATGTTTCCATCTTCATCACAAAAGACTAGCTGTCAGAAAACAAGTTATTCTATGCTGTCTTTTCTCATTGCCCTTTACACAAGTGTTTGTTCATACACATATCTGCTTACACATGGTTCCGAGTACGACTTGATATGCTTTAAAAACAAAATCCATGCAATGAGGGAATAAATTTAAAACAAGGGAATAAATGCACCGTAAGATTGTTAAGACAAAGCTTTCCTCCAGTATAACCCTACACCCATTTACAATACTGTAAAACAAGTAATTTTCATGTGAATTCTAACAAAAGTCCTTGTTTACACTGGATGCACTGAATGCAAGAGACTATTTCCAACAATCACATGCCACGAAAAATGCTGTCAGCTCCAATTCATGAAAAATTTCATGCTGCAAATACTACTTGCTTTAGAGTACAATGATGTATGAGAAGTATTGTAACACTCCTTAATATTGCTGAACTGACTGTTGTACCATGAATCTCGCACAGTCAATTGTTTACAATAAAAGGCAGCATTATCGCACCTTACAGCTAACAGTAACTGCAGTAACTACGGTGTCAGCTTGGGTGTACTCTATCGATTATGAGTACCTTAGCTATTTCTATGGTTACTGCAATTGCATTAACCATGGCAGTCCTTCCTGTATTTCCAAAACATTGGCCCTTGGAGGTTTCTTCACTTGAAAAATAATTGAATTTAGGATGCTCACATCTAAGTTTATAAACCACATGAAAACAGACTACGTTTAGTGTTGCGAAAATTAGGAAGAAACCCTCTTCACAAACATAACAGAATTAAACACTTAAAAATGATATTTGCAACATGATGCAAAAACTGATAATTCCAGATGTATGGACAAAAAAAAAAAAACAAAACAGTCTACTTCCATATTTTGGGAACCCCCTCAACATGATACCGGAAAGGTAGACATTTTTGCACATTTTGCATGACCAGAAACTAGTGAAAAAGAACACCACATGTGATTAAGTCTTGATAATCTTAATTATGCAAAATCAAACTCACACGAAAATATCTTAGCTGGCAGAGAACAACAAAAACAAAATACTCATGTGAAAATATCCATCTTTACAGTGCATATATCAGTTTGTAAGAATGGTCCTCAAATAAAAAGGGAATCCAGTATGTTAAATCCAATGATGGAATTTGCTGCACTAGACCTGGGGTGAGAGTGTCTTAGGTCACGCTCCAGTCATTGCTTATGCACAGTTCTTTGCTTTCTGCCATGTGTGAATAGCTCCAAATAAAACTGATATTTGCACTGCGATCCTAAAACGCTTGTGTGTGAATCTGCCTTGAGATTAAACCTACCTTGCTGCATGTAGGTATTGGTAGAGGAATTCAGGGGGTTGGGTCGCATTCCACGGATGGCACAGGATGATGAGCGGCTGCCTGGAAAGTTGTGAGTGAACTCAGTCAGCCTGTCAGTGAAGGGATGGCCTGGGTTTGGGATGGGCGGAGGAATAATGCGGGAGTGGTCATCCATCTTTGGTTTTGGTCCTGTACAATCAGAAACAGAGAGAGGAAAGAGATAAAAGTAGGTTTAGTCAGTGTTGCACACACTTCCCTCTTTCCTTAAATCATTACATCTGTCAAATACTATTACCACATCAAGCTCAAAATTCATCCACTGCTTTTATTTTGCATGCAGCCACCTTTTACTCCCATTTAGGCATACAATAATCTTGTTTCCACACACAAACTTTTACCAAGATCTGGGCATATAATAAAGCACACTGGTGGGGGATATTGTAACCAGTGTGTACTTCCCTCCCATGAACATATCACAGGAGCCGGTTACTGTTTACTGTAGGTCAACCTCCTCTATGTTTGAATAAGGGATACTAAGTCAAAAAACAAACTTCCATTTTCAGGGAATTCCAAAGTTCTTTTCTTCCTGCCATGAATGACTTAAAATATGGGAGAAAAAGGCGGAGGGGGGGGGGGGGGGGGGGGCAAGGGGAGAGAAGGGGATGGAGGAGACAATGACTGTATAGTGCAAGCTCCTGTGGAGTCATCTCTTGAAGGAAACCTTCACAGGGATAAAATCTGCTAATGTTATCACCCCATTCCCTTACTCAAACTTGAACCCTATTGACACCACTATTCATCCAGTGTTTGATGAAAGACTGCCCATACACTCCCCCATGTCTAAAATTAACCAGCACTGAGTATTTTGGACAGGTAAGATATTTGGAAAGAAGATTAGAAGGCCAGGACCAGAGGGTTCTACCCAGCTCCTCCCTCTCTGCGAGTGTTAATGGTTAACACAGCTTCTGATGTGAGATCGTGATGGAGGCACCAGCGTACACTGCCAACCAGAAGCTCCCAGTCTTTCTTGATGATGTTAATCTGCCAACGAATATGTCATCGCCGCATTCATAAGCAAGTGATCTCCCATATCTATGATTTGTTGACCAGCCGCTCAAAACTATTCCAGCGTTAATCAACAACTAGGACGTTGCTTCAACTTTTGTAGAGTTGGTATTTGTTGATGAATAGTTCATATTTCCCTATCACAGTAGAAGACACATGTAAAGAACTGTAATATCCCTCACTGTATCCCTCATAATCATACACACAAAATGTCTGCATCAACATATGAAAGTCCCTATTTTCTCTCACTTTTCTTCATCATAATCTTGGGCAGCAAAATCACGAATTTTTCTTTCACACCAGTACAAGCAGTAGCTGCAATACCAATCCATAATACACTCCCACTCCCACCCCCCACACACACACACCCACACACAAACAGTCTCCAGCACTGGACTCACATTAAAACAATCTTTCACAAAGTGAAGTTGCCTCTCAGTATCACAAACATTTATTAGTGATATGTGAATCAGTTTACCAAGTACCAGTTCAGCCTACAGTATGGCCTACATATCATTATCACTACCAGTACCACAGGCACGGTAAAGTAAGCAAGCATATATGCATCAAACTCAAAGCAACCCTCACTACAAACACATACAGCTTTCATATAAATACATGACATTCTATCATCGTTCTACTTTCTTTGCACCTCTTTGCCCAAAATGAGAGACAGAAGGAAAGATAGCACATTTGAGAATTTGAAGATCAACAGTGGCATGATGGTCTAATCTGCTCTAAGCCTTCTTCCCCTTGGCCAGAAAGCCTGTGAGATACCATGGCAGATTATCACTAATCCTGCATAAGAAGTGCACAAGATTTAGTATAGCTCTGGAACTGGCAGACACCTCTTTGTTGGATGAAAATGAATTATTCAGGGGAGGTGGTAGAATTACACTCCTTTTCCACTACATACCCCCATCCCCCCCCCCCCCCAAAAAAAAGTAGAACTTTCATGTAAAGTCATGGCTCAGGATTTGGAGTTAGCTAAGGTATCTATTTGCTCACCACTAGATTGGGGTTTACAGGGGTCACTGTTCTTTTGTTGCCAATAGCCCCCAGTGGTATGATGCCAACTACATCTCTTTCCACATTAATTTTGCTTTAAAAATACAACACAGTAATTGCAACTGTTACTTCTCCTATTGGTGTATTTCTATTAAATCTTGGAAACAGAATTGCTCACAGATGTATACATTCACGATACATTGTCTACCAAGACAATAAATTTTCTACAAGGAAAAAAAAAAGTAATTGGAAAAACAATCATATGACTGTAAATTCTGTGTGGATTCTACTTTGCCATGGTTTCTTTCAAGTAGCTGAACTTATCATACTGATTATCGACATATGCTTCTTGTTGTCAATGTTGCACAAAATTTTTCATAGTTAAAATGGTCTGGTCCTCTTCATTTTTGTCAATTATGGTATGGTTTCAAATAAAATTGATTTTCGTTATAAAATGGCACTGATAAAAACAGGCATATCCGAAGATGATTATCATTCATTAGGCTAAATTCTTTTTACTTGCTTCATTTTTGTTTTGTTCTGTTTTTTTTAGCTGAATCATCTAATACTCATTACAAAAGTCTAGTTATATGAAAGGAACCCATTTGCCCATGAAACACTCACATTTGTACCGCTTGTTAAAATTATTGACTGAGAAAACTAGATGCTTTATTGAAGATTATCAACATTTCTTTGCAGATCAAAGCATGAAGTTAATTTGCTCATTTTCAGTAACAATAAAATACTATCTCACAAATTGGAAAAAAACCCAAACCAATTGTCATTCAAAGTAGAACTTGGTTGTCCCATGATATTCAGGGTGTTCAAGACATGAATTTGGAACAGGTGTTTACCCCCTGCAACCACTACTCCTCTCCTCTCTCCATCTTTTCAATGCAAGCATTTGAGGTTGCTGAAGAGGCAGAGCTATTTAGAAAAAGACAGAGACGAAAATAATGAGAGAAGGATTCCATGTCAGAACAGCAGGCAGCGGCCAAGGCAAAGTGAGTGACCACAGAGCTGGGCATCCATGGCAGGCTGCACACCACCAGACCGACCAATATCGGCATCTTGTGGGTGTCAGGATGCTAACTGGGCCAAGAGGGCTTAATAAAAAATCAATAAGAGCCACCTCTCCTTCACCCAAAAGTTACTTCACTGTCATGAGGTGTCAGTGGGAATGGCTGACAGCAAGATGCTTGATTTTTGATCAACTGGCTACAAGGGAATCTCTTGCTTGCTTCTATCTCTTCACTAATGATGAAAAAGGTAAAAAAAAAGGGGGGGTCATAAGTGTACTTATTAATTAAACCCCTTGGGCTTGTTTGGGTTCTTTGTTGTGTTGTACTTTTTTGTGTGGAAGTACAAAAAATTAATGAATTCTGAGTAAAAATTCCTGGCAGTTCATGTTCAAAAGCCTTTGCAACATGCAGAGGGGCAGGTGTCTTTGTTTTATTAACCACAAATCATCCACAATAACTTTGGCACTCATTCATGCACTCATGAAATGATGAAGAGCACTTCTCATCACTCTTGACTGAACTTTTCAGCACTTGTCAAGCCGTACGAGTTCCCTCTCTTATGTCTGATCTAGACTAGACTCTCAGTGCTTCTCACTAGAGTACTGTCCATGGGTGACACAGAGTGTTTGAGCTGAGAAGTGACACTGTCTGTAGGGTGTGGAAGTCTGTCTTTATGTTCCTTATGAGTCAGGGGATTTTCCAAGCGCCAGAGAAACTTGTCGACCCCTGGCAACCCCACAACAGTCACTGCACAGCCTGAACGTCATCAAAAAAGCTAAGACAATGAATGCACTGGCTTCCAAACAGAGACAGATATAAGAGTCAGGCTAGTTTACTGGGCCACCTGGGAGAGGGCTTGCTTGAAAGGAAGAGCAAATGCCCCAGCAGACAACTGCTTGGCAGCCCGAGTTCACCTGCACAAAGGCTCACTGGCTTTTTTCTTTTGTTTTTTGTCTAATTTTTCAAGCAAGTTTTGGCAATCCCTGCTACAGTAAACATTATCACTTTACCTTTCAATTTGGTTCATTTTCAAGAGACACAAACAAGGGTTGCATAAGTTAGGATTAATCAAATTGAATAATCTGAAGTCTTTGGACAGACATCTCACTCATATGACCTTATGTGTATGTCTGCATCTCACAGGAAGTGTGCCATGTGCCAGTACTGACCCGCCCAACAATAAGCATGTTCTGGCTTGGTTTCAGCTAGGGATTAAGCTACATGGGGCATGCACTTTTGGGACAGCCAGAAAGTCGAGGGAAATAAAGAACAAAAATATTCCTTGACAAGACAAAGTCAAGACATAATGGACAGAGAAGGGACGGGGAAAGGAGCTTCCTGGATAGAGATGTAAAGCAGGAAAGATGACAACAATAAAAAACAAAGTAGAGAGAGAAAGAGAGAATGGATGTAATAAGATAGGAAGAGATCACATAAGGACAATACATATAGGCAATATGTCTGGAAGACAAACTGTCAGATCTTTGCAGAACTGGTATTCTAGAAATGTTCAATTTTAATTTTAACAATATCTATTCTAGAAACAATTTTGTCATAACTATTGTTTATATTCTGCATATCTAACAATTATCTAACATTGGTTATAGGCCTACTTGGTAACATTTTTACATTGGTTGTTTCTATGCCTACCTCACATTTTTAGCACTATCTTGAAGTACTAAAGCTGGGTATTTGTTTCATCGGCAAATGGTAAATAATACCTTTGAGATTAAGAATTTTTGTCACATACAAAGCCAACAAGATGCTATGTGCAGTGACAGTTGGTCCAGTTCTCAGTCCTCTCATGGGTGACAATGCAATTCCCAGTGAGTATGACTTAGGAAGTTCAACCAATAGTGTGCATATTTCACACATTGGACAAAACTGCACAGTCCCAATCATAGGCCCCATTACTAACCACCACATCATGAGACATACAATGTAGTTAAAACAACAACGTCATATGGCATGGCTTGTAACAACTATCTGGCAGAATACATGCCATGGCAGGTGTGCATAATATTTAGAGATACCTCTGGTTGAATTTGATAGAACACTTTGAAAAACATTCACTCAGGTAAAAAAAAAAAAGGTTTCTGTTCATCACTATATACAAAAATATTTGTAGAACTACCCTGGTAATTGGACTGGGGTCTTCTGCAAAGCTTCCTGTGGGTACCAGTTATATTACACCGAAATTGAAGCTGCTGTTACATATCACCCGCAGCAGTGTAGCACCACAATATAATGACCACACCTCACAGAAATTATTAAAAAGAACTGTCTGAATGAAGAATTTGAATACCTGTATCCAACCCAATCATTTTTAGGATACCCTACAGTAGCTACCCTTGACATCAATATATATTCATACACTGAAATATCATTGGCTATATGTGAGATTTCAACACTGATTGGAAGTGAGGGGTCTCTACAACACACAGCCCCACCTATGCTCAATCAAATGTGGCAAAGAATGACTGGCATCTGGATTGGAAAGGGTAACATCAACGTTAAACCTGCAGCTCCGTCTCCACATTGCATGAGTCTTTTGACAAACAACACAATATTCCATATGACGGTCAATGAAGATAAATGCACATCATGATCATGGACATAATCGTAGATGTTTGCTAATTTACCAGCCATGGACATAGCAGTTTCAATTTGCATCCTCGGTTTGGTCTAATGATGTGCGCAAATGCTGATCTATTCAGAAGAGCAATTATTTTTTTCTTGTTAAACTGCTTTAACATTGAAGTGTGAGCAACATGAGATTAAGCTGTAGATTCAAAATTTAGTTTTGAAAGTCATGTGCAACAGCAGAGAGAAATCCCCATTGCAGTGCCTCTTGCTATTATAAGCAACCTCTTGATTTGACTCTCATCTCAAAACACAGGACAATCAAAAATGAGAGAAAGAGAGAGAGAGATGTTTGCTTCGGAACAGCTCCAAGAAAACAATCCAGCGAATAGGGGCTGGGACTGCAAAAACTGACAACACGTTCCCTGCATGATTATTCATGAGGTCGGAGGGATCAACACTGGGAGAAAAGGAATCAAACAGCGCCGTTCTGTTGACCGCCGGTGACCTCTTGCTGGCGCGGCGGATCCACTTGAGATCGCCGCTTGGACGCGCATACACACCTGACTAGCGGCCCTCACTGGCAGCTATTGAGACATTCTACGGGAGCGCACGCAATGAGGGACTTTCGCCAAAACGTGAACCGGCAGAAAAGGCTCTCTTAAGCTGCGTGATGCACAGACAATAGTCTTACTAGCGACAACAGGTTCTTTGTATGCAGGGTTTGTTCCATTAAGTCTCCAGCTTGAGCTTTCTACGAGAAGCCCCTTCTGTGTATGGGTTTTCTAAACCCCTGTCAATGACACTCTATGAATGCAAGCTATTGGAGTGTTTACTCAGATATATATGAAAAAAAAATAAATGTGTTCAGCACGCCTGTCTTACCCCTGGCAGTAAGCAGAGTTTGAGGACAGCGAAAGGGGAATCACCTTTCTCAAAGATATTATTTCCTGCTGTGTGAATAGTGGCCAAAGAGTTTATTATTTAGTAAACTGCCCTTTGCCGGCGGAGAGTGTTCCAGGGTTGACTACACCTAGCTTGTTTTGAAGCATGTTTACCAGAGTGTTCTTACCATACCCTTTGTGAATGAAACAGTATGCATAATTCAAGACAAGGGGTTTGTTTATGTAAAAAAAAAGTTGCATTTTTAAAATGAGATGTCCTCCAGTACCTACCATTACATCTGAGTCATGCATGTTTACCAGAGTTTGCCAAGCAGACCCTCCTGCATTAAGGAGTGCAAACAACCCTTAAAAGCATGTTTACTTCAGCAATGATGCATATTTTCTACAAAGGGATAAACTTCATTTTTCCCCCTTCATAGCAAAAAGCAGTCACTCAAGACCAACATAAATAACCAATAGCCATATGCATTTCATCCTTGTCCAGAAGGAATCACATCACCATATTCCATCTCTTAGGAGAAATTTCGCAGAATAATGCGATGTTTATGTGTATGACTGACACATATCTTAATAATACAAGTCTGATGTCCGATGCCATACATGATTAGATATTAAACTGTATCAAAATAAATGAGGGCCTGACTCTGCACACTCTTCTCATCATAAATATACCAGTTTAAGCACATCAGTTACCTGGAATCCAACAACCACAAGGTTCTTGGTGACCAGAGCTCTATGAGTAGCTCTTGCAATTTAAATGCTGCTGAAAGAAATAAAGCATTCATTAATATATTCATGAGAAAGTCAAACAAAAATCTGGACAAACGTTTCAAGTCCACCGACTTCGAGAAAGATTATCAACGTAAATGCATGCTTGTCTTCTCTTTTGTTTGAAAGTCAGCAGTAATTGAGCCAAAAAATGTGCAAGCAGGAGAATAATCTCAGCTTATAACACAAAGCCATCATGTAGGCCTACTCACACATTTCCCTCTCTCCTCTTTCATAGCTGGTACTCAGTACTCATAGTAAAACACTTCATTCCAGGGTCTTAAACATGTTTGTTATTTTCCACATGAGTGTGAGCACTTTCATTTTCCAGAACACTGTATTTCGATGAAAGTCAGTTCTTTTCACGGAATGGCAGCCAATAAAGGCGGAGAAGTGTAATGAGATGTACAGTATCCTAGGAGAGGGCTCTAGATTGTGTGTGGGTGTATCCAAGCCCATGTATGTTAGCGTATGTTACAATGCTTCCTGTACTAATAGAAATGTAATACTTTGTAGACAGCGACACGGTAGGCTTCTCACATACTGCATTACATATGACGTCCTGTGATAGAGTCAACTGCAAACAACATAAAAACTGCCCCCTGTCTCGCCGGTAGTTTGGGTCCCAGACTGGGTACCATTATTTCCTTACTGGTACAGAGTCAAGATCAATGTATGCATCAGTTTGGTAGAAACTAATGGCGCTATCAAGGCAGCTAACACCTGTAAAGGATAACTTGAGGAGGGTAAAGCCTTATTTCAAGGACTAGGCCTATATTGACTACTTGCTGACCAGTCACAGGGATTGAGAAGAGAACACAACCTGGACACGAGGCTACACCCCACGTCGTCCACCCACACACTGTTCACTTCCAGCACTGACTGTAACTGCAGCCCCTCACAGATTCATGGAATGACGGATAACGTCATTATGAGGTTACAGAAGGAAAAATAAGGTTACAGAAGGAAAAATAAAGAGTGAGAGCAGAGTTAGTGGGCTTTTTAGATCTCTTTCTCTCTTTCTTTTTGGTAGGGAAGTGTAGCAGTCGCAGAGGAAGTGAACTGAAGACCAATGGAGGAAGGAAGGAAGGAAAAGGTGTTATTAGCTTTGTACCCCTTGATTTTACTTCTGGGTAAGAAGGATGTCCCAACCCGGATTGATGATGAGTCAGGATATTGTGTGAGGGTGAACTGTGGCAGGTACATTGAAGTTTGGAAGTAGTGATAACTAGTGTTACTCTTAAAACGTTGCTATTTTCTCTTGTGGTATGTAATTGTGTGCGGGGGTTTATGTGTACCATGGCAGAAATGGAAAGAAGGACAAACTCACAACAGCTGTAATTTAGTATCTGAGTTACTTTTTTTGAGTGTGTGTGTGTGTGTGTGTGTGTGTGTGTGTGGACACTACAAAAAAGGAAGACTGTTTGGAGTTAGAGTTAGGCCTAAATCATGAACAGAGAGTATTTAGTTTTTCCCCGAAATCATATCTAATGTGGTTGTCTTTTCTAATCTTTGTCAAGAGTATTTGCACCTGATCTGATGATAACTTTCTTAACACAGTTTATCAAAAATATGTTCATTTAGATGACACTGCAAATTCCTTGTAGCTGTCATGACAGCAACGTCATATTGATTCAAAGTCAACAGATGCATAAACGCAAAATTCTTTTGAAGCAGAACTACAAGTTCAAAATGTTTGGCACCCAAATTTACATGATCTTAGCGCATTTATGACCAAATAGTACAGATATACCAAGAAATGTACATTCCAGATGAGGAGCACCAACTGTACGCCTATACATAAATACTGAAAAAGTTGAGGCCATGCAAGTTTTAGAACAGTGTAATGTCTGTTGAGGCTGTCTTTCAGGAAACTCAATACTCATCAAACATATCTATATCTCTTCGGTTAAAGAAGCAATATCCTAGAAAAGTAGAAAGAGAAATACCAATTTCTACAGAATGTGGCAATATCCTGGAAAAGTAGAAAGAGAAATACCAATTTCTACAGAATGTGGCAATATCAGCACAGACATCATTGGCTTACTTGGTTTGCTGTTTGCTTTATGAAAAACAAGTCTTGAATCCACAAAGGCCCAAATTCACGAAGGTGGTACAAATGAAACTATGGTTTAAACCATGGACAAAAATCATGGAGCACCAGGTGTCACACGGAATATTTCGTTACGAAATTGGTTATTTCATCGACAAAATTACCGTTTCATTATTGAAAAAACGAAATTATCATGTCGTGGATGAAATGTTCATTTAGCTACAAAATGTTGTCATTTCGTTACAAAATAATCATTTCATCGGCAAAATGACTGATTTCGTAAGGAAATATTCCATGCAACACTGGGCGCTCCATGGTTTTTGTCCATGGTTTAAACCATGGTTTCATTTGTACTACCTTTGTGAATTCAGGCCTGAATGTTTAGATTTGACCCTCACACACAAGTTTATGTCAAAGTATATTGGAATCCAGTAACTCAACATGGTCGCAGTGTTTGGCTTCTTCTATACAGCATTAGCTTCTGCAAAACCATTCTGATTTTGTAATTCTTTGTATAAAACTACATCAACCAAAACTTGGATTAACAATTTACATCATTGGACTGTTTACAAAGTGAGAGATGTCCACTTTTTGCTGATATTCCAGCTGCGTCAGAAGGGCATTGGATTTATAAAGCACAGCAACATTTGGCCGCAAGGATGTACTTGATAAATCTGTCATCACCACTGTGTTTACACTGTAGTTCATCTGATTTGCACTTCACACTTTTTTTTAATTTTCAAGACAAATTTGACTTGTATCTCAGCTCATTGTAAAGGGACTCCAGACGGCACCATAAACTGGCCTGACTGGGCTATAAAGCCAGACTGTCAATGAAGTTCAGGTCAACCTGGAATTCTTGAGCCAACACTAGTCATGTCAGTATTACTGAACTCCCAATGCAGTATTTGTCGCTATTTTTTTACTTCCTGAATGTACGTATTTCTAATACATGTGCAATTAGATGTAATAGCACCACTGCATATACTTGTTTGTGGGTTTTTTTTACTATACTTATAGAAATCTAAACAGCATATGTTTTGCAGGGTTTATATTTTTGTGAATTTCACAAGTTGGGTGCTATTCCCAAATTCAATTCATGACATTGTCGTGAAGTCCTAATGCGTGAAATATTAGACTTTCTTAATATGGCATACAGAGCAATTCATTATTTTTTTCCTGCAAAATAAAAAAGGTCTACAGGGCATTCAGATGCAAAAAATTTAGGCAAGAACGGTTTAGCTATACCAAAACGGTATAGCTACATGTATACGATGAATTTATACGTCTGAACCTGACTAACAAAATGATGTATAGCAAAATGACGGTCAAAGCATCGTTTCGAACTAGAACTCAATAACGAATCAGCATTCCGTGTGCGTCTGGACGTATGGCGACCATAGAACGGTATAACTGGGCTGGGCTTAATGGAAGCGCGCATGAATGGTGACCCCACAGCTGTCACTCATTACTATAACAGCATGCGCAGTGGGAAACTGCACATCTATATGACGTTTCCCAGAACGGTCGTAATTAGTGTCTGAACGGTCTGTTGGCTATACGATGATTCTTTATACGTCGTTTCATTATCAAGTTTTGGTATAAAATGGCATGCGTCTGAATAGGGGGCTAATTTCAGGGAGATGGCCTGCAAGACTGTCTGTCACTCCAGCACAGAATTGTCACTTTCTGAGATGGAATATACATGTTTGCAGCCATTAAAGCTTTACATCCAACATCCAACAGCCACAATCCAACAATAACTTTGTGGAAAAACATAGTTTTAAAGCCTGGAAATTAGACTATGTCTACCTCTCCCCTCATCCAATACCCTCCCCCCCCCCCCCCCCCAAAAAAAAAAAAGGTGCTCTACACATGGTAGGAGTGCCAGAGTCATAATGTCAACCTTGGCCTAGTGCAAGGTTTGTCACACTCTGTACAGGAACCAACTTTGTAGTGAACTACTGCCAGTAGTCCACGCAGACAGATTTTCTTCGTGCTACTGTCCTACACATTTAGGACCTACAATACATGTTACACAAGCAATGTCAGTTGTCACAGGTGTGCATGATCATGATATTGAACAATATTGACTGAGGTAATTCAACAAAAGAGTGTCAAGAATCCATGGCAAGCATGAGTTCATATTGTCAACCATGGACGAAGAAAAAAATTGAATCCACAAAACCAACTTGAAACTTCGGAACCTTAAAATGTATTTAAGTAACCTATCCCCCTTACTTTTGATTCAATGTGGTATACATGTAGAAAACAGATGAGCACTGCCTTAATTTGGGGCAATTTTCACACTATCACCCCTCAGGATCATGCTACAGTACCACCCCTGGAACGAGCTCCATCACTGATCAGTCATAGCGTGGAGATAATATCAACAATGCCCTGAAAAGCAGCCCATATTCATGTACTTACAATACTAGCAACCCTGTTTCACATGGGTCCTCATTAACATGTCTGGTAAATGTCATACACCCTCACTGTGATCCACGGTGTCCAAAATGATTCAAACAAAAAAGGGCAATAAGTGCATCAATATACGAGCGACTACGAATATAAAAGAGCAAATAGAGGAGTCACAGTTTGTATTTCATCTTAATTGTTAGCATTATCTAACACAGGAAAGAAACCAAAAAAGTGACTAGCATATTGGAAATGTTTTTAGTTGAATTATGCAGTAAAACGCAGTGAGAGATACACAAACAAAAACGACCAGTTCATGCCAAGTTCTGTAGCTCCCTTTGTCTCACTTTCTAGCCAAAAGCTCACTACTGTATGCTGTTTCATGTATACAGGCGACTCCTAGCATTGCACTTTTGGGCCCTAAGCTCTATCTGATACGTAAATCCTGGTATTTAGAGACTTTTCGGTGATAATCCTGCGAGAGGATGTGATAACAGACAACAAGGTTATGCCATGCACTCGCCAAGGGTACAGACAATAGTGCAATGCTAGATGTTGTCCTGTTTCGTGTTTCCTTCAGCATTGGTGCTCGCTTATTTCCAAAAGCAGTGTGATCATTGATAGCAATTTCCTGCTGTACAGTGTACCTCTGAGGCAAAACTTCTCAGTGAAGGACAGTTACATAAGTTTGCCACTGGATGAGTATGATTTTAGTGTCAAGCTATCTTGTATATCCAAAGCATGTTCACCTGTTATCTAGCAGTAAGTTATGAAGGGGAACAAATAATTTGTCATTTGACAATTTTTTTTTCATTTGACTTTACTTGGTAGTCACAGTAATTATTGTCAGTAAACTGCTATGATAATCTTCCTTAGACTCCTACATATGTCCACAATAAATGGAATTTGAAAAATATTATTTAAAACCTAATTAGCCAAACATAATCAGTACCATTTACACTAATAGAGCTCTGATATACATGTAGATGAAAAGCACCTTGAATGGTGCAGTCAATTATGCTACTGCACACGGTTCTTTTATTTGTGTGTGTGTGGGGGGGGGGGGCATTTTGAAAGCATGAACTTCAATATATAGTTGTTTTTGTATATTTGCAATAATCAGTAAAGACAGGTGATACTTCAAGCACCTTCATTACCCAGAAGTACATTGCAAACACACAAACACTGCTGCCTGCACAAGTCATTTTCAGGAATTTGACATTTATAAGATTGTGTTTTCATTCTGACGGGGTGAGTAACCCCTAAAACAGAACAATAAAATCCTGACAATAAATTAAATGAGTAGCATATAAATATGAAAAGGCAGATACCTTCCTTCTGACGTACTTTAATGCAGGGTCACATTCATGTCATGCTGTTTAACCAGAGGGTCATTCACACTGTGATGTCATTCTAGTCTACAACAACCCAGGGAGTACCAGCAGTTTTCTCTCTTCCTACTACTAGTATAAGTAGCAATCATTTCAAATACATGGAATCATAAGTATTTATGTGGGTTCACATAATCTTCGTCTTCTTTAAAACACAGAGTACTGCCCACGCATCTGTGGAAGCACTGGTAAATTATATTTCTCTTATTTCTGTGAAGTGAAAAGAAGTTGTATTATTTTTTGTATCTTATTCATATAAAACCTGAGTGTAATGACAAAAATGACTGTCTATTTGAACAGGTGTTGGATCCGTAACAAAAAGCTCCTGTTCATGTCAATCAACTTTGCTATAAAAGGGGAATATGAAACTGGCCAATCGTTCTACATCACTAGGTAAGACTGAAGAGAAAATTGAGGCTCTCACCTCGCCACCTCTGAGTGAAGAAAGCCATTAATTTGATAATGACCAAGTAATTCACTCCTCAGCTCATCCCTCTTTGCCCCCCAGCAGTAGGATCTCACAAAGGCCAGGATTTAAAGGGCTAAGATTTAAGATATTCCACACTACTGGACCAGACTGACTGGGGTGGGTACAGTACAAGAGGTAGTGTAAGACTTAAGCCCAAAAACAAACACAGACAAGAATGGTTGGACGCACAGTTTGTATTGCCTGAGGCCAGTCCAGTTGAGGGCATCAGGGTCTTTATGCAAATTATACTCTCTTGCAGAAATTGTCTCACATTTCTCCCTGTCTCTGCTTTACCATAACAAAACAATAATAAAAATAATGATAAGACCACTGAAAATAAAGAATGACAACAACAACAACAATAATAATGATATTAATAATAGCATCACTACTACTGCTGCTGCTACTACTACTACTACTACTACTACTACTACTACTACTACTACTACTACTACTATTGCATAATGATAATAATGATCCACAAATGGTACATATTTTGAAAAAAAAATGTGGATATTTATGTACACACATCTGGAATATGAGAAGCTAAGACTGTGCATTTTTGTCATGCTGTACCAACTTGCAACACCCACAAGCGAGGTCAGATGAGAGACCAGAAGGCCTACTGATAATTTGTCGCAGGACTCATCGATCCTCATCTCGCCTAGAGAAAAACCGCCAGACTGCAGCCTGATGGCGCGCGAGCAGCTGGAGGGCTGTCATACGGAGCACAGCTCCAGCCACCAGGAGCAAGGAAGTCGCTCATCTCCTCTGGGATGCTGGCTGGATGCTGACACCAGTGCCAGTCTCCTTGGTTACCACATCTCCATCTCTACTTCAATAGGTCTACAATACATTCTAGGTCAGAGCAAAATTAAGTACCGCTTTCTTATTCCACCACGTAAGTATTTTCTGCTTCTGTTTGTGTCTTTAAATTTCCATTTCTGATTCTCTCTGCTAAAAGTCATTTTGACTTCTTGTTTTTCGAAGAGTAAAGTCTTAACAGAGCAGTGACATTTCCATTAAATTGGACCGATGATGAATATGATGGTTTAAAGACTCACATTGTTCTTATAATAAAATCATTAAAAAGTGCTTTCATTCCTTATCACGATTACATACATAATTTAATGCAATACTGATGTCATTGCCAAACAGATCTTGCCTTAACTTTTTTTCTCTTAATTACATGGCTCTTTGAAAGAATTATATGAAAACACCAAATTATTCAAAGTTCTGTCAAATGATTGAGCTACACTAACAAATCTGTCAACAACAGTACAACAAAATCTAACATTCTGTCATTACATTTCAGCAGGTAGACTCATCAGTTGCTTCAGTATTTAGTCCTGAACTGACGTAAATAGGAGTCCTTTGAAGATATCACACTGATATACATGAAATCAAGAACAAGTTTCACTAGGTAATCATATTGCTGTTTAAAGTGCTGAAAAATACTAAAAAGAAGTCATTCACTCACCTGTTGCGTGACATTGATGCTGATTTTATTACTTCAAATGACATTGAATAAATGGCTACCCCATTAAAAGGCTATAAAAGCATTATTGAGAGATAAGGCATTAATGAGGAAGTGTGTATGAAACTCCCAAACACATCGTATTTGGCTAAACACAGCAAGTAATTTTGATGCTAACATAATTGTTCCTGTGTGAAAATTTTCATTTTCAATACCTCCATATGATACTTTGCATGAATGCATGAAGTATCAACAGTTCTCACTTAGCTAGTGTATTGGTCTGCATTGGAAGGGTTATTCTTTTTTTCCTTTGTTATTTTCTCCCCAGCTAAATTCCACACCAGGACAAACACCTCCCTGGGACAACCCCCACACTATCTCCTGCAGAAAACCACAGAATCCGACCACCACCGTCTACTTATTCATTTATGGAGTGTTATTTCAGGGAGGAAAGCGCGGCGGTGCGTTAGCGTGCACCAAATCTCGCCATTTCTTGACGCTTTTGTCTGTAACGCTAGACACATTTCACCGCATCCCATAATTCCTGCAAATCCCCCTGACAGCTCCAAATCGTCTTTGGGATCATATCTGGAAATCTTTGGAGAATTCCGGCAAACCAATGAATTTTGAGTGAAGAATAAGGGAGAGTGTCGGTAATGCTGTTTCTCTGCACCTCTTGCAAGCCGGTCTGATGCATATCCTCTAACTTTCTTCCCTGTACCTTTTCACCCTGGTCATGGGAACTTTTCTTTTTTTCGTTTCAAGAAATACAAGATAATGTTGCAAATTTTCTCTTTTTTGACTCGTAAAATTGGGAAGATAACAATTATAGTTTCACTTACTACCATGTATGCTCAGTTCAGCCTGCACAATGCACTGAATCATTTTGATAAAATATTCACATGGCATCAAAAGAATGTTACTTTTAAAGGGATCGTATAGTTTTGGTTGAGACTTAACTTCAGGTTTTTATCATTTTTTGGTGAGATAGTGAGAAACCTCTTATGAAATATGAAAGAGCATGTAATTCCATGAGGATTTCAACGTTTATTTGATGAAAATTGATTTTGAAATGGCCAGATATCCAAAACAGAGTGATCCTAATAAAGTGTGGGACCCGCATTTTATTACGATCGTTTTGTTTTACTTTGTTTTTGGATGTTTCAGCTATTCCAAACCCGATTTTCATCAAATAAACTTTGAATTCCTCTTAAAATGGTATGCTCTGTACTATTTCATAAGTGTTTTCTTGGTATCTCGCGAAAAAGTTAAAGCCCAATTTTCATCTCTACCAATACTATACCATCCCTTTAAAATAATTCAAGAGGTAGAACTGTAGCTGAAATTGCAAAAACAAAAAAGACAAAAACAGCCACAAACATGCTGATGTACAAAGGAAAACAGAATTTCAAAAAGAGAATAAGATAAGTGATGACTTTTAATGGAGCTGCTAACTTCCGCCCATGCAAACCTAAAATGGCAAAGGAAGGAACGTGCACATCTGAAATAGTACAATGTATTTGTCCATGTGTCAGGAATGCCTGGAATTTACAACTGTATACTGTTCTGTGAAGTTTGACAAAGCCAGTAAAGATAACAAAAATGTTCAGAAGAGATGTCTTCTCTTTACCAATTATTAGCTTTTCCGGAAGATTACCTTGCCAGAAAACTCAGTCTTTATCTAATCAATACCAGTTGGTATCTCACGAGGTTATCCTCTTTGAACCACCTCAAAACAGACAAGCATACCTACTGACTCATCCATACCATGTCAATAGTGGCTAATCCTACCAACCCAATGGATTCATTGTAGAAACATGTCAATTGAGAGATTCAGAGAACTCCAGAATGAAAAGACTGAATAGGCAGCTGAAGTTTTAACAGGACCTGTACAGTGGGTTCACTGTAACGTGGAGGGGGGCAAGGGGGGTTGCTCCTCCAAGTCATGCATTCCGTAATGGTCAGTGGCCTTTTGAACCAGATAATCATCAAGACTTTGGGACATGCTACAGAGCAAAATTGCTCATTAGACACAGAGAAGTTACTAGAAAGTGATGAATTCTGACATACAGCTTTCTATAAAGCTCATTTCAAAGCCATTAAACATAAGTCCCTGCTGATTTTGATACCATTAATAATTTGCTTGTGCTGTTATACACCTTCAATGTGTTATCAACACATAACGATTATAAATGCCAATTATATATTAAAGGACAAAAACTTTTCCTTTCCTGGTCTAATCAAAGAAATCTTGTCCAGCACTCTGATGACTACACCACTACTGCTACGATACTACAAGTTCTGTTACACTTGGTGATATGTGACTGAAGAAATATGAGACGGCAAGAATAGAAATAAAAAGATGTAATGAGATATGAGATCAGGCTCAAAAAGATAAAAAGAGAGGAGAAATAAGGCTGAAAAAAGAAAAGAGTACAGAGAAAGGAGAGAGAGAAAGAAAGAAAGAAGGCATTATCAGCTACCAAAACTGAAAGTTAACCCTTTCATATGGCCTCAAGCATAGCTGCAGGACTTGTAAAAAATAAAAGATACAGAGTGTATATTTGTTTAGCTACAAACGTAACGCAGACAATGCTGTGAAAGTGAAAGTCATTACGACTGAGCCTAGTTACCACTAAAAGTTTGACTTTTTTGCCTTCTCAAGTTTACACTGCTGCTGTTAGATGTGACACACTGTCAATACTGCAGACTCTTTTCACATTTAAAGTGACTGGTTATGAGTTTGAAGTGCTTAAGAGCAATTTTAGTGTACACTTTGTCTTCCTTTCAGGATGCGCATGATGACTTTCAATATTGGTACATGTATCTCTTAAAAGAAAAGTCAGCGCTTCTGTTGATTAAAGCCTATGGCAACCCTTCAGAAACACACCAGGATGTTATCTGCATTCTTGAATCGAAATGTGGAAATGTAACCATCTCTATTAATACTTTACAACAAAGAGCAGTGATATTGTCGGACATGCTAAGAAAGATGCTACACTCAAGAAAGTTGATTCCACTGCAATATTTGTGGGAAGCTACTTTGATATACTTACTCCTTGGCTCCCGAGGTCCATCAACAGTCACTTTTATTGCACGGTTGTAGGTGGCGATCTGAGGCGGATTTGTGTAGATGAAGATGGAGAGAGTAAAACTTTTTCCTGCAGGATAATTAGGGAGAAAAAGTAGCAAATACATCTCTCAGTCACATTTAATGATGCTTTTGTAATTTAGAACACATGGTGATCACTACACTTACAACCTGACAACACCTGAGCCATGGAAAAAAAAAAATGTAAGAAAAATATCATACATGCAAAATGACAAATGATTTTTCTTCCAGTTTCAAATGATTAGAGAATCGCTCCCTCTCTCTGGCTTTTAGTCCCAGTGCAAAAGTATCCAGCAAAATGGGCTCACTTTCTCTCTTCCCTCGGGGGAAAACAAATCTGTCTCATTTATTAAATACACATGAGGGACATACAGTAATCAATAAACACAAAACGGTCTAGGGATATTGCATTATTAGATGTGGGCTGGGGTAGGGAGAGTTATTACTAACACTCATATCAGTTCTTTATCACTTCACTCTATTAGCACTTTGAGGAAAAGATAACAGTTCAGCAAGTCTGTGCAAACAGCCGCAGTCCATGAGCTGATGCAATTTGGGTGCACCGTCTGTCAGGAGTTCTTCAGTTCTTTCCAGATTACTCATACCACAGTCTGGTCCCTCCACCACTGACAAATCATTTCAAAATGAGAATTAAATTTGAATCAACATGTGTCAGCCTAATGCAGTTATTTCTGTATATGGTGTGCGCTCTTTACATTCATAAACATTGATATCTGTTTGTTACTAATCGACAAGTTGCAATACAACTGACAAGGCACAAAAGCTGCCTAATACAGTAACTCTGATTCTGACCAAGTCCATGTCAACCTACCTCTTAGCACTGAAACTCTCCCTTTAAGTACACACATCTTTGATATAGGCCTACATGTATATCTTTATTGATCTTGTATATGAAATGAAGCATTATCAATGTGTTTCCTACAATGTATAGCTACCACTTATGTGATGCATAACACAACTCTGAATGATGAGCTTCTTTTTTTTAGACTTTTTTTCACCTAAAATATTCTGTGGTATCCAAAAATACTTCTTTTGCACTGTTGATAGCATGTTTTAACATTTTAAAAAATGCTGTGGAGAGAATATAATTCGGGACACTGCAAATGAAAGAGAATAGTAAAACAGTTATCACAGAGCGGATGTTTGAGTGTTTGCATTGCTTTGGTCAGAAACACTTGATGCAAAGTGCAGACTCATGAAATGTGCTAAGTGCAGACTCATGAAATGTACACCGGAGTGTTGGATACAGAGAAAGCATCAGTTAGTCAAATGCAGCTCCTGGGGAATGGGAGAAATAAAGTGCTGTTGGCATGGATACTGAGAATAAGCAAAAAAGCACTCAGGGTGTGTAGCTTTGTTGACGTTGTGACATAACTTAGAACAATGTGAATCGCTCTCATAAATCACATGCATGAAGAGTTGTTAAAAATGAATTCACATCATCAGGCATTTGTTCTACATGATCACCCCAGATACTACAGTTAATAAAACAAAGTTTAGTTTATAAATTCATCCAACATCGCTTTGGATACTGCATTTCATAACTCAAAGTTTAGATATTTAAATTCTATTCAAAAAGCAAACAAACGTGTTTAAAGCAGCTTCACCAATAATCATGACTATTTGACGTACTGGTTTTTGTCAAATTGTACAAGAGCAAGAATGTGTTACCGCTCATGATATGAAAAAAAAAGATTGATTGGATATAATAGCAGCACAAATCAAGGATTGTTAAGGAGTTGGTGTGGTTGTCATGACTACAATTTGAAGAGGTGTTGGTGGTCTTGGTGGTGGTGGTAGTGGCTTTGGGGTTGTTGTGGGAGAGAAAAGTAGCCCATGACTGCATTATGGTTGGTTACTAGAGTTGAAAACTGTAAACAAACCACAGGAGGACTAGAGATATTTCAGGCCTTGAAACCTTCTCCATATTTGGTGTGGCTCACATCAATGGAGGTGTCAATATTTAATGAAATTGAGCCCACTCTGCCCATTATTCAGGCACACAAAAGGTTTCACAAAATGTTTGATTTGTTTTGATATTCAAATTGCAGCCTGCATAACAGGCAAAATACTGATATCACTTTGTTATCAATTCAACATATCTTGTTAAATCCATTTAGACTAAGATAATCACTGAAAGTCTACAGAGTTGTTTCCACATTTCCACAACTCCTGGTAGAAAAGGGATACCTTTATACTGGTCATCAGAAATAAAAAAAAAACAACAAACAAACAATATTGGTGATGTGATATGCCATGTACAGTTGTACCTTGTATACTCCCTCTTTATACTTATCTGTGATATTGTCTATAAACTAGAAGTAAATCTTTTTGGCCTAAAAGTTACATAATTCAAGATGAAAAGAATAGAAAATATCTATCGGTGTTCCATACTTTCAAACAATATTCATCATTGAGTAATTATATACATAATTGATCATCATATCTGTCACATGACTGCTTCGGTTCTGCAGATGACCACTCTTTGTGCATACAAGTAAGCCTACAGCCATGACACCTTGGCAGCATCCCCCTTTTTTTTATTCTGAAGGGATTGTGTTTTAGGGTTATATTAACAGTAAAAAGATATTAGGGATTGATACAGTCCTGAGTAAGATACTGGAAGTTCAGATCATATACACTTCAATGTTCTCCATCTCTATCGAACACAGCCTAACCTGAGTAGTCACCTGGTGGTGAGGGACAAAAGGATGCCCAAGGAGACATCAAAATAAAGGCACAATGGGATCAGAAACGAGGCCCTTTTTACAAGGGCAGACAATGATCAATATCCTTTGAAAGGGCCTGACGTAATCCAATGCTAAGCTTTGTGGGTGGCTGCTTCTTGGTAAGAACACCTTTTGTCCCGTCTGTCCTTGGCCAACTTCTTCAGGATGAATAGCTGCTTGTTTCTTTGCCCATCAAGCTTGATCACTCAAGTTCTGCACTCTTCAGTCCTATCATAAGGATGTGCTGTAAAATGTATTATACCGCTTCTCATGTTATACCACCCTGGATAGGGCAACTACTCCCAATAGTTATTACCTCACTTCTATATCACTAAGAAATATGCTGTAATAGTGATAAGATCAATATAAACAGCACAGAGTGCATGAGGTAGGTAAATTGGTTAAAAAAAACATTTTGTGACAAAGACTACAGCAGTGTCCTTTTTCAATGATGGACCACCAACAGCTAGAATAAAGAATCAATATGAGACTTGCATGCTTTGTATCTTTGCCTGAAAATGCCTCCCACTTCCAAATCAGTCCAGTCCATATAATCATTAAGACTTATATCAAAATAAAAACATCTTTAAGTACATGCTACTCTTGCAAACTTGATGATCTCTTTTTATTTCATTACAATATTATAAACGAAAAAGCATTCAGGAGTCAGCACTTTTCCCCTCTCGAACTCGTGATGCTTTTGTTTTCCAGGAATAAGAGATTAGTGCATCCGTAATCAATCGCAGGCCTATGCCAACTGGGTAACCAAGTTGCCAACATTGGACTGGTGTAAAAGGGGGGGGGGGGGGGATATGAAGCATTCACAGGCATGTGATAGCAGAGACATACTCTCTTTATTTTTGTCCCTAACTGATAACTCTCTCAATATCCAGCACAGCAAAGCCTGTCTTCATTCCTACCAAGTTTATGGTGGTCACTTTGACAGGCTTATAAATCTCTGTTAACTGTCCATCAACCATTAACCCAATGTGCCTGTGTCCTTTCCCTGTGCTTTCTTTGCTTAAAATATGTGTTGTCTCAAGTTCCCAACAATGCTTTCACATGGAAAACCACACTGTTCATGCATGCACATAAATCTGTAACATTAATGCATCCTTCTGTGGCACACATTTCCTCACAATAGCTTCTCAAACCTGGCTCTATTGGCCAATTCATGTCACATGAACAGTTGCATGCTGGGCTCAGCAGTCTGGTACATACAAGCCGTACATGTAAAGTGTGTGAAACGAGAACTTCCTGAGGGAAAGCCAAGGTCATAATCCATCAGCAGTTCTAGAGCAGGTCTTCAAAAAGATACTGTTAACAGTTACTTAACACCTTTCCTCTCAATCAACTCATTCATCGTAAATCAGCTTTTCCCTCTTCCAAATTACACGTGTTGGAATGACTAAATCCCATAACTGACATACACACATATACCCAATGCAAATACCGACTTTGTCTCAAGCAAATTGCTAACATACATTATACAAACATGTCTGTTAGTTTTTTGGTTCTTTTTTAAAATCAGTATTTACTACCAAGACTCTGAATTTTGATCGGGAAAATGATCTGCAGAGAAATCACAATTTCCCTCTTGTACATCAAAGAAAAGATATGTGCTTCCTACCTAACATTCCTGAGAGAATTTACCATGTATATCAATGTCATCAAAAACATACAGAACACAGTTGTACATCTAGAATAATAGTGTTCATATTGGCAAAGGGTGACGAAATTGGTGACACTACACGTGTATATTGCTACTGTTGTCCATTTACAGACCTAAAGATATTGTAAAAGTTACCAGTAGTGCATTTTCAATCTTATATTTTCATATATTCTACTGTTCTCTGGTACAGCTGTAGTACTTCAGTCTCTCTTGAAACCCTATACACACAGCTTATGCATTCTTTGTCGCTTACTTGCATAACAATGGCGTCATGCTTTCGTAAAATGCACACAGGGCATTGTACTCTGCTGGCATCAGTGCGTTTCGGGACTGTGCCCTTGTGAGCCTATTCAATTTTTACGTCCGGTTAGCAAATTCAACGATCCTTTCATATGCCTTATTCAAACAACTGTATTCTTTTTTTATTGATGCTAAAATGTGCCAGTGTCGCAATGTCTCCACGGATGATATATCATCATACGGAATCTCACACCCACAATGGAAGTGGAAGGATATGGTAAGGTTCAGAACCAGCTCAATGAAATGAGAGTTCATGAAATGACTTTTGATGCTGTGACTCTTTTGCGCATGGTATAACTGTAAAAAAAAGACTAATGGAGAAGGTACAAAGTAGAAGTGAATTTCCACTTTCATGAAGGATATGAACACTGAGAAAGAATGAGGATGTGTTAAACAGACATTTCAAGTTTCTGAAGTGCATATCTACTGCACAGTTCTCTGAGTTGAAATTATACATGTGTCTTGAAACTGATGTATGTACCTATGTATCCAAAGTCATGTATGTCAAGGGCTTGCAAATTGTTAATGACTTGATCATGTGAGCATTCAGACAACTTGAAACAAGTGCCTTACTTATACATGCAGCAGTTTACCTACCTCCTCTATAAAATACTTTAAGAGGGAAGATTTATCCCCTCAAAAAACTAGTAATCCATTTCAAAAGGTATACTAGACATTCTTGTTCATACATCGTATCATCAAACCCTCACGCCATCAAGGTTACTTGTACTCATCTAACACTAAGCTGCATCTATTGTTACTTGAAGCATTGTCGACAAGAGCCAGTGTCTGTCACAGCCCTGGCTCCCATGCTCCGTTGAAGGCTCAGCCCTCCAGGAGATTTAGACCTGTCAGGTTCAATAATCATTGTATCATCGTAAGACCTGCGCACAAATTGTGGGACCTTAATCCCCTTCGTCTGGGCGTTAATGCCTGTGTTTCTTTGAGTTGCATTAAAATGGGCTAATTTTAGTGGAACTGCTCATTTTCTCTTTCAAGGTTGCTGAGTTCACTCTGGGGTTAATGAGTGTGAACAGATAGATTGTCAAGGAAATTACAAAAATGTTCCTGGTGAATAATTTAGTCTACGATATTTTGCAAAAAAACAACAACACAACAACAACTAAAAAGAGATCATGCAGTAAAAGCCTGCAACTTTTGCAACACTATAGTACCAATTAGTGTAGATGTCCAAATTTATATGTGCAGGTTTACAATACTCGCATATCTGAATAATCTTAATAAAAGACAAGGCCCGGCTAGACATTATTTTTGCAATTTGTAGTTCCCTCTTACAAATTGTTTTCTTATGCACATTCACAGGTTGGTTAAAGCAAGCAAAATGATGAGAAAAGATTACATTATCTCAGGAGCACATACAGTGTACACTATGCACACATCTTTCTCATAGTCAAACCTCCAGGGATGAAAGAAAGGTGATATAAAAAAAACTATGCTGCATGCATCCTGATTATTATGAAAAAGAAGAGAATTCAACCTAAAATCATATTAAATACATTGTCATTCCTTCTCCAGTTTCCCTTTAGTGTATAATAACAAAAACCCGCTGATAATGCCATTATGCTTATGATAATGCTCCAATGTATATTACCATGTACCAGGTACATAGATATATTCTACATAAAAATTTTGAAGAAATTCTTTATCATCTGTTTTTCCTAATTTCAGCTCGGGTATACATTCATTTTGTATTAAATTTCTCATCAAAATTCAAAATATTTAAATTTGCCGGATTATTCTTCAATAAAAAGTGTCTAGTGTATAATCTGTTTCAAATTTGTATAATGTCATCATACCATTGTAACTTCTGATGCTATAACCCAAGCATCATATTGTACTATTCTTCTTTTTTCATGTTGCTAGAGCAATCCCCTCTTAGCTCTTTCACATTCAAGAAAGCCAACTGTTCATAACTTGTCAATTAGCTCTACATCTATTGTATAAACTCTTAAGGATAGTTGATAGAAACTAACATTACTCTTATGCAAATGCTTTGCAAATTAATTTTACAAATATTAACAAATACATAGTACCTGTTACCACTGTAGTCAGAAGTAAAGTAATAATTTCCTCCAAAGAATTTTCTCTTACAAGTATGAATAAAGAGAAGGAGAGAAGTAAAAATATATATGTTGTATATATATTCTATGCATATATAGTAATATAACATCCCTGTGAGGCAGTTAGATTAATTATTATCTGAATTTCTCATTTTTCTGAAAAAGCTATGCCATATTGACTTTATACAGCTGTTGCAAAAGAAGCTGAAAACAATATTCAAACAGTGTCTTCAAATAGAACAAAGAAGTACCAGTACATGTAGGCCTATCAAAATAATGCTTGAGATATACAAAAGTGTACATATATAAAATTTGTACAAATCATTACAGGCAGATATAAAAATACAAACAGGTTACTGTCTTACTGGCTACACAGATCCTGAAAATTTAGGCCTACAGAAAATACGGGAAAAACAAAATCATTTCAAGGTATATTAAAACCAGCAGGCATATATATATATATATATATATATATATATAATAGGCCTATATATTTTTTGGGTTTTTTTTTTTTTTTTTTTGGTTAGGTAGATAGAGTCCTGATAGACCAAGGTAGTGAGAAGATATACAATGTAGGCCTACATTCAGAAGGAAGAAAGCCAGACACAAAGAGACAGACAAAACTGAAACATAAATAGAATCAGTGGGGAAATAAGCAACTGAAGTTGTTTTCTTTCACCATTATTGAATAATAAATTAGGTATATCTTACAATAGAATTTGAGCTGCATATCCCTGATCATACTTAAACTGACAAATCATATAATTTTCGAAAATACGTAACATCAACAAACTGATCAATACGCCAGTATCTAAGTTGATCTAATACATGAAGACAGGCTTGTTAAGTCAGTGTTAAAATACCACGCCTTTCTTTGTAATCACCGTTGTTACTGCAAGAAACAAAATAATTGAAAACAAATATCACAAATAATAAAGTGAGTATGAGAGGAGAACAATAACACTAACAGAAACAACAGAAGTGGAAACATGCCGGGTAGGCAAACCACGACGGGTGAATGAGCTGAGTACGGGAATAGAAGAATGCAATCGCGATGGTTTCGGTGCGGCCGCAAGTTTTCACGCCGCCGCACATGCTGTGGTAGAACAGGTTCAACAAACCTACGCTGATCGTATGTCGTGTGATGATCAAATATATACACAATATTTTGTCACTTACCACGACCCGACCTGCCAACAAAACGGAGGTCATTGAATCGAGCCACTTGGTTCTTCATGACCGCTGTGTTGTTTTTCAATTCGGCGCAATAATTCTCGTCATTTCCCGCTGCGATGGTAACCAATGTCCCGTCTTTCGTTTCACCCAAAGACACAACTTTGAAAGCCACGGGTAGGCTCTTATTGCACCGCCAGTGCGACGGCAGGACAGAGCACGCGAAATTTGGGCTCTCAGTCTTGATCAGTTCGCCGTCATACTCCGATAAAGCGTCCACAAGAGACCGCTCTGCTCCTTTGAACATGGACTTGTTCCTTTGGCCCCCTTCGGCCATCTTGTAATGGTTGGTATGGATGTTGTTCCTCCGTACTTGGTCCTTGGATAACGAGTTGGCCAAGGGAGCGGCAGACGAGAGGAGATGATCAACTTCAGTAATATGCATTGAGGCGGAGTGGGGTTTCTACCACGCGAGTGGTGGTTGGTTCCAAGATAAAAGGGCGGGAAAACAATTTGAGAAGAGAGCGACTTCTCGTCGGAAGCCCCGACTGGGCCAGGCGATGCTCAATGGGTACAGAAACCACACCTCAAAACCGCAAAGCGGTGGCAAAGTTCCACACGTTTTGGTAGAGGAGAACGTTGTTGAAAAGGCCCGAGCAAAGCACTTCGAATGTACTCGCGAGCACTGGAGAGATCAAAAATAAAACAGTTAATTGCAACGAGAACGCGGCTTCACTAGTTGTGGCAAGTGAGGCACCGATTTGTGGTTACTAGTTCACGCGCTTCCCCAAAAATTTACACGAAGAATGAGGGGTAGGAGGCGATATGCGAAGATTTATAAAAGCCAGCAAAATACGAGGACATCAGAAAACTGGCCAGCATATACTGCCGCTGGGGCTAGGAGAGAGACAGTACGATGGATAGCTATCGGTACGTCGCGAGCATGAAAACACGATTTGCTACGAGGCGCTGCGATCAAAGTGAATACATGCATGTCGTGAACATGTGGAGGAGAGACAGAGGGATCGTTGTTTTGAATAAATGAGTCACACGCGTGAATGTGAATGAACTCTCACACACAGCACGCAATAGCACGCAGTGGGCGGAGCTTAAAGTAGGCCGCGCCCTCCGCTCTTCCGCGAAACGGCCAATGTATGACGTCGTCAGCGAATAATTTTTATGAATGACCAGTCGGCTACAACTCAGTATAAATAGTGCTGCCGTAGAGTGCACAAAGGCTACAGCAAGCACACATTATTTGCGGTTCGCCATTATTTGTGACACATTTAAAGTAATTGTTGCAGTTGAATACCTAGTCCTCGCCAAGACAATCAAACAACCTGGATACACGATGAACAGGAATCGACCAAACATTGGTAGACCGATATAAAGCTGTAGATCTACACAGGACATTTTTCAAAAAATATAGGCCTACTACAACGTAAAACAAAACATAAGACACATTTATGTGCCCTATCAATATGCCTAAAATGCCATGAAATGCTGCTCCAAATATCATCAAGCACATTAATCTCGTTCGGTCTGAATGCTTTACTTATAAACACAATATACTGTGGAATTCAAGTAGATCCTACTCCGTTATGCATATCATTTTTTTTTTAATGAGGCGACTGCAAACTACAAGCCTTGCATTTTTGCTGTCCCTTCCATTCCAACAACTTTGATTCGGTATTTATCGTACAAATGTATTTCAGTTCACAGTATATTCCTTGATTACGTTGTTGTACTGATTTTGTGTCATTAGAACATATTCAATGCTTTATTGCAATTGCATTTTCGATGGAAATGAAATAAACGAAATGAAAAGAAATTATTGCATTTTCGTTGGAAATGAAATGAACGAAATGAAAAGATATTACACAAGTTTCCTGTGGCTTTTCTTCCTTCCCTCATCTTATAACTTCTGTCTCACTCTTTATCGGCCTTTACAAGACAAGCAATCTGTACTGATGTTGCTGTTGTTGTTGTTGTTGTTGTTGTTTACATCATGCGACACGATAATCTAATTTGAGAAATGCCTTGATGAACATATCCATATCTCCAATAACTTTAAACAAGACGAGTCTTCTTTATCCTCACCATTCCATACGTGTTATTCATAAGGCAATCGGAATTGAAGTGTGGCTATGGTTATAGTCGAATACTGATTTTCCGTCTGATAATTGTATGAGAATGATGAGGAATTCGAAAATTCAGCTCCACATCACCCCTCTGTCTATTGCTTGCTCCCTTTTCTTTTCGATTTCCATCATCGAACTCTTCGCGATACATACTTCCCTCACTATGATTACTCATTACACTTTATGTCTGTTCAGCCTTTTTCATTCTTATAACGAATGCAGAATTCAATAGCATGTCCTCTTATCCCATTTTCTTGTTTGTTTGTTTTTTTCTCTCAGATTAGTTTCATGGTTGTCAAGGTGAATGAAACTCTCTGAGATTTCCTTCAGGGAGGAAACTTGAAGGCTGATAAGATCCTTGCTCTCAGAGAGCAGAAATGAAAAGAAGGGAAAAAAATAAAATTTTGTAATTTTTAGTTCACCCTCTCAAATTCCATCCCAAACGAGATATTTTGAGTCGTCTAATCGGGTAGCGGATGAGAGGTGGTCATGTGACACTCTATTCATGGATGTTGAGTAATGCCAAGCGTGTTTCCAGACTCTAGAAGTAACCGCGGCATACAGGCTTGCTGAATTTTCGGCAGGGTGAAAGAGAATACTGCCATCCAACTTCTGTCGTAAACCTCATACCGATAACTAAATATGATTTCACCAAATCTTGGAAGTTTTATCTATTCATTTTCAATCATTCATGTAATCATCAATTTGATTATATTTATTCTTCAAATATGGCTATACCAACTGCCGGAATGAAGGTGGTCTTCCATGAAGCCCTGTTCAGCAAATGCAAACACAATGAAAGAAGAGAAATCTATAATAAAAAAAGATAATAACAAAGATTATGATTTTAATATCACTGATTAGACAGAATAAGGACAAAATAATAGCAATTGTGATAATGATGACGATAATATAATAAGAATAGTAATTAAATAATACTAATGATATTTATGATATACTATAATAATACTACTACTACTACTGCTAATAATAATGATAATAATAATAATGATAATAGTAATTGCAATAATGATAACAACGGTTCAATAACAATTAATAGTGTCCTGTGCTACAACATTGACATCTTATTTTATGTTTGTATTTCTTCTCTACTATATAAGTACTGTTTGGACAATGTGCTTTTATCATAACAGCTAATAATGCTTTTGCTATACAATATATATGTTATACATATAGATACATGTAAATTTTGGATAAAAGCATTATTTGCATATTGTTTATCGAGTGGTCCACGTGTTACGAACTCTGCTTGTTAGTGGGTCACTCTTTTCAATCGCTTTATTTGCTTCTTAATGTAATTCTTACCAAATATGCGTTGTTTCTCTTATGCTATATTTACAGTCATTTATCATCTTACTATACTTCACAACTTGTACGTCTTTACTTTTTTTCGTGTATACTTTTTTCTATATATCTCTTTTTATTTCTATGGAAATCAAGTACCTTGTAATTTAATTTGTTAAATGGTAATTAAAATGATAACGATAATATCAGTGACAACAATGATCTAATGATAATCCTAATCAAAACTGAAATGACGAAGATTATAGTGATATGAATAAAGTGACACATTCTCTGTAATTTCTCATTATAGTATAAACAGTGTAGTGTTTTTTTATCAAGTTTCAAATTGACCAGATGAAAAGCCATGATATTGTGTGATGATACTATTAATTCCCAATTAATACTTTATTAATGCCATACACTTTTAATGAGTGAGGGGCTAGTGTCGATGTAAGGCCATTGCAGTGCAGTATGGGCCCTCGGACACCAGGCGAGAACGGGATCAGAGACGACGAAGCGCGAAGGCGAGTGTGAGACCGCGGTATTGTCTAGGGACGTTCACGAGGAGTTACTGGCAGACCAATGGGTTTCCCGACGTGCACGATCATTATGAAGAATACACATAATAATAATAATAATAATAATAATAATAATAATAATAATAATAATAATAATAATAATAATAATAATAATAATAATAATAATAATATCATTATATATATGTATATATATATATATATATATATATATATATATATATACATACATACTATCTTTTTACTCTTGTAGTGGGGGGGGGGGGGTGTTCAGCGAACCAAGTTAATCATATAGTACACAGCCCTGTCTGGCATAATAAAACTTGAAAAACTAGGAGAACATTATATAAGATACGAAAGAGCGACATATAAATCCGTCTGTATCTAAAGAACTGTACGTATAACGCCACACATAATTGGTACAAGAGTGTCCTGCAAGGTTTCATACCTGCCTGTTGATTTGTGATCATTTGTATGTAGACCTACGTAGTCATAATCGCATAATATAAACTCCATGCAGCTTGAGGTTGATTTTTCCTTTATGATTATATTACATGGTCCCCCATTTACCAACCCTTCTAAACAGCACAATAATACTCAACCTCGCTCAAGCCATCAAACGGAAACACTAGAAACGCCATTGCCATATCTAATTGTTAAAAACATTTGATTGCAAACTTCACCATCATCAACTAGGGTTGACATTGAATTCAATATGTTGTAGTTCTTTATGTGATTGCATTCAAGCTGACTTTATATTCGGAATATAATGCAGTTCGACAATATGACCTGGGGAGGTTGGCTCTGCTAGAGCACAGATGATAAATACCAAATCGCCATCAGGCGACCAGCTGCATCAAACGGAAGGCAACCTGCGATGTGCCCGCTACCATCCGTATAATATTTGTTGTGACCACGGTGTCATACTATGCGCTTGACTCTTTTTTTTTTTTTTAGCGGAATTACGGAAACTGACAAAGTTGCAGATGATACACGTTGTGCCTCATTGTACTGTGATGATTCATGCGCTGGAGATGTGCACGAATTTCCGAATTCCGTCTGGAATTTCAAGGTCTTTAAATACTCACTACAGACCCACGCACTTCACCTGAATGATGTTGGCTACGCAAAAAGTGACAAATAAGGGTCACAACTAACATGTCTTGATAGTTTCAGGTGTAACGGCATAATTGACATTTCAGGTGTTGCGGGAGAAATGATTACTATTCCTTTCAGTTGTTTGACCCTTTTGATCGGCAATATCACATTCAAAACGCATTTTCGTTGATAAAAGAAGATGCTCAACGAAGATGGGTGTGTCAGATGACAACAATGGGAACTGGTGATAATACATATTATCTCCGTTTACATAATGTTCGCGTGTAAACTTAATGTAAAAAAAAACACACACACACGATAGACTTCGAGTTGAAGTGTTTTACTGATCAATGTCAACTAATCGAACACATTTGTTGATTACCGTCATTCTTTACGGTAACCATTTCAAAACAGTCTGAAATGGACCCCAAAGTTAATCACTTCAGTTCATATCAACTATAATTACATCGGTCGTGTAATCAGCACAACAGACATTAAAATAACTTTCTAAAATTCAGTCAGTGATGGGTCATGATCCTCTTCAAAATGGGAACTTCAAGATTAGTGCTGCTTTTATCCAAGGCTGAAGGTTGATTGAAGGTGTGGATAATTTAGTCAATGAAATTATTTGAGTGAATGCGTTCATTCTTTTTTTTTTCTCTCTTTTTTGACAGACAGATTGATAGATAGATATGATGGTCTTTATTTAAATCACATGCAGGGTTGACTTGTACATGAGGTTACCTAAGTTATCACTGAAACATACTGAAACATATTCTAACTAACATGATTGCATCTGATCAATAAGAAAAACAAGTATGGACAGCAAGGCCACTGGACTGTAAAAAAGTACAGTAATCATTAATGAAACTGCATTAACTTTGCGTGAAACGGTAGAAAGTAAGTTTACCAACGTAATAAATTTGTATGATAAAACAATTTCACATCATTTTCATTCCATTTAATCTATTAAGTTTCCACGCAAATCATACAGTGTTGTATTTACAGCATCCATCCATGACAATGTAAAGTAACTCATCATGATAATGATGATAATGATAATATGAAATATTCAACACATAAGTTCAGTATTTACAACAACAACAAAATTACATGACATAAAATCAATTGAGATCATTCTCAAGTATATTACATTCATGACGGATAAATGACATTGTGCGTGGTGGGAACCTACATAGAAGCAGATGCTTGTGAGAGTACTTGTAGTAGGTTCCCCGAAAGAAAGTCAATCACAGGCTGTCGGCACTATCCTTGATTCTGGAGTTGTATCTATTTTTATCCAGAAGATATTAGATTTAAATGGTTGTAAAAGTGTCCGATAGTGAACATTCAAATCCCACAGAATGACAATGGCATGATATTCAGCAAACAATCATGAAAAGAGAAATATGAAGCCATACATTTAACAAAGTGTACCTCCATTTCACAGCTTTCTATACTCCTGGCAGCACGTAATTCCTTAGTCAGCATGGTTGGGTGAATATACACTTAGTTTGAACGATGGACTTGTGCACGCTGACACATCGTTAACGAAACCTGCGAGAGTGAAGAGAAATATATTCGACATGATTAATGTAATGTATTAATGTCAGTTGAAACGGGTTGCGCATATTTCTTGTATTGGTATTCAAATAATTAAGCTTTCTGTAATGTAAAGTACTTTCTCTTGTGATGACCACAGTCTCGAAAATCAGTTTAGGAAGCTGTTTGTTTGGGTGTTTTTTGTCAGTCTATTCAGAATACTGGACTATCGGAATGCTGAGGATATTCACGGTTTAGTGCTTTTTTTAATCTTGTTTTGTTGTCATCGATATTGAATCTATTCAGACGGTAGGCCCTAACCTCGAGGTTAGGAAACCTCGAGGTTTAGCTCTTGCCCCCTAACTACGACGTGTGTCCACACGACGAATCGTAACCTCGAGGTTACGAAACTTCGAGGTTAAGCTTCTGCCCCCCGTAACTACGAGTGGGTCCCACTCGATGTTAAAACCACAAAACCGGAAGTTTAAGCCCACATTGCTAACAAGGCGTCTATTTATTCTTTAGTCCAACCCTGTCGGACTCGCTTACAGGTACTCTTTTTCTCTGTCATGATATGCAGAGATAGCACTGCACTGATGACTTTATGCCTTTATGAAGATATTCGTCGAAAACATTTCTTTTTTAGCGTCGGAGAAGAATATAGAATACAGTAGCGAGTTCGACATGTTCAGTTTCAGAGATCAAGCGCATGGGAAGAAAAGATGATGTTGTTGTGTCGTGCGTCATAGGTTTTTCACGTGTAGTGTATTTGTGGTGTACGTTTGGGAGGTTGACCCGGAAGCAGAGGGAAATTGTGGGGGGGGGGCTGGAGTTTACGGCGAGGTCACTCTTAACTTCGAGTTCGTTGTTTTTTGTGTCCACACGGTGCTTAACTACGAGTGGGGACCCCCCGCGGCTCGTGGTTAGAGCGCTAACCATAAGATTTCTCGTGGCTCGAAACATCGAGCAAACCTCGAGGTTTGCTAACTACGAGTGCGTCTTCACGGTCCCTAACTACAAGCTCTAACCTCGAAGTTTCCTAACTTCGAGGTTAAGGGCTCCCGTCTGAACGTAACTAGTGTTGTTTAATAATAGCTCCATCGTCATTAGGATGCATACAAAAATCAGACATCAGTCCTTGACAATGCGAGATCACGTGTTATCGGCCTTTCCCTCTACCCACCCATGTCTGGCTCTCCCTTTCCCCTCCTTTCTCTTTCTTTCCGTTGATTAGCAATTTATTTGTCAATTTTTACTCATTTCCTGTCTGCCCATCATATCAAAATATATTTGATTTGTTTAAACCACCTGCATGTCTATCTATTCCTCAAAGGTTCAAATATAGATTAACACTCGTGGTCATACAATGTGACTGTCCCTCATTAATGGTGTTTCTGTGTCTTTTGTCTATCTTTCCATCATCAAAATCCTTCAAATTATCACACACACACTCTTCTTATATCATACCTCTGCTTTCTTCACCTTGAATTTTTCTTTTTCCTCTGATTTGTGTCGAGTTTTTATGATTCATGAGGATTCTATCATTTTTTCAGAGTTCGTTCTATACCGTGTTATTGCTATATACGTGACCTTTGTTATGGGGTATAGGGCATACATCCTAGGAAGCGTAACTGAAATCTCATCAAAACACAACTATATTTGGAACCGTTTTATATCCCGCATTTACAGGGTTAGGCATGTGTCGTCAGGAATTCGCAGAAAGAACCCACTCCTTAGTCCCACCTATGCAGTGGGAAGAGCTTCCACATATTTGCGCCTGTGGCGTTGAGTTGGGTGTATATATCATTGAATCAAAGGAAGACTCGAGTGGGAACTGAATGTAACAAATCGCCACGAAGACGTCTGTGGAGAGGGAAAGAAGCACGCGATGGCACACATCCCATTCCGAGTGGTCAACCGTGTTTACCACATCATGTTTATAGGCATAAAAAATAACAAACAAAAACAAAACAATCTTTACTTTTGCGCACACTATTACAATTGTCTGGTGAAATAAAGCTTTGTAAAGGTTAAAAAGGCCGCTTTCAAGTTGGAAATCATTTGAGGTGTTTGCCAAGCGATTACATTACGTTACTGTTATATCATTTTGTTAGTTCAATATTTAGTTACAAATTCCACGAAAATATTAAGATAGGCCATGTTTTGTCAGGTCTCTGAAGATATGTCTCTTTCCTTCTTTCCTTCTTCACATCTTTCCTCATTCCTGCTCTCCTTCCCCCTTCCTTCATTTCTGTAATATTTTGTATCTCTTTCTGTCTTGTTATTCATTCATTGAATTTTATTCAATACATAGATTCCATTTCCAACAAAAATGCAAACGCAATAAGACATTCGAAAACACATAATTACTCACCGTGGTTGGAAAGAATGTATATCCATGTACCCAGTGACCAGGTAATGATACACTGCAAAAAATGCGGTGTTAAAAGTGTAACACCAACCGGGTGTCAAACTGTGGGTGTTAAATTTGGTGTTAAATTGACACAATTTGACACCCTTTGGTGTTAATTTAACACCAACATTCTCTCATTCATTGGGTGTTAGATTCTCGGTGTTAAAATGACACCCAAGTGGTGTTATAGTTTTGTCATGAAAAGGGGGTTTTCACTAATAACACCGTATCGGTGTTAGTTGTCCACCAGAGAAAGTCACGTGTTCGCAGTCCGATGATCTCATTGGTTACACATGCCAATGCCTGAAATTTGTTGCTGTGGCGCGGAGTCGTCAACGTCTGTCATCGCGATAGTCAGATTTTCGATGTCGTCTGGGGCTAAAAATGACATTGAATCTATGATGGTGACTTTGCTAAGTCTGTCAGCGGGGATAAGTATCTTTTAAGGTAATTATTTCCTGTACCAGTTATTTTCTATCATAAACGATGTGCATGATTTTCACGGATTTCATCGCATATTATAGACAACTTTGTCTTTGCACGCACATAATACTATAGTATACTATGTAGCGCAGCATACTAAGTACATGTAGCCTATAGTGTTTGCCATACATAATAGGCCATGACACCAACGCGCTGCATTGAGTCCGAATTTCGCTGAGGGTTCCTTTGTCCAATAATTGCATTTTAAAAATATCATCAAATTTTAAATATAAAAGGTTCCGTGGCATTTTGTATTGTTATTGATGTAGTTTTCTTACCTCTGAGGCTCTGGTGCGGATCTTTGTTAGCGCGCAAATCATTACCCGCTACTGACGTGCACGAAGACGAAGTTCGAACAATGTTTCAAGTGTGTACATGTTCGTAGGTTTGTACATGTTCGTAGGTATACTGGTAGGCCCCTAGGCCTACTATATTTTTTGTAGGGCCTACTGTAACTGTTCTAGGTCCAAACTGTTAGGTTTAAAATTAGTACTAGGTACTAGTAGCAAATATCGCTCTAAAAAGAGCGTAAATACCCGATTAAAGGGGCTGGGTGCAGGGGGTTCTCCCGACCCGATTTTTGTTTATCACAACAGGTTACGTGATGTTTTCAGTAGCTACACGTAGGAACGTAGGGGCCTATATAGGACGCTATTTTTTGCGCGTGGATCTTACGTTAGAATCTACTAACTAGTTTCTAATATGAGTACTACTATTTATGAGTTTGCTAACCGCTTACAAATTTACATTATATAAGAATATGCTCTTATAAAGTTGATGACGTCACATGCATGTAAAACCGGTATTTCCACCGAGTCCATGTTAAGACTCTAGACTCTAGATCTATTAATTGTAAGGTGCGAGTTCAAGGGTAGCGAGAAACAGAATCACAGCCCATATTATTAACTGGCAGTTGTTCTCTGTCTGAGAACTGATCCTAAATTTCACAAATGAGTCAAAATGGAATACATGTATCATCGCTTTTTTTCATGATTCAGGTGAGGGAATATACGTCTACTTTGATGGTAGTATTTGTTGAAATAATCTCTTGAAAAAAAAAAAATCCCTTCTGGAATATGCCTCTTCCCCATACTTATGTTATTGCCACACTTAATGATATTGGCAATAGTGCACTTGAGAATCTTGAAAATGACAGAATTGCAAAAAGACCTTTTATTATTTATCTAAAAAACCTTGAAAATGAGAGTAGATCAATTGCAAAATGGCATTTGATTTTTCCATTTCTCCTCAAATAATATTTGCATAAATGTACACTGCATAAAGATGATGAATACCTGGAAGCAGGATATTATTGCCCCCCCCCCCCTTGGTGGCTAATTAAAACGAACTTGAAATTATGAGCATATCTCAAGTAGGTATATAATAGAATCACCGACTGAATTAATCTGAAGCCACCTGAACAAAACCCTTTGTTTTCTGCAGTTCTGATCAAATCTTTCATGCACACAAGATAAATCTGTTTCATGCACTTGTATACAGTAAATACACTAGTGCAGTTATGTGGATGTTCAGTACTTTGAATCCTAAGCCAGTGCATCACACCTTGCGCACCAGTTTGACACTTTGCGGACTTGTAGCCACTTGATAATTATGTATGTTCATGGTCCTTACACTTGCAGGTTGAACAGTACTTCTCACTCCTTCTCCCAGGCAACGATGCCAAGCTTTTTTGAGCAGTGGCCAGTTTTTGGTGGAAGGTCTTGTCAAGCTAGCAAGAGGAAAGCCTTCAGAAACCACAGTCAAGCTGTTGAGTTTGCTGGGAGAACACATGCGGAAAACTGATGTGGATTCATGAGACTTGGAGCAATCATCAAATAGTGTACCACCAGACCTGGTAGCAGTCAGGGTATGCACAATACTATAGGTTTTGAAAGCCCCTTTTTATGTTCTAGATGTCTATCCATCCAATATCGTTTCTTGTGTATCATGCCGCAAGTTGAAAACAATCATCTGTGAATGAAACTTGTTAAGGCTATGTAAATCCAGGGGGCGTTCCACAAAACTTGTCATTGGTGACAACTGTTATGAGTAGCTGAAATCTTTGCATCTGACAATACATTTTATCAAACGTTTCCCTGGAGTCGATGAGGGTCATGAGGTCAATAATCAAGGGTCAGGAGCCCTTCATTATGAAAAAAAAAATGCAGGAAATATCTTGTGACTTTGATTTTTCAAAGGCAGATGAATGGATTTCACCAAACTCAATTGTAATATAAAAGTTCACAGTCACAAATCAATATGTGATGTAATTTTGTTATTTTGGAGATGCTGATGAAATAAAGAAGAGTTTTTTTTTCTTGTTTTTTTTTTTTTAAGTCACACAACAACCCATGGGTTCATCCTACATGAAGGATCATATGTTTTACTTAATGCTCCCTGATTATGCAGTGCAATTCACTGATAATTTCTGTTGATACAGTACCTGGATACTTTGTTAATGAGTCGTAGAATATATTGTATATAACATGCATTTCTTACAACACAGCATAGAATGTAAGTAACCTGCAAATCCTTCTTGTACTCTATCTGCTTCCACCTGTGAACCAGGGCGCAAGGATTGTGCAAGATTGCTGTGGCTTTGGCTATAGACTACCTTATCCGATTTCAAAAGGTAAGTCTACATGACTATAAGGTTTGTTCAAGTATGATGCGACAAACCCCCTGACATTTTTAGTGTTCAGATATGGTGCGCCGAACCACGCCACTTTCATTATGTTAATGAATGCACATGACTCAAAAAAAAAAGATAAAGATAAACTCATGACATTGTATCTTCACTTACTTTTGAGCTTGATTGCACCATAACTTCTTGCCACTGTGTGGCAAAATATATTCCTCTTGCCTCAGTGTTTTTGTTTTGTTTTGTTGCATTTTGATCTGTTTATTTGTTTGTTTTTTACCATCTCATATCGCATTGATTTGTGCACTAAAATGTTGCCGGAGTTTGACTCATCATATCTGAACAAGCCTTTATGAGTCATTTTGGACAGGCAATTAGAACTCACAGTACTTTGGTGTTCTGAAAATGAAATTGATTTTTACGAGTTTAATTGATTTTGCATTTTCTACTTTCTATGATCTGTTTTTGTATTAGAAAAGAAATTAGAGGTCAAGGGAAATTTTCTGGGTTTTTTGTGTTGTTGGACTATGTAATTTATTAAGATCACTTGCTTTTCAATGTTTCACAGGTTAACTTTTTTTTTTGGATGTTGTGAATTTTTTGCGCACTTGCCTTTATCAGGGTTATGTCCTGATGTCGACGAGAACTTTACTCGTGAATGCTTCAAAGTCGATCCTTGAACTTTAAAGATTGTCTTCCCCATATGTAGGCTAAAATTTTGAAGTTGCTTTTTGATCAGTCACGAATAAGAGAAAAGTGATAAATTTCAAAGCTTCTTTAAGAAAAAATGAGTATAAGTGAGTTTTAATTGTGAAATTATAGTGATCTTTAAGTAAAATGGAATAAGATCCATTTATTATCCTCTGCCAAGAAGTGGTGCCTTAATTGTTATGGTTTTGAGTAGTCCATCCCTCCGTGTGTGTGATAGCTTGAAATCTGTTAAAATAATCATAAATGTGAATAAAATGTGTTAAGCCTATGTATGACTGAGTCTATCAAATTGGATTATGGAATCGAAATAAAGGTCACAGTCAAATTTGTCTAGTTTTTATTGTAATAGATTCATACAATGTCTGTTTGTTTTTCATTGTTTCCTTACATTTTCAGCCTGATGCTAGTTTTGATCACCACTTGAAGAGGGAAAGCAGAAGAAGATGCAGCTCTTGATGCAGCTTGCTTGCTTGAAGATCAGAAGATGCAGCTTGCTTGACAGAGGACCGTGAGGACGTCAGAAGGATAACATACATGTGTACCAATATTACTTCATTGTTGACCACTTGGTACTACCCTGCCCTGGTGATATCATTCAGAGTGCCTTCGACACATTGTTCAAAGCACATTAAATATGTGTTTTGTCTACGGTATGCAAAACCTCTCATCAACCTTTGGACATTTGGAATTACCCCGAGCTCGTGAACCGAGATCTAAACTTTCAAATAGATAATGAAGTGATGCATTCTTTAGGAGTTCCCACTGAAACTGCTTTTTTTTCACTGTTTGCCTTACGAACATGGACTGAGTGATGGACAAACAATAAATTTCGCCCAGGGGGCCTGTGTACGGACATAATTTGATTCGTTCAATGGTTTTAGAAGACACTTGAAGAATCATCATTGTGACAATGAAACTGTGAAGATACTCCAAGTCCAGTTCTATGGAGGAACCGAGATAGAGACTGATGATATACAGTTGATGAAGCAGTACTCTCCATTAGTCGATGACAGTTTTTGATGAGGAGGTGATTACCTTTAGTCCAGGGGACATTGAACAACGACCTTGTAATTTTTACATGTCCTAGTTTACATGTGTCAGTATGGAGTAATGCATTACCATGGTAACATCAAATTTTCATAAAGATTACAAATACAGAACGTGGATCAAGCTACTCAGTTTTAAATCAATTCTGTTGAAATTCGATTGTCCAGAAATCTGTTGCCATGGCAATTGCAGTTTTTAAACAAATCATACAAAATTGTGTGGATCACGCTGCTCTCTTAGTTTCTTTTTTTTTAGCATTTAAATTTGAATTTGATACATATGGTCACTATGATAATATGTTATCGTGCAAGACACTTTTTGTGGGGGTCATAAATCCGTTTCCATGGCAACAGCATCTTCATACAAATCATCCACAAGTACGATGTGGATTCAGCTAACTTCCTCAGATTTTGAGCATTTGACTTTAAATTTGGCACATGTGACCACTGTATTATGTACCTGTGCAAATTTTATTTTTCGTCATTGTCAAATAGTATGTTGTCAAGTTAATGGTATTTTGTAATGAGAATCGTATAAACTACAAGTGGATTGAGCTTACTCTCCCAATTTTTAGCAATAACCTTGAGATATGACACCTATATATTGTGACAAGATTAATTTAGATGTACAAAACACTTTTCTCGTCAATGTTAAACAATGCATTGCCATGCTAACTTATTTTTTTTTTAATACAAAGCAATCGAAGATATTGTGATTGACTCATAACTCCCTCATGTTTTAGGCATTTGACTTGAAATTTGGCACGTGACCACTGTAGTGCGCTAATGTGCAAATGTCATCTTTTGTATCGGTCAAAGAAAGTGTTATCATGGCAGTGACATTTTCAAATTAAAAACTTACACAACAGTTGATTATGCAATCTCCCTCAGTTTCTGAGCATCTGGCCTGAAATATTGCACAGAGTGCTAATGTAATGGCAACCATCTTTTAAAATGAAAATCAAACAAAAAATACTGTGAATTGGGTGAGCTCCCTCAGTTTTCTAGCATTTGACTTGAGGTTTTGCTCATGTAACCAGTTTAATCTTAAAATGAGTCGCACACTGATCTCACTGTTGAGTAATCTTGCTATGGTAACAACTTTTGTTACATTGTACTTTTTTTTTTCAACAAAAGGCATACAAGAATATCATGAATTGAGCTAACTCTCTAAGTTTTAGGTGGGGGTATCAATTACATCCAGTTCGAGTTGAAAATATTGGCCCAAGAAGGCCTTATGTGTGTCATTTGAATATTTAAATGATCCGAATTTCACATGCTTGTATCGTCACTTGCAATAGCATTGATCAAAAGAAAGAGTATAATTTTTTTTTATGTTAACATTTTACAACCAGACTGGATGATCTATGTAGAATATTTGAATTATACAGCTGAGTAGGCAATTCAATTTGAACATTTGAATGATAGAGCCAAGAAGATATAATACTAGTATCAATTTCATTTGAAAATTCAACTTGATAGTGCCAAGAAGGCCAAAGGTATTCAGAGTGAGTATTTAAATTTGATATTTTAGCCTACAATAGCTGTAATGTATCTCATTTGCATAGATAATCAAAGAACCAACTGACAGGGTCAAAGGTATTCCATTCTGATACTTATATTGTAGAGATGAGGCTTTCATTACATGTAATAGAATTATTGTGTTTTGTTGTGACAGACAGAATTTATTAAATATTTTGATCAACCTAGTAGCACGTGACTGTCTTTCACCTACTTACATTACTGTGTTATTTTGTGCGATTGAATGTGGAGAGTGTGAAATGATGTCGAGGCATCGACACTTCAAATTGTTAATAAGTTGGCATCACTTGGAATTTATTTCTCACTCTGAAGCGTTGAATCAACACTTCTGTGGTGTCAAATAAACACCAAATAATGCAAACTTATAACACTTTGAAGTGTTAGAATAACACCATGACAGGTGTTGGGGTATAGATTCTAACAACAAATAGTGTTGAAGTTACACCGTCATTGGTGTTAAAGGGTGTCAAAAGAACACCAAAGTGGTGTCAACTTATCAATAATGTAAGCAACACCAAAGCTGGTGTTGGTATATTTTAACACCACGGGTGTTGAACTTACACCATAACTGGTGTTGGGATGTCAAATGAACACCATTATGGTGTCAACTTCTTAACACTCTCTTAAGTGTTGAAAAAACACCGAGGCTGGTGTTGGTATATTTTTACACCCTTTAACACCCATGGGTGTTGGATATTTTAACACCAGAGACGGTGTTACTTCAACACCAGATGGTGTGGTCCTTTATTGAAGTTCGGCCGGTGTTAGATTCAACACCAGTGGTGTTAAATCTAACACCACTGTTTTTGCAGTGTAGTCTGTAAAGCGCCGCTTGAGATTAAATATATACTTAACAAGTGTGAAATGCGCTATATAAAAACGACTATTATTATTATACCAAATCAGTGCGACATTGTCATCAAGGAAAATACCGTGAACTGAAATACAAAAGATGTGACTTTTACGACAAATACCGAGGCAAAATTCTTGAAAATGGAAGCGAATGCTAAATAGCAGGGTCTGTAGTTGGCCGTATCCTCATAACCAATAACTGATTATCATATCATGTAACAACAAAAAACAACAACATAAATTAACAGAATTATTGCTCGAGCTAAAGATAGTAAAGCAAATATTGTTAGAGCAAAGATGATACCTGAAGGATATCTTATAAAAACATTCAATCTAAATGGGACAGAGTTAAAGATTGTACTGTAAAAGCGCATTCGTGTGATTACACATGACTTACAGATTGAGATAGAAAAGAAAAATACAGGAGAATATCATGAGAAGAAAACAATGAAATATTTCAAATTGGGGATGATGCAGGAGAAATCGTCACGATACACCTCATACATCCCATCCGGCCACAGGTGGGAACTTTATTGAATTTTATTCTGGATTACGCGTAACAAAGTATGATAGCTTGAACCTCACCAGTTCGGTATAGTCTAATTCTATGAATTACCTTTTTTAAACCACGACAAAGACATGATTTTTGTGACGTATCTCCATCAGCTGACTGTGTCTCCTCATCTCTATTGCACCAAGTATGTGCCTGTGTCTGTCTGGTGTTTTTTTTTTTTTTGGGTGTGTGTGTGTGTGTGTGTGTGTGTGTGTGTGTGTGTGTGTGTGTGTGTGTGTGTGTGTGTTTGTGTGAGTGATTGTATGTGGGTGTGTGCGTATGTGTGTGGAGCTTGTATTTGTTTGCGTTTGCAATGGAAATTACAGAGTTGAAAAAAAAGCGTAACAATTAATCAGGAAAACTGATGGGCGTGAAAGCATTAGTCGTATCGGAAATTGATTAATGGAAGGAAATCCGCGAAATATTTTTCAAGGTGACTGGCACGTCAAGAAGCATTACATTGTTTTTTGCCACCAATTTACGAATGGACGTGTTCTGACAGAGTTGTTGTATTCGGGCTGCCGGACCTTAAAGGCATTATTTACCATTTGCAGATGATACAAAAATAAAGCTTTTATATAGTGCTTCAAAATAGTTCTAAAATGTGAGTTAGGGATAGAAACAACCAATATAAAAATGTTCATCAGTATAATCAATGTTAAGTATTGTCAAACATACAGAATGCATGCAATACTACCAATAAATTTTTTTCAAGATAAACCGTCTCCAGTTATGGTTTATTGAGAAAAACTGAAACATTTCCGTATATTTTAGGCTTCATTGCGAAGTTCTTATATGGTATAGGATGTTTTGTTATACAACTGACCCACACATATGCTTCAAATTTGATAACTCGAACACTTTTTAAACCAGTGCTCCCAATGATGAACAGAAGGGAACCTCCACAACACGTTCAAGTTAAGATCTTTACAAAAGAGTCAAGATAAACTGAAGTATACACACCTCCGACTTTTTATGATTAAGGCTACCTGCCCATACGTACCTAATTGAGTAAGTTTGATTTTACATTGTGGTCAGTCATGGTTGAGCAGGCCTACATATAATAATGCATTGTCGTCGTATATTGTCATCGTAGATTCCTGACGAAGGGTAAAGCCCAAAAGGTCAATAAAGGGGTTTGCAACACGTACAGCAACGTCCCCGGTGTAAATTTTTTTGTCACTCCATATATATATATATATATATATATATATATATATATATATATATATATATATAATGTATTTATATTTAGATTAAAATTTAAAACAATTATGTCTATAGCGGTTTCCCAAGGGAGACGAAAAAACAAACATATTACAAACTGGCCGTTATAGGCAGGGTCTCTAACATGGCTTTTCTTTCGGAGAGTTTTTTTTTCTTTTTTTTTTCTTTTAGTGGCTGTATACGGTAGATGGCAGTTATAGACAGGTAGCCGCTAAGGCAGATTCGCTGCACGATTCTTTATTCAGTATTCATTTTCCCGATCATCCTTTTCCTGAATGGCGATTACCTATAACAGAAGGCATCTGGCACAATAACACACATAACGATAACACAGTTCTGAGTGTATTCCCAATACAAGTGTGCCTGCTGACAGTTTTACGCTGTATAGTATCGTATGTTGTCAAAGTTATATACAGTCATATTGCAATATCTCTGACGTCAAAACAATCTAACGACGTGAAAGGTTGGTGGAGTGAATGTATACTGTATCAAAACCTGTTGATAACCAGTGTGAGCAAACGTCACAAGATATGTGATCTATAATAAGAGTTTGTATGAGAGGTCCAACACGACGCTGCAGGTTTGCAAAAAAAGAAAAGAAAAAAAAAGAGGAAATGCGTTCAAAATTTGTACTATACATACCCATCAAGATTGAAGATTATGTGATAATAAGACTAACAGGAATCAGAGAATGTCAGCTTGCCTCTGCATTTACGATACGCTGCGTAGTCACTTTATATTTAAGATTTCTCTGCCCATTATACATGATTGAATTTTTCTTTGGGGGGGGTGGTACACGTTTCTCTGTCCATTATATGGTTGTTGTTTTTTTTTGTACCTTATTACTAATGGTTTTGAGGGGAATACATCTTACAAGCTCTGCTTTAAAAGAGAATATCAACATTTCAACATTATGCAGTAAGTTATATAGCATGTATTTATAGTCTTCTCAATTTATTGTGATTATATCATATTTCGATGCAGGTAAAATATGTATATTGCTCTTTTTATGCTATATTTTGTACACTGACATTCTTTGTTGAAAATGAAAAGAATTGAAAAAAAAAACCTTATGATCCATAATCTCCATTCACTAAGCGTCATGAGAATGTATTGAACGGTTATGGGGTCATAATGTAAATTTGATTTCAAAGTACTTTTGTACGATAAAGAGATAACAAAACGAATTCATGTGCTCCCTATGATATTGTCCCTATCAGATTTGCTTCTGTATGTTTCCTCTATCAGACACCATTATGATATACGTTCTTTCAGCTAAACATTATTGTTTGTCTGTTGATAATTCTAATTATTGATTCTAGGAAACTCTGTTATAGTGATATTGATTCATTTCCTATAATCTACATTCTCGGAGATATTTTGAGAACCTTTGTCCGTATGTTTAGTTCTTCTCGATCATATCTTTCATCTACTCTACATCTGTCTACCCACTAATCTTTTCCTCTTTCCTCCGTTCTCTTTCCCTTTCCCCCTCTTCTTCTCGAAAATCTCTCTCTGCCAACGTAACAAGTGCACTATTTCAACAATTGTAGCGTTCTGTTTTCGTGATCTCGACGTTGATGTGTTCGCAGCTGCCTCTATCCATATTCAACAACCGCTACCAAGCAGAAGAGAAGAAAACATTATCCCTTTCGCCGCTCTTTTAAACGCTTTCTTAACGCTTCACATCTTTCCTCTTTTGCAATTCATGTGTGAAATTCTATTCGCTCGTTTTTCCTGGATGCGATTTTGAACGATTTGCTGTCGGCTCGCACGACTCGCGCGTCGCCTAGATCCAGCTAGCTGCGATAAACATCGCCGCCAGAGGGCTTGTCAATCACAGTGACGTCATCTCCCACGAGTGCCCGCCCCCATATTATGGTTGGCGATGATAACTTCCTGACTTCTGAATTCGTTCAAGTTAAACATTGACAACGTAAAGCATGAAATTGTCGACTGCGAATTCTTTAAACGTGATTGAAAACAGATATTCCAGAGCATAGATTTCACTCTGTCTTTTCGTATTTACAAAAAATCGGAGGAGAAATCGAGGAGAGTTTATAATAATAACCAGACAAGCATACAGATTGTCCACTTCAGGACGATTCACACTCTGCTTCCGAAATTCAGCCATCCGAATTACAACTCGGTTACACTACTTTACCTCAGGTACGACTGCTCTTTTACTACTACTGCTGCTACTATACTTCTTTCACAACATCATCAACAACAACAACAACAACTACTACTACTACTACTACTACTACTACTACTACTACTACTACTACTAATAATAATAATAATAATAATAATAATAACAATAAGAGTAATGATAATTAGAACAATAATGACAACTATCATGTAACTGTTGTATGTTGATTACAAATTGTAGGTGATACAATAAGCTTAAAGGGATCGTATATTTTTGGTTGAGACCTAAATTCAGGTTTCTAACTTTTTTTTGTGTGTGTGTGTGAGATAATGAGAAACCTCTTATGAAATATGGGAGAGCATGTAATTCCATGAGGAATTCAACGTTTATTCGATGAAAATTGGTTTTGAAATGGCTGATATATCCAAAACAGAGCGATTCTAATAAAATGTGGGACCCACATCGCTTTGTTTTACTTTGTTTTTTGGATGTTTCAATCATTCCAAACCCGATTTTCATCAAATAAACTTTGAATTCCTCTTAGAATGGTCTATATGCTCTGTACCATTTCATAAGTGTTTCTTGGTATCTCGCAGAAAGTTAAAATCCCAATTCTCATCTCCACCAATACTGTACCATCCCTTTAACAAGAGTATATAGTGTAAGAAGGGGCTGTTGACTCTCAGGTTGTGATAGATTCATTGTCTCCCTACCTTGTTCTTTTCCTAGCGGTCATATCGTTTTCGGTGGCATGTTCATTTTACACAAAGCATCGCAGTTATTGCTATTATATAATATTTGACGGAAATCTTTGAGGGGGAGATGCAAAGTTTGGTCATAATGGTCACATGTTATGCAAAGTAAACATAAATGTTACGCTTAACCCCCCCCCCCCAATATTAATGAAATGTGAAATGAAATTATATAACTGAGAGTATAAATTCCATCTTATCAAAAGCTCGTTGAAAATTATGTATAAGGTGAAGTAAATTTGCCATATTACACGCTATATTTAGAGAAGAGATACATTTTCGAAGCAACAAAGTCAGGCGTATTATCAAATGTTTAGTGTCGTCTTTTGCCAATATTGACTATTAACAAATTAAGTGAACTGAACAAAATGAAATAGAAATTTTGTTAGAGTAATTCAAGTATGAAATAAGTATGAAATTTGAAAATTGCATATAAACTGGGATTTTGGTCACAGTCATGTGGGATCTAAAGGACGTGATGAAGTCATTGGCCACAAGGTTGCCATTTGATTAGCTTCCACGCAATTATCTTCACTAAATATAGGCTAACTTTGAAATGATTGAAAAAAAAATCATACCCTTATCATCGTAATTGTCATTATTACTATTTCATTGTTGTCATTATTTTTTTGTTATTATCATTATTATTATTATTATTATTATTATTATTATTATCATTATTATTATTATCATTACTATCATTATTATTATTATCATTACTACTACTACTACTACTATGATGATGATGATGATGGTGATGATGAAGATGATGATGAATATTGTTATTATTATTATTATTGTTATTATTATTATTATTATTATTATCATCATCATTATTATTATCATCATCATCATCATCAATATCATCATCATCGTAGCAGTGTAGTAAGACTTTGACTGGAGGGGATTATCTGTTAGTATTGACGGGTGTAATGTATTGCAAGTACAAACATCTGGCACGAATTTGTTGTATACTGCTTCGTTTGCTGTGCTTACGTGACTGTTAGTATTACCTTTATTTCTTCTTTTTTTATTTGCGTGATTGAAATGAAGCTCTCATTGTTATGTTTGTTTGATTTCATTTTACTCAAGACTACTTGAACACTGATTTCAAGTCAATACGCCAATCCATAAAATAAAAGTATAAAGAGAGAAAAGATCGATGAAATCGAAATATTGGCGGAGTTGTCGTCTTGGTTTTTTTTTTTTCACTGCGCAACTCCTCGACAGTTTCAGCTGAAAAGCCACGAGGGCAGCTGATGATATACCAAGTTTCATTTTCATATCGAATAAGCTGAAAGCTGATCCAAACATTAAAAATATATTTACTTTTGCAATGCATATGCAATGCAATGCATCAATTTGACAAAGCAAACACATTCGACTTTCTATGCTGCTGCCTGAGATCGTCTGGTGAAAACAAAACTAACAACAATTGACTTCAATCAGCGATAGGTATCCCAACGTTCATAGCATAATATCGAAAGTCCTGAGAGTATTATACATGTTGTATGTCGGAAGGATTTGACAGTAATGGGTACAGATGAATACTCATGTCACCATTATTGATATCCTGTCACATTTGCACGTAACACAGTGAGAAATAAAACATTATCTAGCACACTAAGACTATGTGAAGGAAAGAGAGAAATAGGATATAGTAAAAAAGGATTACACAGAGTGACTTGAAATGTTTTTTGTGTTGTTTCTCTTTTTTAAACCGATTAGTCACGGGCTCTCGGGGTAAACCAGCGATATCGTGGTGAGGAAATGACAAGGAACTTTGGCAATGCTGTGATTGCCTAATTTAACGGTTTGAAAGTCTTCCTCAAATCTTCATCCTAAGTAGATATAAAATCTCTCAAAGATTAATTGGAAATATTCTTCCTCTTTTCTACTTTCAGTCGTTTCCTATAATGTACAAGGAATCTAATTACTCCAAACTTGGTGAAGTGTTATTTCCTCCATTCCTAAATTGATCGCTCTCTGAATGAGCATGCAATATCTATTTCATGTACATATTTGAGGTTACTTTATATTGTGCTACCCCAATATGGCTTTTCACCTGCTCGTCGAATGAGTATTGCTACGGTTTTGCAGCAGATTTGTATAATTTTGGATAATATGGAAAATGAAATAAAATGCAAATGCAAATGATTGAGGGGCATTAAAACACGAGTCACGCTCCCCTAAAAAGGCATCACTTACATTTTATTTTGCAAATTTTCTTATTTTGCACGATACACTATCAATATCTCCAGTATTCTTCCTCTCCATGACGGGTGAAATTGGTCAACTTTAAAGAGAAACAAAAAAAAATCCCCTCTTCTAGACACATGTCGTAATAAAAAGGTAGAAACAACCAATTATTTAATTGGTACGACAGTTGCGGATGTCTGTACGTTTTCATGATAATCAAAACAGTTCAATTCGTTTCATCATTTTATTCATTAATTTTGTCGTTTGTGTTGCTGAAGTATTCCTGCTCAAAATCTTGATCTTGAACTTAAAGTCATAATTGTGTGAAGTTCTCACACTCTAGAAATGTTTCTCACATGCTGAGCTGTTTCGATGAATACTGAGTACCAGCAACACGTTTGAGTGTTGGAAGCGAGGGGGAGGGGGAGGGATGAGATTTTCTCCCCAATCCCCAATCCCCCCCCCCCCCACAAACACACATGTCCTTACAGTATAGACGTATTACTGAATCGAATGGTATAATGCTTGCACAACTGAGGTTACTTCCTCCCAATTTAGGAAAGGAAACTGTTATTGATTTGAGATGTTCTTATTTTGTTTTATAATACTTTTAAGAAGATTTCCTGCCCCCGACTTTGAATTGATGTGTTAGATATCGTGTAAGTCGTCATTTCGAGTTCAAGTGTTGACGTATTCCTGCTATACACCTGCGTGAAACTTTTCAAGCCGAGATCTCTACCTCCGTAGCAGCCGACATATACGCTCCACCGCCGACACGTCACCGCGATCCTCGCCAGCCAATACGGCGTGACACGATGACGAGTTGCCGGTTAGTCCGACGGAGAATCAGCAAAACAAAGAGGAGCCTTTGCCCGCGTGATATCTATGACGTCATTGGACAAATTAACTGATGACGAAATTGCACGATTTAGTCACTAAAGTATTACCCAAGGTGTTTCGCTAATCCCTTCTCTCAATCATGTCCATTGCTTCTCAGATAGTGTATGAGAGTGTGCACGTGCTTTTTTTTTTTTTTTTCGTTTTAGGGCAAACACATATGTCACGCATCTTCGTCTTTCTTTATTTTTTTGTTTTGTTTTAGCTGAAAGTAACAGAAGCAAAGCGGGCTGATAAGAGGAATGTGTTATTTTGGTGCAATTCAGGAAATTTGTAATTCGAACTATGGCCTCTTTTTTCCACGAGCTCGTGACACACGTTGACATCGCTGATTAACATGCATTTTCATACCTAAGGGGGTAGTTTGTGCAAATCACGATCCACTATAATTTGACTCGATATGATTTATTCTTCGTCATTTCATTCGGCATGGACATGACAGGGCTCTTGTAACTGTTCATCCCTCTGAACAAAAATGACTTTAGCCGGGTTTGCAGATTGACGCATTGATTTGAGACCGTGCAAGAGATTTTCTGAACATCTTTCGTAAAGAAGGCTCTTTTGTTTCGAAGTCGTACACGTCTCAAGACAAATTGCTAGATCAGGCTTACCAAGTCACACATGACATGACATAACCCAGATTCTCAAGCATAGCTTCTAATTCTTCACATTGTTATCTATCAGATGAAACATTATTCTTGACAAGACATGTCTTGTTACCGAAACCTGCTTAATTTCCATAACACTGAAGAAACTGTCATTGTGCGTCAGGTGGAGAGAGAGAGAGAGAGAGGGTGGGGGGGGGGGGGAGGGAGAGAAAAAGAAAGAGAATCTACAGGCCCTAAGCTTTGGGACTTAAGTATTCGCAGGTCTTGTGTGGGAAATCCCCTTCCGACAGCACACAAGCATAACCTAAACACACCCAACATAGGACAACGGTTAGTTTCAGTACGTGTGACATGTTATTTTCTCTTTGTGTTAGTCACTGTTTGTCGAACGTACATTTACAATGTATTTAAATGTAACTTTCTTAGAACTCATTGAAATGACGAGACTTACTTATAGCATCGTCAGTCACCTATAGATGAGAAACTATACTTCCAGTTTAAACGTCTCCCTAATAAGGGGTAAATAAACTTACTTTCATCTTTTTTAGTGCAGCATTAGAGTAAAACACTGACAACAGATTGTGACACGTCTTGTTTCTGATATCGTTGAGGATCCCCCCCCACCAAGAAAAAAAAATAAACATAGTCTATCATTAACGTACCATATCGTCAAGATTTCGTGAAGATGGTGACACGCAATATCAGTAGGCATATGGTATGCACCGAAAGTTATGAAAACAGATGCTTCCATTCCATCCGAAAGAAATTATTATCACCAAAAGCAACAGTAAAACACATATTATCTTATACATACCAAAGACACATTTATTTTGATGGTTTTCTTCTTTTTCGTTGCATATTCACAGACAAAATGTGTTCTCATTTAGTACAAAAGTGGATTAGTTTGATCAAGGAAAGTATTCATGATATCGCTTTGCTGTACGTTTCCATATTGTGTCTAAACAGCATAAATTTATTATCCAAATTTCGTTTGCTTGTTCTTATATTCTATGTAAATGGAAACAGAATAGTCCAGGAATATGACTTGATCGTGCAACTAACTATAGAGTGCAATTTAATCAATATACATTCAGTTCCCTTCAAATGCTCTTCAAATGCTCCAGGGCCCTGTTACATAAAAGTCGAGATAAAACATAAGTCACAAAATCAAACATAACTCTCTGAATACTCAATTTTGATTTATATTAAAATTGATTTTCCTACTTATGTTTGATAACAATCTCTTTATGCAACAGGGCAAGAAACTAATCATCAACTCATCAGCTCATTATGGAGATATGAAAAATGAAATGGATAGTGTTATTGTGAAAATAAAAAGCCGAGCACTTTTCTTCACTTGTGCAGTGAGCACGACGTCAGAGCGAGTTTTGACTGTAATAGATTTGGTTCTACGAAGCCTGTACAAACAATGGTTAGCTATGTAAGAACTGACACAAAATGTGATCACCAAAATGCTGTGCCTACGTTTCTTCAGGGAGGTGATCGTCTCATCTCCCTGGTTTCTTCGAGGTATCACGAACATTCAATCAAACTTAAATCATTGACTTTTCATTGTAAGGCTATAGTGGCATCTCCCCTAAAAGATGTTTCATGCACCAGCACGCAATTCTGATACGTCATCTGGAGATGAAACTTGGAGAAAATCGCGAGGACTTACTTCATAGGAAAGGACCACAACCTTGACCATTTTTTATCTTCACTGCCATCCGACTTTTTGTTCATACATGCGGAAAAGAGCACCCGCAGCTTGCTGTTACAGTCCCATGCACGGTATCTTAGATGCCTCTCTGTATCAGAGTGTTTCTATTCATGTTCATTTGTGAAGAATCAAAAATAAACCAAATGAAACTGAAAGTGACCCCAAATCTGATATATTGCCGGAATAACCCCGCGTCACGCGTTCAAGTTAGTGATTTTTCGTTTCACGTGCCCCGTATAGATAAACTTCGGAATCGCAGATCAAATCGCTTTTCAAATAATATACACGAATAATATTTGGCGCAATGTGCGTCTACTCATGTTGCGTATTCAATTAAGGATCACAATGATTATCTGTAAATAGCAAAAATGAACATGGTGAGAAGGAAGACGCATGACTGGAAAAGAGGTATTCACTTTTATGTAAATGGCAGTTAATGCAAGGTCGTCCCCCAAGAAAAAACAGAATCTATATCAATATCCATCTCTCCTCTTTCTATCTATATAATACATGTATTATTTATCCAATTCAATTCAATTTATTTCATTTCATTTTCATTCTAGATGACAAAATAAAATGGTGCATGATATCCAGCTTAGATGGAGAATAAAATATTACTAAAATATAGAAAATGGGGGACAATCTATAAACATTTGAATATAAGTAAAAAATGCTATAGAGAAATACGATGGAACCTATACATAAAAACAAGTTTGTTGAGCGTATGATCTAGGTGCCAGTAGAAACTGAGTGTGCAGAAAAAATAAGGAGCACGGATACAACTAAGGACCAAACTGAAGAAAAAAAAATAGGTATAAGCAAAATTCAAAAAAAAAAAGATGATGTTATGTTTGTCTTATTTCGCCAGCTTTCATCTGGACATTGAGTAAGAAATTAAGCAAAACAGATGTATCGAAGTGATATCTAGAAACACATTGTTTACATCGATTTGACTGCTATGAAGCTTCCCTGCTGTAATTCTGTCAAAGCGTGGCATGTGCTCCTAGTTTGTATTTTGGCTTTCAACACAGTCATGTGTGCTTATAGTTATTTGCAGTGGTCCACCTTACTGTAAAACTGGTATAAAGGTATTATGAGGGATTTAATATACTACGGATCGTATTTTATTACATAATCGACAAAGAAAAAAGGAATCAATGAACTTGAATAAGCTAAAGCAAGAGAGAAACTATCTTTTATTTCCTTTTAATTCTTTTAGTATAATATCTCTTAATATCTTCTACCTCTTTCTTTTTATTGACACCTTAATATAGTTGATCACTTTAACAAAAAAAAAACTTCAATGACAGTCAATTTTTGCAAAGTATCACCAATTCTAGATAAAATTGATTGTGCAAGCTGACCAAAGTGCCCTTTTACTTTGTTTACAAGCTTTGTATCTTCTCCAATTTCCGTGGAGCCTCGTCGAGGGACAGTATCTTCGCAGCCAAACGAGCATACACCGAATTTCAGCACAAAATGCATTTTCTGAGGAAAAATTTATAAGTATTTCTTTGGTATTTATATCGGTAATTTCCACTGAATTCTAATTTGTATTTATCCAAAAAAAAAACTTCATAGAATGGCTTTTGTCCTTCATTGTTAGGAGAATTGAAGAGAACATGTCTCTCACATTTTGAATCATTAGGAATGTATTGTGTATTCTACATTCATGAATACTTTATCTTCATGAACATGTTCAAGAACAGGTTTCTATATTGATGGTTATTGAGAAACCTGAATGTACTACGTTTATTTGAAGGAGCCCTTGTTTTATCCGGATCGATATCTCACAATTCTCAAACAAAATGTTGTCATCGTCTTAGGCGTCAAAATGGTAATGCTACTGTTCACCTGTAATTCGTTGTTGAATTTTTTCGTCTATTCATGTCATTTACCTCTTCCTACGCTTATAATATCAACCAGCGCATCACACCACTGATTCTTGGCATATGAAATATGTGTTAGAGAATCTGATGCATGTTGGGTGTGACGACTCTAGTTATGTTAAGATCAAATCGCGATTATTTCTGGTTTGTTTGTGCGTCATTATGACGCCAAAATCACCAAAGATCGAAAAGCCGTAGGTCAATTCTTTTGCAACTCCCAGTTTATTTCGACCTGTTTCCACGGGTGTGGTGTGCCAACACGCTCACCAATGAAGTGAATCGAGCAAGCCCTTCATGCATTCGTCAACCACGATGCGTATATAGGATACCAATCCAAACACGACACGCGGCAAATCTTGCTGAGAGACCCTTTCATTCAAGAAGCTCCAGAGAAAACCACAGGTGCACAAAAGAACACACCTTCAAAGGCAGAGACCATATTAAGATGACTTTTCGAAGAAAGTGAGAAAGAGAACAAAGATAGATGCACGCATCGGAATGCAGAGCTCAGGCGGTCCTTTATACAGGGGTGAAAGTGTGTGGCCGCTGTAGAAGTCATAGTGCAAGCTTATCTTACATCGAGACGGGGAAGTTGGACTTGAAAGTGACGTTAATACAAACACACACCACACAAACACACACACACACACACACACACACACACACACACCACACACACACACACACACACACACATACACACACACACACACGCACACACGCACACACACATACAATAAAGATTCTAGCGCTGTCCTGATTTAAAAATTTTAAAAAGGATAAAAATCTAATTATTATCGACATTATTGTATCATCGTTATTGTCGTTATACGTTAGGAATTTTCATGTACGCTGAAAGGTTTGTATAATAATGCTATTACAGGCTGAAGTATATCTGAAAACTGAAAGATGTTGCGGTACGACTGCAGGTGATAGTATTCATATACATGCACGTATGTTCCATTTCTGTAATTTTGAAAGCGCTCTGAGCCTTACGGTTAAAACGGATTAAACATTGTACGTGTATTGTGTTGTCTTGGCATCGGATTTACTATCTTTTATATCCCAAATACACATAGAAGCCCTGAAAGACACCATGTTTATACACGCGGTTTACTGATAATTATGGGGATATTTTGTCGGTGGATATTTTGATAGTTTCATAAATCATCAACATTTTGTGTGCTTCACTATTGCTTTGTTAATGCGAACATCAGAAAACAGCTCAGTCAGCGTAGTTCTGTTTATGTTACTTCATATTGAATCTTCAAATCTTGAGTACGAACATGAACGACAATGTTGGGATGGGGAGGTTACTTTATTTCATTCATGATCATACAAAACAATAATAGTAGTAGGGAGGCTATAGGGTATTGATGCTGTCATTAATAGATACAAGTATACGAATTACCGCCATATATGACCTGCATTTAAAAATCTGGACTAACTCATAATCAAATTCAATGAAATTTGACTTTGAGTGGAATTTTGAGTGAAATAGTGATTTTGATTGCTTTTTTCCAACCCGGCTCCTTCGGGAAGCTCAACAGGGAAAGCCTGACACTTTGTTTTCTTGTGTTTTGTTTGTTTATTCTGTTTCTCTGTTATCACTTGTATTGTTTTGCAAATGCCGAATAAATAATAATGATAATAATAATAAAAAATTATGTAACTTTTGTTATTTATTACATAGATTTCAATGTAATACCTGCTTTTATCCTTTGAAATAATGTGCACATTGCGAAATATATGTATGTAATATAATCATATGCTGTAAAGCAGCATTTGGTATCACACATAAAGCACTTTAAATCATCCGTATTTCACTAATATTTGGCATTATCCCAGTGTTCCTATAATATTCCTAATTGACAGAGAAGCTCAATCAAGGAAATATTGCAAGTTATCAGCCATCTTGTAGGGTTTTACTTGTATAGCGCCACGATAAAACGAATATTTCAGGGAGATATAAATGTTCCCGATTCACTCTTCGAATATCAATTTTCAAGTTTCGTGTGGTGTCTGATAGATGTCACGCACACTGTCTGCAGTAGCGCTGCATTGACACTCACTTGGATAAGGAAAGCTCAATGCAACATAGAAGCGGAAAATAGAAGCTTGAAAATATTAATTGATTACAGACAGATCAGTCTCAAATAATTATGTTACAAAACAAGAAACACGACATCTATAGATCAAAAGTTTGAGTTGAACTTTATTTCAAGTGACAAACAGGGAAGCAAGTAATTGCTGCAGACAGACACCAACTGAACCGACTTCTTGAAGTCACCTCCAAAGGATTAGACAGCAAAGAGGTATAAGGGTCTTGCTTTACAGTCTGGGAAACGCAAAACGTAATCATGATTCAGTTTTCAAAACTTCAAATCGTAAACATTATTTTTACTGCAATATCAGGGCCGATTTTCTTTTAGCCATTAGGGAGACGACAGCTAAAAGAGAGAGAGGGAGCGCGAATTTTGTAAGAGAGTGAATCAAGCGACAACAGGGAACTAGGAATAAAATACTTTGCGTACGAATGACATAATCATACAAAGTTCACGAACAAAGAAGACTGGGACAGGGGATGCACTGTCTAAATGATGAATACGTTGTAGGCAGCAATCTTTCACGAGTGAGGAAGATCGAAGGAAAACGAGTCTTCCTAAATGCGTCATCAAGATGTCTAATCGGTATCTTACGATACGATCTACGCGGCAGAACTGTCCAAAATAAAAAAAGTGGCGTCTCGCGTTTAATTACCTACTTCTTCTTGCCTCGTCGGGGATTCCACGCCCTTTCTTGGGACCCATCACATCCAATTTAGGTGAGCCTCATATACACCTGTCGGAAGCCGTATAGTTCGGCGGCAGTTGGGCGCAGGGGCGTGCTATCGACGACAACAGCATGGTATTGCTCATAGAACAAAAGAAAGTCATTCAGGACAGTTTTACACGTATGGTGACAACCGTAATATGGACAACAATGACAAGAAGAGGAACATAAAACTCAGGTAAATTAATAAATAAAATTAACTCGATAGAGTGGGAATAAAATCCTGATCATACCAAAAATACACTACAATGCTATTGGAACGTAATCTAATGTCCATAATATAGACTGTCTGTCACACAACGCGAATCTTAAAGCAAAGTCTTGATCAAATTTAACGATTAGAGAATTAGATTGTTTAATTTCATTTCAATTCATGCATACATTTTTTTATAATTTGATGCAAGCAAGGAGGTATGAGCCATACCTCCTTGATGCAAGTACCTATCCTATATCATTCTCCCATGTCTGTTTTCAAGATCAATTTACTTGACATATATTATATGCCCTATATATCGCCAGCTTATTTTTCCCTGAATCGCCATGGATCTCATCGCATGTCCTGTTTGGATAAGAACAAACATTATGTCTCCTATTGCAAAGAAGAGTGATGCAATTACTTAATTAGTTCGAATACATATTACACTGTTCGTGTGCGAAGACTGCAGAACGTAATTATCATCTGAAATGTATGGATCAAGCTGGATTTCCTGGCAAAGTGATAGGTTGTGATGGCATAGCGAGGTTTTGCTTTCGGGTTGATGTTACTTCCTTAAAACCAACAGGAGATTCATACTAAGGATAACAATGGTCATATAATATCACTGTTTGCTAAATTACCGTTTTCAAGAACGGCGACACTTCGTCTACAATCTTAGCAGTAAGCTTCTCCGAATGGACATGCCACTCCCTGTTCCATATATGACTGCCACACATGAACATAATTATACTTAGATGTATGTGGTGTGTAAATGGTTGCAAATGATGCGAAGATACAATAAACGTGATGACAAATTCATAGAGACTGTAATGTCTCATATTTTACTCGAAAGATGAATATTAAAAAAGATAAAATTAGAGAAAAACAATAGTCACTATTTCATGCACAGTTATGATGTCTCATGAAATATAGGTGTAAGCAACTATTGGCTGCTACCTTCATGATCCAGTTGATTGTATTAAATTGTCAAGATATCAGATTGAAAACAGCAAAGTAAGTCATGTTCTATCACATGGCTTCTTGTCAGCAAGTTTCGACGTCCGAAGCCGAGAAGGAGCGCCAGTCTGCGTCTAGCCAAGAGGCCGGCGTCCGTCCAGACGCGACTCCGGTCGCTTTCACCGACAATGAGGAAGGGTGCTCAGACGAAGATAAATATACGGGGTACATTTTTATTGGAGCACGTCTGAGGGACGGCATTGGAAATGGCGGTTTCCATTACGGAGTGAGGAATATTTTCGGATGAAAAACAAAACAAGCAACAACTAAGAAGCGCAAACTGCCTTGACGTCAGTTATGACAGTACTTGGCTATGAGACGAGGCAGGTTTGGCCACTGCAGAGTAGCCGAAAGATCCACTTCGCGCCTGCAGAGGTTTGTTTCAGATTGTATTAATCATAGTACTCCATAGATACGATCATTTACGTTGCAATATGCCTTTGTGTAGGGCCTATGGCCAAGAATAGTACATCAAATGTCTGGTCCGAATCTGGCAGTCTGGATAATTTTAGAATTTCCTTGAATTAGCCACCATAGCGGTCTGCACCTGCCTTGACGGTCCCCATCCACCAAACCTCGAGTCAGAATCTCGCCTGGGGAGGAATGCGCCTCCAGCGCGGATGATGAGCATGAAGAAGAAAGCACGGTTTGAAAATCTCTGCACGCTCGGTTAGTTGGCGCCACAGCATTTCACGTCACTTGAATGAAGGTAGACTTGGTGGTCATACTCGACACACTTTGGAAGTTTTCTTCCATCTTGTTTTAGCTTGTTTTAAATTATTGCACTTGCTGGGACTTCTCCCATCTTCTGCAACCAACCGCCAAACGTGCGTGATGAGACAGGACGAATGTTAAATTACTCTTGATATAACAGACTACAGAACATAGAAGAAGACTTTCATCTCTTCAAAACCTAGTCTCTCTCCGCTCCTCCTCTTCTGCCAGACCCCTCCATTCATCTTCCTCTCTCCAATTACTTCATGGCCCACGTACAAAAACCCGTTATGGTGACCGAGCCTTTCCTTCCGTTACCCCACCCTTTGGAATAAACCCTCTCTTTATATTCAGAATGCCTCATCTGTTGAATCATTAAAAAATTTTCTCAAAACTTATCTGTTTAATCAGTTGGGTTTTTTTCCTGGAGGCGCACACAGATAGTTATTAATTATTGTATCACTGTATCACATGTGTTTTTTTTTCTTCTTCTTTTGTTACTGTTATGCTGGTTTTGCTAATGTTATTATGTTTTCTAGTCTTGTTGTATGAATAGCACCAGTGCGCTTAGAAACACCAGTATGAAGCGCCATATAAATGCAGTTATTACTATTATTATCGTCATTATTATTATTATTATTATCGTCATTATTATTATTATTATTATTATTATTATTATCATCATCATTATTATTATCATTATTATTATTATTATTATTATTACTATCATCTCCTGGGGAAACTATATTTTGAGTGATTATGATTATGAGTGTTCTTCAATTTCTGCTTGATAATCTCTTGCTTTCAAAAAAAAACCTTTTTTTTTTTGTAAGTAGATCTGCAGAACTCCTACTGGAGCAGCCCCTTATGTTTTGATAGATTAAGGCTCAATTGCTCAATTGCTATGAATCTCTCGATAACACTTTTCTCAAGTCACCTTTACAAACGTTTAAGCTGTAAACATCCACACATACACATGCAAACACACACGCAACCATGTACACAAAACTCGTCAGTGTTTCCCCATGAGTAATCCCACTGCAACATCCACCACAGCATTTTTGAAATCATATGAAACCCACAGTCATGAGATTATATCAGCAAAAACATCTCCACAAAGTTATGTGATGACGATAATCAGTGCCGTAGAAACTTCAAGGACATCACTGCTGTCTTCTTTACTGTTTTCGTGACTGTACTAAGTTGTCATGCTCGTGCTTAGTTAATTCGTATTCAGATTTGGTAAAATGAAAACAAAAACAAAACCAGAAACAGTCATTCTCTTCTGTAGATTGTGTTAATGTCGCTAAAAGGAACAAGGATAAGTTAATTCTGGCATCGGCTCAAATGCGAGGAAATCCGTGGACAAGAATATTGCGATATCTTAATGAATTATGAGGTTGAATAGGCCCTGCATCTAAAAACAAAAATATATGAAGAGTTTGTTGGCAAAAACCGATAAGTCCATATTTGCCAACTGGAGATATTTGTGATTAGAGGTCAAGAAAAATAAAGAGAATAATAAGAAAATTTTTGCTTCTTTTGACCATAACTTCAAAAATGTACCTTTATATGTAGTGACCAATATATCATATAAAAGGTATTATTTTGTACTTTATGACAGAGACCGTATTTCAAAATTTTCAAAAATTGACTTATCGGTTTTTGCGAACAAACTCTTCATATCGTGTTGTGAGTGAAAAAAAAAAAGTTAACTTAGGATAGAAGAGATATATGCAGTCTAATTTCGGTGCAAGGAAAGCCCGAATGACTAACCTTATCTTGGCACAGCATCAACTGACGACGTAGCGAACCCCAAACAGATCCATGGCTCTATAAATGAACATGAATGTCATTCGTTGTTAATACCAAGACTTATTTATAGCCTCGTTGACACGAGCTAATTGATTGTTTGACAAGCATTCACCGAATTAACAAAGATCTCTGACAAAGTCAGTGAAGGAAGGCTCATCTCACAAAGCAATGAGTCAAGCAATTTGACGTAAATTGACGCTATGATTGAGAGAAAGTAGCAAAGCATCAGCACTGACAAAATCACAAATTTGTACTCTGTTCGCGATCGACCTTAACTGATTTCTGATTATGCCATGTAATTTGTAATGATACATACATTCATATTCAATATGTATCCATAGAACACTATCGCCAAAGACTGATAAAGTTGAAGGCACCGCATCCTTGAGGATGTATAAAGAGGATGAATCAGAATGTAAAGCCCCAACGGATGACGAAGATCCACTTTAGGTGAAGGGTCGTGGGAATTTTACCCCGAAATATTAATTGATTAAGTAAACTTTATACCCCATATATTATTGTGCCTGCAATATCAGCAGTAAAACAGATGGGGAGACACTTGATGCTGAGCAAGTGTAATGAGCCAGAACAACAATGTGTGTCTGTGAGTATGTGTCTGAAACTATATGAATAAATTGTCATTTATGAAAAAAAGTTTCAGACAAAGCTTAAAATTCGATTGCGATTTTTCACCTATAGACTTTTCAAGTTGGTGGTTAAGACATTGCTACTATGTATACAATGATAAACAAATTCATGTTCAAGGGCAACATGTAAAAAAGTTGGTTGAAATTATTGTTCTTATGTTGCAAACAAAATACCAATTTCAAAATGTATATTTCTGGTTTACTGTTCATTCTACTCGAGTAGCGGTTCTCAAGGAACTAAAAAGTGATTTGACGCAATTCACCGAAACCTTATTCGTGATTAGAGACGTTATAGTGTTATTATTAGTTGGGTCTCTTTTCTTGTTTTCGTTTCGTGCATTCTCGTATGTCTGTTTGTATGTAGGGTGGGGCGCATTGGTTTTGAGTTATTGACTATACCCTGTAAGGTTCTGGATTATTCAGCAAAGACTCTCGATCAGAGAGTGACAGGCCCGGGATCACGCCATCACAGCATGTCGTGCGTTTTGCGCTCTTACAACGACCATAAAACAATTAAGTAAAAATAACAAAGAAAAGACAAACAAACAAACACACACACACACAAACAAACAAACAAACAAACAAACAAACAAACAAACAAACAAACAAACAAACAAACAAACAAACAAACAAAACAAAGTACAAAAAACATTGTATAGAATCTAGATTTCTGACTTGCTTAGATTGCCACCAGCAGTCTCTCTGCCAGAGTTGAAAATGCATGCCTGGGTATTTCCCCAAGAATATTTCATACAATGAGTTTTGGCGGCATGCCAAAGGTAAACGACCTCTCCTTCCGTGTGTCGGTGTGTGTGTGTGTGTGTGTTTGTTTTTTAAAATGAATATCAAACAATATTTCCACGAAATCAAATCTGTTCTTTAACTCATCTCAACTTTGTACTATAACCGAGAACAGACATAGTTCTAACAAAAGCTGTTTATTATGACTCAGTATGATGATAATGAAATTATAAAGATGCATAATACAATAGGCCCTTATTCATTGTCTGCTAGGTGGAAAGGCAGCGTTGGGAGTAAGTGTGACAAAGTGATCTTTGAAATTGTGTGATATGGCAGTTGATATCTCTCGGTACCCTTGACCTTGTGACCCCTCCTGCTTCGAGCGCAGAACTACTTCCGGCAAACTGTCACCCCCGCACACATGATGAATAGGTAACGACATTGTCACACTTTGGGTCTACTGTACTGTGACCTCTGCAGGCAAGGCAGGAGAATATCATCGACCTGTACAGCATTCCCGGAAACTCGAGATCGCTGTCAATGACATCATCAAATGAAGTGCTTTTTGCGCTTCCACTGTTACCCTCGCTGTTTACTTTTATTGTGCTAACAACAAAATTGCCGGCACTAACCTCTTTTACAGCTATGGCTGCTGCCACTATACAGCATGTTTTACAACTGTCACCACATATACCATCATTACTACTACCTATATGACTACAATCACACTTTTTTCCCCTTGGATTTCCGTCATCACCATTGTTATCTGTAATGAACTTTATGTTTATAATAAAAGTGACACTACTTAATGATGTTGATAATGATAACGCTAGTGCTGACAATGATGACTACAACAACGGCCATAATTCAATTCAATTCAATTCAAAGTTTATTTCATTTTTCGACAAAACATATAAGTTACACTTCTTTTGACAACAGAGAATAAGGTAAACAGAACATTATGTATCGAAAAGAATGTAAAACAATTGAGGAGGACCTTATAGTAATTATACATTGTAGTAAAAAAAAACAGAAGAAATCGAAATAAAGTACATGTATAACTTTGCTTAAAGTGCGAAAAATGGAGAGACCCACTAAAAAGACAGAGCTTGTAGAATGTAGGCCCCTCTGGAATAATAACATCAATGGAAAGATTAATTAAGGCATCATAAATACAAAAGGAGAGGAAAAAAGAGGAAGAAGTCTGGAAGCCCACTGAGAACTAGATTCACAGATAAATACACTTACTATCATAGACGTGAACAACATAGGACAAGACTAGACAACAAAACAACTGCTGGAGAAAAGGCTGTACGGGACAAAACGGGATGGACAAGACTAACAGACGCGAACAAACATGAAACAAGACTAGACAGCACACAATTCTAAGTGATAAAGTTGGCAATAGTAATAAATGTTAGTATTCATGACGATGACACATTACAAGATTTTTTTCTTCTTTCACATGAATGTTGGTAATCGAAATTTGTCTTAATTTACGTTGTATATGGGTCTCTATCTAGGCCCTATTTTGTTCTGATCAAAATTGTTGTTGCTGTTTTTTTATATCTAAACATTCCTTCTAGATCAAACAATGCTGTTTCGCTGGGAATTCAGAACCGGCACACTTCATTGTATATTGTGTACACTTGCGTGACACAATATACTTCACACTGCATACTTAATTTTATCTTCTCTTTTTTATGGTCTCTCTCAAACAAACGGTTTGCGAATCTCTAGTTGGGACCCTACATGTTCATGACTGGATATTTATATTCTATTCAAGTTGATGAAGTTTCGTCTAATGCGTGTACTGATCTAAAACAATGAACACCGTATTATTCTCGTCATTAGTCCAGTACGCCACAGATTACTCAAGACAACAGAAATTCCGCTTCATTGGCAATTATCGGTGTGCTACTTCATTCGTAGGTTATAAACGTTGAACGATGAGTGTGTGACGATCACAGGGTACGTTGTTAATGACCCTTCTTTATTTTTTTTTTTCGGAAGAATCACCAGAAACGGACTTAAATGATAATGCTGTTGTATTGTTGCAAAATAATTATGATAGTAATGGTTGCGTTGCAATTTATGGTTCCCCACACATTTGTAAATGACACCAACGCAAGTCATGGTGTGGAAAGCACACACACACTCAAAAAAAAAAAAAAAAACCATCCAAAAACACACAAAATACACCAAACCACACGACCGCACACAAAACGACCACACACAAAACAAACAAAAACAGATAAAAAACAAAAGAATGAATGAATAGGGCCTGCAACAAAATTCATATGAACTTGACAAAAATACGTACTTACACACTGTAAGTATACTTCATTCATGATTAGCGCAATATAAATATCCCCGGCCATTTTAAGTCAATACACACACGCACACACTCACAAACACACACAAACAGACACGAATGCACACAAAGACAACTAAAGGTGACCAATACTGCAAGTACATGTCATTTAACAGTAATTCTCACTTAAATCTGTCATCTTTATAAATAAAAGGAAGAAACCACAGGAAGGAGCAGAGGATAACTGAGGAAACTTGATCAGACATGATGACAATTCTTTTGATGCGGAAAAGCAAAATAGGAAGCAAAATGGACATCAGTATTTAAGTGATTTGATTTAGAACAAACACACTAGGACGAGTGAAATGTAACACTTTCTTCTACTATTCAACTAAAAGTAAAGACAAAGAAAATAAAGAAATTCCGAAATTCCATGAGAGTTCCACAAAAGCTCTTTGCTTTTAAGATACTGGAACATATTGCAATATCTTGACTGTGAGTGTTGTGATAATAATGATGGGAGACGGATGAAGACACGATTCGAAAAAGAAAGGCAAATTTGCAGTTGTGGATTGTTGGGAATGGCCTTCATTATTCCTAAAAAATCTATCGTCAATCTTTTAAGCCATCCAAATAAATCGTGGGTGAAATCAATAAAAAGAAAATGATATACCTTGAAACTGTTGATTTCTATACGGGCGGCTGAATTGGGCAAACGCGCCAAATATCACGTTCGCCATTCAGGATATTGCATGCATGAATACGTCAGAATAATTGAAGGGATTCCAAGGAAACAGTGTAAAACGATAGAATCTTAGGCACCAAAACAACGGTTCGACCTCGTGCTATGTACTGTGGAAGTAACCTTACCCTCGATTGGGCAATGTTGCAGTAAACATACATTATGCATCTTCTTCGACTTTGGACCCTCGGTTGACGTAACTGTTTTGGCACGGTATCAACAGAACATCGAAACATTGGAAAGACCAGATCGTCTGGATTCGGATGAAGTGCAAAAGCAAAATCTGGAGAAAAAACTAGGTCAGATAAACGAGGTAACTTTTATTACCTCAGATGAACTGTAGAAGCTTCCTTTACCCAGCATTCAATTCAGCCTGAATCTTCGTCAGCTCGTATTTCTCGCTTAATAGCAACAGTAGAACCCTGGTACCAGAAGTATATAAAACAATCAATTTTTTTTTTTTAGATTGCGATTCAGTTTTACTTATTTCAATCCAACGAAAAATAACGTAATGATACTAAGCATGCCCTATTTGACAGATTATATTGTTTTAACACTTAAAAAAAAAGTACAAGTCGTAGATGATGATATACAAAGTAGCCTTTATACATGTGTGCTAATGACTGAGAAAAACAATGCATATACACTTTGCAAGGATCGACATAGAAGTAGATATAAACCATATAGCGATGGAAAGAGTAATTCACTGAAAAGAGGAATTAGTAAGACGTGGATCTCTCGATAAACAGTATGCAAATAACACATTCAACCAATGTTAATCTATGTACAGCTAGAGTATTTGTTAACTGATATGTATATAATGGCATGTTGTAAACAGTATCTTGTTTTAAAGTACAGAGGAAATACAAATGTAGATGATAAGATAACCTTGTTACGGCACAGTCGGAGACACTATTTTATTCAGCCGTGTGTAACAGGAAAATTTGGTGACAAAACAACAGTAGGGCCTACATTCATATGTAAGCCAATATATATATATATATATATATATATATATATATATAAATGTATACATATATATATATACAAAACAACAACAACAACAACAACAATAACAACAAAAACAAAACAAAACAAAACTTCTGCAAATATATGATGTGTGTGTGTGTGATTTCTCAAACTTAGCATTGACTTTGAAGGTTGTACCTCTCATGTTTTCATGCGGATACGAAACGGAAGAACAAACTTACGGAAAGGAGTATAAGAGCTTTGCATTATATACTGGTATGAGGCTTTGTTAGAGCATTGCCTTTAACATAGCAAATATGCACATTGATGATTAGTGATACTAAATATAATGATGATAATATTGATAAACAGTTACTAAAGGATGTAACCAACGTCGTATTAATCCATTATAGGACCAAATAAAAACGTATACTGGTTCTTAGTAAGTTACTACCAGACGCGCAATTTAATGGAATCACACAAAATAATGTAAATGTCACATGCGATGTTGCCTAATTCAAAGAAGAAAATAACGTTGACGGAGCTATTTGCATCACTATGACGCCGCGCTAATGTTTGTTTAAAATGAAATTACGTTTTGATACTTTTCATCTTTGTTTATCTATCTTGTCGATTCTCCTCTGTAATTGCATCCAGCCATAAACAGATTCATAATGACAACTTGAAAAATATAGTAGCTGACCAATTTCCTTCAAATTTCGTTTGAAGACTACAGGAGGTGTAATAGGCAATTTGTGTGTAATATGCTTCCTACCAATATCAGAAATGAAGCATGATCATAGGACACCATTAATGGATTCGTTGAATTTTATTCTCCCTAGACTTTTTGTTTCTATCAATCGACCAGAAGATTTCGCTTTCATAAGATAATGATTAATAGTCATTCAGGTATTTATCATATTAGGCCCTATATATGATATTGCTATTCATAAATTGGCTCTCATTACTATAAAAGCTCTTCAGAAAGTCAAAGGATTGGTACTTCATCTGGATAAGGTAACAGAAGTTACAATTATTATCATTATTATTATTATCATTATTATTGTTATTTTTTTTTTTGTTATTGGTGGGGGGCATGTATGCTACAGGCGACTCCGTTAAAACGAAATCCTCGGGACCGGCAGTTTTCCTACATTATATCGATATTTTGTTGGAGTCGGGCAATCAAGTAGATTTTCGGACCTGAATTTTAAATTCGCTGTAACGAGATTTTCGTTATAATCATGTTCGCTAAAACGGGTGTGCACTCTACTGCATCAAAGACTCAAAGTATCGTTGCCTCTCTGAATCGTGTACTACATGATTGTATATCAATAGTGAAACTTTTTGAGATTTCACTTTCCTTTCCGGTACCTCTCATACACAAAACATAATTGATTTTGAAGCTTTGTTCATATCATAAACCTTGACAGCAACAATAGTTACAAGAGCAACCACAAGACTATTCTTTACACCTTGAATAAGATGTCCAATTTACCTTTCATTTCCTTGAAGTGTGATTTGATATTTTTTTTTCGCTCCAGCGTATTATTGCCAATAACTTATTCGGACACTTTGCTTTTTTTTTTTTGTCTTGTTGAGCACTGATTTACACATTTTTGTACATTCTGTTGAGCTTTTCACAATAATTCTCAGATTGCACACCTGCGTTGATTAGGAAATGTCAATTCAAATGTATATTGTAATTTCGATACCATCGAAGATCATTAATTCTGGAAGGGCTCTCATCGCAAAAATCGGTGTGAACTGGTGGAAAGAGAGAGGGAGACATTGTGTAAAATAATATATGATTATGTCTGTTCTGCTGTTGAAACTATTCAGCTCCTAGTTAACTCAGATTGATAATGATATTATGCCACAATGAACGAATACAATATCATTTCGTAGCACTTCATAATTCTGCATGATCGTTTAGAAAAGAACGGATCAAATGTTACACTCATAGAGGGTTAGAAGAAAGAACGAAGGCGATTGTCTAATTTTTGAAAGTCAATTTGCGTGTAAAAAGTAAAACGTGCATGCGTATATAAAATGCTTCTGCGTAACTGTGAAATCATGGCTGCATTATATACCACAAGAATCGTCAGAGGGTCAGTGTCACAGTTGATGACACACAGACATGCAATTTTCATAATTTTACAAAATATGTTGAACAATAGCTGAGTAACTGATCATTGATGACTTGGCATTAAGTCGGGTTGTAATGGTGGCTTATTCATCAGCCTAAAACATGATTATTTTCATAGTATTTTTTTTTTCAGAAACCAATGGAAGAGTTGTGAGGAGATTACATCATTGCCTTTTGCAAATTAGCATGTAATACAATATTTGAATACATGAATACTGACTGTGGAATTCCACATCTTTTGAGATCTTTGTTTTCTTAGTAGATTTATTGAGATCTTCTTGAACATGGCCTGACATTTCGTGTTATGTTTAATCAAAGCTGTGAAACAATGGCAAGAAAAGTGACCATTACCACTTGTCCACAAGATTGGACAAATCTAGTGAATATTTGCCATCGTCCAACAGTGAACACCAATGAATGGGCATTCTAAATGATAATGATTACAGTAAGTATAAAGTTTATAACGAATCATAAAATATATGCCTTTTCAATTACTCAGAGTGTCTGCCTATACAGTACTCTCGTTATTCTTCGGTCTTTTAGTTTTTTTTTTTTTTTTTTGTCTTCTTTTTACTGTGTTGTAGATACATCAATGACGTTATTTCACTATCATTAATAAGAGCATCTAAATCTGATTTTCCGTACTTGGATACCACATTTTTAGAATCAGCCTATTCTTTCCCACTTTAACTCATCCTAACATCGAGATATCTTTCTGTATACCTCGTAATTTGCACCAGAATAGCAACGTGCCATATATTTTTGGCAAATGTTGGCTAAAATTTTCCTAACATTCCGTCACAATAAATTTCCATAAAGTGATTTCCACTAAGCATTAACAGGTGCAATTCGTGGATGTGATAAAGAGTTATGTGCTAATCTCTTCGATCGGTTTCTCTTGGCTCCTTCATCTGGAAATGTTACTTTCTTCTCAATGTCAATGTTTGAAAGTAAGGATGGCGATGATGTGGGAAGGGGGGGGGGGCTGTATGAAAAATTCGTTCCTCTGAAGATCGGTGCTATGTCACGCCCATAAATGTGTAGGGGTCGCATTTGCTCTCAGGAAACTTGGATAGAAACCACGTGTAGCTGGTTGACGTCAAATGCCCCGCTTGTTGTGTTTCATGGCCAAGCGAGGAAATCGTAATTACGAAATGACGCAGGACGCGCGGAACCCTCTTCTTTTCAATTGTTTCAGCGCATGTTTACATGTGATCTGTTGTTTTGCAGTAATTACCCAGCTACCCGCATTTGCTTACGGCTGTCAAAGTCGTTACAAGAGAGGAATTATCACAGCAGACATATTCAGATAACTATTTTATGGATGCCACAACACCGTTTTGATCATAAAAGTACGTGTTCGCCTTCACCCTTTTCCATTCAAGATCTGATTGATGTAATAGTTCCGGATGTGTTTAGACGAAATCGTAAAAGACATGTGAAAAATGTAATTTAAATCTTAGTCCTTATTGTTCAACTGTCCAGCTGTTTCTGTTAGGTTTTGCTCATGAAACGGTTTGATGAGTCACTTTTACTCGTGTCGTATAGGAATATAATCTTTAGAGTCCAGAAGCACATCATCCCATGTCTCAAAAAAAAAAGCAAAGAAAAAAAAACACCCAACAAAAAAAAAACAAACCCAACTCCCAAAACAAAAGCAAACAGCCTGAATGGTGACTTTGCATAATGCTTCTACTTATACAACATAAGTGCATATTATCTGAACATCGCACAATATTTCTATGAACCTTGTGTGTGTGTGAAATGGACTGTTGACTGCGGGTTCGAGAACGATGAAGGTGCATCATTGCATGACTATATCAATGCCTACACGCTTCCCAGGGCGGACCGTTAGTTCTTGTCCCATCAAGACGTCAGTGTGTGTACGTGGGGTGGGTGGGGCTGGATCCATCTACACGTCTTGCCAGGCACTTTAAGACGAACAAACGACCTACAAAGCATACACATTATTATACTCATGTGCAGACGGATATCACATTTTTCTTCATTCATCATTGGTTCTTTAAGATTCTATATACGCTTACCTTGGCGGTCTCATATACATTGTTCTTTTCTGTTCATTTCTCTGCAAATATGTTAACATTACACTCTAAGAAAATAGGTTTAACGTGTGACACAATTATTGTAGCACCTTTACGGGTGCAATTTTCCACCTTTCAGATCATAAAGGTACAAAGTTGTACCTTAGAAGGTGCAATTGTGTCACACGTAAAGGTGCAAAGCAGGTTGAACCTCTTTTTCTTGTAGTTGCAGTTCCTCCTTGTAATTGATTGACTTATTTATGACCAGGTCGGTCTCCATGATATTGTTTTAATGGTAGAAATTGCATTAAGTATTTCATTTAGTTAATTTGTTTATTGTATCTTTTTTTGAAAAAATAAGATGCTGAAATAAAATCGAATAAAATCGAAAATGTCTCAAAGTGCTAAAGCAGGACCATGAACCTTGTTTGGAGAGAAAAGGGAGAGCTCACTATTGGAGTCAGTGTTCAGAGTGACTCAGTAAAAATTGAGCTTTTTTTTTTCCCAACTCAAAAAATCACACGTGTGATCCGATATTATTCACCATAAGGATTGTGATGGATATGTGAGGCGCGGTTGACGTGAGTGGCACACTTTTGATGGACGGTGACCCAACAGAATGGTAGCTGTATAGGTTCATAAAATGGTGATATGGATCGTTATGGAAATATTTGGCCGAGAGCTTTCACAAACACGTGACTAGTCTTTTATTTTACCTCTCAAGGCCCGATTTTATTCTTCACCGGGCGTTAGTGTGCTAATGATCGGTATCAACAACCGCTCACCTGCGCTCAGCTGCTTTATTTACGATTACCTGTATAATCATTTACATGTTCAATTTGCTCGGAGCTTGCACTGGCCTTTGGGAATCTTGTGAATGCACGTTACTTGGTCGGGCATTAGTGACATTATTCACTCTCCGTAACTTTTGGAATACATGTACTTTCAAGCACTCAACCATCTGATAATAATTAACATAAATGTTTAAGTCACTGTGACTGATACAATGTAAGTGATATTTTATGTACAGATTTTGACATAGTTTATTGGGTGTAGGGTAGAAGACCTGCGGGTCGTGGTAATTAAGTTTACCTTTTCTGCCCCTGGCAGCCCTGTTTTCTATGTCATAATCTTTTTTTTCTCATTTGTGCTTTGTCTCTGTGTTATGATTTATCTTATCTCTGTAATACTGAATCAAATGTATTTTGTGTTTACCAATGTACACATGTCTGAAGTGTTGAATAGATAGATAAACAAATGAATGAATAAATAACAACAATAATGATAATGATAATGATAATAATATACTTGCATGTGTTTATGAAAAAAAATGATATTGCAGCCACTATGAAGTTGAATTGTATTCTTAAAAACCAAGTTGTCTGTAAGAAATAAATTCAATACAAGATTATGTTCCCTGAAATAACCATCGCTATGAACAGAGCGAGATACTCGTAGACAGAGTAATAGAGACGGGGGTAGGGGACGAGGAAGAAGATGGAAATTCTTGGGGGAGAAACAAAAATAAACATAGCTAGAAAGAAAGGAAAATCATTATTTTAGGTCTAAAAAAGTATTCTGTGTCAAATTAAAAATATCCTCTGACAATTAGACATTTCGGAAACCCCTGGGGTTACTGCAGACCTATGCCTGTGGACAGTCGTGGAGCCAGGTGGCAACAGGTGTTTTCTTCACGCTTTCCGTCCGTCGTCTGCTATCAAACCTTCGCGCATGCGTACTGTTGTGATAACATTAGCACAATTCGAGAGAGACGATATGCTTCAAATTTACTCATTGTAATCCTGTACAGATTGTGAAATGCACTTTCATGATAAAGATGACAAAGCAAAAAGTGAAATCGAAGAAGTCTGATAAAGGCAAAGATGCTTCTTCCACAGGTAGCAGCCATGAAAGTAAGGTAAGAACGCTCAGTGGGTTGATTAGAACGTTGACATTTCGTGTGGGTGCCGTGGCTAGTCCCATACATGCAATGAATAGTTAGTGTGTACTTGTATGAGGTTGATTGTATTGGCTTTTTACTATTTAGCCCTAACTTGTTAGGCTTTAAATAGGTACGGTGCACGGTGCATGGTGCATGGTGTGCGTCAAACAGATAGCAAAAGAGAGCAGACTAAGAAAGAAGCATAGTTCCAGACAGTGAACAGCTCCAGAGGTGACAGTTACTTGTGTAACAAAGAAAAGTGAATATCCGCTCGACTTTTTCATTAGCGTAATGAATAACAGGTTAGCGGGTTTAGCTAGTCTAAAAAGTTAGTAAAAGTGATACTGACAGAGGTCAGAGCTACACGTACACACCGCACACAGACTGAGTAGATTTAAGGCATTTTTTTTTTCTCTCTGTTTGTACATAAAATTAGGAGCGAATGCAGATGTTGAACTTTAACGCACCCACATAACCTTTTTTTAGTGATCTGAACCATCTAAAATTGACGATAGTTGCTGGAGATTGTTTGGCATATCCAAACCACATGAAAAAATGGAAGTTGAAGTTTATGAAATTTGGCAGGAATCATCAATAATGGGAGGGGATCAGAGTTTGTACAAATGCTGGGTGGTGCCTCAGAGGGGGCCCCTAGGATGAGGTCTAAAGTTTGCAAAAAAAAACAAATTTTCATGATTGGCTCTGTCACACCTTTCTGGGCAAGCCTTGCATTAACTTTACACTGCCCAGTCGCTGTAAATAGTGACAGGGCTTTACCGTCACGACCCACAACACAAAGAGAGTTCTGTGATCGCATTGCAGTCGCTTTGAGTTTTGATACTTTAGATCATTTTTTGTCACCTCAAACTCATCTAATGTAAATCTTCATTAGAGACTTCATATCTATGCTATCAATATTGACATGCACATTTCACAACTTACCGAAAATGATGATTATATGCAGCATGTGCGAACGGTACATCGTCTTTTACGCCAGGCCATTTTGAATATCGGGAGGTCACGCGATCTGAATGCCCTTTCAAAAGGTTGCGTTGTCGACTGTGCTGCTACCAGGGCTGCCAACACTGGCAACTAGTTGAGAGTGAGACTCCCATAGGCCAATGCTATAATTTAGGAGTCAAAATGAGTGAGATTAATAGAAATGCGTGCAAATGAAATAAAGTTTTAGAGTGAGAAAGGACCAAAATGAGTGAGTCTCACGCTCAATGCGTGAGAGTTGGCAGCCCTGTGCTACATTCAAGCAGCGCACGCACGCAAAAGATCTCTCCGCAGCGCATGCGCGTAATATGCAGAGGTCAAGGCGCCATTTTGAATTCTGCAACGATGAACTCCGACGGTCAGGGATTGCGCCAGAAAGTGTCATTTTTTTTTGTTCCATGGACTTATCACATAACGTGAGTAACGTATACATTTTTTTATAAGAAACATATAAATTTTCATAAGTTTTGTAGTTGTGTTGTGGTTCCCCACTTTGAAGGTGCATGCCTCGACTGTCAGACGCTGTGCTTTGCACAGCGTGTGGTTGGGCTAGCCTTGCGTGTGACTTGCTGGGGACAATTTTTGCTATCGGGAGGTCCCCACAGATGGCCCGCAAATGACACTTTAGCATGTATCTCACTCATAGTTGCCCGGAGGTGTGCAGGCAAGTCCTATTTATGCGCAGCCAAGTTTAGGTTCTGTCACACCTTTTTGGACAAGCTAAGCGGGCTTGTTGCATGTAGGGATTTTCCAGCATGCAGGACAATTTCTGTGGGCAGCCAAGGATTTGGCCAAGTTTCGCATGCGTCTTACCCGCTACTTAGTTCTACTTGTGTGTATTCTGTGTGACCTGCGTGTCAGGCATGTGGGCACGTGAGGGCTGACAACTCAGTGAAGAAATATCTCTGAAGGACTATTTATATGACAGAGGTCCCACAGAATGTCATTATCTTGGTTGCAGCTGACTCTCAACTAACCAGCAGAAAGGCAGCAGCTGACCCTCAGCATACACGCAATTTGCTCGTATAGCTTGCTCCACGCTCACAGAACTGACCAGCTACAAGGATGTTGGCACTATCAAGACTGCTCCTTGCCAGTAAAACACCTATATTATGCTTCTAGAATGCCCACAGATGACACACGTGTCCAGCACATAGGCACAGATCCATGGGCAACCTATGTTCTTCAGGCGGGTCAACTGCCTGTGACTTTCAACAGCTACAGGATTCCTACTGGTGTTCTGCGTGGACCTCTGCTGGCAATCCTGGCAACTCACCTAGAACCTGTTGGTAAATCTGACTTGCGTGCGTACCTCCTGGCAACTACAGGCGAGATACGTGTAGATACTGTCGGGTGTGGGCCATTTGCAGGGTCCTCTGGATAGCAAAAATTGTCACAGATAAGGCTTGCCCAGAAAGGTGTGACAGGCCCTTGAGCATTGTCAAAACCTGTTGCGGGTGAGTTGGGGGGATTGCCCGCAGAGGTCCAAGCAGAACACCAGTAGGAGGCTCGCAGTGACCACACCTCGCAGGCAACTCCCGTGCAGGTAACAATGCAGTTGTAATGCAGGTACTTCGCAGTGCCCGTATGTTGCCCGTAACTAGAACTTAAGTAGAACATGTCCAGCAGATAAGACGCACGCAAAACTCACCCAAATCCTTGTCCGTCCGCAGAGAATTACACTGCGTGCTGGAAAATCCCTACACGCAAGAAGCCCACGTAGCTTGCTTGGAAAAGTGTAACAGGGCCTTTAAAAACAGGTTGCTTGATTGTGACCAAAGGATGGTAGACAGGGATCATTAAGGAGAGGAAGAGGGGATCATATTTTTTACAAATAGCGTTGCCTCATGATATAGGGGACCCCTAGAGCAGGGCTCATACACCTCAAATTAACTAATTTTCATAATCTTTTACCAGTTTATCTTCTTGTCGACAACAGATGGCTGGATTTCACCAAACTTAGCAAGAATTATCAGTGGGGGGAAGGAATCATAGTCTGTACAAATGGTGTTGATGCCTCAGAGGGAGCCCCTAGAGCAGGGCCTATAAAATACCCAAAGTTTGGAAGATGTTTCCCTAGGGGCCTGCAGCAATCTTTTATCAAAATGTGAAATTTTTCCCTCAGGTTCAGTGCCATTAGATCCACTATTTATCTTTTGCAGATGAAAAAAAAAAAACAGCTTTAGTGCTTCAAAATAGTTCTAAGATGTGAGTTAGGGATAAAAGCAACCAACATTAGGATTTTTATCAGTATAATCAATGTTAAGTATTGTTATACAAAATGTGAACAATTGTTTTATTAAAATTGTATCTAGAATAAACCACGGACACTTATGGTTTATTTTAAAAAAAATGGTAATTAATATCTCATTATATTTGTGACTTTATTGCCAAGTTTTTATATGGTATGATATTTTGTGATGCAACTGATTTATCTATGCATCAGATACGATGATTTGAACTTTTTTAAAATCACTGCGACCAATGGTAAACAGAGGCTGTAAGGTAAAGTGTCCCGCTCAGGTGAGCGCTAGACCAATTGGAATAGATCTCTTGCTCATCACATCTGATCTATGCATTAAGTTTGCCAAAATAAACCCCAAAAGTAACATAATCAAAATGAGAAAGTCCTTACTTGTCACTTATGTTATCTCTAATGAAATTCTTCATGTACATATGCAAATCAAAAGTTACCAGTTAACAAAGTGCCTTTGTTGACATGATTTCTTGGTCCCAACTTGATAAATTTACTGGATGCAAAATCAACACACAGCTGTTGACCAATGAGATTGCAGAAATTTTCTCAATCTGTTTGTAACTGATTTCTAACTGTTCCGAAGCTTGCTTTCAAATAGGAATATAAAGGAAATAGATTAAAACTTAACTTTAGTCTCGCCTCCACAGTAGAAGCAAGACATAGCCGTTAATATTCTGTTGCCGTCATCGTTACCAGCATTAAATTCATACCATGATAGGTACGTCACCGAAAGATGCCAGTCAGATTTGAAGTTACCTTTGCCATTGATAGCAATCAGGCATTTGCATCATCATTTGAATAAATGATTTCCTGCTAAACTCTGAGACAAAGTATGAATAAATGGATGGTTGGCGTTAGTGTCTGCTCTACTTAAGGGCAGGACATGTTTCTTTGTCATTCATCTGTTACTAGTGATGCTCACATCGTTTGATGTCTTTAAAATCTAAAATCTGTGAAAGCAGACAGCCCAATGTACTCTACATTCACATGTACATCAATGCACATGTATACACACATGCACACATACACACACACATGCTTTTAACCACAACAACCCATGTGGGCAACTTTGGCAGCTTGTAGCTACTTCATGGAGACCATGTTCTAAGCCACAAACCATGCCAGGGTGTTGGCAGAGCAAGCAACACTGTAATTCAGGTCAAAGACATTGCTTCATACATCATTCTTTGTGGTTTGCTGGAACCCTTAGTTCACCACTAGGTCATGGGGCCAGAAACAATGCAGAGTGTTCATGATGCATTTTTACGATTTTTCAGTTTCATGGTGACAACCAGGGCAAGCCCCCTTTTGCAAAATCTTAATTTCCTTTAACAATTGTATTATTTGGCATCAAAATAAAGCTACTTTTTGATTGAAAAAAAAAAACTAGTTTGGTAGGCCTATATCCAAATGCAAGTGCCAGCAGGTAGCAACAGTTTATCCGAGGGTTGTCAACGAGGAATAGGTACTACCTCAGAATGTAATGTGGTATGATGTCTGCCTAATATAGTATACTCAGATACATGCATAGGCCAGGGAGGTTTAAGAGGCATACACTTTCAACAATTATACCTTGATATCTACCTGACAAGCAAGTAAGCCCTCAGTTTCCCATGCATCGTGATATGTGCTTGATACCCTTTTCATTGACAAGGTACCTCTCTATGGCAAAGCACTTCAGACATTTGAGGGAAATGGTTATTTAAGGGGATTCAAGGAAAATTTCCCTTTCCAAGAGCTTTGCAGGATACATTATACTGGTTGTCATATCTCTAGCAGTGTCCCTTGATCTCTGTGGAGGGACTACCTTAACAGGTTGTCATATGGTAAAATCCTGGGTAAAACAGCAGTATTGAACATCATTAAGTTCAACCAGCATTGACGTGAACTACTCTGTCCTCTGTAAGGGTGTGTTTATGCTCAATTTGCGAAGGCAGAATCAGCATTTTGAAACGCTGATTCAAAACGCTGATTCAAAACGCTGATTCAAAACGCCGTTCACGGGAGCACTGTTTATGCTCACTTTCTTCGAGCCTTGGTAAGAGCGTTTGCGATTGCTTCGCTGACCTCAGCAGAGGCAGGTCAAATTGGGGCGCGCACTGCGATCGGTGGCCTGGCCTGGGAGAGCAGCTGGGAAAGACATGCGTATGCACAGTACATGGGAAAACTGCACAGGCCAGGGTAGCTGGCTGGCCAGGCAGCGCGCGCTTTTTCACGTGAACCGGAAAGGCGTTTAGATGACGTCACTCTAAACGCGTTTAGAAACGCTGTTGCGTTTATGCTTCCCCGTCAAACGTGATTAGTCAGAAACGCCGATCGTAAACGCACCTTTTTGTGCGTTTTGGATCGGCGTTTTGAATCAGCGTTTCTATCGAAGTGAGCATGAACGCAACGGCGTTTTGCACTAATCACGTTTCAAAATGCTGATTCTGGCCCGAAGAAGGGAAGCATAAACACGGCCTCAGTAATGTCCTTTGTGGCTTCACTGAAATGTTGGAATGATGCCTGCCATATATCTACCTTAAAGGGGGACCTGGGTCTGTCAGTTCTACTTGCATGGTGCTGGCATTTGTTTTTGTTTTTCTTCTGACTTTAACCTGCTGGATATATGCATTCCTTCCTCAAGACACATTTATCATAAGCAACTCAAAGGTTATAACAATTACAACATTGTCAGAGGTAATCAAGTTTGAAGCATACTTTCCTGAGTTTCACTGCAAGTAGTGAGTGAACGTGTGCACAGATGTTTTGATTCAAGCTTAGTCACTTTGTGCAGTCCTCTCATGAGTCAAGCATTATGTAGACTACAATGTCTTTTCCTCATCAGTGAAGGCTTAAATAAAATTGAGAGTGAGTAGGCCCTTGACTCTAGCTTCCCCTCTTTGCGGTCAGCCCAACAGATTAAATCATAAATGTTCAGACGTGTTCTGTTGCTGGGCAAGAGAAGCTGCTGTCTCTAATCAAACCCCGAGGACAATCTCCAATTTGTCATAAATGTGAATGGATCTGCATTGGAACTTTTAAGATTTGTGTGAAAATTCACATTTTATTTTGTGTGTGGCACATTTCAATCTTGTTTTCAGAGCAACCACTCATTTCCCATGAGTCCATCAGAAGGCAACACCCTGTCCCCCCCACTGCACGCCACCAAGCCACCAAACAGAGTCCACTTCATCTCGGAGATACAGAGCATGATGTAAGTTTCTTCTAATTGTTGAATTATCATATTTCCAGTTTGAGCTATTGTGTAATGAATTTCAGGTGACTACATTGATACATTGTACATTTTCCTTTTCATCGAGAGAAGCCTTATGAATGATTCAGTTTGTGACAAGTTTTTCTTTTCCGCTTTAGATCAACATTTTCTACCAGTGACGACTGGTACCAATGCTGTCTGAAAGTTGTGATACATGCTTGCAGCATTTGAATGCCACTATTGACATAAAATTTTCTTTGTGGTGTGATAGTGGCAATGAAAAGCAGAGACATGCCCTCGTTGACACATATCTAGCATTGGATTTTCTGTCAGAATCTCTTAACTCATTGCATATGGGAACTGGATCCGTCCAGTGCAAAATCATTAGGGGTTTTGGCTTAAACTTTGGATTAAACTTGAAGCAGCCTGCTAGTAACAAGGGGAAATGACCCAATATATGAGATGTAATTTGATGTTTTTGATCTAGACAAAATAAAACTGATGCTGTGATTGAACTTACAAGTTGAGTGTGTGTGCTTGTGTCTGTGTAAACATGTGCCCATCTGTTGCTTTCCTTTATCTGATCATGGAGCTGTTGTAGTGCCATGAATAGATGGAGGCCATGTTAGTGTGTTGAGGATGCACAGAAGATGTTAGTGTGCCTGTAGCCTGTCCACCAAGTCAAGTAGGAATTTCCAACAAGTACTGGAGAGGGTCTAGATGAAAAAAAAAAGAACAAAAGTCTTGTAGAATGATGAAATGAAAGGGACTATCAAACAGTAAAAATGTTTGGGCAATTTACTGGCTTTCCTGAAGCCCTTCCATCAAATATTCATGCCTGGTACTTGTCTGATAAGCAAGCTAGTAATAGTCCTGTCACTATTGCATTCCCATAATAATGAAAACGATAATGGTTGGTTGCCACTGGATACAAAGCACTTTATGAAGCAGAACATTTTAGTAAGCTGTATCACTTATGGCAACTTTGCCTAGTTAGGAGCAAATTGTGGCAATATTGTATTGGCTGCCACAATGACCACTGCCACTTGCTTTGTGGCTAAGCTGCTTGTGGTCACTTTATGACTGACCATCTCTGAGTGATCTCTCAATCTGTCAGGGGTCCAGCAGTCCATCATCTCAATGGACAGTGGTTAACCAAATGTCGGATTGGTTGTGGTCTACTGGTAACATCTAGGAAACATAAGTAACATACAATGTAACAATTTGGAGGCATGCTGAAGGTCTTCCATTCTTGTGCCATAGATCTATATTTTTTTTCTTATGTGAAAGATTTGATAAGTGACAACATTCTCACCAATTTTTAGCATTTGCTTATTCTGTTAATATGGTCTCTCCAGTAGAGGTCATTGTTTTATCCTCACCAAGTAATGTAGGTTCTCCAAAATCCCTTCCCTTTCCCTTTCACCTCCTACCAAGAGCACAGAAATTTGTCCTAGAGGAGATGGGAGGATAGGACAGTGATTGTAATATTGTATGTATACACCAAATATTTTGGAAGCATAATGTTTCACATATTGGGACTTATGCGATGATATTTTGGGTGGTTGAATTTATGACTTAGAACCACAGTCACAAATGAGAAATACATATCACTTTTCAGGAGAAAAGTTTACAATTCTAAACCTTTGAGACAATATGCAGTGAATTTGTGTTTTGGGAGGCAGTTTTAGTGGGGGTGCTGTGGCATGGCAGAGAAGACTCAACTTTCTATGGGAGGTTCCAAGTTCAAATCTTGTGAAGTGCTTACATCCTTGGACAAAATGTTTTTACCCACCATGCCCTCAGCCCAGGTGTATACAGTCTGTAAATGGGTACCTGGCAATGTTAGGGTAATAATAACGGTTACAGCTCGTTATTCCGAAGGTTCGTTATTCCGAAGGCTCTTCAATCCGAAGATTCGTTATTCCGAAGGTTCGTTATTCCGAATTTCATTTTCGGATCAACAAATCTTCGGAATAATGAACCTTCGGAATAACGCCACAAATGTTCGGATTAACGAACCCTGTTTCATTTTCGGATTAACGAACATCTAGGTATAGGGAATTTGTGTGTTTTGGATTAACGAACCTTTGGAATAACGAACCTTTGGAATAGCGAACCTTCGGAATAGCGAACCTTCGGAATAACGAACAGCACCCATGATAACGGCAGGACGCTCTCAGGAAGAGCAGTGGCAATGCTACAGATCAAGAGGCTACCCTGGATAAAGGATCCCATATTATTATCATACTGTTATTTTCACAAGTGGTCATTTCATGAATATCAGTTTACTCATGAAATTGATATCAATAAAAACATTGCAAATTGTATGGCATATGCAGTAGGAACCTATCCAGTAGGGTGGCTGAAACATGTGAAAAGTTAATCATGCAAGATGACAAAAGGTGGTTATGTTGCCAGTGATGTGTAATCACATGTTATCCTTCAGAAAGTGTGAAAAATGTTGGTGTTAGAAAAAAAGAATGTTTCCACTTTTTTTCAGAAATCTTATCTCTTACATTTAAAACACCTAAAACTGTTATGCTTTCATGGCATAAGTGATGATCTCAAACTGATATGAAACTGTCAATATTTTTCACAGATAGTGTGTAAAGCCCATGACAATCACTTTGCATGTTTCCCTTCCCATTAGTCCTTCTAACCATACTTCTAGCCTTTTGTTGTATATGTATTGAATTTCCTGTTTCTCTCCCTCCCTCTTTTTCATCCTATCCTATCTTGCCTTCTCTCTTGCCTACTCAGAATCTAGAGATCCCAGGTTCTGTGGTCAGACAGCTGTTTACAGTACTCACTTTATTTTTTCAGTATGCCCGCTAAGGTTAAATACCTATGCACAAGTATGGTTCCTTTGAACAAGAAATTCTGGGAAATTGTGGCCAAAAGTTCAAGTCATATGATAGCCTTAAAGCCAGCCATGTCTGCTGGTTTGATGACAAATGGTCCAGATTTCTTCCTAAATCGGTCGCTCTCGGGGCTCCCCTGGACATTAATTGTACTGATCATACAATTACAGAAAATTTTCCAGTGCAAGTCACTGTGTATGTAGGCCTCAGTGTTTTTCTCTCGTAAGAGAGGTTGTGCTTAAAATGAGCATAAAAGGTCATTGACATTCCAAATTGTCAAGTGACAAGTATCATATCTTGGTTTGAAAAGCAATATTTTCTACACCAGCTTCATAGCCCAATTGTACCCTCTCTTGATAGAATGTGAATATAATGTAAAATGCTGTTTGGGAGTTGACGTATCATTGATAGTAGTATGTCTTGTTGACTCTGAAGAGATTAACAAACACATTTTAAATGCTCAGTTGGTAAAATACACAGCTCTGAAAAAACTAGTATGAGTACCTCATGTACATCATGTTTTTATGCAGTGAATAAAAAAAGTTGTATGCATGAAATCAGATGATATCTCACTTGCCATTTATTTGTTTTATTCTATTTTCTCTTCTCTGTTGCCCATTGATTATTGTTTCTTTGTAATAAGCAGAACTGCTTTAGACACATTATTCATGCCATGCAATATAAACCAATGATTTCTGAATAATAATAATTTATATGTTATTTACCATTATCTTGTTTTCTGTTAGGTGGCCAAGAAAGATATGTCAGTTTTTCTTTAGTGTATTTAGTGAGCTCAAGTAATCATCAGAAAATCTGTAAGGTGCTTGTTTTGATGAAGTTTACAAGCTGGTCTTCAAACCAAAGTTTCCCCATGATTTTGAGTCTTCAGTCTGGCTTATGAAGTAGTGTGGTGCACAAAGTGGTTGAGTCAAGGCTCATGTTTTATCCCATGTGGATGGAAAATTACAGCTTTGCAAATTTGTCCTCTGTTGCCAAACTTTCTCTGTGTGTGCCAGACTAGGAACACACTTTCTGTTTTTGCTCCCCTCATACATACATGTAAGGTGACATGTTTGTTGGGAGCACTTGACATGATGTAATCTGGCCAAAACTGTCAGCAGAGCAGGAAGGCCAGACAGCTTAAAGGTATTAGGTAGTCTTAACATGAAATGTAAGATATAATATGGGATTTGCTTTTTGTTTACTTTTGGTTGGATAGGTACAATGTATTATTAACTGTGGCTCTAGATTTTTGATTCATCTGATGTTAGAATTTCCTTACATTCAGTGAGTAGTCATTACCCGATCAGTTTTCAGGTTGTCTGCCCCTTCGTCCATCCATCTGTCTGTTTGTCGGTCTGTCCATAAAAGATTTTGTGTAAAACGTAACTTAATAAGTCCCTTGAAAACATTTGCAGAATAGAAAAAACCAGCTTTAGTGCTTTAAAACAGTTCTAAAATGTGAGTTACAACTAACGCAGAAATGTTAATCAGTATAATCGAGGGTAAGAATTATTAAATAGACAAAATGTGAACAATAGTTTTATTCAAAACTGCTTCTAGAATAAACCATCACTGTGACAGTTTATTGAGAAAATTAGTGATATCTCTGATTCTCCGAATATTTGCGGCTTTGCTGCAAAATTTTTTTATGGTAGGGTGTTTTGTGATACAACTGAACATCTATGCATCCAATGTGTTAATTTCATTTTTTTTTTCTCATCACTGCTCCCAATGTTCAATAATATTTTTAAGAACTGTTTGAGTTATCCAAATGAAACTTTGCATAATATGAATGCATGAGTAGACCAAACTGCTTATCAACTTTAGAGCTTACACACTCAAGGTCAAAGGTCAAGGTCAAATGGTGAAATTTCACTACTTCCCCCTATACCTCTACAATGCCTGAATACATTTTATGAAATTTAGAATATAAAACATGTATTACCATTCTCTATGGAAAGTTTTGGGTCATAACATCAAATGTCAGCAGTCAAAGGTCAAGTTGAAATGTTCAAATATTACTTTTTTCTTCCATATCTCAAGGTATTTTCATGAGACTTATACATGTATTGCCTGATATTGATTCTCTTTAGAAGTTTGGGGTCATCAGACTTCAAAGATCAAGGTCAAAGGTCAGATTAAAATGGTAAAAGTACATTATTCGATGCTGAAATTATACTATTTTCTCCATTCCCTAGAAATGATTGAATGTATGAACACTTTTGAAATTAGCAGTTCAATAAACTTGGTATACATACAGTTTTGTACATAATGCATAACCACACAGTGATTATGTAGGGAATGCTGTGGGCCATGGGATTGAACAGTCGCAGCGGACGACTATAATTAACTCCCCAAAAACCCACAAAACGTTTTGAATTTTCAACCGTCACTAAGGCAGTGCGAATTGGGCGTTCTCATTTTCACCAAAATTTCACGTTCTCATATCTCCGCTATACATTGACCAAAATCGCTTAAACTTTAAGTATCAATGCAAAATCATGATTTCTATCTACATACAAAAAATCACAAGAAACAATCAAGAACTTTTTAAGTTATTCAGTATTTCATGTTTCTCTGTCTCGGAAAACTACCATCCGATTATTTCCAGACACATCTGGACGCACCACTTAATATTCATGAAACTTGACATACATATTCATAAGACATGTGCGGACGTTAATGTAGCCCTGTTCGCTTTGCCGAAGACCCATTTTTGAAGTTACAAGTGAAAATAAATGAAGTATCTTGTCAAAAATCTTGGAGCAGCAAACCAAAAACTTATTTGCGCTTGCGCAATGAATGGACTTTCCCATGCTGCTTCGATCCAGCGAGCTGATTGGTCGATGCAATGCAGCGTACTGTTACTGTGCGATGCGAGGTGGCTGCTGCGGATGCCTAGTAAACTGCACATGCATGCTACGAGAGTGGGATGTGGGGTGTCGATAAGTACAATGTAGCAGTGTGCTGGGGACCTCGCCACCTCAAAGACAAGCACTTACGTTATCAGAACTGGCCTATTAAAAAGAATGTAGCAAAAATTTGAATATCTATCGGCTATGATACCATTTATGCAGTTGCAAATTCATGACATTGGATTATTCGGACTTAACGCAGATTTTACGGCACTATAGTAAGTAACATTACAACTACGAATTCCCAGTACGAGTTATAATCAGAGTACAGCAGTGCCGTACGGGACTGAAGTACAGGTGACGTTAGAGCGACAAAGATGTGGGTATGTGGGACTGTACCCTGTCTTCCCGTATGCGAATGACTATAAAATTTCGTGCTCGGAACGAAGGTAGAAAGTGCACCACTTTCGATAATTTCCAGACATATCCGGATGCATGACTTCTCGAATGTGATATTTTAGAGTTCCGGAAAGAAATACATACTTAGTAAAGCCCCCGTTCCACCATCACGATTTGGACCCCGATCTGTCCCGATCTAGCAGATCGGGAGAGAGTGGCAAAAGCGTACAGGGATCGGAAGCATCGTAGCAGCAGCGTGTGGAGGTCGGAGTTGGAGCGAGCATTTTTTCAGATCGGGAAGAAATTTTGAACCGGTTCAAAATTTCTTCCCGATCTCCCCGATCAAAACTGACATACTTTTAATCGTACGGCAAGCGGGGAGAGCGTAGTGACAGCGTAAACGCAGCGGGGAGAGCGTAGTGACGGCGTAAACGCAGCGGGATGAGCGTAACAAGGTCTTTCTGAGCGTAGTAACATCGGCACAAGACAGGAAGTGATTTTAGCTGTAATTTTCGAAGAAGAAGAAGAGATGAAGAAAAAGAAGAGAAGAAAGCAGCAAAGCAGCTACCCAAAAGGCGAAGAAAGAGAGACTGCATGTGATGCTGAAAGAGGAGGAAGAGGACATAGCAGAATTTTGAAGAATATGAAATCATCTACAACTGGAGGAAGACAGACTATAAAAGCAAGGACATCAAGAAAAAGCCTTGGAAAAATCAGCACGTCTTTGTTTATACAATGCATTGCTGCAAAAGAACCGTGAGTTGAGGAGCCTCTTCGAGGTCCACAGTATATTTCTTCGGTTCTGCATGCTAATAAGTTGACTGACTGCAGACCGACAGTCGAATCGGGGTACATCGTGGCACATCGGGCACTTTTCAGCTTTCTGAACGGGGTAACAGCGTGAAAAGATCGTATAGATTGTTCAGAGCGTAGATACAGCGTGCATCGATCGGATAACATCGGCAACATCGCACTGACAGCGTAGCAACATCGTTCTAAAGCGTACCGGCAGCGGCAGAGATCGTAATGTCTCATTCCCGATCATCGTAGTAAGAGCGTAGCAAGCACGTGGTAGTCGTAACTGCAGCGTACTTAGAGCGTTCTAACATCGTACTGTGTCCAGATCGGCTCAGGTTTTACCCGATCCTTCCCGACCTGGGAAAATTGTCAAATCGTAGCGAGAACGGCATAGTGGAACGGGGGCTTTACATACTTGAAAGTTTTTTGTTGTTCACGAAGTCAAAATGTGAAATTTTAGCAACGATTTCTGACAATTATTTTCCGTTTTGAGAGTGAAGTTATGCTCCATTTTGGAATATTTTCTCGTCGTTATTTAAAAAAGTTAACATAATGGCAGGTTAAAATGAGGTTTTTACTTTTCATAACCGTTTGGATTATCAAAAAATGTGAATAAATAGTAAAGTTACAGCAGTTTTGCTGCGACACTTTCCTAGCGGAACATGTTCATTCAAGAGGAAAGCGAGGTCAGGTCAAAATGAAAACAGTGAGTTAATTGCACCCGTCCACTGCGACTGTGAATGTCCAGTAAAAATGCTAGAATTTCACTTGTTTTCCATATTTTTAAAGTGGCTATTAAAGATAATAAAAAGTTTTGGTACCTCAAAAGTTTCCTTGAATTTCCTTGTCTTAGTTTGTGTTTCACTTAAAGGGATGGTACAGTATTGGTGAAGATGAAAATTGGGCTTTTAACTTTTTGCGAGATACCAGGAAAACACTTATGATATAGCACAAAGCATACCATTTTAAGAAGAATTCAAAGTTTATTTGATGAAAATCGGGTTTGCAATGACTGAAACATCCAAAAACAAAGTAAAACAAAGCGATCGTAATAAAGTGTGGGTCCCACACTTTATTGGAATTGCTCTTTTTTCGATATCTCAGCCATTTCAAAACCAATTTTCATCAAATAAACGTTGAATTCCTCATAGAATTACATGCTCTTTCATATTTCATAAGAGGTTTCTCATTATCTCACCAAAAAATGTGAGAAACCTGAAATTAAGTCTCAACCAAAACTATACGATCCCTTTAAAGTACCTTTCATATAACTAACACTGTGAGACTTACTCGCCCCAAAGTGCTCTCATGTCTTAGTAATCATGCAATTAACTGCGACTAGCAACCCCATACGCGTAGCGACCAGCAGTCCCATATGCTACAACGTTATCAATGCGGTACCGCGACGGCTCTGGTACGAAACCATTATTGCATGATTACTAAGACATGAGAGCACTTTGGGGCGAGTAATTCTCACAGACAACGTACTTTAACGTGAAACACAAAACACAAACCAAGACAAGGAAATTCAGGGAAACTTTTGAGGTACCAAAACTTTTTATTATCTTTAAAGAGTATTATAATGAAAATTAGTATATAATTACCAGGTGATGATTGTTTGGCAATTATGTAAAATTGTTATCTCACATCAGCAATATGTAATCATGAATTTTGGAGCTGCTGAGTACTAATTTGTGCTTCCAAATGTTGGCAGCTCTGTTATTGGTGATTTTGAGGAAAGTGTCATTAGTAACGACAGTTTCCTCCTATGTATTTCTTTGTTTTTATTTTTGCTGTATATCTTCGCTAAATAACATGCTATGGTGCGAATTCAGACTGCAATCTAGTTGAATACAATTGATGAACAAATCGGGGTATGCAACTCATTTTAGAGGCTTGTCATTTTTGTAAATAGCATTATGCACAACCAAGGGTGGATCCTGGAATTCTGTAAGGAGGGGGGGGGGGGGGGGGGCGCAACTAATATTTCTGGTGCTACTTCCTGGTTTCATTTCATTTTTTTTCTTTTTCTTTCTTTTGTTTTCAATGAAAAATAAAGGGGGGGGGGGGGCGTGCACCGGTTGCGCCTCCTCTGGATCCACCACTGACAACATTACTGTTTTTTATTTCGAATGACTGCTTTTTAGCTTTTATAGCATTACTGATTTGAGGTCTGAGAGGTTGGCATCTCTGAATATGGCAGAGGCATACCAGTTGCCATAGTGACATTTCTAGCTTGAGACTGAAATCCCCATAGATTGTACTCAAGATTCATCAGGATCCCATAAACAGTGGGCTGAATAAAAAATTAATAGTAAGTATGTTCTCATTGTTAAAAAATGTTTGAATTCTGCAACGATGAACCCCGACGGTCAGGGATTGCGCCAGAAAGTGTCATTTTTTGTGTGCCATGGACTTAATATTGCGAGGGCTCTCTATGGACTTATGAACCTTCTGTAATATAAGCATGCACTTAACGTGTGTAAAGATTAAGTATATTTCACTTTTGGAATTACAGACCTTCAAGTATTTCATTTTTGGATTAACGAACCTTGAGAATACTGAACCCTATTTCACTTTGGATGAACGAAACTTTGAATAATGAACCTTATTTCATTTTCTGATTAATGAATCGTCAGAATACCAAACCTTATTTCATTTGTGGAAGTAGAGAAGCACTCTAAGAGCACAGACCTCTGCCAAGCAGCTAATTTCAACCGATGATCTTGGTCTTCCATAGAGATTTGTGATTTCCGCCCATAATAGTGGCGTGCATGCTGAAAATCACCTGATTTCCCAATACAGAAGCCTATGTTACTTCATCAACTTGCACTTGCCATAGCAAAAACTAGAGCATGCACTTTAGTGCGTGTATGAAAACCTAAAAAATGTGCAGCTTGAATTCCCACGTTCATTGACCCTACCTGCCAAAATATTGAAAATCCTTCATAAAATCCATAAGAATGTCCCGATCACTACCAAAATTTAATCATCTGTTCCTTGTGTCATTTTCAACCTTTCCTGCAAGTTTCATTCAAATCCGTTCACAACTTTTTGAGTTATTTTGCACACAGACAAACAAACAAACTGTAATAGAAAACGTTGCCTCCACCCTTCGCGGAGGTAATTATGAACCTTCGGAATAACGAAATGTAACCAACAGTACTAGTGATGAACTAATCATTTGTAAATTGGTCATTTTGGCCAGTTTACATCAATATGGACTTACTCTTTTATGCTTGAACTCAAGCCGATTCAGAATTTATATCAATGTACATCAGTGTAGTCACTTTGATAAAATGTCCCTTTGTTATGGCGATCAAGGAAGGTATTTATGCATATATATACAGTGTATCCATAGACTCCTTATTCATTCTCTGTCACATTCTTGGCCATCGTATGTTATCACAGAGAAGTATGGTGTGTATATGGGGATGTATCAAGCTGATACTGTTAGCTGTATCAAGTAATGGAGCCACCTAGAGTCATTAATCACACTTGACTGGCTACGGCTTCTTTCCTCCAAGCCAGGGGTAGATGACCATCTGGGCATTGACATTTCCTCCTGTATGAATTAAATTTGCATATAGCAGTCACCAGCCAGGAGGGAGGGAGGGGGAAGGGGAGGAGATGGTAGGGGGACGTTGTCTTGGGTGTATAGGTGTATTAGCTGGTAGGAAGATGGGAGGAGTCTTTGTGAGTATTATGGTAACAAGAATTATACGGGATTTAGGGAGGTAGAGACTTGGGTGCAAAGGAAGGAGTCTTGATGTTTCCTCTGTGCTAAATCCTGTAAGCATAGACCTATAGGCACTATACTTCTTCCTTCCTGCCAGAGATACATGTCTTGCCTGTTTATGGTATATATCCTGTCTGATTTCCAGAAAATTTATAGTTTAAGTCACGCATAAGAAAGGATATCTTACTTCCTTTTTAGAAGATACACATATATGTGTGCATAGATTTGCAATGACTATGTTATGACACAGTCCAGTGTCACCTCCAAGAATGGGACATTCTGTGTGTAGAAGCAGGAAAACAGAACAGCAGTGGTACATTCTATGGTAGTTCTTATGTTTTCTGTTCTGTTGTTGCTTCTTGTGGAACGGTAAGAGAAAGTGAAAATTATCATGTGCTATTAAACTAACACAAAAATGAAAGCACACTAATATTTTGCTTGCTATGTGTTACTAATGTAATACAATTTTATCTTCAATTCTGTGAAATTAAAAACATGTAAAATACAGCTTACCCAGCTGTCCACAAAAAAGAAAAATCACTCATACAAAAATTTATGTGTTTACATAATGTTTGGGAAGTCTGGGTTCAGTGATTTACAATGTCTTGTGTGTCATGATCAAATGCTTTAAATAGTATGGCAAGAAAAACTTGTTCTGATGGGAGAAGTCTTGCTTAATGGATGCATGATCACGCAGACCTTCACTGATTTTTGAAAAATTCAACCCTTTTAAATGCTTATTCTTTTTTTAATGTTTCATGATAGAGATGTCCTATTTCAAAGACATCACAAAACACAATGAAGACAAATGTGGAAATAGGTTAACAAGGCTATAGTACCATTGTATAATTTATAAACCTCTGTCAAGGAGGTTAATTGTTTTGTTGGCATTGGTTTGTTTGTCTGTTTGCACAATAACTCAAAAAGTTGTGAATGGATTTGAATGAAAGTTACACAAAAGGTTGATAGTGACACAAGAAACAGATGACTAACTTTTGATAGTGATCTGGAAATTTCCATGAATTTTTGAAGGATTTTTTTATCATTTTGCAAATAGGATGAATTAACTTGGGAGTTCAAACTGCTTGTATTAAAGCCTTTACAATCGTGGCAAGTGGTTTGTGCGGCACGGAGACGAACGCAACACCCTGCCTCCCCCATTCTGTACCAAATGTAGTGACACCGAATGAGGATAGCGCTGGCTCAATGGGTCAGCGAACAACACTTTAGACTACAAATCTCCTGACCCGAAATGGCTGTCCGAGCCACAAGAGCTTCCGAATGGACGCACACTCTCAGTGCGCATGCGCATGAAGAGAGGCCAAAAGAGCCATGCGTCGTCTGGCCTCTCTCTTCCAATCACCGCAGCTCGTGGTCACAATGTTTGTGTATGATGCGTACACACACACACGCACACACACACACACACACACACACACACGTGTCTCAGTGGCAGCATTGTCCCACACGTTTGTGGATATAGCACCGAGTCTGGCATTGCGCAATTGCATGCACAAACTTTGGTCGTTCGGGAGATTATGAAAAGACGCACCATTAGAGATGACGATCGTCCGACTGTAATACTGAGGTTTGCATTAATGCGTACTAAAGTGTGTGCTTTGCTCTACCGCACAGCAGGAAGCTGATGAGGTACTGTATAAGCTGTTATTTTCGCGAATTTCGTGAATCACTGTTGGATCGCGAATTTAACAACACATGAAAATATCTCGAATTGACAGGCAGTAGTGCACTTATGAATGATACCCTCAGAGTCAAACTCGCGAAAACAACATCTCGCGAAATTGTCACTGACCTCCTCATTTGCGAAATATTACACGAAAATAATAGCTTATACAGTACTAGTAAACATAAGGCTTCTGTACAATTTGAGAAATTTGGTGATTTTCAACATGCATGTATGGGTGGAAATGAGCTGCATGGCAGAGGTGTGCGTTCTCTGAGTGCTTTTCTAGTATTGAACTGTTTTACATCCCTTTGCTTACAAAAAGTTCATAATTCACAGTTCACTATTGCTATAAGTCCCAGTAAAATACCCATGGACCATCTCAGGAGTGTGTGTCTAAACATTAAGACATTATGACAAATGGTTATCTAACAGAGGGGCCTAGTTTACAAACCAATGGTATCATCTCTATTTCAAGAGGCATGAATGGATGCTGCACAACAGGACAATAGTTAAATTTGGTAGATCAGATTCATTATATCAACTCCAGCCAGGTTTGGAGGACCTATTTGAAATTCACATTCAATCAATTAGAGATTACAGAGAATCCATGATAATCTGCCTTGGGGAGCCGATGAATAAAAAAGCAGTCAAATTATCTCCTTATGCAGAGCCAAAAACTTCCTCTTAATCTACTAGTTGGCCATCACTCAATAGGTTCACATCACTGTGACAGATTTGAGTCACAATTGGCCAAGACAAGTGCTTCCCCTTTTCACAACACAATCAGATCTGAAATAATCAAATGAAAGATTCTCAGAATTTGAAAAAAAAAAGGAATTTGTGGTTGCTTCAGAATCAATAGGTCACACATTGAAAGGAGAAAGGAGGAGGGGTGCTGGCAGAAAATGTGGGCATTACTCCCGGGTGGTATGAGGACAACTATAAGGAGGGATTCTCAGTAAGGAGCAAGAGACAATAAGGTAGGCAAATCTTGGAGACAACTGTTTGAAGGGACCGCTGTTGAGGTCAAACACCTTGACTTGGTAGGGAACTAATCCTAGGAGAGGGGCTGGAATGTACCATGGAATTAAGCAGTGTTACATTCTAAGTTTGGCATTCCTTTCTATTTCCTTTATCACAATCATTGCACATGTCTTTGTTTAAATCAAAACTGTGATCAGCACAAGTATTTATGGTACCGTGTAGAAGATATAGACAATACATCATGTGTGAGGTGTTCCAAATGATATGTCACTTGGAAACATGTCTCAGTTATAAATTTCAAAGATGACACCTTCGTCATCACCAACATGCACCTAGCACTTTGCGTGCAATGACAGTGCTCCAGATTTAATATTTTGATGTCAAGAAAAACTCTCCACAGTCCTTCTAAGGACTTCTCACATGGCATACCACAAACCTCTCCCTAGTTTAAAACTAAAATAGTTGCCAACAGTGGAGAAATCCATGAAAGCTTTATCTGTTTGTCCAGAAGTTAGTTGAAACTTTGTCAAAGGCCTGTACAAGGGGAGAGTGCTTTGATGCAAGCAGTCATGTATACTAAAGGTATCTAAGATCAAACATGAAAAAATATTGGCATCAATGTATGATACAAGTATGGTGTAGCATTCAAGCAGAATGAACACACATTGTCCCATCTCAAGGGGACAGGGATAATACATTAAAGAAAAAGCAGAGAAAATGCAAGAAGTGTCTCAGATCTCAATCCTTATTTCGCTGCGTACAGATGAGTGAACAAACATTTGCTGTGCACCAGTGACTACAATCAATGATGTCACGTTGAAGTTTTGTAAAAAAATCACTTCAAAAGAGTGCCAGTTCAATAGAGATTGAGTTACCATTTGATTTAGTACTACTACAATGAGAGGAGACCCATAAAACCAAATATATCCAGTGACTTCTTGAAGAAGACTAGGTTACTAGTACTTTTCTTTTAGTCCCTTTCAAGAGGCAGGGAGGGATTAGCCAGACAGATTATAAGTGAAAGGATTAGCGTCCTTACAGCTAGAAGTCAGCAAAGGGTCATAGACATATGTTTATAGTTTAAAATCACACAGACCAGTTTATCACATCATTCATAGCAGTTCTTGAAATCATTCATGTCAGGTGTCACAGCTACTCTTCTACAAAGATTGTAAATTGATCTGGGCTTTGAGATTTTATATCAAAGTTTTTGGCAGACATGCTGGGTCACAGAAAATTCTTTAGTTTTATTTTGCATCAGTGTGTGACTGATAATCAGTGCCATATTGTGTCTGTATATCCCAGACTAGGGACGGGGCATCTCTATAACAATAGGTTGTATTTCAGGTAGGGTTTCTTTCCTGTCACACTGAAGTTGAGTCACTGGGCTATTTTAGCTCTAATGATGTGTCAAATGATAGGAATTTCTTTGTCTGAACCCAGTTTGTCTGAGAGCAGAATTTTCTCCATCAGAATATGAGTTTTGATCATTTTGCAGATAGTACGAGCTAATGATTTGGTGGCACATGTTACACTTTAATACGCTATTTCAATTTGCTGTTTGTGTCAATAATTGAACCATATAGAATGGTTATTTGTCATAACTACACAACTGTCCTATTGGTTTGTACACCAACATCTGATATGAGAAAAGGGAGGTGGTTATGATTGGGTCAAGACACATGTGAATGTGACTCATTTTAAGTCAGTCGATCAATTCAGTGTAGAAAAAGGTGTGAATGTGAGTTAGACCTCTCTATACCATTGTCTGGGGATATATGACAAGGACCTCCAAGGGAGATATTGAAACATTATTTTGCATGCCTCAACCATTGAGAAAATCTTGCCTGAGAAGAAAGGTCTCCCCCAGAAAAGATTGCTCTGTTTTCAATGAAAGGAAAGAAGAATTTGTGAACTCTTGGTGACCATGATTTGCTGGTGTCATATTTGTATTTCTCAGAAACAGGATTTATGTGCAGGATCAAAGTCTGCTGTACAATGTGTGAGAAATATGCATGTTTACAGGCTTTCTGCAGGTAGGATAGAGTTGAATGTTGAAAACAGTGAACAATAGCTTTGGGAAACAGCTACAAATGTAGATAAGTTTATATCAAAGCACCATCTTTATTTGCGTTTGCACACGATCAAACAGTTATGGGAATATTTTCGAAGTTTGGCACTAATGTTAAGCACAATGGTGTAACTTTACTTATAATCCGTTGAAGACTAGTCCCGAATGTACTCAGGCAGGTGTCTATGGGAAATGCATGTTATAGCAAAATCAGCTTGTCCTCAACAGGTTAAGGGGGAAACTGTGCACCCAAGTATACTGTATTCACAAATCTGCATGTGTGATTTCATGATACCAAGTGGAATAGACCAGTTTGAACAGGAATACCAACTTGTATCAATTTAACCAATTAAGGTAAATGTGTGTGCACATGGTATATCATTATCAACAGTGTCACATGATCCTCATCTCTCATTTTACTCTTATCCTCTTCCTTTTTCCTCCCAAGACCACCACCCCCCCCCCCAAAAAAAAAAAAGTGAAAAAGAAAGGTTGTTGCCTCTGAGCCCTAACCAGGTCAATAAACTTTCAATGCCATCAAAATGACAACCCTCAAGGTCTCAAGAGTCTTCATCTTGTTTGTCTGGATACCAGACTTTCATATTAGTTAAAAAAAGTAAATCTACAAGTTTGCCTTTAATATCATATTAATTTAGGTATAAGCCAAGCATTGTCCAAGGATATGTATGCTTTATATTAAAGTTTCATTAAAGTTTCATATCTTTGGCCAGATTGTGCTTAACTGTTTACTTTTGCTTTGCTCTCATCTATTCTACATTTTAAAAGCAAACTGTATCAAAGACTAAGGAGGGATAGCGTAGACTAGCAGAAAGCAAATATTTTCAGAGTGACTTCCGCCGAATCTTGTGCCATATTCAGGCGATTTCGTGGAAGTCAGACGTGACCGGGCAGGGAGATAGGACTGACAAAGTACAGTAATAGTTAGTGGGTTAACTGTCTGGGGGTAGTCTTGTTTTGCTCTCCCTCTGACAGAGTGGTAAATCAATGCAGAGAAATATGGAAAAATATTACCCTGCCCTGAGATTTAGATGTGATGAGGAATCTTGTGGCCACTATGGGACTGCTAAATCATAAAACCAGTGCAAACTGCGGTATGCCCCTTCCACATTGGAAGACAGTTGTTGGTTTTACCTGCTGGAGAGAGGTTTGAGCAGGGTTTATCTGGCAAGGCTACAAGTGTGAAATCTCCTCAGTGTTTGTCAGCATCTGTGTCATCCATTATCAAACTATCTCTGTCAGACCAGCATGAACAATGATCAGCATAGATGTGTTTTCCCACTTGCCAAATTAAAAAAACAACAAAGTGTCCAATGCTGGCGAGTGCATACTTTCGAAATGTACTGACATGACAGTGAGGAGTTTCAGACTTACAAAAGAACTTGTTTGTATTCCACATCCCTAAAACATGTCACTAAACCATGTGTAGATATATGTTTGGGAGTGTTTTGATGCTGACCAAAGTCTCCCTTTGACAACCAACTGCCAGCAATGTTCCTACATTAGCTGTATCACAAAATCTGTATCTTGTCAATTAACCATTCAACTTCTAGTGCGCTAACATGCGAGAGAAATATGTTCACATGATTCAGCACGGCATAGCCCAGGTACCGCCACATCCCTCGGTTATAGCTTCGTGTAACACTACCTCATTTTCTGTTAAAAAACAAAACAAAACAAAACAAAACAAACAAACAAACATGGTGGCCAAATTTTAGCATTCAGCAAAATGACCTCTATGTCAATCATCTCTTTTTTAATGTGCTTAACTATATTACAGTTACTGTATGATAATAGTGGATTCCTGATAATTTTTCTTTTCCAAAAATGCACTACTGTAACCTTGGACAGTTAGGCCCGAATTAACGAAGGTGGTACAAATGAAACCATGGACAAAAACCATGGAGCGCCAAGTGTTGCAGGGAATATTTCATTACGAAATCAGTTTTTTTGTCGATGAAATGATCATTTTGTAATGAAATGACAACATTTTGTAACTAAATGAACATTTCGTGCACGAAATGATAATTTTGTTAACGAAATGGTCATTTTGTCGATGAAATGACCAATTTCGTAACGAAATATTCTGTGCGACACTTGGCGCTCCATGGTTTTTGTCTGTGGTTTAAACCATGGTTTCATTTGTACCACCTTTGTGAATTCGGGCCTAGGGGTTCAGAAAGAGACCATAATCCAAATACTTCGACCATGTTTTGCAATGCTCATTTTTAACACTAAGTGATTTGTGTGTATGTGTGTGTCCACACACAAGAATTAATTGGTTTGCACATTACATTGCAAAATTTATTTTTGAAAATCAGTAATTTAAAGTGTGTGTGAATGGCCCTTGTTTAGTGTATAACAAGCTTTGTTTTGATTGACAGACTATCTTTCACATTAACCTTTTCTATAAGCATGTTTGTAAAAATATGGAGGACCTAGAAAACGCTTTTCCAGCGGTGAGCCTTTAATTTGTGGTTTTGCATCATTTGTGCTCTGAGGTGGTACATGACTATCTCATAAAAAGAGAAAAAGAAAAGTGAGGTGTTCAAACAGTGCATTCTAAGGACCGAAAAAGTTGTGTTTTTTTTTCTTGGAAATCTGTCAGTAACAAGGAAAACAGATATTTTTGTTTTGCAAGCTAGCAGATATCCTTTGTAATGTGATGAACAATGTTTTTTTTTTTTTTTTTAAGGTCTTAATAGTGAGTTTGAACACTGATATGCTGACAACAACTCTAGGACTTCTGAAAAAAGGATTATATGCAAAAGCATCAACTAATTTTTGGATATATGCTGGACATTTTTGTTTTCTGTTCCCAATTACTAAAGGAAAGATATTCAAAAATCATTGTGGTTGCTACATGGTGTGCTCAAACAGTAGTCAGCGTGCATGACTTTGTTATAACATAGAGAAATTTTACATGATAGACTTGTATACACCATTTTGATGTACTAGATTTCACCTTGTGAGATATTTTATGAGAGTCAAGAATCATACATTGACATTTTGAGAAAAATTACTATTGCTTATTGTTCTAATCAGTCAGTAATCTTTGAGATACATGTAGCTAAGTTAACTTTCAAGTGCATTTACACAGTGCTGAACTACAAGATAATCTTCAAAGTTTAAAACTTGGAGCTAAACTTTAAAGTTTATGAATGTCATGTGAACTTCAACCGTTATGGCCTCTTCAGAATACAAGCTACGATAACTGCATGATGACTGGCAACTCTTGTCCACTTTTCCTCCTTTGTTTGGTGCTTGCCATGTTGCTCATTCACTGTATCTTCAAACAAACATCGCTTCTTCATATCTCGTGAAAATACAGTTGTTGTCAGCTGTTGTCTTCCATTACATCTTGCAGAAAAAAAACAAACATATATTGACATTCATACATCTAAATCAACAAATTGTCCATCTACTACTATAATACTCGAAGTTGTTGTTGTTGTCGCGGCCTTATGTATTTCCTGTTTTATTTCGGCGTTGCTGGTTTGTCTATCTCCTCCCGAGCCGTCGGCTCCGGGCAGCTGCGACCGGTGCCGTCGGCCGCAGGAGAGTATCCTACATCGAATGGCGCGGGTTTCGTCCCCTCTCCGCCTCCGTGTCGATGTCGAGGACGAAAAAGAAAAATTAATTAGCAACATGCATAATGCATTTTTGTGCGTGACGAAAGAGCCGAGCGTTTCAATATTCACGGGAACCTGCGCTGGCCTCCTGCTTTCTCGATCTTCCATCTTTTAGCTTGCAGAGACACTGGGGGATACTAAAGATGATGGTGCAGCGAAATCTCTGACATCTTCCGGCGGACGCGCACGCACACACACAATGTACCTCGCAGAACTCTACACACTCTACACTGTGTGTATAGTTCTGTGATGTACCTTTGCCTCCGCCTGTTACGTGTACTGAATGTATTGACGATGGTTACACGAATCTGTGTGTGCGTGATATGGACTACAAGGGCATTTACGTACAGTTCGCCATTATTGGCGTCCCCAAATGAAAACAACGAACGTTGTTATGTAATTGTATTTTGCACAACTGCAGAATACTATATGCAGCTCCGGTAGGTCATTTAGTTTGCTCGCCGTTTGCTCTCAAGTCCGATGTCATTGTACGCAGACTGTTTAGGACGCGGCTAAATATATTTGCCGATCGTACCCTTCCATATCAGATTACACGCGCAGCTGTGTCCATTCGTTTACTGCAGAGCTGCTGTAATCATACATATTCATAAGATGAGCGGACGTAGAGGAAAACCTCGCTTTGCCGACCGCCTATTTTTAAAATTGCAAGTGGAAATAGAATGTGTGGTTCTATGGTCTATCAAACCAAGTTTTGGTGACAAAAAAAAGAGGGAGCAAATGAAGACGAATGCAGTGATGTATATGTTCTTCTTTCTTCCATAACATGGGAAAAATATTAAAGAAAAAAAAATACGAGGTTGTGAGACCCTACTCCCACGGGTGCCTATTAAACCTGATGACTATGATCTCCCCCTCCCCAAATAATAACAATGATAATAATAATGATAATAATAATAATAATAATAATAATAATAATAATAATAATAATAATAATAAGGATAATGATAATAATAATATAATAATAACTATAATAGGAGCAATAATTGTAGGCCTAATATTGATTATGATAATGTACAGTCTGATGCAGATGTAGTTCTATATGATATATCAAGCCAAGTTTTGGTGATTAAAAACAAAAAGGAGGGAGCAAAATTATGAAGACGAAAATATCTTATTTTTCTCTCATAACGTGGGGAAAAGAAACATGAAAAAAAAGACACAAAACAAACCGAGGCCTTGAAACCAGCCGTGGATTCCCGCGGGTGCCCGCGTGGATGCAAGAGCAGGGGGTAATCAAAGTCATAGTGTTAATATCTTCCCGTTTTGACGGGAACAACCTGTGGGCAGAACTTTCGGGGAATCTCATTTGCGTTTTTGGTAATTTTTCCCTGAATGTTTTTGTTTTTTGCCCTGCGGAGGTGGAAATGTGTGTGTGCGTGAGGGGGGGGGGGGGGGGGGGGGGGGGGGTGAGGGGCAACAAGACAACTGTTGGACTTCAACGGGTGCAAATAACCCCTCGAAACTCAAGTTCTATAATAAAAGCAAGTAGCGGCGGGAATGATCCCTACCAATGGACCGGATCGCCGGGCATATACTACAAAAATGTATTATGAAATTTCTGGGAAGGGTGGTCATTTAGAAGACAGCACAATTAACGAAAGAATGAGAAGACTTTTCTTTTTATTTCTTCAATAAAAATGTGCAAAATCGTATTATGAGAAAAAAAAAATAAAACCCCTCAGACCCGTGGATTTCCACGGGTGCTGCTATTAAATATAACCATAGAGTCTTCTCATATCTGATGACATAAATAGTATCGCGGGGTACCAAATAAAAATCAGCCATTTTGTTGAATTATTTCTTTTTTTTTAAAGGTTGTACCCTGGGTTGCCAGAAAGTGGAAATCATTTTGGTGCTGGAGCTAGCACGCGCTAGCCACTGCACTTCACTGCACCGCACTGCACTGAAGCACATGCTATTCCTAGCACAGCGTACCATGCATCCATATAACATGCCGTAGCATGGGAATGACTATGTACACGCACACACAGCGCATGCATTTTTCTTCAGCTGTCCTCGAGTGGACGTGAGGTGGGGCTACACAAAGTGGTACCCCGAGGTACAATGGTACCCCAGGTAACGCGTGATGCATCATCTGCTGCTCGTACACAATACTTTATATAATATAAAACAGGACCATCTCTCTCATTAGGGTGATTTATCCTTAAAAAACTGAAAAGAGTTCTTACAGGAGTTATGCCAGCAATCAGCTCTCAAGTATAACTCTCAACTTATCCATCATCCCTCTGATATGTCATATTTACAAGACCACACAACTGCCATAATCTACACTTGCACTTGAATCTGTAGTTTTTATATATGTGCATGTTTCCACAGTTTCTTTTTTATGTTTGAAGATTAATTCATTTTTAGCTTTAACAGTATTTCCAGTGTGTGTACAACAGCAGTGATGCAGATTTGATGGATCAGGAAAATATGAGCAAATCTTAAAGTTGTGATCTTGTATCCTGGCACTGTAGTAGATATATGGAAATAAAGTAGACCCATTCAGTCGCATGACTATAACAATCTTTGTGAAACATTCCATAAGTTCTACAAATGAAGTATCAAAGCTTTCTCTATTTCTTGAAGCATGCTTCATAACAGTGCACAAATCATGCCCTGTATAACATGCTATTACATTCCCGATGATAGAAATGGGTGATTCTTCTCTGCCATTCATGGGAAAAATCCTTCTTGACAGATATCTAGACAAGGAATGTGTCTTGCAGAGGATGTATGGATGTTCCCATGAGGATGATGCTGAATGACAGGCCAACATTCAAGCAGTTATAACTATCTTTAAGAATATTTATTTGAATTTTGTCGAGCATGTGCCCATCTGTTTCTTTAATTGCACAATGTAAAGCAAAGAGGCTGTCTTTGTGGGATGAATTTCTACTCCAAGGTGGTTATCACACAGTTCAGTTCACTACAAAGCACGCAATTAATCACTTTCAAATATTTTAGCTACTCACGTATCTGATTCATTTGTTTCCCAAGCTGACAATGGCATCATAAATCTTCACAGTAAGGAGATTGTAATTTTGAGAATTCAGTACAATCATATATGTATATTTACATAATTCACAACCAACAAACATGTACTTTTACAGATACGCAGTTGTTTGCTTTTATGAGGTGAGTCATCAGGTTCCGTAAAGAAAAAAAGAAAGATATATAGCCATGGCACGTTCATATTGTTGTCAAAACAGTAGCTCTGTGTGCATTGTTACGCATTGTTCATGCACTACCCATAGTGACTCACTACAAATTGCTCAGCCATGGCAAACATCTCCCAGTGTTAACACTGCCACAAGGTCACTGAACCTGGGCCAAAGATTATATGTCTATTTGACCATTTCACAATTGCAATCCACCCATTTAGAAGTCTGCGGTCACGCTCCCCAACACTCCCACCCCCACCCCTCAATACATTGTCCCATTGAAATCCTGTTTTGATGCTGTTCTTATTTGTTGTTCTAGTATCTAACAGGCAGACTAGGCCAAAAGTGCTCTCAGGTGTAGACTGCCTGACTGTCTCTATTCACACCTGAAAATCAATCTCTACGTTTTACAAAGAATGGTGACTCAAAATGTAGAATCTCTTTACACAAAGCATTGTACTTCAGAAAGATACCATAGAAATAACCCTTATGGTGCTTTGTTTAGTGAATATAATTTTTTCGCAAATCAGAGCTTCGCATCATTTCCATGAGTGGTTAAATATGCGATTGTGTAGTACAGTACTGAGGGGAGACATGCGTGCAAGTAGACATTCATGTCAGGATTAGAGTTAGTATTTTCATGTGCTTTTAGATTTGCACATAGCGCTTGACTCTGCAAATTCGTGAAAATACAAACTTTACAAAATATTTGGCATAATATACAGTATGTAAATTTCGTTGTAAGTTTGTGATTGTAGCCCTGCAATATTTTTGCCCCAATTTGGCTTTATTTGAATTTGTCACTCATTTTTTTTATGCTATTACTTTTGAATAAACTGAAGTGCTGTTATCTTACTTATGCTTACAAATCCACATGAAGCCATTCCATTTAACATGCTGTTAGTTCCACGTTTGTACACGTGTAGTTTTTGTATGTGAAAAGGATAGGCTCGTCCTGTTTGTATACATGGATTCATAGATTCCCACTTCCTTTTGTTATCTCTGAAGTACGCAGAATCTCTTCTGTGTTGATCAATTAATCCTGCCACTAACCAGGTAATTATCAGTGATTGATGATAATTAACTCCACATAAAGAAACTCAATTTGTTTATCCTATTCAATATTTGTATTCTGTGCTGCAGGAAGCACGCCTCTCTCTTTGTACGATCTATGAATGGAAGAGGGATCAAACTGAACTGCACTTTGAAGGTTGATTATTGTGATACTTTGCCACAGAGATAGACTATTCAGACCCATTCACATAGCCACCAATAGTCGTGAATATTTCGGTCACAATTTGAATCGCTTTGCAAAAACTGTTTTTTTTTAACATGTGTGGACATAATGATCATGACTATAAGTGAAATTTAAATCGCGATCTGCGCACCACTGAAAGTGTGACGTTGCTGAAATACTGTATAAGCTGTTATTTTCGTCTACAGATATTTTCACGAAAGAAGAGGTCATTGATATTTTCGCGAGATGTTGTTTTCACCAATTGATCCCAATGCAAACGTAAATGCACTATTACCCTATCACCTGGCGACATTTTTTTTGTGTTCTTGAATTTGGGATCCAACTGTGATTCACAAAATTTGCGAAAATTAAACCCTTGCGAAACTAACAGGTTATACAGCAGTCATGATTATTTGTGATGTGAAGTTTATATGAACGCCATGCAAAATCGTACAGGCTGCGTACAGGTATTTGACACCCTACAATGCAAGGCACGTGTTGGACGCTTCCCGTGTATTGTTATATTTGTGTATTATACATAATGTAGAGTCAAGTACTAATACATTGTAGCGGTATTACAATGTACACATGCATTTGTATTTGTTTACAGACAGGCCATATACAGTGTACAATATTCATACACATTCATTTTCGTGCAATGGCAGAGGTCAGGTTTCACTTGTGAGTTTTAATCAGTTTTAATAATTTGACATTGGCGGCACGATGCTGTTCCACCAGTGCAGGGACTTTAGCAGCAACCAGATGTAGTGAGGGACTTCCAATGATGATCTCTGTAGATGCTTGCCAGACTGAGAAACATTGTGATAATCTTATTTTGTCTCTGACGAAAATACTTCCAAAAAACGCTCCCTGCAATCCCTTGCTTGTTGACGCATTCCACGCCTTATGCGCTGACACTTGGTTGTTCCATATTTCCTAAAATAAAACAAATGAACACAAACAAATATTGTACTTGTACCATGGTATAACAGTGCTGTATACACAGGCTCACAGCTTGCAGCAGGTGCATAGAGTTGATCAAGAGTAATCAGTTGTAGAACATTGCGAGTAGCATGCACAATACTGTGAGTAGCACTCTCTAGTTTATGTACTGTCAAAGTTTTTGAAGTTTAGACTTGCTCAAACAGGTGCAATTTGAGTCACAATTTTTCTTTGTGAACCAGTGCTATTTAGATCATGATTTTTTTTCTCTGTACATGTGTGAACCAGAGCACAAAAAAGCGCGATTTGAATCGCGATTTGTATCACTTTTTTGTTGTTGGTGTGTGTGTGTGTGTGTGTGTCTGTGTGTCTGTGTGCAAGAATCTTTTGAGGGATTTCCTGATAGTAAAGTCCTCTATAGTACCCTGGCACCGGAGGCAGCAGTATATCAAATGTAAGCCTGGTGGCCATTAACACATGAACCCAAGCATCCTGCTTTTCTATGTGTTTTTCTTTGGGGGAGGGGGGTGGGTGGTAATTAGACTGCATTCTTATTGGTATCATTTAGACAAGAAATGGAATAGGATTTTAGTTTTATATATAGTCTCCAAATGTATATGGGAAGACCATGCGATATAACGTTGCCAAGTTTCCCTTGTACGGTATGTAACTTTGATCTGAAAGGAGATATATATGTCGTATATTATTTTGCATGTGATGAGTACATTCTCTGCACTAGTCACTTTAATGCTAAAAATTCAGTACTCAAAACTTGCGTGTTCTTTTTTTTTCTGTACTCACACACACACACACACACAGTTTGGAACACATAATTGATCTCTTCTGCATTACATACTATAGAACATGATATATTCGCGGCATTACATTTTCGCGAATTGGAGCCGATGGCCTTCTTCGTGGCATGAAATTTTTGTGATTTGCCACTGGTGTTCAATGCATTTAGTGTAGACAAGAACTTTTGCGAGCATTTTAACTTCGCGAATCTTGGCGCTTGCGAAATTCACAAAATTAAAATGCACGGGAACATTCCTCGTTTTACAGTATACTTGTAAATCATCTCTTATCTAGTGCCCTAGTATGGTTAGATATTTGTGATATAATGATCTATATGGTCCCTTCAGCAAGTTTTGGCTCTCTTCATGTAATTCATATCTATTTTATAGGTGAACTTCTTTTTTTTCTGGTAAGTTGCTTTGATTTTGTAGCTTTTGTTTAAATCAACATCTTATAAAAGTAGATTGTCCTAAAAATGTTTGAAGTCCCCTAATTTGAAAAGAGCTGCATGTATTACTGGTCCTTTAAGCTCATTAGGGTGTTTTTAAGTGTGCCAAGTTCACTGCTCTACATGTAGCCCGGGGAAAACCATGAGGAAGGTGAAAAGAGCACACCATGCAGACCTCTCCACCATCATCGACTGACCTCAATTAGACAAGTCATTATCAGCCATGATCAATCATCAGTAGAGGATGAATTGAATGGGAGTAACACCGGCTTTCCTCTTCCAAGCTATGATTGTTTAAGTTGTTCAACGATGAGGGAAGAATAATGTGAAAGATGTCACCTATCAATCAAGTTCAAGAAAGGAGAAGAGAAGTGAGAGATAGGGAGTGGGAAAGAGAAGGGATGGAAGAGGGCTAAGGAAAATAGGTTATTTGTAATTTTCTAAAGAACTGATAATTCCCTGGGAATTGTCATGTCAAGGTTGGAACTATCACTTTAACAGGTGATACGTGAATTACCACTCAATTGTAGAAGCATTCACAATGGTACTTTCAGATACATTGAGTATTCCTATAGCTATGGAATATGCAACTATACAGCGTGTTAGAAGACAGCATACAGACTTCAGGGGCACTGGGTTGTGATGGTAGTGGAAGCTCATTAATATGTATGAGACTCTCTTATAATTGTGCAGCATGAACTTTAGGAGGTTTTGCGCACATTAAATGTAGATGATGTTGACATGTCTGCATAAAGTTTGGAAAAAGATGCTAGATGAACTCAGCGCCTACTCATGCATAGCTATAGCATGAGAGCATTAAGATACACACACACACACACACATGCACACACACACACACACACACACACACATATACACAAATTATGTACCCTATTACTTTGTGTAGTGAGGCAATACTCCAGTAATATTAGATGGTCCAGATACATGTATTATGGTTGGTGATTGGAAAATGTAATCTCTTTGAGAAAATATAACTCCCTTGGGGATGTCAGGTGCTACATAACACTTCTAAAAAGCCATTATATCTTTATGATATGAGCATTCATTAATAAAAGTAGTCTCAAGTGTTGTATTGTGAAACATCACTTGACCATGCCATATGTCATTTTATGTAATGATGCCTCTCTACCTCTCCAGAGGTTGCTTTGCGAACCGTTTACATGTGAGCTTCAGGCTGGCTCAGGCAACGTCTACAGCACTCCTCATGGACCCTTGTTACACATGGGCTGGCTTTACTTACATTACCTTCTTTTATTTATTTTAGTTTCATGTCAGAACAAGATCTTTGGTCAAGATCTGTGTAAAGGTCAGTGACACCCTTGTCATACATTGGCATTATCACATCTTATCTTTATTATTGTAGTTGGAACTAATTCAATTGTTTCCTGAAAATATGTGAAACATATGATTTCTTACTAAACATCAAATTTTAGGGAAAGGATGCCATTCTTTTAGCCTGATTTTACTCCATTTCCTGAAATCAACCACTTGCACACACATGTAGAGGTCTCAGGACTACAAGGTCAATTATTGGCCATTTGTGCGTGCATTAGTAAAAACAAACAAACAAAAACAAACATTCAAATCAAGGTTCATAAGTGTCAAAGCAGTGTTAGATAAAATTGTCTGTTAAATATTTTTACAGTGCAAAGAAGTATGGGAATCCCTCAAAAGAATTTAAAAATATGAGTCATTTTCTAGGTTCTTAGCTCACCAACAATTGTACAACATTTGGCAGTTGAACATTGTGTGGTTTCCTCCGATCAGATTATGAAACGATGTTTACTGTCAGCATTGCACAAAGCCCTCATGCTCCACATTTACAACATTAAAGAGACATGAATCCCAAATATATAGAATTTAGGGAATGTAGAACACATCATTGAAGTATGAGGAAAATTTGAAAATCTGTTCAAAAGTTATCAGTTTTTAAGTTTTGATGCAGCCATTGCTAGATGGGGAGACCATAACACTTTGTGACATCAGGAGTGAAAAGTGATATAAAGAAAAGATAAAGAAAATGCAACATATTTTTACTTTTCTAGCATAATGAAAGAGAATAAGGGGAATAATGTCACTCTGAACATATGTCAGTAACAAGTGGATGGTGTGTTCACTTTTCATAAAATATGAAATTTTGTGGAGTTTTTACTCTATTTTCCTGTTATAGTAGAGCAGATAAGCCCTCAAAATCACGTGAATTGTGCAAAATTTGACTAAAGCATGAAACTTTCACCAGTGTTAGTACATACCATAAGATTTATTTTAAGATCGGGAGGTAAGTCTGATTTGACCTCTGATGACCTCCAGAGGTCAATGTACTTTAGATATCAGAAAATCGATGTTTTTAGACATTTGCAAATGATATATGTGGTTATGTTGCACTAAACATGCATTTATACCACAGAGAAATCATTTCCAGATTCAACAGAGCACTGACAGATTTTTACCTTTGACCTCTGATGACCTCCAGAGGTCAATGAACTTTAAATATCAAAATATCGATGTTGTTAGACTTTTGTGAATGATATATGTGGTTATGATTCACTAAACATGCATCTATACTTCAGGGAAACCATTTTCTGATTCCACAGAGCATTGACAGGTTTTAACCTTTGACCTCTGATGACCTTTGGAGGTCAATGACCTCAAAATATTATATTAATCTGTGATGTCATTGGTTAATGGTAACCATTGTTAAGATGTACAAAACAAGCATATCTGTCTTACAATGAAATTGTCTTCACATTCTAAAGAGCAGACAGGTTTCTACCTTTGACCTCTGATGACCTTGAGAGGTCAATGACCTCAGAATATCAGAATATTGAAGTATGACATCATTGGTGAAAGGTCAAACATGGTAAGGATGTACAAAACAAGCATATCTGTGTACAATGACATCGTCTTCATATTCCAAGGCACACAGACGAGTTTCTGCCTTTGACCTCTGATGATCTCGAGAGGTCAATGACCTCAAAGTATCAGAATAGTTTGGCATCATCAATGGTAAACATGATGATGTTTTAGAGAGCACTCGTAGGCCCTATTTATTATTAAGGAGCCATTACCGTTCACCTATGAAAATCACACAAGGTCAAATACCTCGAATGAAATGTGAGGATGTTAATATTGATATTGCGATAGTTAATAGTTAATAATTGTTAATAATGTAGGGCTTACAAACCATGCATTTCTGTTACCAAAAAAGTGGCTACTCATTCCGCAGAACTTTTCAGGTAATTATTTAAGTCGGGTATGTGCACAGAGCAAGGGGTGTCGATCTGTTTTCACGTGGGGGGGGGGGAACTTGGAAAATATGTAAAAGCATAAGTTCATGGTGCAAAGGAATGAAGCGGAGGGGGGAGGGGGAGGATGTGGGTGGGGGATTGGATTTTTGCAGGTTTAGACCTGAAATCAGTGATTCAGTGTAGCTCTTGTTTAATGTGTGCGTCATCACTTATACGGAAGTTGATGGGGTGTGGGCGCATCTCACCTACCCTCCTCCCAAAGACGAAGTTTTTTTTTTTTTTTTTTTTAAGAATCTGTTGCATACGTTTTGGGGAATATTTGGAAAATTATGGATCACCAAGGTGTACCAAGTCTATATGGGTGGGAACCCAGCAATCGCAGCGTTGGCGAGGGTAGGGTATTCCACTCCCATTCGACAGAGCTCTTGTATTTTGAGAAATGAGATTCAACGACCTGGCACACAGGCACTTTTGAAGGAATACCTCGAAATTTGTATCAAAAAGGTGTAGTAAGTCAGCCATCTATGGAGGAAGACCAATCGACAGAAGGATGTATTCTTTTGTTTGCAATTCAATGATCTCGTGCCACTCTTAGTTGAACTACCATTTTGAAAAAAAAAAGTCCATACCCAAATGTGTAGCCATAATCAATGCATGGAGGAGAGGTTGATACAGCGAGAGGAGGGTATGAAAGGGGTTGTCCCCCAATCCTTCCCATGCGAGGGAGCCTTTGCAGTAAGAATAGAAATGTAAAAAAAAAAAATCTAGTATACACATTTATGATGGAATATTTGGGAAATTGAAACCGAGGAGGGATTGTTAATTGAAAGATACACTACCCCCTCCAACAAGAGGGATTTTCTTTAATATGTCGGAACTGAAATTGAAGATCTAGTACATACTTTGTGATGATATAGAACGAAAATGGGACAAAAGCACTGAGCGTATATGGAAGGGGACATAACGAAAGATAGTGTGGGGGAGGGGGTATGCAAAGGAGATTCTGCCTTTTAGTCTGGTGCATACTATAGCTAAAATGTTTAGTGACAATTCATTTCTGTCAAAAAAGTGAAGAAAAAAAATCTCAATCTCAGGAAACACTTGGAGGCAAAGTTTTATGTCCCCACCATTCCCCCTCCCATATTTTCTCGGGAGGCGGGGCAAATGCCTCTTGCCCTCCAAAATGAACAATCGTGCATATATAGGAAAGCCTTTTCATCTTTGGAATTCAAATAAAAATATCTCTTAAAAACATTTTTCATAGAATAAGGGAAATTATCATTCCCCAAAGTATGTTATATCTGTGGAAGGAGCCAAGCAGGGGGAAGGAGTCCATCGAAAGGAGATATCCCCAGGGCCTCTCACATAAGGGAGATTTTGCATTTCAGAATTAAATTTTAACAATCCGATGCACACTTAAAGTGAAAAACTTGGGCAGTTTTCTGTCTAAAAAGCAAAAAAAAAAACCCACCAAAAACAAAAACTAACAACAACAAAACATAGTCCACATCTCAGAATTTAATGGGGTGGGGGTCAACTATCCCTGCCACCACCCCACCCCTCCTCCAAACTAATGCCCCGGTATGTGCATGTGTTTTATTCCACTTGTTGAAAAGAAGAGAGAGTTTTAAGAAACAATATTGTTCAGTGGTCGCTATCCCAGTCAAGTAAATTGTTTATCAATAAGGTGATTTCCATCACCTGTATACCTTAAGATGATGTAGGCCTGGTATTTGCCTTGCACGTTATTACATCTATTTCTTTTTTAGTATTCTTGTTTATATTTTGATGTGAAAGTTGTTTACTTTGCCACGAGTTTATTTGTACATAGAAAAAATAATCTAAGACTGAAAATGAAACTGATACAATATTAATGATTGACATGATGCACATATTGTGTATTTCTATTACTCATTTCACATGAACATTAGCGATGATCCTCTGACCTCGAGGATATTGAAAGATATGCATCAAAATGCAAGAATATTGATGTCTGGTCTCATTGGTTTGTAATGGCCTGCTGCTTATGAATGAAATAATAATTATATTTAAAAAAATGCATTTTGTGTGTGTGTGTGTGTGTGTGTGTGTGTGTGTGTGTCCAAAATTATATGCAGAGTATTCCACACACAGTTCAATTTTGACTTCCATCTAGGACAATGAGCGGTTACTTTTTTCTCAACTACACTGTAATATCAAAATCTATTGAAAAAACACGGTGGCGGCTGGGTCTAACACATTATCATTCCTTTTCGTTGGAGATCCATGCGGGATGGTCAAAACAAACCTAAGAAATAGATATCTCAGACCTAATTGTTATAACAAAGCATCATATCCTCATATGTGACAGTGCACCTCAAAACAAACAAAAAGTCGCCAGACATGAATTTTAAGTTAAGATCATATTCTGAAAGAGCAGACCTTAAGCTTTAAAATGATGTATAACTCAAATCAAATGGACTCTCCTAACCTATCTGAATATTGGAAAGAAAGCACAAACTCAGGAAAAGTGTGAACTGCGAAAAGAGGCTCTGAAGTACAGTGTCTATTCAAGCGCTTAATCTTTACCAAACCGTGCTGGCTGTGCAATGAATGGGACAAAAAACAGGAAGTAAACCACCAGAGTAACAACAATGAAGGGATTATCAGATTAAACTGAAATTAGGCATGCCTCATTAACACATTCTGTCCATAATTAATGCCAACTTTCAAAGCAGTAGCACTATCCTTTCAAAAGTTATTAGAGTCGAAGGTGAAGAGTGTGGACAAGGTTTTTCAGAAATGAAAAAGGGATTCTAAAGACACACCCAATGACACTATTCTACAAAAAATGTTCGAGATAAACTGCTAAAAAAACACACTTTCCTGCCCGTTTTATGATCCCAAATTCTAGCATAATGTAAAAGAAGACCCGCTCTTTCAGAAAATATGAAAAAGTCAAGTTCGGCTAGGTTTACCCATTTCACTTATTTTCAGTCCTCACGCAAAATCAGTGTGTGCGACTTTTTGTTCGTTTTGAGGTGCACGGTCACATATACCCAACCCAACCCTCTATGCCCAGACAATGTAAACCACTCCATGGACTTACTTGGAGCTTTAGAATATCCTTTGTCAACAGAGAGAGACATCCAAACCTTTGCAGTGCCGACTAAGATCTGCCATGGAACTGATTGGTATTGGCTCTTCATCATTGACAGCAGATCTCGTTTCCTATTCTCCTTCTTCTTCTTCTTCTTCTTCTTCTTCTTCTTCTTCTTCTTCTTCTTCATTATACTGTGTAATCTTGTAATATTCTGCCATGGAGCCTTTTCTTAATTGGTTAAAGAAGGTATCCAAAGAACTATATGAAGCAAAAAACAACAAACAAATGCAAAAACAAAAAGAGAGACATATGTATCTTTTATAACAGAGCTGAATATTGAGTATCTCTCTCCTGAAGTGTTTCAAAGAGATACAAGAGACAGTGGCCGAGAGTAGCCGCCACCTTTTTTGGGAGTAGGCCTACTTTGTGTTCTTGCAAATGATGCCTGACATTTTTGGTCATTTGCCCTTTTTGAAGAATGCAGCAATAGAGCCACAACTTCCTGCGGAGTGGATATTGTGGGGTTCTTGATGCAGAACATCATCGCTGAATTTGCCTGAGCTGTACTTTCTTACAGGGATCGCCATTGTAGTTTTGTTTTGTTTTGCTTTGTTTTGTTTTTCAAGTGTGGCTGTAACACTGCTTGTTTTGCATATGATGGTCATTGCAGCTAAAGAGTGCATATCTTCTCTGGATCATTCCAAACTTCATGATGTTTCACCTGGGTGAATGGATCCCAGATGATGCATGCATATTCCAGGACAGTCCTGAGCGGCATGGAGTAGCAAAACACCTGAACTTTATGATACTCGTATCTTCGTCTGGAGAGAGTCTTTGGTTGAAGTATAACCTTTTTAAGCTGCTGTGGCGATTTGATTCCAGCTGAGCCTCCTATTGGAACTCCAAAATATTTTGCACAATCCGCTTTCTCCATGGTTTGCCATGAATGCTTATCTATTCCCTGGGTAGGTCTCGGATGGCAATAGCTAGTTGCAATACACAGGATTGCTTCATGTGGAATGCATGTTGGGCCTCACAGTATGTCGAAGTTTTCAAGATGGTCCATGATGTCGCAGCTGTGGACTGTATACTCCAGGACCATGAGTCATTCATCGCAGTCATACTGTAACAACCCACCAGCTTTACACTGGCCAATACAGGCCCACCAGCTGGAAACTATGCAAATATTGCCCATGAGCTTGACACTTAGGCAAACCAGTCCCATAATGAGTCCGACAAATGGGGGAAAAGATCTATGAGACTTACACTGAATAGATTAAACACTCTGTATATCAGTCTCGTGGGCCTTGTTTTCCTCGAGTGTCGAGAAAATGGCCATATTTGCTAGTCTACATAACTAACCCAAACATAACAGATGTATTTGAGGTCACTGCCATCACTCAAGAAACTTAAGCTTTATTTCTGAAGTAATTGACCTCTCACATTTCAGAGACCTGTTACTATAAACCAATGCTCTGTGGAATATGCATACATACTTTGATCAAAACATCAATGCGTGATTTGTACATGATTAAGCATTTACGATTACACCAATGAAGCCAAACATCAATACAGGTAAGCCTACACATGTGACCTTAGTGACCTCTCATTGTCCTGAGAGGTCAAAGTTGGATATAATGCACAGGCTAATGACCAATGTTCCATGGAATGACAAGATTCTTCTATTATAGCATAAATGATTGTACATCGGGTATTACAAATTTGACCATTGACTATACATAGAATATCAATATTCTGATATTTTGAGGTCATTGACCTGTCACCTTCCTCAGAGGTCAAAGGTAGAGACACGTGAGTAATTTCTCTTGCTCTGTGGAATAGGAAAACAATTCAATTGTAATACAAATGAATATAACATCTAAATCATATTTGTCATCAACCAATTGCACCAAATATCAATGTTCTGACATTTTGAGGTCATTGGCCTCATCATAGGTCATCTGAGGTCATCAGAGGTCAAAGGTAGAAATCTGACTCGAAAGGCTCAGTGGAACATTGAGGCAATTCCTCTTACAAAAATTAGTTTTTAGTACATAATTATCGTGTTTCAGTTATGAGTGATGCATTTAAATATCAATTTTCTAACATTTTGAGGTCATTGACCTCTGAAGGTCATCAGAGATCAAAGATAGAAACCTGTCAGGGCTCTGTGGAATATAAAGACAATTTCACAGTGACAAAAATGAAGTTTTAGTACATCATTACTGTGTTTTATCATTAACCAATGATGCAAAATATCAATTTTCTGACATTTTGAGGTCATTGACCTCTGGAGGTCATCAGAGGTCAAAGGTAGAAACCTGTCAGGGCTCTGTGGAACATAAAGACAATTTCACTGTGACAAATATTAAGTTTTAGTACATCATTACTGTGTTTATCATTAACCAATGACGTAAAATATCAATTTTCTTAGATTTTGAGGTCATTGACCTCTAGAGGTCATCAGAGGTCAATTCAGACTTACCTCCCGATCTCAAAATTAATCTTATAGCATGTACTAACAATGGTGAAAGTTTCATGCTTTAGTCAAATTTTGCACAATTCTTCGGCTTATCTGCTCTACTATTATTGTTTTTCATATGTAGCACCACAACTGGTTGTAGTCTTCTCATCCAGTAATGACTGCACCAAAACTTTGGAAAAGTCATATCTTTTTAACGGATTGTCTGATTTTCCTCAAACTTTCCTTATGCATTTCATAAGCATTGCTGCATTCACTCATTCCACATGTATTCTCCTCTTCAAGCTAAAACATGGTACTTGTCGGGGTTCAAAATTCATCTTTAACCAATTAGAATTAGCTCACAAAATATCAGAAAGCTCTACCACAAAACCTCTCTGGCTGAGGCAATTTGCCAGGATAACAAGTTCTTTTGTGTGTGTGTATAGTTCAGAAGTGTGAAATATGAAAGTCGGTATAGGGAGATACCAACTTTTATTCGGGAATTGCCCTCCCCTTTCACCATAGTGGAGGTAGAACATTATGTGATGATCGATCTTGCCCTTGTAATCGTAATCTGCATGTGATTCACTCTTGTGCAGAAGATTGAAGGATATTGCTGTGGTCTGAGTTGTCAGGTATTTATAATTGATTATGAAAAAATCACTTAGCAATGTCGATTGGGTAAGCTGCGAGATTGTGGACTTCTGGCAAACCCTCTTGGCTATTATTTTGCATTTTTGTCATTAAAGGGAAGATAAACCCCAAGAGCAATGTGGATTGAGTGAAAGCAGCAACATTAGTGGAACACATCAGTGAAAGTTTGAAGAAAATCGGACAATCGATGCAAAAGTTATGAATTTTTACAGTTTTGGTGTTGGAACCGCTGGATGAGGAGACTACTAGAGGTTATGACGTATGAGTGGACAACAATACCAAGAAAATATAAAGAAAATTCTACAAAAATCCATTTTTCATGAAAATTACAAATTCCATCAGCTTGATATTGACATATGTTAAGGGTAGCAATTATTCCCCCTGCTTTCTGAAAGAGGTTGGTCCATTGCTCTTTCATAATTCTAGAAAAGTGAATTTTTGTTGAATTTCCTTTATATTTTCTTTGTATTGTTGTCCATTCATACGTCATATCCTCTAGTAGTCTCCTCATCCAGCGGTTCCAACACCAAAACTTTAAAAATTCATAACTTTTGCATCGATTGTCCGATTTTCCTCAAACTTTCACTGATGTGTTCTACTAATGTTGCTGCTTTCACTCAATCCACATTGCTTTTTGGGTTTACCTTCCCTTTAAGCAACTGAAATTGTGTCATTACAACATTATTTTACTCTCATTGACAGTTCTGAATGCATACCAGAAGTAATAATGTTTTGGCTTTAAGACTACAATGACCTGTGAATTGATAGAGAGTGACTACAGGTGTGCAAGTTGTACCACCCTGTGTAGCATACAGTATGATTGGCTACATCAAAAACTGTGATGACAGATGTGTGCAATGATATCAATGTTAGCTGCAACAGCTGGTATGTGTTGTTTTAACATGAGTGATAGCACTGAAGATAACACTCAGTGTACACTCTCACATGAAAACACATACCCACACACATGTACACACATGTACACACACATACACACTCTGCCTTTATTCACCTATGACCAGATGTGGTCTGAATTTTGCCAGTCACCATCCGATGTCCAGTAGAACAGGCTAATCAAATTGCTGTGATGCTCAGCACATTGCTGAAACGTGTCGTCCAGAGGCATCAGGGTAAGATGTTGAATTCTTCTCCAAAGTTTAGTCAAAGCATTCATGCAGGTTGGTCGTGTGATTGGGAATTTATATCACATAGCTCATTCTGTCCTATAAAAAAAGGCTAAACCATTTCTATCTTCCTGGATTTGCTTTCAGGATACTAGTATGTTCTTTCTGAGTCTGGAGTGTAGCATGTGACCAAAGGAAATATCTGTATAAATTTGAATATACAGCTGCATAAAGGAAATGTCTTTCTCAGAAGATATGGCATGAGTAACATTTTAGGTAGGCCAACAGACCAAAGATGCTACATTGTATTTCTATGAGTTGCACACTGTTATAACATTAAAGAGCAACGTGTTGATATTTCTTGTGACTGTTTGTTGTTGAAATGTGTCATTAAATTTATCAATATTGGAGTCGTGATTTGTACAATTGCACAAATTTGCCCAAATTTTCCGTACACTCTGTTGCCATAACTCTATATAGATTTTATTGATTTGATAACAGTCTTTCTATGAGACACATCCTATATCAAATGAAGTATCTCCGTGAAGTAATATTCATTGACATGTAGACAGGGTCTGTGAGTCTATTTAAACTGTAAGGAATAAATGCATGTTGAGGATGCCATGGTGGAAATGCCATCTGGACTATCACTTAGATGCCTTGATGATGACACTGATATTGAATTGCTGTAACCATTGGCTACTTTTATGCTTTATTTATTTCCTGTTGCCATTCATGAAACAAAACTGATACAGTGAAGAAGGAGCTACACATAAAACCATGGCTTCACTCTATGTGATGTTTACAAAAGCCTGTGCCTGTGCAATCATCATATCTTCTCAAAGATATCAAATCTTGAGGAAATACAAAAATTGGATTGCTGGGCATCAAAATTTAGAGTAGTGCACAAAAGACTGGCATATAGGCATATGCTTAGACACACATTCATACATTCTACTGCAAAACTACCATTTTAAGTACAGTGTGCAAGAGTCTTATTTCGATGTTTGTTTTTATATGTGAAAAATTGTGCAATCGTAGGATTGCCAGAATTTCATTACAAGAAATTTTAGTATAAATTGTAAACCTTGCATGCAGACATACAACTTTATATCTACTTTCAATAATTATGATGGTGCAGTGAAACCTGGGATTCACATATTTTATGTGATTGGTCAGTGTCCATGCTTGTATATATCAAGGGCATGGTCTAGAATAATAATGTTCAAGCAGATACAGCACACTTACAATGTTTCTAATGAAGTATAGTGACCTTTTGATAATTTTTTCAATTCTATTTCCATTCACATTTGTTGGATGTTCAGATCAGTATAAAACAGTCAGACAAAAGACATAGTTTTTATCTATGTTATATTTCAAATTATACACTAGTTTTGATTCTAACGACCATGATATGTGAGATAAGTCATGAGATATTTTTTATTTCTTTCATATTCAAATATACTATTATATAAAATACATATGTTTATAGTGTTTTATATTTTTCAAAGATGTGAAATAAACTTGAAATAGTCATGATGCTGTGTAATGCTACGTTTACATTACTAGTATATTGCCAGCATCCTCAGCAGCCCTGTTTGCCCAAAACACAGTGTGCTATGCCTGTGGGGTTTGGGCCACATTTTTCTATGTATGCAAGTTTTGTTAGGTCTTGCCAAGATTTTATAAATACATGTAGTCTAGCAAGTTATCCATGATGGGCCGTGGGGAAGGGGGCTGCTCATGAAGTTTCCCTTCTCAGCCCAGCTTTTTCCTCCATCCCGTACTGCGCATGCTGTGTCAGACCGTAGTAGAACATAATGACCTGTAGCATGTCAGGCCTGTAAACCATCACACTCCAGCAACAAAACTGCTTCCATACACCCTAGCTTGCCATGAAGACTTTGACAAAATGCGGCAAAACAGGACCAACGGTGCAGCAATCGTAAAGCAACAGTGACAAAACATGCGCTTAACATGGCAGAACATGACAAAGCTGGAAGGGACTGTGAGATGCTTGAAACCCATCCCACTATAGACCACCTCCAAGCCCTGGCCAAGAATACTTTGGACTAGTCTTCAACAGGTTAAAGGTCCTGTTTACCTTTGGGCACAGTGATTTAAAAACATTTCCAAGATATAACATTTAATGCATATGTGTAGGTCTGTTGTACCACAAAACATCCTATCATATAAAATTTTTGCAATCATCGATTTAAAAAAAATTGGATCACCTAATTTGTCAGTCTTGACAAATTCCGAGTCTAGTTGCATTCACATCTTTTCAAAATAGCCTTTTAGGTTTCTCATCCACACTGTGACTGCCGTGGCAAATGAGCAAGTTGAACAGAGCACATCCTTATTACTCATTGGCACTTGTGACAACAGTTTGTCATCATAATACATTTCTTGGAAAAATATATGACAAAAATCCATGAGCCCAAATGGCCATCACAGCTGATTTCAGAGCCTTTTTGGGAGGCAGAAATTGAGATTACATTCTAGGTCAATGATAATCACATGATCCCTTTATGACTACTGTAATCCCAAGGGTAGCTGATATTACTAAATCTCTGGAATTATAACTGTAGCATTATTACGCTAGCAGTTCAGCCTATGAGTTAAAATTAAATACCCCTTTACAAGGTTATTGTATAAAAATAAAACACTAGCATGTTTATCTTTTAACATTTACTGTATAGGAAAAATCACAGTACAAGGAATAACTTGATCTGTGAAAATATTGAAGTGTATCTGGCACAATTGTGACATGTATATTTTGCCCTTTACTAAAATTGTAAGACTCATGCAATTTAAAGACTTAAAAATGAAGATTATATTCCGTGACAGCAAGCTTAAGCATGTTACCAGAAGGCAAACAAAATCTTCCCAAACATAGAAATGGGCTGGAGAAATATGCATATAGGGTTCATAATTTCACATGTTCGTTAGTATGCATTTTCTTTTCATTTTTGGAGTAATGAACCTTTGGAAAAATGAACCTTTTTTTCATTGTCACATTAACAACCTTCGGAAGAACAAATCTTGTTTCATTTCAGAATTATGAACTATGGAAATAATGCCAATAATTATTCAAATTCAGGAAATTCTTGCATTTTTTTTTTATTGCAACAGATTAACAAATTGCCCTACATCGACGTAAATAGTGCTTATATGTGTTGATGTAGAATAATGCCACAAATGTTCAGATTAACGAACCCTGTTTCATTTTCAGATTGGTGAATATCTAGGTGTAGGGAATTTGTGTGTTTCAGAATAACAAACCGTCAACATTATGAACTTTATTTCATTTTCGAATTAATAAGTACTACTCATTTTTTATGTTTTCAATGTAATGTTTAGTCTACATGATACATATTTATGTTCATCTAGCCTACTATCTAAACACTTTTAAAAACTTGATCACAAGAAAAAGCAATCAAACCTAGAATTATGTGAGTAAAGCATGGAAGAAAGTAGCATATGTAGATGATCTAAAGACATGGTTTAGGTCACTTTACCAAACTTGGTGTAATTACAAGTGATTTATTTCAGATACAAGTGAAATATATTAACTAGTGGTCTGGTTAATATTCTATCCACAGGAAATTGGTCTTATATTAATACAGGATATTTGTCTAAAGGACATTAGTTAAAGGCTGTTGTCCCGTAGTGTTGATATATCCTCACTCAATCTGCCATGACAGGCGTCACCAGTTTTTTTCAAGGGGGGGGGGGGGGCGTGCATTTATATTTCTGGTTACACTTCTGGGTTTCATCAGCTAACAAGCGAAAAAAAAAAAGGCCTTCAGTGTAACTTTATGATTCCACTTTCGGGTTTCTTCAGCTGACAAGCAAAAATTTTAAAAAAATGGATTACGTAATTAGTGACTGAATGGGAAAAGTGGGTTTGATGTAGTATGGTAGAGCAGAAGTATGCCAGTCCAAATCATGATATTGAGTAATCTAGAAATTATGAATTGATCCAGGGAAGATATTTATATACATATTTATACATTGAGAATTGCTGGATTACTCTATTTACAAAAGGCTTTGTCATAGCTCTCAGTGTTTTATGTTGTTGTTATTGTTTGCTTCTTAAGATGTTAGTCATACCTCAAGGAAAAGATAGACATTAAAACCAGCACATAAAGATTTAGAAATGTGGGGTGAAAAATGATGTCTGGAATGTCCATCGTAAATGTGTTTGTTTGCAGTGCTAAGACTTGTCTGCAGTGCCTGAAATATGTGTGATAGGCAGGTGCCAAAATATACAAATAGTCCTTTCTCTGCTGGCATGATTGTTCAAACCGAAAGTAAAGTTCTTGGAAGTAAATCACCCACCAATTGCCTCCTTTCTTTGTCAGCAGCAGTGACAACAGTCAGGGTATAAGGCTCCATGTGGTGACTAATAACGGTGCAGTTCCATCCCCACACACATCAGGCAATTTACTTTTCCTCTCCTATTTCTGACCTTGAATTGAAATGCCCTTTGTTCCTGTGACTGTTCACATCATAATGCTCAGGGCCATAGAAGGGAGAAAAAAAATCAGTAATTTCTTCTCTCCCCTTTGTGGCCAAGGCTTGACATGATTCAAGCAGGCAATATTTAGAATAAAAGAAGTGGAAAATTGTCTTCCAGTACATTTCTGAATCACTGCATGATTTTTTTTTCTTTTATATTGAAGGGAAAATATTGACCCCATTTATAGGCATAATAGTCACCATGTGATTGCACATTAAGGAGCTCTTTGTAGTGAAAGCTATTCCAATTGCTATGGATTTTTCCAAATGTGGCCCATTTGGGTAGCAGGAGTTCATTGATTCTTCAGATTACTTGGTGAGTGCATCAGTATAAAAAAGAAATCAATTTTTCTCTGGACTTTCCCTACTCTCTAACATTAATAACATTTGCTTGAATATGAATAAATGAAAACATGGATGCTGTGTGAATACATGATTGAATAAGGCAGTGTGGAGAAAGAAACAACTTGCTTTTCAAGTTTTTTTTTTTTTGTCACAGCCCTTTATAAGTCTTGACATTTATCATGGAAGTTATACTAGGTTTCTACGGTACGTGAGCTACCTAAAGCTTATATGTCAAACGTAAGCTATGAGCACTTTACCCTAATTTTGCAGGACAGGCACTGTCATTTAATTGGGACTTGGATAGACAGGAGCACTACTTTGATGGGAAGAAAATCATGGTAACGTCTGGTGATACAAACAAATGTTTTGAAGAAACATACATGTTTGGAATGTGAACATGCTAACAGACATTGGAGAAATCATACCCTTTCAGAAAGAATGAGCAGGACTTTGTTTCCCTTGTGTCAACCGTGTTCAGAACAAAGAGCAAGCAAAAGTGGATATTCCTTGGCTTGAAGCAAAACATGACGTAATGCTTATCTTTAGACCTATCCTCTCTGCGGCTAATAACCTTGTCTTTCTCTCTGCATCCTCCCTGCTACGGATCTAGTTGCGCCGTCGTGTGTGATTCATTTCTGGTACAAGGAGGGGGAGAGGAGGGGGGAGAGGAGGGGTAATGCTCAATCACAACACTCCTTCCAGCACCCTTCTTCCCATCCCGTCAGTGTCAATTCACACCCATGGGCACTCTTCCCATTCTCTTTGACACTGCTTGCAGGCATGGGGGACAAAATTGACCTCCAGGGTTCTTATTCCCCCCCCTTTTTTTTTGGGGGGGGGGGGGTAATTTTTATGTGTGGGAAGGGAAAATAGATATGAATAATTTATGATATCATCATCACAGATTTGATGAAGAGGGATGCAGTTCTTTGTGTGTATGTCATGTCATGTGAACAAGTACAGTCCGACCTCTGTTATCCCGCCAGGTAGGGACCAACGCCCGTCCCCATAAGCGATTTGGCCGGGTATGGGAGAAACAACGAGTACGGCCCAGTAGTAGCTATGTAGGTAGTGTACACGGCAACAGAATTGTGATTTATGCTCGTTTACTTAAAATGATAGTCGTGAAGTTGAAACATCTTACTACAAAGTTCATCACTGGTTTCTGTAAGAATATCGTAGGTAAATTCTTTGAGTTTTGTAGGAGTTTTAATTGTGTTTGAAATCATTTTCTTTGTGGCCTTCACTGTGTGAAGGCATCCGGATAGTAAAGAAGTCCGGATAAGAGAGGACTGGATAATAGAGATCAGACTGTACACCAAAATGAGATCACAAAAGGTAGCGATCATTGGTGGAGTTTACTGTCATATTCTAGACTTTCACCAGAAGTTCAATTTCACATCATGTGACTAATTAGCTTTTGCTATGGATCAGTGGTTTACCTTATGTTCTCTACCATTTCTGAATTTATACTTATGAGGTGATCAGTGGTTGCTGACATGACAAGTACTTTAAACATAACGTTATCAAAATGAAACCAATGCACCTATCTTTTATTTTATCTTATGTGAATGAAGCTGTTGACACCAGGTGAAATGCTGGGTTTTATGTTATCATATTAGGAAAGAAAAACATATAATTTTATGCTCTGTTACAAGAAGTTAATGTGGAATCATTTTGCTGTCTTGTGTCTTTAGTTGTGCAAGTGATCTTGAGGTTTTTACTTGCTACCACCAGGGGGCAGCATGTAGTGCAAAAGCACAAGGTGAAGGTCTCACCCCTGTAAATATTTACTTATCAAGAATTGAGAAAAATCAAATTAAATCAAGAAAATGTCCTCTGCTAGCCAACTGTCAATACACACAAAAAAAGTCAGGGTGTGTCAGGTTTTATTTTCATGTATGTCAACTTGCTTCACTTTAATCCAGAAAAATGCAAGGGTGATGAAATGAAATTTCAACTATTCCCTTTGTCTGAGTTTACTTTGTTGATAAATGCCAACTTGAACATGTAGTGTGGAATTTACACTGTAAGTATTGTGTTTTCAGAGATAACAACATAAAACTGTATCTCTATGTTAATGACTATCTACTGGTACACCAACAATATGAAATCATCTTTGTACATCTGATTACTACAATAAAATAAAAGCAGCAGATGAAATAAGATATGAGTAAGATTCAAACCAATAGATAGAATATAATGATTATTTGAATGACAGTTATCAACTAACAATTATTACCAGTGTGTAAATGTAATAAGAGCACTACTCACTGGTATCACAGCAGTCTTAGCTTGATATGTTTCTGGAATGTCTGTAATGTTGTCTATTTGAATATGATGCAGAGTAAGTATGAAGATCAAAAAAAAAAAAAAAGAAACCACCCCCACAATACCCATTTTGCATCACTTGTTTCAGGTAGATGAGGATCATACCTTTGTTCACATTCAGGGAAGATAAAAGGGCTCTTGTAACAAGTTAATATCCAGAGTAAATGATTGAATCTGTGCAAAAATATTGTAGACTGTGACCACCTGTTTGATTAGTTTTCAGGCTGGTATGTTGAATGGATGTTCAGGCATTAAAGTGGCCAAAGCATTCTGTGTGATATCATTTGCAGATCATCTCTTGGAATTTCATAATTTTGTTATGTCATTCTCATACTTTCCTGTCAACATGCACTTTCCCTGTAGACATGACATCTTTAAATGTACTTACAGAATAACAGGAAATGAAAGGAAGACTTGCCTTCCCCTTGACAAGACTATGAATGCATTTTTATGCCTCCGCAACGAAGTGGCCGGAGGCATTATGTTTTCGGGTCGTCCGTCCGTCCGTCCGTACGTCCGTACGTCCGTACGTCCGTACGTCCGTCCGTACGTCCGTCCGTCCCGTTTTGTTTTTGTCGATATCTCAAGAACCGTGTGGTGGTTTTACATCAAACTTGGTATGAGGGTATATCCTTGGGGGATAATACTTTGTGTGGATTTTAGGGTCACAGGGTCAAAGGTCAAAGGTCATAGCTTATTTTGTGAAGAAAAAAAAATTGAAATTTCATGTTTTTCTCCATATCTCGCAAATGGTTCAAGGTATCTTCATGGAACTTAGTATATATGCTTGTACCGATGGGCAGTGATTATCTAGGGAAGTTGGGGGTCATGGGTCAAAGGTCAGGGGGGTCAAAGGTCAAGGTCAACTCCTCAAAATATCACTACTTTCCTTAAAATGCAATATGCCTGAAGGTTTTTTTTTTTTAAACTTGATGTATGGCATGTATTACCCAATATATATTTTTGGGGAAGTTTCTTGCCAAAAGGTCAAAGGTCAAAAGGTAAAAGGTCAAGTGAAAGTGCTAAATTGCACTTTTTCCTCCATATCTCGAAAGTAACTCAAGGTATCATCATGAAACTTACATATTTATGCATGTTCAACCTAACAGTGATTCTCTTTGGAACTGTGAGGTCAAAGGTCAAAGGCCAGGTTTAGATAATGCTATTTTCCCATTTGATACTGAAATTATACTTTTTCTCAATACCTTGAAAATTACTCAATGCATAAACTTATAAAAGGGTCAAAAGTCAAGTAAAAATCATCAGTTCCCCAAATACCTGCACTCTGACATTTTAATCATTCATCCAATTGAACCTAGTTCTAGGAAAGTGAACTTTCAGCACATTTGTGTCAAACCTGTCATTTTAATATTTTGCCAATTGTGTGAAACTGTCATCACACATTGTCAAGACATTGTACTATAGACCTATTAGGAGAACCATGCATTATGGCGGAGGCATATCAGTAGCCGTAGCGATATATCTAGTTTTTTTTTTGGAAAAAAAATGTTTGGCAATGTTTTGCTTTCTTTTCTTTTGTCATCCACAGTATAAATATGTGGGAATGGAGAGGAACTATACAAAGCAGGGTGACTACCTGCAATCAGCAGTAAAGTCATGTCTGTGACACAAGGAATTGATATGAAATGGGTTAAAGGACAAGTTCACCTTCATAGACATGTGGGTTGAGTGAATGCAGCAATATTAGTAGAACACATCAGTGAGAGTTTGAGCAAAATCGGACAATCCGTTAAAAAGTTATGAATTTTTGAAGTTTCTGCTCAGTCACGGCTGGATGAAAAGACTACTATAGCTTGTGATGTCACATGAGTACAACGATATAAAGAAAGAATAAAGAAAATTCAACATATTTCCATTTTTCTTGCATAACAAAAGAACACACGACTTCTCTCTTTCAGAAGGCAGGGGGAATAATATTACCCTTAACATACGTCAGTAGCAAGTCGAAGAAATGTGCACTTTATTCAAAAAGTTAAGTTTTGTGAAATTCTCTTTTTATTTTCCTTATATAGTTGTACGCATGTGACATCATACACTGTAGTAGTCTTCTCTTCCAGCAGTGACTGCGCAGATACTTAAAATATTCGTAACTTTTGAACGGATTGTCCAATTTTCCTCAAACTTTCACTGATGTGCTCTACTAATATTGCTGCATTCTCTCAATCCTTATGTATATGAGGGTGGACTTGTCCTTTAAAGAGTAGATCCTTTCCCTCTTTACCTAGTACTTTCAGTGGAGACAAAACAGCTGGTGTGGCAGGTTTTATGGCTTTCACGCACTTGCTGCTAGCTCAGGACACATGTGTTTAATTGAACCTGATTAACCCCTCCTCCCTCAAACCAGTTTAGGCAACTTTGGTAATGCCAGGCGAAGGGGTTAACTGTGAGGAATTTGTTGTGAGGAAAGCGCAGGAGAGCTGATCGTGACAGTGGTGTAGATTTCAAGATGCGCCACGTTTCTTGGTTTGACAGCACTAGTCCCTCTTGCACATGTGTTGTGGTATCCCAGCCAGAGCAGGAGAATGAAAACAACAACAACAAACCTCAGCCAGCTCTGAGGGAGATTAAAGGCTTTTGTAGCCCTGAACTTACAGCAAGATCAGTCAAGTGGTACTGCCAATTTCACTGCTTTTCTTTTAATATGTACATTTTTTTTTTCCTGTAAAGGTATAAAGGATATGATGAAAAGCCTTATGATTAATAGCATCAAGCCACCAATTTGAATGAAACATTAAATGTAAAATAATAGATGCATCATAGGAAATGAGGACAAGTGAATGTACTTTGATCAAAATGTGGCTTGGGAAATCAAGGGCATATTTCTACACATTCCATACACACAGATTTCCAATAAAATACAATGTAGAGCAAGCTAATATTTTCAGCAAAATCTTTAGAACCTATTTCAGGGGATGAAGCTTGTAGTGCTTGTTTTTTATCTATTTTTTTCCCTTAGAATTTGTAGCACTGATTACTGGATTAATCAGGTGACCAATCACAGAGAATTCTTATTTTTTGCCTGCATGCTGGTGGGCTGGGGTTAGTGCTCACCACATTCTAATTGTTCCCAGTTAGCTATATTGATCAGGAGCTATGTGTAATATTACACAACACAAGTTTACAATATTGAGGAGCCAGTCAGGAAACTGGAATGGCACAATTGTTGCAAAATACAGTCTTGATATGTGACTGCTATTATATCCTCTCCATGATTTTACTGTTTAGGTAAATTGAGACTCTCATGAAGATACCAGGTACTATGGCAGACTTGTGATAAACCCTCTTTGGTACTGTCCTGTCTTTACTCTGTATTGTGGGTTGCTGGTTTTACAACACTACCCGTCAAATATAGCGGTAGTTACTTTATGGTAGACTTACAGTAACTTGAGTATTAAAGATAGCTTTGTAAAAGTATTACTAGCCCACTCTCTTTGCACTCTGAAGTGTATGGCCACAGCCTTCAAGTGTCCCCGCCACCTTGTCATTTGTTCCTTGTTAGCGACCAACAGTCTCCTCAGACCATCTCCCATGCACAGTTCTGATTGGGCTGGGCAGCTGTAATCTCCCACTTATGCACATCCTTGCCTTGAATAAAGAAAAGGGTGAAAGGGTCTAAATGAAGATGTCATGAATCATTTATATCCCAGGGGAGGAACACTCCTCAGGGGAAGGAAAGATAGTGGCGAGGAAAGGCAACACGCATTAAGTGTGCTGAGCACATAATCACTTTTAATGTAGACATGTAGTCCCAGAAATGTCCACATCATCTAATGTGCTGTATGCTGCAAAGTTGTCAACAAGAAGTGAAGTTGTAAAGCTGAATTCTCATCTGTTTTCCATTATAAAGTGTGATTATACATCCCAATGTCCTATTTCTTTTGGGTATTGTTGTTGTTTTTTAATCTGATGGTATACTCATAAGGAAATGTATGTAATATGAATGACTTTAAGTTAAGATCACTAAAATGAAGATTTTACAACAGATCAAATAGTATAGATTGCCTAAGGCATTCATTTTTCTAAATAATGGTACTGTTGATTCCTTTAATAGACACTACATACCGTAATATTGCTTCTACTGTTCTCCTGATGTCACTTTATTTAGTTTAACACATATACTCTGTATTTCTTTATTCCTATGTCTTTCAGTCCAACATATTCATATTAGTCAAAGTTTCATGGTCATATGGAAACACAAACATGCCCAAATCTGCTCATTCTGCTCATATGTATTTGCCTGAATAAGGAAACAGAATACTCCTCATATTCATATTCACCTCTTATGAACTCTTGACATAATAATGTAAAATATTGATGTCAATATATATGTAATCTGATATCGTGAATCAAATGAATCATGGTGTGCACCTGTTAGGTTCTATTCATACTTTTAGACTCTAGTGCTCCTCTTGGTACCTGTAAAGTGATTTGCCATTAAGGGCTTCCAATAGCACTCATCAATAGACTTCATATTAAGTTTATCAGGAAGGATAAATGCATGTCCACAGGAAAAGTCATTAAAATTAACACTCTTGTTTTTATCAGATGTGTTCTTTATAGCACATTGAATTCAAACATCTAGCAGCTCTAGTATATGATAACATTTGAGGATTTTGTATTCAGACATCAAAATGAATAACATGTTACAGTGTAGGAATTCACCCATCAAGCTTTTTACTTCTGAGGTTCTATGCAGGAGGCAGCCTGTATCATTTGTGTGTATGTAGGGGAAGGGGATTTTGGAGAGACTGAAAAAAAAAAATGACTGTATGCAAAAACCAACCAAACAAGATAGGCAATTCAAGTCATTGAACTTTAATAACCCTTTTGTCCCCTTTGGTCACAAAGGCAATATATCATGTCTCCTTCTTTGCAGTGACACATTAAAGCAACTGTTGAAAGGACAATGCCAATCAAGGGTTTTGTTGTTGTTGTTGTTGTAGGGTTGTTCATTTTGAAGTGTCTTTTATGCTTTTGCAATAAAAATGTTGGACTGGTGTAAAGCTTTTTGGAGTTTCCTATTCAAAATTAGTGTGATGTAGGCATGGTATCTTGCTGTATTATGAGCAAATACATTTCTCACAATGAATGTTGATCGTGTGATATTTTCAAATACAAGCTCCAATCTCATTTACGCTGAAAGTGACAGGAAATGGTAAATGTTTGTGTACATATCTGTGTACATTTATATCTTTGTGCATAGAGCTTTCGATCATCTTCTTTTTTTTCTCTCTCTACATTCAATTCAGTTATGTGGTAGAGTTTGTTTGGTAGTCTTAGTGTTGATGCTGTGAAAGCCACAAAATGTTGCAAAGCTGCAGCAGAAATATTGACTGAAGGCATATTCTTTCATGTCTGTATTATATCAAGTACCCTGAAGGGATGGTAGAGGGTACAGTCTACATTTAGTTTGTCAATGTGCATTTATTTTGTTCATGTGGGAGTGAAATATGGAGCCAAATAGAAAGGAATTAGTCTAGGTTTGTTTGTTTTGGATTTTTTTTTTTTTTTTTTTGGGGGGGGGCAAGTCCTTCCACTTTTTTTTATATAGTTTTTATATATTATACCATTTTGTATCTTAGTGAAAAATGTCATAAGAAATTTCATTTTTTTTTGGAAAACACTTCTTGACCATTTGTTATGAATATTCATATCAGCAAGTGGATGATGTCATGCTCTCACAGTTTCTTATCCACTTCATATACAGAAATGACAAAAATCTCATGTTTCAGCTGTCTGAGTTTAAAACTTACCACCCCCAAAAAGTAAGAACAAATGTTCACTCTGATATATTTTGGTGTGGGAATATGCTTTACCTGTTTTAGCTAAAAATACAAATTTTTCTGAATGACATATATAACATTCATGAAAAATTGTGAGGGCATGACATAATCAGCTCACTCATTTCACTGTTCATAAGGACTGGTCAAGAAATGTTTTCTTAAAAAAATGGGAAGTTTCAAACTGTCCCATCTTCCTTATTTCTTATCCCATTTTTGTCATTTTTGCAACATTCTATACATAATTTTTCTCTTGCTTTTGGAATTCATTTATTTTCGGGGTGGATTCTGTCTTCTAAATCTGTGACAGGATTTCAAGTGCCAGTGGTGATTCCAAGAAAAAAAAAAAGAAAAAAATTTGATGGGTGCATGTGCCCCCCCCCCCCCTTTAATTTTGTAAAGGCAGAATTCCTGGATCCACAGACCCCTGGAAATTAGTTGTAAAGGTAGTGTATTGTCAGAAATCATCTAAATAGTGTTAAACGCTGATAACCCTAAATTCCACGAACCCTGTATCATGTAGATGAATATAATGTAAACAAATCTACCACAAATTGTCAAGAACCGAGTTTGTTAAAACTACAAATAGGGATGTGGTTAACCAGGTCTTCATTTTACAAGTCATTTTCCCCACGATTATGAAAAGTACTCACGTCAGGAATTAATCATCGAATCTGTATTTTCAAGGGATTTTATGCCATCTAAACCTCACCCAGAGATGTGTAATGGTGTCTTTGTTAGCAGACAGTCCCTTAAAAAAATAAAGCAGCTTCACAGCATTCTGTTTTTACTGACTTCCTTCTGATACACATCCTGAATCTTGAAGGATCTTGAGCTACTAAAGATCTGCGGACCCATAATTGCTACATATATGTAGCAATTGGCAGGAATTGAGATAAAAAAACATGTGTGGCCCTAGACATGGATGATTATGGCTTTATCTCTACCATTAATTGTGTGATATAGAACTTACTGTTCTTCATCTGCTCAGCCTTCAAATATGTCACTTTGATAGGTATTCAGCAACGGATACTTTGGCAGTTGTCAGCTCACAGGATGGATACTGCCTACACCATTTGTTTCAGGAGGTTTTTATTTTTGTGAATTTGTTAGTTGGGTGCTATTTATGAATTTAACAACACACGTAGTTATTAACTCTTATCTCGACATGTGCACGAACGTTACTCTGTTAATGAGTGTACTCTGTTATCGCAAATTTAACCACTCATGAAATTGTCAGGAAGTCCTGTTTCATGAAATATTAGACTTGTTCAGTATATGGCTTATAACGTAAAAGTTATAATTTTTGTGAAGGTTCATTTTTTTTTTTTTGGCGAATTTTTCAAATTGATGTTGGGCCACAAATTTCACAGCCTGCAAAAATATCACTACCTGATCTGGATCGTATTAAATTTGCGGCACAAAAATATAAACTTGCTCATTTTTGGGCATTTGGCACCTTCTGAGCTGGGAGGAAACCATATGACCGTGACTGGCCAGATACATGCATGTTAGCATGTCTAACGTTACACCCATCCCTCCTTATAAATGAACCTCAAGCACAAGAGAATGCAGTGATCTTGGTTGCAGTAAAATGGCATAGTGAATGGACAGGCATCAGTGCACTTATGATAGCCTCAGTGTCAAATCGCGAAAACCTCGTTATTCACGAAAATATCTGTTCACCAAAATAACAGCTTTGTACAGTAGCGCAGTTAAAGAGCCAACCAGTAGGCCCGCAAACTCCCCAAACATGAAACAATATGGAAACCAATGTTAGTCTTTATTTTTAGTGGCATAATGTTTACATGACTGAATATCTTGCTGATACATATCCATTAAATGTGTTTTATAAACTCACAAATTTTAAGATTGCAAGTTATCCTTTCTTTTTTCATGACAGAAACTTGTCTTTTTTATGTCTTGTGAAGGTAAGGTTTCTGCCTATAAGTTATCACCTGTCTGTGACACATACAGCCAGAGATGGCGCCTGCTGCAGCTAAAAATATGACCAACATGACTTGCCTTTGGTGCACACCTGTTTCAGCCATTGTTGGGATTAACTCCTATATTCTCGGCTGATGCTTCTTCTTGTGTTCTTTTTAAGAACCTCATAAGATTTTGGTGACTATGTCACAGTACGTCCATGGCTTGCAAGGTCACAATGGATGTGGCAAAGTTTCTGAATGCCAAATTCTTGATGCACTGTCTAGTATCTTGATGAGATATTAAACACTGTCAGTTTAAAGACAAAATTTGGATTAATTTTATGAGAAGAGAGTACTGTTTAATACTTCAGATGCATTTACAGTCTTTTATTTCAGTTGACTTCATGATCAAACAAGGAGAATGATAAAAGTTTCAGCAAACTTAGGTTTAGATACTAGAAAGATGTATGTGACATTCCTTTAGGTTTTACAGGACATATAAGTTAAACCAAGGAGGTACTAGGCTCGTACTTCCTTGGTTAAACTTACAACCAAATTAGTCACCATTTCCTTCTTCATGAGTATTTATCTCTTTTCAGTGAACTGTAATGCTAGAATATGATATTATTTTTTCCTGTTATTGCAAAGTCATGTTGTTAAGATTATCATTGTAGCTGTATTATTCTTTTCTTGCCCCTGGCAGCCCTGTTTTCTATGTCACAATCTAGGGTTGTTTTTTTTTTCTCTCTCATTTGTGCTTTGTCTCTGTGTTAAACACTGTGATTTATCTTATTTTTGTTATGCTGAATCAAATATGTTTTGTGTTTACCCATGTACATGTGCAATGTCTGAAAAGCCAAATAAAATAATAATAATAATAATAATTATCATTATATATATGTAGCTATATGTTTCTATGTTTCAAGTCATAGTTGTTCTTGTCTTTTTTTATCTTGATATGTATCATATTTGGTTTTCTTGTGAAATATGAGAAAAAAATTAAATTCAGATTCAAATTGGTGTATGTGATTTCTCTTTTTCCAGTGTTTTATTCAAATATTATGTTAGTGCAATATACTCTTTTGACCTAAAAAAACAACCACTTATTTGTATCCCTCTCTGTCTCTCTCGCCGTATGTATGTATGTATGTATAGATAGATAGATTGATATATAGAGAGTAAATAGATAATTGATAGATAGATAGATAGATAGACAGTAGATAGATAATAGATACATAGATAGATAAATAGATAGATAGATAATAGATAGGTAAATGGATAGATAGTATATATTGATAGGTAGATAGATAGATAGATAGATAGTTAGATTTACAGAGGGAAAGAGTCTGCCCAGTTTCTTCTTCCTGTACTTGTGTCACCTTGCATTATAACATTATACAAGAGGAAGAGTCTTGATACATAATTTATCTGTTAAATCAACACCTGCTTGCCCAGGATGTTTATTTTCACCACTTTCTTATTCCTATCAGAAGAAGATGGTAAGGATGAGAGAGAAAAAAAAATGTTCAAAATCAGCTTGAAATGTAGACAGTACCTAAAGTATTGTGGTTTTGTAGCAGTGGATGAAATGGCAAAGGGGGGGGGGGAGACCAGGGTACCCTGTTTGTGCTTCAAAGCTTTTCATGGCAGGTGAAAATGAGATTTTGTCTTGGGGGAAAAACAGAAAGGAAGCAGAGAAGTGAGAAGTTTCACTGTACTTGAGCTTGTCCAGAAGCAAGAAGATCAAAGTAAATATCTTTGACTAGGTGTTTGCATGTTACTCAGAATGAAATTGCTGCCTAGTCCACAATTGACTCTGCACTCCAGCTTGTTGGGAAATATTTGAGTGAAGTCATCAGTTAGCATTGCTGCAGTTTAAGCATCCTAACGCATGAATATATAATTTATATTTATATTATATATTTATTATATATATTATATTATATTTATAGTTTGTCTTTTTTTCCATGTTTAATCTTCAAGAAGTGATGGTTTGCCCAAATCTTCTCTTTTTTTTGGGGGGGGGGGGAGAAATTAAATAACTCATTAATCATTATATTACCAATAAATTCATCATGATTTCGTGACTGATACAGGTGTGAAATGTGATAGATAGTGTTGAAAGTTTGAGTTTGTTAACACAGAACATCACAGATTGTTTGATACATTGCCTCAGCAGTTAGATATACATTGTAACATTCATCCAACATTAGAGACATTCATCATCTCCATTGTTTCAAACAGAGTTGTATCAATTGTGCATTTCTATTTTTAACCACTCTCAAGGTATTCAAGGTAGTGCATAATGGTGCCTTGCAGATACACTATCATTTCCAGCCTATTAGTCATGGAAATAACCACAGAACTCTGTCTGAAGCACTATTTAGCCCTTGTGTATTTTTGAGATTTGGTTTGAGGAAATATATGAATGTCTTTAATAAATATTTCTTTATTGTGAGATATAAAAGATAATACGAGTTATGAGGGCAATTTCAGCTGTAAACAAGTAGTAAAGTAGTAAATTATGTGCTAGATATCATGAAAATAGGTGATGCTAGCTTGAATACAAGGTTTAGTGCTATACCACTGGCTTTGCCTTTTTGTTCCTGCGTGTGACATGTTTTTTTTTTTACCCATTTCTCCTGTTGTTTTCCAGCTTCTATATATTTCATTGTGCACATTCTTATAAACGTGCATGTTCTGCACTTTCTTTTCATTTGACGCTATTCTGTTTCGGCTGGAGAAAAAAAAAGTATGCTTTGATTGACTGTTGCACTTTTAATCTATGAGGCTCTTTCTACCTTCAATTCTTCAAGCCCCTTTTTTATCCACTGACTGGTGTTGATTTTGAATGGCAACAGGAAACAAACCTCACAAATTTGTTTGTCCTTTTTTTTGGTTTTGTTTGGCAAATTATCATACGATCCAGGTGGGTGCCACTCCATTTGCACAGGCCTGAAGTAGGAAAAGAACATTATACAGAATAAACTGTCATTAGTGGGAAGTATCAACACGTGCTTCTTGCGCCTGATGCATTGTTCATCAGCAAGGCAGAAAATTTCCTGACGATTTGGAGCTATTGATGCCTGAAATTGGCTCATACTGGCTTGAAAGGCTGAGATACACTGTAGGCAGCGTAGGGAGACAGAGAAAGTCAGATGAGATGGAGAAAAGAGAGTGAAGGGAGAAGGAAGGAAGGAAGAAGAAGAAGGAAAAGTAGGAAAAAGGGAAGAGTTGGAGTGGGAGGAGAAGAAATTGGAGTATGACTAGAGAAAGAAAAAGGGGTAAAAGGATGAGAGCAGAATGAATTAGAAAAAGAAGATTAAAAAGTGGTGACAAGAACAAAGCAAAAATATTAACAGACAAAAACATAGAAGAGGCAGTTACATAGAGGGAAAAGAAAGAAGGACGTTTCCAGTTTGAGATCAGACATCAACTCATTGTATTTTGGCTTATATTGCCTAATGCAGAGTTTGTTCCTCAAATAGGAACATGATACTTGAATTAATTTTGATCGATTTTAACTAATCTTTTGTTTTTATTTTAAGTGAGAATATGCTAACTGTTTTGACTGCTTTGGCTCTAGCCCTGCAGGAGCTGAAAATGTTTTTATTTCTTTTCATTTCATTTTATTTATTGTCCAAAGTTTGGCAAATCTTCATGACCCAAGTGACATACATGAATATACATGCATAAGATGGACATTTAAAAATGAAATGCAAAAAATAGTAAAAACAAAGCACACATTAGATAATACATAATATAAAAAGTGAAGAAATCATTCCACTCTATACAAATACATCCATGACAAAACACAGAGAAACACAAATCTACCTAGTGAATTGCCTCTCCTTGATGAAGTGGACTTTGAAAACATTTTTGCACCCCCTTCCTTATATCGCTTTGCAATTACTTGTTGCTTATAACCTGATTTCCACATTTGTGTGTGTGTGTGTGTGTGTGTGTGTGTGTGTGTGTTGTGTTTTATATTGTTTTGTCATATGAGGTTAGCCCCCAGTCTCTGCTCCTTCCTGCTTCATTGCAGTTTATATGCTGGCCTGATATATGGCTGGATTGAATAACATGGCAGAGATGTATCTGCGAGACGTGTGGCGACATTATGCATCCCACCATGATATGGACAGAGGGAGGGGGAATGAAAAAAAAGAGGAGAGAAATAAACTAAATGGAGAGAGCACTGCTCTGTAGAAAGCAAAGGATGTTAATACTGTACCGGCATCCAGCTAACAATAGCAGAATCTGAGATTTTACAGAGTTATACTTTTTAATATTGCTGTATGAGATCTTTGCCCAAGATAAATCATGGGAGTGGCATACTCTAAACTGAAATGACAGACTGAAATAATGATAAAGAGAAAAGAAAGAAACAAGTACAGTCATTACAAATTACAATGACAGAATGAGAAATTAGAAAGATCAGTTACCTCTGTAGATAGCAACAGTCACATATGTATATATATCTATATACATTCAGCAAAAAAAGTAAGTTCCCCCCTAACATTTTTGGATATATCTCAAAAAGTCTTGTACGGATGTTCATAATTCGAACGAGAATGGATGGGGAATTTCATTACTCATAACATGAATGGCATATCATTGCCACCGGATATCATTGTTGGTGTAAAAAATCACATTTTATGTCAAAATGCATGGGAAAAAAAGTTGCACTTTAGGCCATAGGAAGTATATTGTATACATTTCCTATGTTAGTTATCAAATGATCTTTTTAAATTGTGTAATTCTCAGGAATTTCTTCAGGTACAATGTGCTTCCCTATCAAACAAATGTTATGCATACCTTTTGAAACAATAGGCCTTCTCAATATGAAAATATTGGTAGAAGCCATGTGATTTGTAATTCCAATTTAGGTTGATCACATTAATGTGCCTGTGGGCATTTTGCATCATGCCCTCAAGTTGTGGATCAGTTTGCTGAGGGAAATGGCATCGAACGTATGGAGTGGCCTGCAAGATCCCCTGACTGTAATCCAGTAGAGAATCTTTGGGATATCATTAAGTGGAAAGCGAGCAAGAAGTTGAAAGATGACACTTCACTGCAAGAATTTCAGCGCATCTTGCAGAGAGCATGGGCCAACATTGAGCAGCGCCAAGTACAAACTTTAGTTAACAGTATGAGGAGGAGATGGCGGCTGGTCATTGCCGATGGTGGACATATCAATTATCAAATACTTCACTATGATATGCTCATGAAAAAAAGAGATAGAGAAATATGCGATAACCCATGCTTAAATGTTCAGAATCATGAGTGATTGTTTGATTATTTGTGTAAAAGTCATTGCAAATCACTAAAGTGTAACTTTTGTTTCCATGCATTTTGACATAAAATGCATTTTTTTCACACCAATAATGATATCTGATGGCAATTATTGCCACTCATGTTATGAGTAATAAAATTCTTTATCCATTTCCGTTTGAATTATGAAAATAGGTTGAATACATTTTGAGATATATCCACAAATGCTAGGGGGGAACTTACTTTTTTTGCTGAGTGTATATATATATACATATATATGGGCCATGACGCGAGAAAAGGGCCCTTAGCGCCGCTGCGCGCAAACGCCAGAAAACGGCGCAGAAGTTTGACAAAGCAATACGCACAAAAAAGATCAAAGAGCTAACTGTGCACACATGCATAGACGTATCAAACAGTGACAGGATTTGGACAAAACATGCTTTTTTGAATGTCGTAATGGGGTCATTTAGGACTGGAATTTCAGAAAAAGGTTTGCATATATCTAAATACGTCAGAGTTCCTTCTACAATGTGGAGGTGAAAACTCATTTTCAGTATTTAATGCCCTAAGGGCCTTTTTCTTGTGTCACAGCCCATATATATATATATATATATATATATATATATATATATATATATGTATATATATATATATATCACTATGCGAAGATGTAAGTGCAATGTTAGGTCCTATCCATGCTGTCAGGTTGTGATTGTCTATGAATTTCCAAACTCACTATCGTAAGTCACCTTCTCTAATGCTACAAATATACTCTTGGCTCATTGAAATATTAATATGTGGAGTATCCTAGGTGTATAGTTGGATTATTAGAGCCAACATCCCTATTGCTTTGCCCAAAGAATACCTGAAAATTAGGTTTTTTCATGCCTCACCACGAGGTGTCACCAGAGACATTATGTTTTTGTGTGTCTGTCCATCCTTCCATCCATCCTTCTGTCCATCCGTAATCAATTTTGTGGACAGAATAACTTAAAAACTGTGTGAGGTATCCTAATGAAACTTGGCATTTGTATGTAAGAGTGGACGGTAAGTTGTGCCTAATTTTAAGTGCACATCCTCAAGGTCAAAGGTCATGGTCAAATTGTTAAAATTTCCCTTTACAATATCTATATGCAACGCCTGTAGGTATTTTCGTGAAACCTTGTGTATGCAGGTATTACAAGATAGAGATTCTCCAGGGATTTTTTTTTGTGTGTGCGTGTGTGTGTGTGTGTGCCATGGGGACAAAGGTCAAAGGTCAAATGAAAATTTTAAAATTTCACTTTTTTCTCTATGCCTTGGAAGTGGCTCAATGTATTTTTATGCCTCCGCCACGAAGTGGTGCCGGAGGCATTATGTTTTCGGGTTGTCCGTCCGTCCGTCCGTCCTTCCGTCCGTCCGTCCGTCCGTCCTTCCGTCCGTCCTTCCGTCCGTCCTTCCGTCCGTCCGTAATGAATTTTGTGGACAAGGTAACTATCAAAACCTGTTGAGGTATCCTAATGAAACTTGGCATGTATGTGTATTAGGGGGTGAAGTTGTGCCTATCAACTTTTGGGTGCACATGCTCAAGGTCAAAGGTCAAAAGGTCAAGGTCAAATACATAAAATTTCACTATTTCCACCATATCTATTGAATGCCTGAAGATATTTTCTTGAAACTTAGTGTATACATGTATTACCCAATTAAGATTCTCTGGTGAAAGTTTGGGTCATGAGGTCAAAGGTCAAAGGTCAAAAGGTCAGGGTCAAATACATAAAATTTCACTATTTCCACCATATCTATTGAATGCCTGAAGATATTTTCTTGAAACTTAGTGTATACATGTATTACCCAATTAAGATTCTCTGGTGAAAGTTTGGGTCATGAGGTCAAAGGTCAAAGGTGAAAAGGTCAAGTAAAAATATTAAAACTTCTTTTTTTTTCTCTATACCTTGGAAAATTGTTCAAGGTATCTTCATGGAACATAGTATATACATATACTGACTGGAAGTGATTATCTAGAGAATGTAGGGTTCATGGGGTCAAAGGTCAGGGGTCAAAGGTCAAGTGCAACACTTCAAAATTTTACTATTTCCCTCCTATCATGCAATGCCAGCAGGGTTATTTTTTTTTTTTACACTTGGTGTATGCATACATGTGTAACCTCATAGAAATTTTCTGGAAAGTTTTTTTTTTCTTCTTTTTTTGCCTCAAAGGTCAAAAGGTCAAAGATCAAGTGAAAGTGCTGAACTTACTTTTTCCTCCATATCTCGGAAGTGGCTCAAGTTATCTTGAAACATAGTACATATTATGCATGTTCTACCTGAAAGTGATTATCTTATGAATTTTAGGGTCAAGGAACAGATGAAAATGGTAACAATTTACTATTCAATTCAGAAATTGCACTTTTTCTCCACACCTGTACCTTGAAAATTACTCAATGCCTAAATGTATGAATGGGTCAAAGTCGAGTTAAAGTCCTTAAATCCCTAGATACATGCTCTCCTATTCATCCAATTAAACCTAGGTCAAGGAAGATGAACATTCAACACATTTGTGACAAACTTGTCATTTCAATATTTTGCCAATTTGTGAAAATGTAATCACACATTGTCCACATGTACTATCTAGACCTATTGGGAAAATCATGCATTATGGCGGAGGCATACCAGTCGCCAAAGCGACATTTCTAGTCTTGAAACTCCGTTAGTGTACATAGGTATGTACTGCCTCATTATAATTCTCTTGGGAATTTTGGGGTCACAGTGTCAAAGGTCAGGTTAAAATGCTAAACTTCTATTTTTAAATGCTGAAATGATGCTATTTCTCCATACCTTGGCGATTACTCAATGCATAAACTTACTCAAATTAGGTATATACATGCATTACAGTTACTGCACAATGACACTGTAGGGAAAGATTTTGGCTCTGGGATCAATGGTCAAGTAAAAATGCTAAGATGTCCTAATTTTTACCCATATTTTGAAATGAGTTGAAAGTGTTAACATGAAAATGGATGTTACCAGTCAGTGATTGTTTGAAGAATTATAGGCCATGGGGACAAAGGTCAAGGTTAAGTGAAAGCGCTCAAATTTCTTTAACAATTTAGCCATTCATCCAAATGAAACCTGGTTCAAGGAAAGTAAACGCTTGACACATTTGTGACAAATGTGTCATTTCAATTTTATGCCAGTTATGTGAAACTGTCTTCTCATATTGTCAAGATGTATGCTAGACATATTGGGAGAACCATGCGATGTGGTGGATGCATACCAGTTGCCATGGCAACATTTCTAGTTTTAGGAAAAGTGAAAAGTTTCTTTCATTTTATTCTTGATGAATCTATAGGGAAATGTGAATCTATAGGGAAATGTGAACCTATACATAATTGACTTATCAAACTTCATTGGACAACAGCATGTACAAACAGTGGCCCTTGATACTGTGAAGGAAACAAATCAGATACAGAGTATAATAATGTCAAAAATATGGCTACAAAAACTCGCTGAATATTATCTGACAATCTTACATCAGCTATTGACTTATTTTGATTCTCACGTGAGTGAAGTTTTTGTTTTCATTTAGCCTGTACTTTTCAGTCTGGTCTAGATCTACTCACTTGTATTTTCATTTATCCTTTTGTGTAGTTTCTGTGTTGACACTGCAAATCCAAAGAATATTATCTTTCTCTGTAGAGCAACATTGTTGTTATTTCTGTGTCCATAGCTTCCTGTTAGATATTACCTTCTTTTTTTCTACTCCTATAGAATTAATATGAGAAGTTTGTTGTTATTCCTCACCAAGATTTCAAGTAGCTACTGTGTCATACTGATCATGCATACCAGTTTTTCCCCATAATGAAAGGAAGCTGAAGTAGAGTGCTTAACAACCTATGTATAGAACAATCATAGCTGTATCCTGTCAACTTCATAGATTTTTAGTCAACCAGAGCCAAAGGCTCAAGTGAGCTTTCGCGATCACTCATTATCCACTGTCTGGCGTGTATCGTGCATAAACTTTTTACCTTTTCATCTTCTTCTGGTAAGCCCCATGACAGATTTTTACCAAACTTGGCAGGTAGCATCCTTAGGGTGATAAGATCTCAATCATTTTTAATGGGCACCATGCCCTCAAAGCCCCCAAATTGAGGATTCTTTTAAAATCTTCTTCTCTCTAAAACTAGAGGTCAAAGTTAGTGCATGAGTGAGTACATTGGTGACTGTAGTTTATCTAGGGTCCCCCCCCCCACCCTCCATGGGAGGCCTTTGGGGACCAGCTTGAGCCCAAGTTGTACATTTTGATCTTTTTATTTTTGAAAATGCATAGTCAAATTGTCTACAAACTTGGCAGGCATTAGTGCCAGTGTGATAGAATATACAAATAGATACCATGTCCCCTGTCCCTAGTCCCCAAAGCACCTCAAGTTTGCTATGTTCGTAGGTAACAGTCTGCAAGACTGTGTAGAAGGTGAACTTGCAATATTCAGGTGAGGCTAGACCCACCTGTTAGTTTTGGTCAAGAGTATGACAGCACCTTCCAGTTTCTTGTTTTTTTTTAATATATGTATGTGTGTGTATGCATATGCGTATACAAATAGGGCATGCTCTACAATGCACTATACTAGATTGTAGAACAACAAATACTAAATCATCCCGAGTGCTGTTTTGTTTCACTGAGGCTGCAGGCTGAAGTGAATAGAACTGCTCAAGGGATAATTTAGTATTTGGAGTTCTATAGTCCAGTACTGGTGCATTAATAGAGCATGCTCTAATTGTTATAGTAAATAAGTCCCTTGATCTACATGTAGTTCTGTTTGTCTAGGTCCTAGATCTATCATTAGACTCACCTTAGGCCTACGTACTGCAATTTCTTGCATGCATAGTTAACCGTAACCTTGTTTACGAACAGCTACAGCCGTGTATGCGTATTGCAGAGCAGACTTGCTTATTGCTACATTCTGCATCCAGTGCTCTACACGCGCATACATTGAAATACTTAGCCTTCTCCTACTCCATCCCTCGCTGCACGAATTCCTGCGTAGATAATACGTAAGCGCACTGTGAGTGTTTGGTATAGTGGCACGATCGTCTACTATACCAAAGTTTTTCCACAATCACGTGAGACAATCTAACAAATTACAACACATATTTTACTCTACCTTGCAAGGATACCAGGGCTGAGGGTGGGACATAAACTGATAAACAGCCACTACAGTTGTACATGTACATGTATAAGGCCAAGTAAAAAAAGAAAGTAGTTTCTCGTCCGGGTTTTTTGAGCAAGGCGATGAGGGAGGTCCTTACTATTTGATATCTTACTATTTTTTCAAGGATCGTCAAAATGAGAGTAATATGTGTTTCTCGTCCGGTAATTCTGAGAAAGGTAACGAGAGAGGGCTTTACAATTTTCTATATTCAATTTATGAAATGAAATATCACTCTGGTAGCTGTGTTATGAGACCAGGTCCCAAGTGTACGTCTTGCCTGCACTCTGTGCATTTTCAAACAAATAGATATATGTGCCATACTTGAAATGAAGCTTCATGCATGCAGAAATACATTTGCTTTTTCTTTCCACTACAGATGTCAAAGGAACATGACCATCTTAATACTGGTATTTAGTGTTGTAATGGCTTTTCTGATACCAGTGTACTTGCAATTCTGATGTATTGTGCTATTAATTGAAACAGGTATAAAACATGTCTTTCAACAAATGTACGACTGAAATAAATTCCATGATATTCAAAACACTGCTTTATTTATTGGTGATTGTGACTTTTTGTGTCCACACAGCTGGTATGTATATCTGCAGTTCTTCACAGTACAATGGTAGCACATTGAACTGGAAACTGGCTTGTACAATTGCAGATGGATGTCAAAATGATACTGATATGGCATTCTAGCATTAAACGTTTAAAGATGTTTCTTCATGTTCTAAAAAGACATTTGATAATCACTCATTATTTGGATGATGAGTGATTGTATAACAGTGCACTGTACAGATGATACCACTCACGGCTGTGTCCGTGAATTTACATCGTGAAGAAATGTATCCCGCAGAAATACGAGACAAACCAGAATCCGTGGAAAAGTTATTTATTTTGTAGATATATACACCCATTTAATAATTCTACATTTGCTGGAAAAGCGCATTCATTTTCTCTTCAAAGTAGAATGTATCGCCGTGACAGACCAGGGGATGGGGACCCTGGACAGCAACAACACGCACACTTTGCCGATATACGGTGCGCCACGGCCACTGCACTGGCACCAGGGAGGTGTGGACCTCCCTGCTGGCACCGTACCTTCCGACACTGCACACACATGCACATAGTCACAATGACATGAAAATGTATACAAACTCGATATCGTACAATCCTCACAAGCATTTGTACAGTACAATTCATCCGCTTAAAATATCAGAAACGGGGAAAAATACGAACAACACACGAAATATACGTGGAATATCAGCGATTGTTCGCAAAAATGTTGCCGCTATCGCGTTCACGACGTACATTGTACCGAGTGCGCTGTACATCACAGCCCAGTAGGCCGGCCCGCCGCGCCGCCCATCCAACTACAGTGCAGTTCGACGCTTTGTGGGTCATTCCTTCTTGCCGATCGGCCGAGCTCGCAGTGTGAAATGCATGCGTTATTACATACGCACTACACACAGAAGCTACAGCTAAGTAGAGGACGCAAGGCGTAAAAATTAGAAATGAGACTTCACGATTGGTAGGTGAATTGTCGATCTTTTTTTTTTCGGCGGCCGAAAAAATAGTAAATATCAAAAAAGTCGATGCGGCAACTGAAAATCGATGCGGGCGGGGAGCGGGTTGGGACGAGAATTATGAATTTCTTGGTATTTTCAGCGCCATTTTGAAAATAGTAAATAGTAAAAAAATCGATGCGGCGGCCAAAATCGATGCGCGCGAGGACGAGAAACTGGTTTCTTTTTTTACTTGGCCTAAGTTACATTAGCTACCAGAAGTGTTCGGATGAAGTAAAATAGATTATGGATAGCACAAATGATGCCTGATTCCCTTATCTTATTTATCTTAAATTTGTGCAATAAGATTTATCATTGTATATATTGAAATTATAAGGCATGTTGTTAGTAAACACACTTATCAAAGGGTATAGAATGCAGCGATGCAAAGTTAGAAGTATCAAGACTAAAACAAATGGGCTTAAAGGACAAGTTTACCTTCATAGACATGTGGGTTGAGTGAATGCAGCAATATTAGTAGAACACATCAGTGAGAGTTTGAGCAAAATCGGACAATCCGTTAAAAAGTTATGAATTTTTAAAGTTTCTGCTCAGTCACGGCTGGATGAAAAGACTACTATAGCTTGTGATGTCACATGAGTACAACGATATAAAGAAAGAATAAAGAAAATTCAACATATTTCCATTTTTCTCGCATAACAAAAGAACACTCGACTTCTCTCTTTCAGAAGGCAGGGGGAATAATATTACCCTTAACATACGTCAGTAGCAAATCGAAGAAATGTGCACTTTATTCAAAAAGTAAAGTTTTGTGAAATTCTCTTTTTATTTTCCTTATATAGTTGTATGCATGTGACATCAAACACTGTAGTAGTCTTCTCTTCCAGCAGTGACTGCGCAGATACTTAAAATATTCACAACTTTTGAACGGATTGTCCAATTTTCCTCAAACTTTCACTGATGTGTTCTACTAATATTGCTGCATTCTCTCAATCCTTATGTATATGAAGGTGGACTTGTCCTTTAACCTCCTTCCTACCTCTCCCCCATGAGTGCCTGAAAGTGACCTTGATGTCTACTGTCTGTTATTCAGGAAGTAATCTGTTTGAGAGCTTTTGAAAATGAAGTTCCAATGGTACATTGCTGTCGTTGCGAAATACTCCCCGTGATATTCCTCACAACTACCCCGAAGTTAAGAACAGGTGAGATATACATTCTAAAAGTGAATTGAATGTAGAGATGATTTGTTTTAAGTGGCTACTCCGGAAGCAATGAATGCTTGTGAGCAAGCAACCATGTGGTCGACCTTTTACATTTAACTGCTGTTCTCATTGCAAACATTTCAAAATTCGAGTCAAGATCAGGGTTGCATCTTTTGACTCCATGTTCTCACTGTAAAAGATTTTGATACTTTTTGGATGGCGATTATGTGCAAAGAGCTGACCTAGACCCCGTTTACAGTGCGGGGCTGGGCCGAGCCGCGGCCGAGCCCAGCCTCAATTGCGAGGCCGAGCCCCGCAATTTTGTCCGTTTACATTGCCGGGCTCGGCCGCGCTTTTGATTCAAACCTTTCAATATTTTGTCGTAGTGGCGCTCTGCTTGTAAACAAACGCAATTTGGTATTGTCTGGTTTTCAGACCCTTTGCCAACTGAATTCCGTGGCGACAAAGTCGCCGTACGGGCAAAGGCCTTTGCCGAAGGAAAAAATCCTTTGCAGGATAAAACCACCTTAAACTACACTAGTTTTCGACATTGAGGGGGTTAATATCCTGAATAGCGAAAGATACAGGCAGAGGGTTTGGAAGCCAGACTAAAATTGGCCGCGCATTTGGCCCAGTTTGTGTTTACACTGAGAAAAGGCCGGGCTCGGCCGCGGCCGAGCCGCGGCCGAGACCACCTCCAGAGTGAGGCCAAATGCGAGGCCAATTTTGGCCTCGCATTTGACCTTTTGCGCGTTTACACAGAAATGAAGGTAGACTTGGCCGCGGCCGAGCCGCGGCCTCGCCTCGCACTGTAAATGGGGTCCTACACATGTTATTCAGTATACCACGGCATGCCACAGCTGGTAAAAATGGCAAGGAGCAACAAGCAAGGTACATTGTGGGATATATAATTTCAAAATTTTTTGTGGTCACCCTTCTCATTGCACAACTTCAAGTCTCTTTGCAAATACACACACACACACATATGCGCGCACCCACACCCACACACACACACACACACAAGTATTGCAAATTGGATTGCAACCCAAATATCCTGTAAAATGTGTTCCTTCTGTTCTGTCTGTAAAATCAGGATTGCAACAAAAAAAAAAAAAAAATGTGTTATTTCTAGTGCAATGTGAATGGCACTAATGCTTCTCCAGAGGACTATGCAATTAGGATAAAGTGCCTTGCCAAGGGACACAGGCTACTCTTGCTGCCAGGGAATTGAACCAGAGACCTCAAGATTGATAGTCAAAGGTCTTTTCAGCTGAGCCACACAGCTCCTCATATACACATGTATACAGGCAGAGTGAAGTTCAAACATAGAGTAGTGAATTTCTAATAATGCTTGAATGCAGAAAGCGAAAAAGCTGAAGTTCAGTGTTGTTTTTTTTTTTAATGTTGCTATCATCAAATCCCAAGAATTCTCTTAGTAGTGTATAGAACCAGATAGTGTGTGTAGGTTGACTTTACCCTATGGCTACCTGTTGAACTCTGATGACTCAATGTGGGAAATTCTTCTATTCCAGAGATTACTTTCTCCACTGTACTTTCAGACCAAAGGCATTGAAGTGTGATGAAAATCCCAGGTTTAGAAGCATGAATCATCATTGTTAGCTCGCTCTACGTATATCTTCACTCACCATCTCAACAGCATTGGTAGTGAAATAACATGCACATCGCCACAAGGGCAGTACATCCAAATTTATTAGACTCTCAGACTGGAATTTCCCATTGAATGACCAATGATAATAATGATAATGATAATAATGATAATGATAATGATAATGATAATAATGATAATAATAATAACTAGAAAAGCACTCCGAGAGCGCAGACCTCCGCCAAGCAGTTACTTTCCACTAATGATCTTGCTCTTCCATAGAGATAAGTGATTTTCACCCACTGAAAAATCGCCCCATTTCCCATATAGAAGCCTCTGTTACGTTATAAACCCTCAGATGCACGGTGCGCCTCTCCCCAACAGAAACTAGAGCACGCACTTTAGTGCGCATGCAAACCTCAAATACGCGCAGCCTGAACTCCCAAGTTCATTGACCCTCCCTGCCAAAATATCAAAATCCTTCATGAATTCCCCCAAAATTCTCGGATCACTTCCAAAAGTTAAACGTTTGTTACTCGTGTCATTCTTAACCTTTCCTGCAAGTTTCATCCCAATCCGTTAACTACTTTTTGAGTTATTTTGCACACGGACAAACGAACGAACGAACGAACAACGAATGAACGAACGAACGAACGAACAAACCAACGGTAACGAAAACATAACCTCCTCCCTTGGCGGAGGTAATAATAACTAGAAAAGCACTCTGAGAGCACAGACCTCTGCCAAGCAGCTACTTTCCACCGATGATCTTGCTCTTCCCACAGAGAATTTTTCTCCTCTCCACCACTGGGGAAAAGCTATCTGGGCTCTTCCATAGAGAGCAATGATTTCCACCTATAGGTATACATGCTGAAAAATTGCCCGATTTCCCAATATAGAAGCCTTTGTTACGTCATAATGCCTTTGCTGCGTGGCGCACCTCGCGCCAGCTGAAACTAGAGCACGCACTTTAGTGCGCATTTAAACCTTCAAAAATGCGCAGCTTGAACTCCCAAGTTCATTGACCCTACCTGTCAAAATATCAAAAATCCTTTATAAATTCCCCCAAAATTATCAGATCACTACCAAAATTTAATCGTTTGTTACTTGTGTCATTCTCAATATTTCCTGTAAGTTTCATCCAAATCCGTTAACTACTTTTTGAGTTATTTTGCACTAGGACAAATTAACGAACTAACTAACAAACAAACAAACAAACGGTAACGAAAACATAACCTCCCCCCTTGGTGGAGGTAATAATAATGATAATAATAATAACAATAATAATAATAATAATAATGATAATGATAATGATAATGATAATGATAATGATAATAATAATAATACTTATAATAATAATAATAATAATAATAATAATGATAACAATAATAGTAACAAATATAATGATAATAATAATAATAATAATAATAATAGTAATGATAATAATAATAATAATTATTATTATTATTATTATTATAATAACAGTAATAATTTCTTATTTTGCACTTTTACAGGGACCTGATCAAAGCGCTGTTACAAATTACATAAACATTCACAAAATATACAGACAACATAATTAAATTCAAACAGTTTGGTTTTGATTTCCCTTTTAAAAGTTTCTTCTGAGACACGTAGGTGGAGTTGTTGTGGTAGAGTGTCCCAGATATCAGATCCATCATACGAGAATGTGCTTCCTTTGCCTTGGTGTTTGCTTGTTATGTGGAATTTGAAGTAATGTTTTGTCATTTTGTGACTGGAGTTGTTATCTGGAGACTGTAGGGGTAATTATGGAGCAGTGTTCATCATGCACTTGAAAACCAAAAGGGCTAGTTTGTAATTAAGCAAAAATTTGCAAGTGTAAAAAGCCCTTAAGATACTTTCTAACATGAGATATGTTTCTCAGGTGGAAGTTTGCTGCCTGGCACACTCCACTGACATGATCTGACATGGACAATATCTGGTCACCTAGGTTTCTTACAGTATGTGATACATTGACAGTGGTGTGTCCAATCTGAAGGCTCATATTTCCTGTGGGGTGTAGTCTACTAGACAAAGAACAATACTTTTAGTTTTGTCCTCATTGAACACTCTGTAATTGTATCCTGCGAACAGAGTTCGGGGGATACTATGGATTTGGCCTCGTTGTGCCGCCGCGTCCGCGTCCGCCGCAGAGATTTTCTTGTGAGCACTCTACTGGCTGCAGTTCTTCTTAGATCATCTTCAAATTTGGCATGAAGGTGTATTGTGGTAAAACGAAGACGCCTATTGTTTTTGGTGGTGGCGCCCTCGCTTGTTCCGTCTTTATACATGAAAAGGTAAATTTAAAAGGGTCTGCTTGTGTGTGTGTGAGACGCTGGCCTTATTTCTCGACCGATTTTTTTCAAATTTGGTATGTAAATGTATCGTAGTCAAATCTATACACCTATACCTGTTGATAATGCTGCCCTCACTATTCCACCCTTTACAGGGTCAAAGGTCACCCTGATCATGTCAAAATTGCAAAAGTGCTTATATATGCAATAACTTGATTGTTACTCAATGGATTTTATTCAGACTTGGTAAGGAGGGGGTATGGGTGGTCATTCTACATGAAGGACGCAACAGTTTGTGGTGACGGCGCCCTCAGTGTTCCGACTTGGATGCCATGTCACATTTCTTGTGTGCGCTGTATCAGCCACATTTCTTATCAGATTTTCTTCAAATTTGTCAAAAAGGTGCATTATAGTGAAATGAAGATACCTATTGTTTTTGGTGGTGGCGCCCTCGCTTGTTCCCTCTTTATACATGAAAAGGTAAATTTAACAGGGTCTGCTTGTGTGTGCGACGCTGGCCTTGTTTCGCAACCGATTTTTTTCAAATTTGGTACGTAAATGTATCATAGTCAAATCTATACACCTATACCTATTGATAATGCTGCCCTCACTGTTCCACCTTTTACAGGGTCAAAGGTTACCCTTATCATGTCAAAATTTGCAAAAATGCTTATTTATGCAATAACTTGATTGTTACTCACTGGATTATACTTAGACTTGCTAAGGAGGTGTGTGGGTGGTCATTCTACATGAAGGACACAACAGTTTGTGGTGACAGCACCCTCAGTGTTCCGACTTGGAGGCCACGTCACATTTTTTGTCATGCTCTATAAGCCACATTTCTTGTCGGATTTTATTGAAACTTTGCTATGGAAGTTTGTGGGGGTTATTCTAGGTAACAAAAGTTTCCATTGACAGCGCCCTCATTGTTCCGACTTTTAAGGATGCCATATCATATTTCTTGTATGTGCTATACTGCGTGTAACCTCATTTCTCATGGGATTTCATTCAGACTTGCTAAGGATCGGTGAACGGATGGTCATTCTACATGTACATGTAGGACACAACAGTTTTGTACTTTGTGGTGGTGGTGCCCTCAGTGCTCCAACTTGGATGCCAGTCACATTTCTTGTGCATGCTCTATCAGCCACATTTCTTGTCGGATTTTATTCGAACTTGCTATGGAGGTTTATGGGGAATTATTCTAGGTAACAAAAGTTTTCATTACCAGAGCTCTCATTGCGCAAACTTTTATAGGATGACATGTCATATTCCTTGTATGTGCTACATGTATATACCAGCCTCATTTCTCATCAGATTTTATTGTATTTTGCGACAGTTGCCATATTATACAACATTCTGGCCTAAAAAGTAATCCAGATGGGGTATGGGAGATGGGTTCGGGGGATACATGTGCTCGAACAGGTCTCCTGTGCGAGTGCTCTAGTTAATTAAGTTATTTGGGAAGAAGGTAACTCTTGCTAACATTATCATAAGTGTGACATTGAATTTTCATGAATTGTTTGAAATGGCTGCAGTCTTTGTTCATGCCATGACTCTCCAAACCAGGTATGTAGTTAGACTTTAGCCCTTTGTGTTTTCTCCTCACACCCAGTATTTCAATAGGCTGATAGAAATCTGCTCCTGGAGTTTGCCTTGAAATGGTGTAGGGTCAGTATCACAGAAATTTACATCAAAAAGTATTTTAAAAAGGTATATCTCTTTCATAGTTTGAGAATGCGCTCTCTATGATTGTTGTACTTTCTGTGCAAGGAGAGCATTATTGATAAAATGTGCAATGTTTGTAATACTGTGCAAACATTATGCATTTCCTGTTTTACAATTTATGAAGGTATCTTTTTTAGACCACAGAAGTATATTTAAAAAAAACTGTGGAGGAATGTTATTCATTTTCCTCAATCATAGCAATACTGTCACTATCTAAACATTTTGAGAATCATATGAAGATATAATTTTGAAATAAACTAAAATGTAATTTAGTTGTATATTCTTTTGTTTTGCACATTGTTAGGAATGTTAAAAGTACCATATTTAGTTATTGATATATATATGTATATATATATGTAAAGTGTGAGTCGTGTGTCTTCAGCTTGTGAGGGCTAAGCAACGTCTACCGCCTCTTTACTCTCGTTTATATATATATATGTATATATATATACATTTATTTTTTAAAGCATGCTATGACCACTGTAAAAGCAGAAATTTTTGCGGTACTTTAATTTTCACATATTCTGTACTACTTCTGGCTAGTATGAATTCTAAAACCCGCGATAGTATCTTCACAATTTACTCTGCACATTGTAAATGGATTGGCAATAGCGCAGCATGAATTCTAGAACCCGCGAATATATTTTTGAGCCTCTCAGTGTGAAAAATTAATCCTGCAAAAATATCAGCATTTACAGTATTAAAGGTGCATAGTCCCGGTAGTGTAGAGGGCGCTGTTGATGATACTGCCAATCACCGATTATTCACCGTTAGCATTGATACGAAGATTACCGAAGTTGAGCTGTCATCCAGAGTAAAGCGCGTAGGTGTTGCTAAGTAACGTTGCCTTCGTTGTCTTCTCTGCGCATCGCGCAGTCTGTAGTAATGCCAGGGTGCATGCATATGTGCTTGTTATTATGACATCACAAAAGAAGTTTGCTAAAGCTGTCATCCCCCTCAGCCGAATCATGAGCCAAACTGTGATCCGACCACTGACTACAGCGAATCGGACTTCTTCGGACTCGGGAAGTGGGCCATAGCGTAAGCGCTAAAGAGGAGTCGATAGCATAAGGTCTCTATAGGAAACTTGCGCAGTGCGCCCGCGTACGCATTTGACTAAAACACCGGGACCATACACCTTTAATTTGACTTCCTTGAAAGAGCGAGGTTGTTGTCATGTTGCAGGTAGACTTGAGAGTACTGATGTTGTAAGTGGCTGCAGTATGGTTGTACTGTAAATTTGTTTTCAATTCTTTTATATAGGATGGTATTCAATCCTTCTCTCAATTTTGCTTCTTGTTGACACCTGATAGCAACATTGTACAGTTTTCCTGTAGTTTATTGGGACTAAAAGTTGATATTTCATGGATTTTTATCAGTGTATGATTATGTACGGCATACATGTGCAAGCCTGAAGAGTGGAGGGTCCATTTTTAAGTTAATTTTTTGTTGTGTCCTATTAAAGCATGATTATTGTGAGAGAAGTTGAAACCACAATGAGCCGGAATTTTTCCACTCATAGTCCTTTTGATGTTGTGCAATAAGGAAACAACCGGGACAACCACTTTCTCCATCATGTTTAAGTTGACATCAATATTTTTGTTGTTGTTTAAAGAGTCAAGTCAAACAAAACACAGAAAGCTTTTGTATAATCAGGATATCTGAAAGATATCAAGTTGTGGAATTTATGTCTCACATATTCATATTTATTTTTGTTTGACTACTTGTGAAGTCTGCTAGTGTCCTTTAAGCGTAAAATGACTTTCTTCATAAAAGATATTACTCTCTAATTATCCTACATTATCTTTGTACATGTATGTTTACTATTTTGAGCTGTAGCAAACACATTTCTATATGAATCTCCACATTTTTTTTTTACACATCACTTCTGCACTGCTACATATCATCATTATTATTGTTTAGAAGTCATGAAGGAATGCATATAATTCACAGTGGGACAGTTTTAAAATAATTCCAATTCTATACAGATTGCTAATACCACTAGGCACCTTTTCAACATGTGCTAGTGAAGAATGAGAGTACACTGGCAATGATGAATCATTAAAGGGACTGTACAGTACTGGTTGAGGTAGGGATTCATGTTTTGAACATTCCTAAGTGAGATAATGAAAAACCTCTTATGAAATATGAAAGAGCATGTAATTTTAAGAAGGATTTAACGTTTATTTGATGAAAATTGGTTGTCAAATGGCTGAGATATCCAAAAAAGTGCTAATAATAAAAGGCGACATGCCCCAACTTTATTAGGATCTCTTTGTTTCACCTTGTTTTTGGATATCTAAGCCATTTCAAAACCGATTTTCATCGAATAAACTTTTGATGCTCCTTATAACTGCATTCCCCCTTACATCTCATAGAGTTGTTTCTGAATATCTCGCAAAATGTTAAAAGCTAAATCTACACCTCGACCAGAACTGTACACACCCTTTAAACTGAAGGGGAACATCTGAAAGTGTATCACAGTGCTTTCATTTAGCCCGTTTACATTTTTGTGATGTATCAGTTGATATACATGCCATTGTTCTTTTCTGTCACTTAATCCCAAGAAACTGATACAAATACCCTAATCACATCAAGTGTGAAATCTGTTAAAGGTCCATGATGATTCATCTTACTTGCGAAGGGTTCTTGTATGTGGTCTGATTGAACATGATTCCTTGAATACAGTATACTGTAAAACGAGAAATGTTCGCGTGCATTTTAATTTCGCGAAGATTCACGAAATTAAAATGCACGCGAAAGTTCTTGTCTACAGTGTACACTATATGCATTGAATACCAGTTCCAGTTTGCGAAAACTTCATGCCGCGAAAGAGGCCGTTGGCTCCAATTCGCGAAAATTTCATGTCGCGAATATATCATGTTTTACAGTATCGATCTCAGAACCTCTGTGAGAACAAAGGGGGTGAAGAGGGTTTCCCGAGTCCTTCTGACCCTGCTGCAATTTTCTGGATTCCATTATTCCGGTGATTGAGGAAGCTAGCAATTCAGAGCATGAACAAATGATCGACAGCAGTCCTTAGCATGATCAAGTAGTGTCACTACTACTGCTGTACATTGCAGCACTTTGCAAAGAACGTCACTTATCCTCTGTGACAATCCTGTTGTCGCTGACACCTGGCGCTGCTGTTTAATCTTGCTCCGACCTCAGACCCTTGTTGGGCAAACTGCCCAATCCGTGGCTACCCTCAAACAAACAAGAATGTGGAGAGAATCTTGTATGATTGGTGTAGCCTTCTAGGCCCCAAATGTCATGTGACCCCATCTGACCCTCCGTATAGCAATGAAAAGACAAATATGATTCTGTCTCCAAGCATCCCGTTTGACATTTCGCAGTGGCTGTTAGTTAACGACTGTTAACGATACTCTTCCGGACCGCAGTTTTTCACGTCAACGTGTATTCTCTGCTTTGTTGTAAGGCTCTGCTCTACCTTTCTGAAGTGAAGAATGTTGTCATATTATGCTACCACATATTAATTGACTCCAGCTGTTCCTTGATGACTTTTGTTTTTGTACCTACTTTACTTACCTAAGTTAATGTGAACCATTTATAGGTGTAAATTGCTCTTTTCTGCTGAATACCCCATCACCTGTCCATCCCCCCCCCCAAAAAAAAAAAAAAAAAAAAAAAAAAAAACTGATTCAAGCATTTCCTTGTGTCCACATTTGTGTTATCCCTGAAGGGCTCTCCTTCTCTTTTGTTTGTTTGTTAAACATGTGTGACTAAACGCCCAGCTCAAATCCACAAAAAATTGCCGATTGAGATCCTCTGTAATAGATCAGAGTAATAGATCAAAATATTTCATGTGGGTTGAGTTTGTCCTACCTGGGACAGTAATCTTTTCTTGTACTGCTGTTAAATTTGATGGCTTTGAACAATTTTCTAGACCATATTTTTTTTCAGACAGGCACTGGTTTTGCTATGAATTAGAATACATTTTCATTGGTACTCCTGCACTGCAAACCTGAGTGACCCTAATCTTTAATTCTTCTTTTCTCCATTTTCCATGAAAGTGCACCTTCTAACTCTTTCCTATTTTAATCACTTATGGAATTTGTTAGGATGTTCCAATTCTAACAAGTTATATATCATTTTAAAGCTTAGAGCTTCCTCTTTTAAATTGTGTATCCAAGTGGAAATTAGTTTTGGCTTTCTTTTTGTGGGTTTTGAGCTGGGTGGTCACATATAATTATTCTTTATAACTTTGGGGAGATTACACTGTATATAAGCAATATAGAATTGAATTGCATGATTTGTGTTTAACATGTGGTCTCCAGTATTTTTATGCAATAGTGGTCCATTCTGTCAAGAAGATAAAAGAATTGACATTTTTCAATCAACTTCTTTTATAATCTTAATTAAAGATGGAGTGAAAATATGTCATATTACCAATTAGGGAGTGATCTATAGGGAAAATCATATAAAAGTACAATGAAAGGCTTCATTCAAATTACATAAAGGTTAAAAAACAAAATTCCATGTGTTTTCAAGAGAAAGTGAAAACTGATTACAGTCACATATGCAAAGGAGATGAAGTGGTGATAGCGTATCCTTAAAGGACCCGGACCATATATTTGCTTGAACAAAACTACTAATCTTTACTATATTGTCTTTCCTAACATAAATACATGATAAAGAAATTATGCCGTCTTTTGGGGAGCCAGCTTAAATATGGGGTGGAATTCTCCTTTAATTGATGAACAAACACAAAACAAGAACAAAATGAGAATGCATTGCCACATCTTTATAACACTAACAGATACCTGTAAAAGGAGGACAAAGGAAAAAAGATAGGAAAGATTACATGTCAGATGCTTAGCTCCAGACAGCTGGTGAGCTTCAGGCCCTTGATGAAAACACCCCCACCCCCTGCCCACAACAAAAACAAAAATCCCCTTCACCAACACTGCCAAGGAAATTACATTTTGAAAGGGTTGAAAAGGATTATAGGATAATTAACTTTGACTTTGTAACGGAAACTTGGTTTTCTTATGTCCACAGACTCACTGATGCACATGGTGTAGAAAACCAATACAGAAATTTGACTTATCAATAAAGGGAGAGAGAGAGAGAGAGAGTAAGAGTAAAAGAGGGAGGGATAGAAAAAAGGAGGGAGGAAAAGACGAGGGGAGAATGCCGTAAGAATGAGGGCACAGGTAGACTGACTGGAGAATAATGGGGTTATGATATAAATGTGCAGTCTTCACATTTCTAGGTGGATTTTTATCACTCTTGATTAGAGAGGGGGCGTAAGAAAAGAATATCCAGGTACCTCTCCTTTTTTGTCACCTTGCTATTCACCTGATCCATGATATGAAGAAATATCTAATTGCTTGATATGGATCCTGTGAATGCAATAGATGAAAATTAATTCAAATTTTTCATTTAGTTCACACATCATGTTGAGATGAAAAATATGGAAAATATTGTAGAAAAGTATTGGAGGAAAAATGTTTCTGTTTTGTTTAATCTGGAAAAAATGGATATCATGTTAACCTGAATTACTATATAATATAAAAAAATAATAGTAATAACTATAATAATACAATATCTATAGCGCCATTTTCCATTCTGATCAAATGCTCAAGGCACTTTACACAAAAGCAAAAAAGATGGAAAATACAAGAATATAAAAAATATTGATAACTTCTAACAATGGATTGTCAGGAAATAATCTTTTGTGGAATTCCCTGAGGATCTCAGAGATAGTTGGCCTCAAACTATCATATAGCTTATAATGAAGATTCTCCAAGGTGCATTTCCCATAGAAATGCAAAATATGTGAACTCTATGCTGCCTTGGTCATGTTGGTTATGTTGAAACAAACATGACGTGAAATCTGTGTAAACCTGTCACATTTCAAGAGCAAATTGAATACACAAACAAAGTAATGCTGAGAATGTTTTTAGGGCGTGATGTATATAGGGATTAACATATCGATACACGGTCTTATTAAAAAGTCTCCTCATCACAGCTTAGTAATCTCAGGCCATTGACTGCATGTTGGATCCTGCTACTCACTGTCGTCATCTTACTGCAAAACACTAATCCCACTAGACAATGTGGAGTCACTGGGGTGCATGGAAGGACACACTAACTTTCTGTGAGGACCACTCATCCAAATGTTTTTTTTTTTCTTAGGCAATATTTTGTAAAATGCTTCTAAGATGGGTACATTTCTTATGGCTAATTTGAAAGAGAAGTCTTGCTCCAGTAAAATGATGCAAAAAGTAAAAGTAAGCTTTTACAAGCACAATAGCAAAAATTTGATCAAAATTGCATTGAAATAAGGGAAGTTATGAAATTATGAAGTTTCACTGATTTTTATAAAGCAGTTCTAGATCAGTTGTTGTGAATGTGTAAATGACATCAAGTCATGCATTTGCATATTCATATTGACTGTTGGAGAAGTGCTTTGTGACAATTTGCGAAACTTCGCAATTTCACAACTTTCTCATTTCTATAGATCTGCTTTGGATCAAATTTTAATTGTCATGCTCTAAACCAGGAGGGCTTGTTGCTAATAGAGTCTGGTGAGTTTCTGGCAGCAACTCATTAACTTGACTTAATTAACTGACTTAATTAACTGACTGACAGCAACTCATTAACTTGACTCATTAACTGACTTAATTTGAATTAAGTCAGTGGATTTTTATTTTGTTCATCATCAGTGTTAGAATTTTAGTGAAGCATCTTACATTAGAATATCTCTTTTGTAGATCCCCTATCTTCTCTTTTTTTTCACAGGCACAGAAAATGATCTCTATGAAGGAGTTTAGTTGATCAGTATTAGCTGAGTGCATGTGTCACTTATGACATTATTTCCATGAAAATGAGAAGAGAATATTGAGAAAGTGTGACATTAGCAGCTTTTCAGGTACTAAAGAGTTTCACACCAGGGACATTATGGTCATATGAAAAAAGAAAACTCTGACTGCCCTCAAAGAACTTGATTTTAGAATGACCTTATCTTCAATTTTATTTTGTTTATATTGACAAATTCATTGATATCTGTATTGATCTGTCACATTTGATTCATTATTTTAATGTGAAATTTCTTTCTTCCCGAGGAACCTTCCCCAATGGTGACAGCAAGCAAAAGCAGATTTAAAGAAAAACCATACTGCCTCTTAACTCCCAGGATGATTTTTATCTCATTGTTTTTGTCTTCAATGTTTTACTTTGATGAGCTCATGCACTTCTTTGTATGGGGTTAAAACTAATAGAGCTCCACCTTCATGACTGTGTGTGGGATCTTATTCATTATGTATAATGTATTTCCTTTTATCGATGGAAATAAAATAATTGAATTGAATTGAATTCATCTTAGAGTTTGCATGAGGTTTGAAGTTTAAACATAAACTGTTCACAATAAACAATAAACTTTGAACAATGAGTACGCTCACATCAGTGCAGATGGTTGACATTAATTTTGTACTTTTGATGCACATATAGGAACTGATAGGGTAAAGTCACAGTCTGGCAGGATGCATCCAATCAAATGAAGCATATCCAGGGACCCACCAAGTACATTATTGAATAGTGCAGTTCAACCTCCCCCATCCCGTGCTACTCCCTATGATGACAAAGCATTATGACATACCTTGTAAGTGTATAGGGCTGAATGTTCAGTTACATGCAACCAAATAGCTTCTCACACCTGTTATAGGGGGAGTGTTCCTTGAAAACATGACTGCAGGCCAATTCTGGTCAGGATCGCAACCCAAACTTTGAAACTTTTACAGTTGTGAAGCAAACTAGTATGCTATTTTGCGTGATTTGGGTCATGATCCAAATTGCAATATTTGTGCAGTTTTTTTTTTTTGCAAAAAGTCAAAGACTTTTACGTTGTGAACAGTTACCTTAAAAAAAAAAAATATATATATATATATATATATTTATGTCCCACAATGCACCGTATATGTCAATAAATGTTATAAAATGGGCTTTGGAATCTCTGCAATCTGATTGGTCAATTGTCATGCATCGATTTTTACTGATCCACACTGAACTGTGCATCCGGTAAAATCCAAACGCATGGCTCAAGTCTTGTACAGTGTTGTAGATGTACCGGATGCATGATTGGGAAAATGGTTGTACATTACTCTCCGCGTAATCGGGTATCGCTTAAACGGGTACTCCGTTTAATTGGGTAGTAATGTCAAAATCAGTTCCAATACACAATAAAATTACCTGATAATCGGGTTGCCTCTCCGCATAAATGGGTAAATAATTTTCTTCTAATCTAATTACTACCCACATTTTATCGCAGATATAACACTTTAAGAAATCATGAATGTCAAATTTTCCACGGCTAATCGCATTTTCTGCTTAATTTGCAAAAAAGACTGATCATTTTGGGAGTGATTAAACATGAAAACACGTGAGCCAGTACCGACTTGCCACACGTAAACGAACATTACATGTAGCTGACACTCACAATTGCATCCGTAGACAGACAGGAGTTGAACACACTTGCGCTCCTCCCTTGCTCTGCAACAACATTTACAATACGAGAAATTTGCAACGAAAATCAGGCCATGCACCAGCTCCATAATTTTGCTTTTCCCCAGTCAATTCTCGAAAATTAACCCGACGTTCTACATGACTAGTGCACGCAGAGAGACGTGTTCATTTCGGAAAATGCCTGCCTGTTAGCGAGGAGTCTATAGTCAAACGACAAAGTTTTCTGAAGACATATTTGTCCATAAAAAGAGTGTAAATTATTGCTCGTGACTGAGCAAGTGTAAGGTATGTATAATGTGCCATGCAAATACGCGTGTTAAGCATACAGTGTAGGTGTTTGGTGCAGTGTACAATGCATGTACATACACATTGTGTGTGTCAATTGTGAATGAGACGTGTTCTTCTGTTAATCGGGTACTCCGCTTAATCGGGTAATAAATGCTCTGCCTGAGCCTACCCGATAATGCGGAGAGTACTGTATTTTTCATGAATTCATGGGCCCATTTTATAACACAAGATGCACAGGCCTATTTCGTGGATCAGTGAGAATTGGATGCTCTCGTTTAACTTTGGAGCAGTCTAAAACCCACCCGCTGCACTCGCGGGTTTAAACAATTCCAAAGTTAAACTCGCGCATCCAGTTCTCACCGATCCACTCTGTCCTGTGCATCATTTGTGTACGGTTTATTTTACCAGCTGTGTAGCCACCGCAGTATATTATGACATAGTAAGCACACCATTATTCATGTACATATGTAGATCAGCTCTTTGCAAATGATCGCAACCCAAGTTTTCAACATGTCTTAATACTGCAAGAACATTGAATCAAAAAAGCATGACCCATTCACAACACAAATTTTGAAACTTTCACTATGAGAACGTACTTATTATCAGTACTTCTCATAGTGCCGTGACTCACAACTCACACACACACACACACACACACACACACAAACACACAAACACACAAACACACAAACACACTTATTTGCTTTAATATTAAGGAGTTAATGCATACTATTACTGCATTAAAAAGTGTGTTACAGTTCATCCACCTGTCACAAGTCCATTCTGGAAATATGAGTTGGTGTCAACAAAATTGGGTAGCAACAATGCTTTTATATGAGTTTTTTGGTTGCAGAGGTTCATTATACTTCTTTGATACTGAAACAATAAGCTGAGTACAATTGCATGAATATACGTAGAACAGAAGCATGTCTTTTACATCATTGGGCTTCTAATTTTTGAACGGGGAGCTCCAGGGTGTTGAGCTATAACCTGAAAATGGAATGGCTCCCTAAGCGACGTTCAGAGTGAAATCTGGTTTGTAATGGGATGCACATCGTAGTCCATGTCTGTGACACAGTTTGGGGGCTTCTCAGATTCCAGGCATTCAGTCATTACACACCCATCCCACGCAAGTGATGACTTTTGCACAGTTTTGCAACCATGGCAACATTTGATGGTCACTCAACTGTCGAGCACTGAAAGAGAAATAAAGAACCAGTCAGATATACTTCAGGATTCAGACAAATGCGTGCTTTATGATGTGTTTTCTGCATTGTTATATTTTGTGTTTCATCAGTGTTTGATGTGATGGTCTTTGTATTCCCAGTATTATTTTAGAAGTTAAAGATTTATCTTTCTCAAGAAACTATGTGTATTTGGTTTCTTGAATTTTTTTGAGCTTATTATCAAGTTTATCAAGATTTTTTTTTTCCCATGAGGGGACTGCATACTATAAGATCTGCTCTTTAGCAGTCCCCTCCATTTCAAGCAATTTTGTTTCTGCCTTTACCATAATGATATAACATTTATTTGTATCTTTGTTGATAATTTACGGTGCCTTAATCACATGTTATTATGTTCGTCGCGTTGTTGTACTGATTTCCTGACATCTGTATATACGAACATTTATTGTATTCCTAATTATCTGTTTGTTGGAAATGAAATAAATCAACTTGAATTTGAACTTGAACTTGAAGTATGTGATTTTTTTTTGTAAAGAAAAATCTGAAGTGTAGAAACACATTGAAGAGTATTTCACATAAGGGTCAAAGAGCTGTAGGTAAATTGAACAAGCTCAATATCTTTTTGATAGAAAATAATGATATGTCAGTAATTTGTCTAGTTGTAGAGCAACTGTCTTATTGCTTTGAAATGTCAGTGTTTTGTCTGTCAAGAGATGATGCAATTACATTATTTATACTATACAAGTGACTGAGAGAAATACTTAACTTTTACCTTAAACGTTATTTCTACACTGAAACTATCAAAACTTAAAGCTGATATTTGTCATGTCTCCCCCCCCCCCCCCCACCCTCCTTGACTAATTTCATCTGATAGGACTTGGCATCTGAATACATCTACCAAATCCAGCTCATGAATCTGAATACCATCAAGCTTTCAGTAGGAATGATTAATATTGCTTCAGTATCCTTACTTGAAAGCAAAATGATAGATTATTTCCTTCACTGATCAAACATAATCAGGAATATGTCATGTCTTTACCACAGAGGTAAGGTTCTTACCACATGCAGCATATAGGCTGACATTTCTCTCTCATATACATAAACCGTAGCGGTACATACAAATGGAAGCTGTACTATGTGGCTGAAAGGTGACTTCTCAGAACTGGCTGAAGGCAAGTTAAAACAAGTTGCCATTTTACCTTCCCATTTTCTTGCCACTTAAGGAGGCACCTTGATGAGATTTAGCAAGTTTCTTTTATTCTTTGAAGCTGTCCTGATCTATCAGGTTGGCAGAGAGCAGCAAAAGTGTAGAGGGATCGGTTTAAATTGGAAACATCATAACAGCAGCATTTGGAGGATGGGGTTGAAGCGGGTATTTTCTCAGATCGCGAACTTTTTTTGAACATGTTCAAAATTTCTTCCTGATCTCCCCAATCAAAACTGCCCCATTTTGAATCATAAAGCAAGTGGAGAGATCGTAGTGACAGTGTAAACACCGCGGGATGAGCGTAATGAAGTCGTTCTCAGCGTAGTAACATTGGCACAAGATTGGAAAGTACACTAGACACTGATGTGGCCCAACTGCTGCGCTGCTCATCCCTTATCACTACAGGACCTTCCTGCTTTAACGCCGCTCTCACTACGCTTCTTTTTATAATGCGCTCAGTATGCTGCGTTCCCACAATTATGATGTTTCCACTTTAACTATGCGGTTCCTATGCTTTCCCAGACTTATTTATGCATGTCTTCCACTCTTGCTGCTATGAAAGGGACGCAGCCGATTCACTAGAATTTTATTTGCAGCTGAAAAGTCTGCCAGAAGAAGATCAGAGAGATCGGGAGAGAAAACTACAGGAGAAGGAGGACATTGTCGCTGCACCTGTCGAGGCAGAATATGAAGAAGAAGGAATGCAAATTTTCAAAGAAGAGAATAAAGGAGCAAAGCAGCTACCTGTGAAGGCAAAGAAAGAACTGCAGAGACTGGATGTGATGCTAACAGAGGAGGGAGAAGAGGACATGGTAGAAATATTTAAGCATAAAGGAAATCATCTATATGTACAACAGGAAGAAGACAAGATTTTAAAAGCAAGGGCATCAAGAAAAAGCCTCAGCACGTCTTTGATTACTATTGAATTGCTGCAGGAGAAGACCCGTGAGTTTGGGAGCCTCTCCAAGGTCCACATTTTATCTCTTTGGTTCTACATGCTGAGGATCAGCGGTCGAATCAGGGTACATCAGAGCACATCGGGCACTTTTCAGCTCTCTTGACAGGGGAACAGGGTGATAAGATCATATAGATCGTTCAGAGCTTACATACAGCATGCATAGATTGGATAACATCAGCAACATCACACTGACAGCATGATTACATCGTTATAAAGTGTAGCTGCAGTGTCAGAGATTGTAATATCTCATTCCCGATCATAGTAGTAATTAAGAGCGTATCAAGCACATGTTGGTCATAAGTACAGTGTTCTTCAAGCATTCTAACATCATACTTTATCCAGATTGGCTCATGTTGTACCTGATCCTTCCCGATCTGAAAAAATTACCAAATCGTGGCAGGAGCGGCATAGTGGAAGATGGGCTTTATCATTCCTTGTGACTTACAGTGCAAGAAAAGTAGTCTTGAGATCAGTCTGCAAATTGTGACTGAAATACTGAAAATTTTTTTTCATTGAAAGGTTTATTTATTCATATCACATCTCGTAGCCCAAGGGCTAAATTGCGTGTAATATAACATAAAATATGTACATACAAATTCAAACATTCAGACAATTACAGAATAAAGCATTTACACGTGTGATAGAAATAAGTGGGAAAATATCATAATTACAGAAATCAATAAGTTGAGCATTATGCAAGATAAGAACATATTCCGCATTTGTCAAATCAAACAGAATTACACAAAAAATACTGTGACGACTGATTTGCCTCTACTCCATTAAAACTACAAAACATCATACACAAAACATCAGGTTTACATGACTGATAAATAAAAGGTATTTCGAAATGTGATTGCACAACCCCAAATATAATTAAATCACTGTTTTTACATTTCATAACAAAATTTCATTCTGATGGCTGAGTTATCACATATGACTTATATACCCTACATATAGCACTCTCAACCGACCCTTCCAAAGCCCCGTAACCCACATTCTTCTTTAAACATCATCAAAATAACATCAAATTCACAGAAAAATTCGTCTAACTGTACAAAAGTATGGATACAAATTTCATATTTCTCCATTCAGAATTTGCAGAAATATGGGGAAAAGATAACGTTGTGAGAGTGATTCTCAACGTAAGTATCAATACGGAAGAGATGTGGAGTAGAGATACGAGAGGAATAGGGGGAGAAGGAGAGATAAAGATAGGAATAAGTAGATATGTGTATACAATACATATACAGGTGTACACAATACACACAAATACACAGTCATTTGCATGTACCCACAACGAACCTTTCTAAGGGGGGGGGGGGCAGAGTTAAAAAAATAACATATTTATGTTCTACATATAGCTTTCTCAGTAAAACAAATATCATAAACCACATCTGATTTTAATAGATATTGAAAAAATAGAAAAATAATCGGTAATGAACAGCAACATAATCAGAAAAATAGCCCCATCAAAATAATAACATCAGTGAAAAAATTCGCCTGCCGGAGCAGATGGGAAGGACAAGGCAAACTGGATAAAAAAGGGTCTAACCAATATTTTGATGTTTATGTAATACATGCATATATAGGTATAATCATACTGTACATACATACACAGTCATATGCATGTACATAAATGGAGACGTTTGTATGGGGATGCAGAATGCAAAAATGACACATTTATATCCTATTTAGCTTTCACAGTAATAAATGCATACATACATATTATCATGGACCGCACACTTTAAAAATTGCAAAAATAAAGAGATACAACAACGTGAAAGGGAAGGTGGCCCCATCAAAATGATAACAGAGTGAATGAAGGCTTTCACCTGATGGTAAAACAGATGGAAAGACCAGGGTAGAATGGGTAAATGAGGGGTCTAGTAAAGATAGAGTAGGAGAAGGAGAGATAAAGAAAGGAATATGTGAATGTGTGTATACACAAATAGGTATGCATATGCGAACACAGCCATAGATGCATGTACAACCTTACTCAGAAGTCCAATAGTGACGTGATCGGGAAAGTTATCCATTAAGAAAATAGCATGATAGAACTCATTTGTATTATGTAATCGGGTAATGATATAAAAATTATGACCTTGATGACATTTTATGAACAAGAAAGAAGTAAAAGGCTGAAGGAGAGAGAGAAAAATAAAAGTGTAAGGAATGAGTATGAGGGGCGTGTCATCATTCACCACACAGAGACTTATCAGTAATCTTAACCCGGGATAACAATTCAAAATAATTTACATTAATTTAGAATTCAACAGCCTTGTGAGGTAAGGAATTGCACTATTCTCAAAGCGTTTAGTGCGACATCTTTTTTCCATGTAGCGCTTTGTGTGTCTGAGTTTTCGAGAGGACGCGTTCAACACAAACCATTTCTGGAAGTGTACAGAGTTTGCCGATTTCTGCGCAAATTTCAGAGACAACTCCTCGCGTCTCACTTCTAGGCTGGAGATTTGGGCTGTTTCCAGTGCTACCTCGTAGTTGCAGTGCGGTAGAATGGTCCTCAGTGCCCTCTTCTGGACCCGTTCAAGTAGACCTGCCTGTGCGACCGTGAGACCTGAGTGCCACACTGGGCACGCGTATTCCAGAAGCGGTCGAATGAACCCAATATACACAGACACAAGATCATCACTAGGCATGTTAAATGATTTCAACATTCGGAGCATGTGCATGCGACGGTTTGCCCGCGATACCATGGTACGGACATGGCACTCCCACTTGAGATCACTTTGTATCATGACGCCTAGGAGCTTCACTGACGTGACTTCGTTCATCACTTCGTTGCAAAGTGTAAAATCGAAATCTGGGAGGCTTCGTTTCCCGAAGGAAAGCCTCATGACACTGCACTTTTTGGGGTTGAGCCTCACACGATTGTTGTCACACCAATCTTCCAACGAGGTGAGGACATCCTGCATGCGGTTGTATGGGTTGCAACAGCGATCAGGGCACAGTGCGAGCGACATGTCATCCACGTACTTCCATCTGCTGTCAAGATCACCACACAACGCGTCATTGATCAGAGCGAGGAACAATGCAGGACCAAGACGAGTACCCTGTGGGACGCCGGCTGTGACAGGTTGCCATGGTGACAACGCTCCTTGGTATCGGACACGACATCTACGTCTAGTGAGGAACTCACAGATCCATCTGATTATCGATGGGGAAAGCTGTAAGTCCACGAGTTTCCTCACCAAGATTGTGTGGTCGACCCGATCAAATGCGCGGCTGAAATCAGTTGACACAACAGTAATCTCTTGGCCGGCGGTCTCCATGTTCCTGTAGAGGAAGTCCATCAGGTCAACCAGGCAATGCGTAGTGGAATGTCCAGCACGTGCTCCGTATTGCTTTGGGTCAAGTTGAGGAGCTAACTCTGACATAACGCGTCTGTAGACGAACAGCTCAAGGATTTTTGCAAAGTGGTTAGTCAGAGAAATAGGGCGTAGTTTGTCCACAGGTGCTGGTGATTGTTCTTTAGGAACTGGGCACACAATTGCATCCTTCCATTGGTGTGGTACGTAGCAGCTTTCGTATGACGAGTTTAGCACTTCGCACAATGGTTCAGCTAGTTCAACGGAAAAAGTCCGAATAATCCGAGCAGGGATATCGTCTGGCCCACCGGATTTGCCAGGTTTGATTCGCCTCAATTCCCTTTCAACATCCCAGGGTTGAACGTGAGGGATCGGCACAGGTGAGGGAAGAAACGCAGGAAGACTGGAGAGATCAAGTTCGGGGATATCGTCAGCGATATTTGCAAAGTGGCAGTTGACGGCATCGGCTATCCCGGCTTTGTCTGAGGATGAGATGCCCGGCACCGTTATGGTAGTCTCCTTCTTCTCTTGGGAGGTCATAACTTTCAGAAATTTGTACCAGTCAGATGGGTTCTCGCGTTTTAGGTTCTGGACGCGATCGCGATAAAACATCACTTTGGCGCTCACGATTTCCCGTTGGACTTTGTTGCGTAATTTTCTCCACTCGTTCTTGTTCTTATGGAAGGCAACTTGTCTCCGCTGAATCAGGGATTTCACGCGTGGAGTAATCCATGGCTTGTCCCTCCCATGCAGTTTGACAATTCTGGTTGGAAAGTAGTCATTCAATCCTTGGGTTAGGGTCTCATAAAAGGCATCACATTTCTGTTGTGTGTCAACACATTCAGCTACATTTGCCCAGTTCTGCTGAGCAATCCATGTGCCGAATCCGCGGATGGAGGAGTCTTTCATAGGTCTGGTCAACCGCTTTGTGACAGCATTAGTCTGGTTGGTGATAGGTGACTTAGACGTCCATACCACTGCGTTATGGTCGCCACCGCGCCCAAGAGGAGATGATATTTGAGGTTCCTTGTACCACTGATAGATATTGGTAATGATCTGATCCAATATAGCGTCTCCACGAGTGGGCTTGTTGACGACTTGGCGCAGTTCTCCAAGGACGAGTGGCGAGATATCAAGTCTATTAAGGTCACCCAATATGATGACTCCGGCGTCGGGATGTTTTGTCTTTATGTCATCCACTGAATCTGTCAGGTATCGGACAAGCTCCTCTGCATTTTCATTTGCCGGTGGTGAATATACGGCTGCCACGAAAATGGACGACACTGTACGAGGCAAGCGTCTTGGGCGGAGTTGTATCCAAACCACCTCATGTTCCGGTGGGACTGATAGGAAACCGATAGAATCTGGCTTAAATTCAGGCTTCGCGTAAATCGCTACTCCTCCGCCTCGTCTGCTATTTCTTGATTTCGTGAAGACAGCATAACCATCTATCGTAAAGGAGTGTTCCGGTTGATCACCTTTGAACCATGTCTCTGTGACGGCGCACAAATCCACATCCAGGTCCTTGATAACAGCCTCGAATTCATCAAGTTTGTTATTCAGTGACCGCGGGTTACACAAGTACACCGACGGGAATGTTAGATCATGCTGACACCGGTTTCGATTTGTCACGACACGTATTAAGGAAGAGCGAAGGCCATGATCATTGTTCGCTGTGGCGATCCTTTGAGGTCTGTCCCGATGTATAACCTTGATTGGTCTCTTTGTGTTCGAGCCGCCACGGCGGCCACGGTATCTAAAGATCCCGCATTCCTTCGCTGCTATATACGCATCATTGGGTAGCCTTGGCTTTGATGCGTTACGTAATAGGTGCAATTGGTCTACTGTGTATCTCATAGGTGTCGGGGGGCCTATTGAAATCGAATGACCCCAGTGCTGGGTGACCATCACTGTTCCTAAACGGCCTGAGTACCGGGAGCTCTCGGGCAGGCTGAACATCAGGCATCCGTATGTAGTTAGCAATGTTAGTGCCGTGATGAGCGGAGACATAGTTTTCCACAAAAGTCGTCAGAAAACAAAATTTTGATGACTTACGTGAAACGACGAGATCTGAGGAACAACACATAACTATAACATCCACAAGTTGCGTATCAGAAAGTTGGATATTAGGTGATAACCAAGACAAATCCAGGACACATTTTGAAGTACGGCTGCAGCTGACACGGCGCCCTCTTTTGCTTGTCGAGTTAATGGCTTACAGAAGTAGAAAACTCCTTTGTTTGGGGATGTGTGAATACTTGCATGCATACTTGAGTTTGTACTGAACCAAATACCAATTAAAGCTAATTCTTGAGAATATACTGTCTGATTGTTAATGAATGGTGTCTACATTCATCTAATCTTGCGTTTCCCTTCTGTGGTGGGAAAATGTCATTAAGACTTGGCAAGTAGTACAAGTGCTCCACCCACCCCATTTCTTTCCTAGATCCTAGAAAGTTTGTCATGCCTTCCACGATGACAGCCAGATAATTGATGATGCCCCATGGTAGTTTTGATTCCTCCATGCTTCATCTCTTCCTCTGTATAAAGGGCTCAAAAGACCTTGTCTAAGGAAATTTTTATAGGTGTGGCAAGAGTATTTTGCATGAATAGATATCAGATGTGAATGTTTTGCTTGCGCCAAGAAGCGATATAAATGCCCTATGGTAGAAACCCTTCAATCTCAGACAATCCAGCTGATAATTAGTCATAATCTCTTTTGATTTGTCAAAGAATCGCTCAGAGTTGAAACGACTTCATCATGCATGACATCATCGGTCACGATCTGAGCAACTGTAACTTTGTTATGCCTTCACTTGTGAGATAAAGAGTATGGAAAGTTATGTATAGTATCTGATATTTATTTCATAGGTCTTTGGAATGGATTGCCCCTAGGGTTTTCCATTGAGAGTGAAATTAAGCTCTAGCTTAGTGACTGCAACATATGAAACAACTTGAAAGGAGGCATTTGTGATGCACCCACTTATTTTGCAGTCAATCATATTTACAAACTACTTTACTCAATTATTCCTGAAAAAAAAATGTACTGCTTCTTTAAGACATAATAATGACAATTCACAAATGCTTTAAACAAAGATTAGACAAACAAAATGAACAGTTTTTCATCTATTCTTGTTTTGCATTATTGTATACAGTTTTGTTTTGTAGTTGTTGTTTTTTCTCTTTGCAGATTGATGGGGTAATAATTGTAGGTCCATTCAAGTACTCAGGTTCAGAAACTTCTTTAGGATTGTAGAGAGTGAGTGATCGCAAAGTGAATACCAAAATTTATCTGCTTTACAGGCACAATTTTTGTCTGCTTTTGTGGCTCCATTTCAGGAAAATAAGGGCTCTTTGTAACCTATCATTAGCATGCATTGCAAATGGGCAAGTATAGAGTTTGGACTTCATGTTCCATCCATCATTGCAGCAGTGAGTGTTGAAGTGAGGGGGAGGGAATCCTGGGGATTTGAGAGCACTTTACAGGGAGCTGACAGAGTGCTTACTTCTCACGCTTCTTCCCCGTAATTAGTCCCTATTCTGTTTCCTGGTACTTTCAGGAATGATTTATTGAAGCTGATATTCCATAGGTTGCATTCATGGATCCAGGCATACTTTATGTTTGCTCAAAATAATTGGCTTATGGATGGTGCACTTCATGGATGTGCTAGAAAGGAGGCATTGTTTTGTAAATTCTTTAAATCTGTTTTAGTGATTTCTTTTTTTATTCCTCATTACTTGGTGGAACTATGCTTTCATCAGTCTTAATATCAGATAATGTAATATTCACTAGAATTTGACATAGACATGATGTATTCTTCTTATCTACAGAGAAGCAAGGAGGAATGACCATCACACATGCTGTTAATCTAAAACAAGACATGATTTCAATTTATTCTTTTCATGAGTTGAGTAAAATATATCAGAAAGCCATGTAGTTCAAAGAGCAATGTTGGAGTATTTTCTGTTACCATTTATGTTGTCATTCGAATGATTAGCAATGAGTAAATTTTATGCATTTTACCCAAATATACAAGCCCTCGATCTATGTGGCAGCAAGATTCAAAGGCTTGTAGCTTTACAACAGTGTAAGTCCATCTTTTACTCTGGCACTATAAAGAAATGTTAGGCTGTGAAAGAAATTTGGCAAGATCTGCCTCCAAGGACACACCTGATGGTGCATACTGACCCTCTGCTTGTTCTTCTTGCAATCACTGTACAGGGGGAATCCATTTGACAAGGGCTGCATGACACCATGATAATGTCACAGACCAAAAAAAAAAAAAAACAAAACAAAAAAAAAAAACCCAACAAACAAACAAAAAAAGTCTGGAAAACTTCAAGATGAGGTACTTTCACAATAAAGACAAAAAGAAATACACTATGATACATGAAATGCTTCCTGTCTGACTTTCATGCTCTTAGAATGTTCTAAAATCTGCATCTGTTTTTTTATGAAGCATGTTAGTCTGGTGTTTTTATTTGATTTAGTGTGTCTGACTGATTAATCTACTGTAAGCTTTACTGCATATACTCTTCAAAGCTGATTTTTTTCCCTCCTCACATTGTGCCTGATAGCTGGATTTCTTTTTTGTTTTTGTGATAGGCTTTTGGACACAGAGTAGGTTCAGGTATAATCTATTGCAAAAACAGAACAAAACAACCACAACAACAACAACAACAAAACCCAGTATGTGGCAAGCATGTAAATGGCACATTAAGGAAAATCTGTGTACTGCAGCTCTATAGCCCTTTTTACACTTGTGTTTCTTAACCCCGTACTTTCTCTGACCCAGGACTATCGTTAATCCTGTACCAATTTTTTAAGCTTTTTACATCCACCAATAAATCCCATACTATACTAGTGCTAAACTCTTGTCCTGGGCTAAGGAGAAAACTGACCTTTTTACACTCATATTTCCTAGTCCCTTACTATCCAAACCACATGAATATTCATGATTACGCTGAGCACTTTATATACACGCACGCACCGGAAGCACTTGCACAGGGTAACAAGCTGATTTGTCAGTGGGGTTTGGGCTTCGTCTCCGTCGCTTAACCCCGGATTATTTCTGCGTTCTGTTTACCACAATTGCGGTGCTAACCCTGCCCTTTTGCAGGGCCAGATAGTACGGGATTATCGGTGGGGCTAGCCCACTTTGGCAAAAACAAGAGTAAACAGAAAGTGGGCTACAGAAAGTCTGGTACCAATGGTGGGGGCTAGGCTCCCCCCCCCCCCCCCCCCCCCCCCCCTTAGCCCCACCGTTGGTACGGGACTAAGCAAAAATCTGCAAGTGTAAAAAGCACTTATCACTTCGTCTTCTTGTTGTCCATGTAGCACAATGTTCATGGTTGATACCGTTTTCTGATGATTGCTAGTCACCTGGGGCAAGCCAGAGGGGTTGGCATCATTCGCTAGACTTCTGTAGTGGGAATGTGGGGCAGACCACTTCATCGGGTTTTATAGCACCCTGCTCTATGAGAGGAAGTGAAGTGGCATGTGTGAGTCCCTCACACAAGCTCTAGTTTGCAGAAAACATAGTCCCAGTCTTGTATGTAGGCTAGCCCTTGTCTCTCCTGACATGCTCTCTGCCTTGGCTCAGAAGCCAAGAATTCAAGGGGGAAGATATGGGAGTACGGAACTCTTGAATCGGCAGAGTTTCCTGCTTCTCTAGTGTATGGCCAATAGACTGTCACAGGTTCTCATAAACTGGGCACATGCTTGAAATAACAAACATGCAATTTTTGATCTCCCTGAGGAGAATTGTGCCACCAAATGTGTTCAATTTATGCCTGTACTTTATTAGGTGAAAGGGATCAATTGCAATTTAGGAGGATAGTGAATACAGTGACACATTTTTCCTTCTCCCACATTTCTGGAGTGTTGACTTAAAGGTGGTTTCCCTTTTCATCCACTCTCCTTACTTTCTCTGAATTTCACCTGGATATTGCATTAGGCATTGATATACCCTGCCAAATTTCTCATCAATCTGATTTCTGGTTTGGCGGTGAGAAGTGAAAGTGATCTTTGTATATTCTTCAAAATCTGAAGGTGCCCGCCAGTGTGTAAATGTCACACTTGACCAGGATCATAATCATTTCCTACTGGGGCACGAAGAAGATCTGAAACTGAAAAGTATTGACTTGATGAAATAAACATTTAAAAGTTCAAGTACATCCTCTCCTGCGAAAAAAAAAACACACACCAAACAAACAAACAAAAGAACAAGAGGAAAAAAGGGGTATTCTGATGAAATTGCAAATATTAAAAAAACAGGTAACAGATCATTGAAAAATCAATTTGACAATTCACGAAAAGTGCATCAGGGTGAATGAGTAAGTTCATGCAGTATGACCAAACATGGTCCACTGTTTTGGGTTTTTTTTTGTGACCATAGAACATAAAAATAGTTCCTACAATGTGTGTAAATACGGCATGCTGAATCATAAACATTCATGTACGTACATATATGCTCGTGTTTATTTAAAGTTTATTTGTATCAAGAAATGAAAATGGGCAGAGCTCCATCAAGACATTAGTTGTTTGATGAGGTCTTGTCTTCATTCTTCATGAAGGATTTTCTTCATAATATGCTTAAAAGTTACTATTTCTTTTGCAAGAGCTCTTAATTTCCATTCATATTACACGATGCAAAGGAATGGTTCCAGTAAAATTTTACATTATTTTTTAACTGCTACTGATGTGCTACAGAATTTCAGTCACCTTATATCATCATAAATACTAGATACTTTTGAAATTGAATTCAGTTTGTGTCGACATTCTACCTGAAGTGTGATTCTCAGCAGCACCGTCTTTGTGACAAAAGTAATCATTCTTAAATGCTCATTGCGTTGAATAGTGTATGGGCGAAACAAGGTACTGTATTGACTGTATATATCTATTTTTTTTTCTTATTTTAGCAACTTTGATGAGTTAGCTGTGCTCACCAAATTGATATCTTGTGAAAATATTGCTTTAGAGCATAGATATGTGGCGTATATCCTCCCCGCCGGAGCGAGGTCACAAGTTTTAGCTTGAAATGGGATAATACTTTCCTCATTCTGTGGTTGTGGGTCTTAATTGCAAATTTTCGTACTCAAAAATTGTATCACTATAGTCTCAATTCACAAAACATTATACTCACATAATATATATGGCATATACAGATGTACCAGATAGTATTGTCCATGAAGGTTGGCAGTACAACACAAAATGGTATTGAGCTGCTGAAGTACACTTTTCAGTGAATATATCACAAAAGTTAGGTTCACACGCTGTTCCTAAACTTTTAAGTTTAGGCTGAAAACTTAAAGCCTTACAGTCATGGCGAGTGGTTTGTGCGGCACGGAGAAGAATGCAACACGCTGCCTCCCCCATTCTGTATCAAATGTCATGACACCGAATGAGAATAGCGCTGGTTCAATTGGTCAGCGAACACACACTGGAATCTAAATTACCTGACCCAAAATGGCTGTCCGAGCCACGAGAGCTTCCGATCAGTGCCGAATGGACGCACACTCACAGTGCGCATGCGCATGAAGAGAGGCCAAAAGAGCCACGCGTCTTCTGGCCTCTCTCCTCCAATCACCGTAGATCGCGGTCACAATGTTTGTGTATGATGCATACACACACACACGCACACACACACGTGTCAGTGGCAGCACCGTCCCACACATTAAAGGACAAGTTCACCTTCATAAACATAAGGATTGAGAGAATGTAGCAATATTAGTAGAACACATCATTGAAAGTTTGAGGAAAATCAGACAATCCGTTCAAAAGTTATGAATTTTTGAAGTTTTTGTGCAGTACCCGCTGGATGAGAAGACTACTGCTGTGTATGAATAACTTAGATGTCACATGCGTACAACAATATAAGGAAAATATAAAGAGAATTTCACAAAATTCCATCTTTTGAAAAAAGTACACATTCCCCTGACTCCTTACCGACACATGTTATGGGTAATATTATTCCCCCTGCCTTTAGAAAGAGGCAAGTCAAGTGCTCTTTTAGTATGCGAAAAAAGTGAAAATATGTTGAATTTTCTTTTACATTTTCTTTATACTGTTGTACGCATATGACTCACAAGCTGTCGTAGTCTCCTCATCCAGCGGTTCCAACACAAAAATTAAAAAAATTCATAACTTTTGCATCGATTGTCCAATTTTCCTCAAACTTTCACTGGTGTGATGTGTTCTACTAATATTGTTGCATTTTCTCAATCCTTATGTTTATGAAGGTGAACTTGTCCTTTAAATGGATAGCACTGCAGTCTGGCATTGCACAATTGCATGCACAAATTTCGTTCGTTCCGAAGAGTTACGCAATGATGTACCATTAGGGATGACGATTGTCCGACTTTAACTCTCGATGATTAGCTTGTAGTTTAGCACCATGTAGACGCACTCGAAAGTTAGCAATCTTAAAGTTTAGTCGATGATTAGAACCACGAGACATCTTAGGGTTTACGCTTTCTCCACGTTCCACGGGGTGTCCCCACTCGTAGTTTCGCTTCGTGTGGACACAATAAGCAACGAGCTTGTGAGTTATCATGAACCTTGCGTCTAGTTCACTGCGCTATTTTGTATGGGCACAAGGTCGTTGTAATCATTGAGTGGGGCTCTCTTGTAAGTTGTAACTTAAAGTTATAGGTGCACGTGTGAACCCGCGTCGTTAATTCACAAGTGGAGCTAATCATCGACAGTTAAGTTTTCGACCTAAACTTAAAGTTTCATGTCACAAATACCATATAAGGGAATACTGTGGTATTTCAAATGTGAAGTAAAATTAATGTAAATGTGAATGCACCTATGGTGTTACATACCCTTGCAGCATTTAGTTGAATTGAGAGTTGCAGGTTTGAGTGACAGGCCATGGCATTTCTGATGCAGCTGTTATATGGGATGCATTGCATTTGGTTGTCAGTGAGCAGACTCATCTGCAGTGTCTGTGACTTTACACATGCAAGAGGCATTTCTGAAATGCAATACCTCAATGCATTTCTCGTAAAGTGGACGTTTCTAAAATGCATTGCAAATAAGTTCTTACATATGTGAACCTAATGGCTCACACCATGCTCTTGTGTAGGCTGTGTAGAGAGTGGGGCACATACCTCATGCAAGGGGGTAAATAAGTCCTCCATCATCTGGAGGAAACGTGAATGATTATAAGCCTTCCTTCTTCACTTATCTCTCCTTGAGATGTTGTCATCAAGTTCTTGGAAATCAGGGTTGCTTTGAAGGCTTTCACTATGGGATTCTACCCACATGACTTCTTTAGAAAGCTAAGTCTCTAGCATGGAGCTGTTTGATAAATATCATCTGTGTATGCATAGTGTCCAACTCTATACCATGTTCATGTGACATGTATATGGATAAATCAAACTAACAGAACAATATAATTTTTGTTTATTAGTGGTGTAAATATGAGTATTATGAAATATGAAAGTCCATTTTCTGGGGCATAGTGATTTTCATCATAATGAAATTAATCATGTGACCTTTTTGCCGCAATATGTCATAGACACTTGTAGCTGAGATAATTCGAAATATGTGATGGAAAAAAAAATTGTTATGCACCCAATTTTAATGCTTTAAATGAGTCTTGCCCAAATCGGAAGGTTTTAAATAAGTGTGCTGTGAAACTGAAAAATCTTCTTCAAAAACAGAATGAGTCTATATATTTAATACTTGATGGAAGACTATTCGAAACTCAATTCACTGATCTGTCTTTGGAAACAATGAGAAAATATAGCATGCCACTTGTTAATCACTGGGGAATGCCAAGAGATGCTATTTATATTGATTTTAATCTGTCCACTTACTTACAGTTTGTGATGTGCTGTCCCATACCAGATCAAATGATCTTTTTCTTCTTCATTTTTTCCCCTATTTTTTACTCCTATCTTAAACTGAAGCTAGTGCATTCAAAAATTGATTGTCAAATAAGGTGAACTAGACTGGACCAAACTTAATCACGATACTACCCAAACAGTCAATGATCAGACTACATACCCTGGAATATTTCAGTGAAGTAAATAGGTTAAACTTGTAAATTATTTTAGGAAATTTAAGTGCAATGAAAAACCAAATTTATTAGAAGTGGTCATCTCCAGCTGTTATAAATTCATTGCCTTTTGTTTGCTCTTCTGTTTCATATGCATTAGTCATACTGAAGTAATCCAACCAGAAAATGAGCTCCCCCAGAACTTGCAGAGGGGATGTGGTTTGATCACAGATGATCGTCGAGTTGCCCAGGAGATAAAGCAATCAATATCATATTAATTTGGGGTTTTCCAGACCATTTTATTCTCATCATGTAGAGAAGTATGGCACAAGAAAATCTCCCTCATTTCAGCAGAAACAAAAGAAGACAAACACAAACAACCAAACAAAATATTTGGCTTGAAACCTAAAAAATAATGGCATATCGTGCAGACTTTCTTACAACTTCAAAATTGAAAAGATGAAAAATAAAGCAGTTGCAAACACAGAGGACCTGTGTTAGACAACAAAATGTAAGATCAAGAGGGCAGTTTATATAATAAAATGTATCTACGTGAACATACATACACACACATGTACATGATGATATATTGTAAATGCAGAAATGTTCGCGGTACATTAATTTTTGCGTATTTCATGCCACTTCTAGTTAGAGTGAATTCTTAAACCTCTGAAAATATCTTCACAATTTTACTGCCCATTTTGAATGGGTTGACAATTGCACAGAGCGAATTCAAGAAGCCGCGAATATGTTTTCGAGCCACTCAGCACCAAAGAATAATCGTGCAAACATTTTGATGTAGTACAGTATATGTGTTTACTTAATATATTCATGTCATGCTTAAAGACTGTGTTTTATATTTCACAGACTAAATAGATATATGAATCATTGGTGACATATAGTTATGAAATTTCCCACAAAACTCTCTCTCTCTCTCTCTCTCTCTCTCTCTCTCTCTCTCTCTCTCACACACACACACACACAAATATGATTATGTTAGTTTAAAAGTCCTTTGAAGCACATATTAGTGAACAAGTTCAAAGAAATTATTTTGTGCGAGAAAGTTTAACATCAAAGCCTGAAAGAATCTTATTCACAAATACAGTTAATGATGCTTCATAAAGGGACTGAGCCTGTACAATCCACAAAAGTAAACAGTGCTGTTATCTTACCATGAGATATTGAGAGAGAAAGTTTTCTACTTGTCTCTTGAAACACCCTGGTAAATGAGTTTACATTTTGCTTTTAGTTGATAATAAGCACTTGAGAGAGATTTCAGTTTTGATATCTCTCCCGGATATTTAACTTTTGTGTGTGAAAGGCTGGTCTCATGCTTGTAATCCAAAAATGGAGCATTATGCACAAGACGAGTGTTGACATCATGCAGTTTTATACAGTCACAGTGCTTAATTGTTTCATTTTTTGCAAAGTCATGGGCCATAATTTAAATATCTAGAGAGAAAAGGAGAGAGTGAGAAGTATGTGAGTGCATGATAATTTGAGAATCCATCAAATTCAGTTCAATTAGATATCACGCCTGTACAGCAGCCACATCATATTGTAGCTGACTTTGCAATTGTATGTGTGCATGTGCAAAAACATACTAATGGGAAGTTTCCTACTGATCTAGCATGCTTGAGGTAATTCTTTACAATATTTCTAGTAATATTTTAGGCAGGGCTGCACACTAACCCATTTTTTCTGCCGGTCCGACCCGTCTCTGTCGGACCAGTAATACCCCGTTTCACCAATTTTTTACTGGTCCGAACAGCATTAAATGACTTGCAAATTTATTTTCATGTTTTTTGTTGACTACTATTACTCCCCCCCCCCCCCCAAAAAAAAAAAGAAAAAAGAAAAAAAGAAATGTACATTTTACAGATCAATATTCTGTAAACTTGCATTGTTTATTGCACAAGAAAGCCTTTATGGATCATTACATTGAAAAGGAACAAAAAGGAATCATTTGCAAATTGATTTGTTGGTATGAAAAGGAAGAAGAAAAAAAAGGAAGGGATTGAAATGTGGTTTTTAATTTTCTTCTGAAAATCTCTTCGCAATATCTTTTATGTGTTCTTGAAAGTACACTGCATTGTCGAATTTGTGATGCTTTGTACTCATATCTCTTCTTCGTGTATAGAACCATTTAAAAAGAATTGAATGTTTGTTTGTGAAGTATAAAATGATAATGAACAAAATCAGATTGTATCAAATGCATTTGTGACTTTTTTCTATACATCGGCGCACGTAGAGTAACATGAGTTACTTAAAGGACAAGTTCACCTTCATAAACATAAGGATTGAGAGAATGTAGCAATATTAGAAGAACACATCATTGAAAGTTTGAGGAAAATCGGACAATCCGTTCAAAAGTTATGAATTTTTGAAGTTTTTGTGCAGTAACCGCTGGATGAGAAGACTACTGCAGTGTATGAATAACTTAGATGTCACATGCGTACAACAATATAAGGAAAATATTAAGAGAATTTCACAAAATTTCATCTTTTGAAAAAAGTACACATTCCCCTGACTCGTTACCGACATATGTTATGAATAATATTATTCCCCGTGCCTTTAGAAAGAGGCAAGTCAAGTGCTCTTTTATTATACGAAAAAAGTGAAAATATGTTGAATTTTCTTTACATTTTCTTTATACTGTTGTACGCATATGACTCACAAGCTGTAGTAGTCTCCTCATCCAGCGGTTCCAACACAAAAATTTTAAAAATTCATAACTTTTGCATCGATTGTCCAATTTTCCTCAAATTTTCACTGATGTGTTCTAATAATATTCTTGCATTCTCTCAATCCTTATGTTTATGAAGGTGAACTTGTCCTTTAACTTGCTGCACATTTCACACTCTTGGTGCTCAGCTGGATTGCGATGATTTCATGAATTATTTTGGCTGTAGTATTTTCTGATGCATGTGCCAGAAGCAGTTCTTAATTTTCTCCCGATAATCTCTTCGCATTTGTGTATGCGTTCTTGAAAGGTATATGTGGCAGGGCTGAATTCGTGATCCTTTTTGCACCTATTTCTACCTCAAATATCAGCAGGATTGTGACGATTTCATGAACTACTTTGGATGTCATCTTTTGTGAAGCACGCACCAGAATGGTTGAAAATGCGTTCTTTCTTTTTCTCCTGATAATCTCTTTGCATTTGCGTAAGCATTCTTGAAATGTACACGGCATGCAGGGCCAAATTTGCGATCCTTTTTGCGCCTATTTCTACCTCCAAATATCAGCGGGATTGTGATGATTTCATTAATTACTTCAGCTGTAATCGTTTACGATGCACGTGCCAAAAGGGGTTGAAAATGTGTCCTTTATTTTTTCTCGATAAACTCTTCGAATTTCGTAAATGCGTTCTTAGATATACGATATGGCTGAATTCACAATCCGTTTTGCGCCTATTTCTACCTCAAATATCAGCAGGATTGTGGCGATTTCATGAACTACTTCGGATGTAATCTTTTGTGATGCACGCACCAGAATGGTTGAAAATGCGTTCTTTCTTTTTCTCCCGATAATCTCTTCGCATTTGTGCGAACGTTCTTGAAAGGTACATGGCATGCAGAGCTGAATTCGCGATCCTTTTTGTGCCTATTTCTACCTCAAATATCAGCGGGGATTGTAATGATTTCATGAATTTCTGCGGCTGTAATCTTTTTACGATGCACGCACTAAAAGGGGTTGAAAATGTGTCCTATTTTTCCCTATAAATTCTTCGCATTTCGTAAATGCGTTCTCAGATGATATGACACGGCCGAATTCATGATTCTTTTGGCGCCTATGTATTATTTCCTTAAACTCCAACGGTATTGCGATGATTTCATGAATTATTTCGACTGTAATCTTTTGTGATGCACGCACCAGAAGGGTTGAAAATGCGTTCTTTATTTTTCTCCCGGAAATCCCTTCGCATTTGTGAATGCGTTTTAAAAAAAAAATACACAGCATGCAGAGCCGAATTCAAGATCCTTTTTGCGCCTAGTGTTTCCTCAAATTTCAACGGGATTGCGATGATTTAATGAATTATTATACCCCCGCCAAACGAAGTTTGAAGGGGGTATATAGGAATCAGCGGACGGTCGGGCGGTCGGTCGGTCGGGCGGTCGGGCGGTCGGGCGGTCGGGCGGTCGGGCGGTCGGTCGGGCGGTCGGTTGGGCAGTCGGTCTGTTGCAAATCTTGCGTCGCGAACTACTTCCTCAGTTTTCAACCGATTCCCATAAAACTTGGCACAGATGTGTGCCTTGGGTTGTAGATGTGCAAGACGTATTTTTTGACAGTACCCAAAAGTACGTTGCCATGGTAACGGCATATTATGGGCAAAAATGGGTACAAATCTTGCGTCGCGAACTCCTCCCACAGTTTTTGATCAATTTTTATGAAATTAGGTACAGATGTTCATCTGAATATGTTAATGTGCAAGACACATATTTCCGCAGTGGCAAAAAGTGCGTTGCCATGGTAACGGCATGTTATTGGTAAAATATAGGGCAAAATGCTTCATGGCAAAACTGCTTCATCAGTGTTCTTCCAATTCTCATGGAATTCATATTGAATGTTTGTCTTAGGATATAGGTCAGCATGACACATTTCTTGACAGTGACAAAAAGTATGTTGCCATGGTAACAGCTCACATATTATGAGCCAAAATGATGGAAAATTTTGTGTTGCAAACTACTTCCTCAGTTTTTGCCCAATTTCCATGAAACTTGGTACAGATGTGTGCCTTTGGTTGTAGATGTGCAAGACGCATTTTTCGACAGTACCCGAAAGTACGTTGCCATGGTAACGGCATATTAATGGCAGAAGATCAAGGAAAGATCTTGCGGATATAACTCCTTCCTCAGTTTTTTGACCAAAGCTTATGAAATGTTGTTTTGACCAAAGCTTATGAAATGTTGTTTGGCGGGGGTATAACCAGTTGCTGTAGCGACATTTCTAGTTTCCCCTGTGATCTGTTGTGATGCACCCACCAGAAGGGTTGAAAATACGTGCTTTCCTTTTCTCCCAATAATTTCTTCGCATTTGTGCATACATTTTTGATAACCAACACGGCATGCAGGACTGAATTCAAGATCCTTTTTGCGCCTATTGTTTCCTAAAATTTCAACGGGACTGCGGTGATTTCATGAATTATTTTTTTCTCCCGATAATCTCGTCATATTTTGTGCATGTGTTCTTGAAAGGTACACTGCAAGGCCGATTTCTTGATCCTTTTTGCACCTGTATTCATTATGAGACCATTCTGAAGAAATGAACATATTCATTTGTGAAATGCATAAATTGAAAATGAATGCAATCAGATTCATTTACTGCTGAAAATGTTTTTAGTTTTTCTAAAAATCGACACAAGTAAATTACTTCTGACGTGTCAACTGCCACGCTGCTGCGAAGCCGGGATCGGATCTTGCGTTAAAAAATCACTAGTGAAATGACCCAGAAATGCGTGCTCCTCTATCAATACTCTGTGTCTGGCATGACCGCCGATTGCAAGCAAACGAACGAATAAACCGGGGTCAGGAAATTACATTGTACATACTTTGCATGTATTGCATGGCATGGCAGTGTGTGAGCAGTGCCAATGCGCAAGCGAGCGCGAATAACCATCTCATTGACTGCTTATGCTCAAAACTAATTATGTTAACTGTACAAATTGCACCGGTAAACATAAACGAAAACTTGCGCAAAACTTGTTGAACAATGTGATATATTGCATTCTATTTCTCCTTGATCGGGGCTGCTCTTTTTCTTTCTACTGACCCCGTCAATGCTATTTTTTATTGGTCATATCGGACCGGTAACTTGTGGATTTCCTGAAAAGTTACTGGCCCGACAGTGACTTTTACCGGTCTGGGACCGTCGGATCGGCACCAGTGTGCAGCCATGTTGTAGGAATACATTACCAGGTAGGTGACAGCTGAAGTAATAATGAAAGTGAAATTTCGTCTGCTACTAACAATGATTTGGATACAATCTCATGGTGGTCTTGATAACAGTAGCAGTACAAATAATAGCCTCGTGACAATAACATGAAGAGTAAGGACTAGTGTCTTATTCCCAGTTCCATTTTATGATTACATGTTACATTGACATTCCCTTTACATAGCTAAATATTGAACTTATTTGTCTAATGATAAAATGCCCAGAGGTTAGTTTGGGGAGACACAAAAACACAAATCACACACTTGCACATTCCCACCATTTATACACTCAGAGCTAAATGACACCACATGGTGATTAAGATACTAAACTGATACCATGTTATACAGACATAAATAAATCAAAGAAATGACAAACAGAGTAGTGATTTAGAATTTGGGAAGTGAATATGTTTTCCATTGATGTGCTTGAAGTATATAGAGAAAACTGAAAATGGAAGAGAAAGAATTATGTGCCAAGTCATTTTAACCACTGTGCATGCACAACATAAGTGCTAGATTTATAGACCTTCAAAGGGGATGTATCAGAAACGTGATTTTTGGTTTTGTATGCAATGTGCGTCCATCACTAGCAGTGCCACTATTGACTCTGTGTATTCATGACCTAGTTTTTTTTTTTTTATCTGATTACTATGATCTTGCTATTATCTACTTATAGCTTCAATGCTGTTGACACAGATAGAAAAAAAAGGCAATATTCTGTAGGGATATTTAATCAATCTATTGCAAATAATTGCTCTATACAGCAAGGTCAGTCTCATAGAAGGTCAATGCCATTTGATGGTAGCAGGAAAAAAGTAACGAGTGGTATGAAAAACTGCAGACTTGCACCAGTGATTCAGCTGTGCATGAGGAGTGTGGAGGAATAAATCAGAATTCTCTTACTGTGAGCTCTGTTTACAATAATTGTATTTATAGGACATATAAAAATACACTTGGTTTTGTTCCTTTGTCCCTTTTGAGCTTGCCAAAGCCAAGGGTTATAGTGAGCTAACAGCAAGCTTTTTTTCTTAACTGTCATCTATGATGCATCATGCACCATATTGTCTGTGATCTTTGACACTTACCTCCTCTAAAATTTAGATATGGGATTTTAACCAAATTTTGAAGGAATCTTGTATCTCACCCCTTCATAAAGTCACTTTAGTATGCAGATAATATCTGCATTAACTTGGTCATGAAATTGGAGCGAGACCAGAGTAATCCTCATTATGTTGATGCTGCTGTTATCCACATAATATTAGCATCATGACCAGACTTGGAGTTTGTGAATATGATTCCAAAATAATGCAGATTAAACCCAAGGTGTGTTTAAAAGATCACTTCCCTCTCTGAGTCTTAAGGGCTTTTTACACTTGTGTTTCTTAACCCCGGACTTTCTCTGACCCAGGACTATCGTTAGTCCCGTACCAATTTTTTCAGCTTTTTACACTCGCCAATTAGTCCCGTACTATCTCTTGTCCGGGGCTAAGGAGAAGACTGACCTTTTTACACTCGTATTTCTTAGCCCAGGACTTTCCAAACCACATGAATATTCATAATTACGCTGTGTACTGTACACGTACACGCACGCACCGGCAGCACTTGATGACCTCGTTTCTGATTGGTCAGTGAGGGTCGGACTTCGTCTCCGTCGCTTAGCCCAGGATTATTTTTTCGTTCTGTTTACACTCACTTGCTTGGCACCACAATTGCGGTGCTAGCACCGCAATTGCGGTGCTAACCCCTGCTATTTTGCAGGGCCAGATAGTACCGTACTATCGGTGGGGCTAGCCCACTTTGGCAAAAACGAGTGTAAACAGAAAGTGGGCTAAGGATAGTCCCGTACCAACGGTGGGGCTAAGGCCCCCCCCCTTAGCCCCACCGTTGGTCCGGGGCTAAGCAAAATTTTACAAGTGTAAAAAGCCCTTTAGTCACATGGGGTGACATCAGAGTCAAATCCATCTGAAAGCTCAGGTGAGCATGAAGCCCCTCCCCCCCCCCCATTGTTTTAGTATTTCACAACATTTCCACATTGTATTCAAGCCTAGAAAGTAGATGATAGGAAGGAAGTGTTAGACTGTTCTTTGGAAATGGTACTACCGGTAAGCAATTAAGCCTACCAACAAATATGTCCTCTCAGTGATGTCGGCCAAGGATGTTTGTCAGTGATTGCTACCTTCTCTCACCTCACTATCCCTAATTTTTATATCTTTTGTACAGTGCAGGGGAAATTCTAGAAATAACTCAGTATTTTATTCAGACCCTACAAACCCTTCAATCAAGTTCATTTTGTCTGTGTGACACTAATCTTTCTGTACTGTGTGATAACTGGGGTCTTAAAGGGGAAATCGAGTCCAAAAATAAGTTAGTCTGATAAAAAAAGAGTAAAATTTTATGAGTTTAGTGGAAAGAATTTGGCTGAAATCAGATGAGTTTTGCTAATTTTTGTAAAACAGTTACAGTGATATGAATATGCAAATGAGTTAGCTGACCATGTCATAACCTCACAATTTTTCATTGAACGTGTACAAAAAATGATGAAAATTTAATGTTTCTGTCATTGAAGTCTGAAACATGATGTTATTCCTGGTTGAATAACTTCAGAATAATGGTCAGCTAGATATATCAGGATTTGAGCCTCGAGCATAATTGCGTTTGAATGAAAAGCTGGAAATTTCACAATTTTATGCACAAAGTTGTGAGGGAATGACATGCTCACTATTCCATTTGCATATTCATTATTTGCTGTTCAAGAACTGTTTCCTCAAAAATTAGCGAAACTTCAGAATGTCATAACTTTCTTATTTTTCACCCGATTTCGATCAAAATTTTACCGTCAGACTCGTAATATTTTACTCTTTCTTATCAGACTTACTTATGTTTGGACTGGATTTCCCCTTTAAGTTCCATTATGTAAAATTTACATCACATCTAGTTGATAAGCGATATTTTTTTTTTAAAATTTGTTCTTGTTAATTACCACAACTTTTTACTTGCTTGTATTTATGCTTACATTAAACAAAGATTTTATACTATCTAGTTGATACAAGCAATGTCTTTTTATGCAGTTTGAAAATTAAAGTTATAGGAAACCATATGATATAAGATTATACATATGATGACTTTTGTTGTCAAGAATTTGTAGAATGTTCCAAAAGTCAGGGTTTTAAATGCAGGGAGGTTATGAGTCTTTTGCCTTTGTCTCCAGACTCCTATAACCTCATTTAATAGCATTTCAAACCCCTCACATGGATTGTGGCATAATGCATCCCAGACCAGTTATAAGTCCCATTCACACACACCCAAAATGACTGGTAACAGCTTTTGAAACTGATTTTCACAAAATGTTAATTCTTGTGTGTGGACACACAATAAAATTGTTAACTCTTATGATGTACATCTTGCTGCAAAAATCAGTACAGCTTATTTTTTTTTCAAACTCTTGGGATAATTTGCCTTGTGTGGATTGTGTGAACAGCAGGTGAAAAAATGGCAATTTTTAAAATCTCAAAATGCATCTAATCACACTAGATGGCTCCAGTTATAGTTGAGGCATGTGCAGTCTTGATATTCAAAATGCTTTATTTACAACCAAGTGATTATATTTTTGCTGTGAGTGAACGGTAGCACATCAATTTTCAAATTGTTCCCCAAAAATTGATAACACCTAAAAATGTGTAAATTATTGCTATTCCCATAATATGATCTCTTTATTTGCCTATTTGATGTAATGCACAATCATTCTTACCGGATCAGGCCATTGTTCCAAAATATGTGTTTCAGATATTTTCTTCACTGCTGCATGTCTTTCCTAAGATGCTGCAGATGTGATTCTGAGTGCTTGTATATTGACAAAAATCAAAGCTATCAAAGCATTATTCTCTTTCCCGAAATGTAAAAATGAGGGAGAAAATCTAATCTTAGTTTTTTAGCAAATATATGGATTCACTGAGTGATTTTCTCATGAATAACCCCATTTGTCACAACATATTTTCACCCCTTGCCGAAAATATCACGATACTCTTACATAATGTATGCTTTAAGTTATTCTCATACTTCTCGGTAGGGTAAGAGATCATTATAGAGTAACCAGATGTAGGCACGGTTGTATCTGTCATGCAAAATAAACCTACGATATGACTGCCGACAGTAAACCAGCCCTTCCTAAAATTGTGTGCTTGGAAATGCCATGCCTTTTGCATTACCTCCACTTGATCAGTGACAACACAATGTGTCAGGATCAATCACAGACGACGTTTGATCACTTCCTTGAAGTCAGATCTGTCTCTCATGTCACAGGCCTTGAGGATTCACGGTTGTTGACCCTTTCACAGGGATGCTGACTTTCAACATGTCTCCAGTGCTCAACTGAAGACTGTATGATCATGTGTGTGCACGCACACACAACCCCCCTCATGATGTGTAGGAAAAACGCTGAGACGTGACTTGATGAGATAATCCTGTTAATCCCTCTGTGGTTTACAGATTTTTTATTACAGTGAATGGTGTCGATCAAGTGTGGTTCAAAAGAAGTGAAATATGCCCCATTTCATATTTATTGGTGTTAGCGTATTAGGGTAACCAATTTATTGATACAATCACTGGCACTCTTATACTTCTCACAGGAAGAAAACTGATTTGCCATTGCTTATTAGCATCAAATTTCCAGTATGATTTTATTTCTATGGTAATAGTACAGAAGTTTGCATGTTTCTGTAAGTTATCTAGATTGCATAAGATCAGCAAAGGGTAATGTTTCACCTGAAACAGCTGTACAGATCTGCAATGCACCATGTAGATATGCTTCATGTTGATGTTTCTGCATGCATGCTCTCAGTTAGCATAATATTTGAATGTCACATTTGAAACCAAAGCCAAAAGAGGTTGCATGCTTCTTTGGCTCTAGTCTGGATTCTTGACTGATATTGTTGCTGTAGTAGTTTGTAGTTGTTTCCTACAGTATCAGCATGTCCAATACATGCATCAAACAGTGTAATGGCACAATCCTGAGAATCTGTTCTGATCTGAGAAGAACAAACAGATTCTGAGGATCCTGCGATTACCCTCTTCGACACACACAACGCATCTTGAATTGGAGCTTAAAGCATGGCGAGGTTACTCTTTGAAACTTGCGTCGGCACCTCCTGTAGGAAGAGAAGGTACCTTCTATTGGACAACTACAGGACATAGACATCTCCAAACTCACCAAGTGCTTTCTATTTGAGAGAAGAAGACACCTTGGCACATTTTGATATTAAGTTGTCCTCTTGTCTTAAACAAGGCATCTAAGTGAGTTTAATTTACACTGTACAAGTCACCCTCTCAGTACATAATAATGTCATGGTACAGTAATGACACCAAAACAAACAGTCCAGAATCAAGACTACAGTGCTTGTGAACATAGTGAGCAAAGCTTGCCAGGTGAAGGTAATGTTCAACTCAGTCAAGTGTGTCAGCATCGTGGTTATGACAACTTCATCGTGTGTGCATTGTCAACGGTCTGTGTATGAATATATGTCTTGCACTTCACACACTGGGTTTGATAAGACAAGAAGGGCAAGTACCACAGGTTTGGCACAAAAGTGTGAACAAGGGCTAGTCAAATTTGGTGAACATTGCAAGAAGCACCCTTTTAACAACAGCGATGGGGCTACTGGAGGGCATACATACTGGTTCTTTAGTACATAGGGCCTACAGTTTTCAACAACTGCAATATTGTCAAAAACTTTCATCAATATTGTGAAAAGATATCATATTTCATGTTTTACTGAACCAACTGTATTTGTCTTATTTCAAGCAACTCATTTGTGAAAAGTGAAAAGCTACATCATTTTGTTATTGTTGTTTGTTTTTGTTTTAAGGGGAGAAGGTGAGGGTAAGGATATTTCTGGTAGGGATAATCTTTCTCTACTTAGAAGGGAGGCTATATTTCAATGTACCATTTGCGCACTCAGTGGAATTCCCATCTTCTTTTTTTTTTAGTGAGTGGAACTCTGAAAATGAAATTAAAAGCAGGAGTAAATTGCTGACAACCAAGCAAGTGACTACCAATGCTCATTTATAGTAAGACCATGTGAAACTATTTAGGCCTACATCACAACTAAAATGACTATTAAACCAGTACCAGTAGATTGTGACAGAAACACAAGAGTCAAGTTTTGAGTTGTGCTCTAAACTTGATATTCTGGCCTGAACATTATGACATTTGTCCTTGTTCACATGGTAGCGAAAGACAAAGTGTTTTAATGTTTTTTTAATGGTTCCCCCCCCCCCCCCCACCCCAATAACCATGTTGGAGGACATTGCAACAGAATTAGCTTAAACAGGTACAGTCTCTTGCAGGAACATTCAGCATTGTAACAAGCCAGTAAATGGTAGAATGCAGATCAGTCACCTCCTGGGAATTTCAGCACAGTGAGGGAAGTGCCTGGAAAGGTTGCCCAGTGATGTCATGGAATGAAACCTCCCTATTATGTCAAAGCAATTATGTCCTGATGCACACACAAAAACTGGAACAAAATAGAGCAGTAATCTTCTATGCGAGACCATAGGGGTTCATGAACCTTGTGATCTTCTAAGATGTGTGAATCTGGTTCAAATGTCAAATGTCAACGAGCATTCTATCAAGGGGGTGCGGAGATATGGTTTTAGTGACTCCCCTTGCAACCAACCCCAGTCTTTGGGCTTGTCTGGGTTTTCATGGACCATTGGTTTTATTCGAAGCAGGGACAGTGATTCATGTTGCATCTCACAGGGCATTTCTGGAAAGCAAAGCAGAGTGAAACAAACATTTTTTTCAAAAACTAACAAAAGTGGTTTAAATGAAATTCATGGTTTAGTCCAGAGGCTAAAGCGAGTACTGTATTAGTGTATACACCAAATATTTCACAAAGTTTTTATTCTCACAAATTTCACAGGTCAGGTGCTACCATATTCATGAATTTTAAGACACACAAAAATTATGACTCTGATCCTGACGTGAATGTGACATGCACGCTTATATTTTTCAGTTTGGTACTATACTTTACTATCACAAATTTAACTACTCTCGAAATTGTTGGGAAGTCCCGATTAGCTAAAAATTAGACTCTCTAAATATATAGCATATACAATATGAAACTAGAAAAGCACTCATATAGTGCAGACATCCTGCAAGCAGCTCATTTCCACCCATTGTTCACCCATGCTGAAAATCGCCAAATATTTCCCAAATAGAAGTCGAAACCTTTTGTTTACGTCATCAGCTTTCAGCTATGTAGCGCCTTGCCCGAGCAGAGCGTGCGCTTTAGAGCGCATATGCAAACCTCATGTAGGCGCAGCTTGCAAAAAGATAAAAAATCCTTCAAAAATCCATATGAATTCCTGGATCACTACCAAAATTGAATCATTCTGTTCCTTGTGTCATTATCAACTTTTCCTGCTAGTTTCATTCAAATCTGTTCTCAACTTTTTGAGTTATTTTGCAAACCGACAAGCGAACGCAGATGATCACAAAACGTCCTCTTTCCTTGGCAGAGGTAAAAAAAGCATACCTTGTGCACAATCATTATTACATGTAGGTATGTCTGTTGTCTATCAAGATGTGTCATACACAATTGAAATATGCCTAAACCACGGACTAGATTTGAACTACGTTCGTGCATTCTTTTCTTAATTTGTCTTAGGCCGTGTCTACACCTAGCTTTTGCCACAATGCAAGCTTGGTGTAAATGATAATTTGGGACCACTTCTAGATGTGGTTTCAGCTGCAACCAAGCTGCATATTTTTTTCTTTTTATTATTAATATTATTGTTTTATTTGTCCATTTTTTGATTTACCACGTGGTGCCATATCTCACATTTATCACATCATAATGGGCTGTTTACCATGCAATACTTGATAGTGTAATCATGAATCTGAGTGCTGTTTGGAAAACATGGTAAAGGTTACAGAATTCACAGGAAAAGTGAGGAACATTAGTCATCCTCATTATTGTATTCTTGGACAATTTTAGGTGGGAGATATTTGAAGCCTCCCCAGTTACCTGCCATATTAGATTCTACTGTTATTTTCATCACAGCAAATGTCCCTTTCATTAAAAAATTTCAGTTCAGCTCTTTTCAAGCTTTTAGATTTGAATTTGGACTCACTCCAGCGAGCTGTAAATCTATATCACTGTCATATGAGAGTGCTAATCCTGGCACTTTGTCCTTGATTATTGAACTTTTTTTTTCTCTCTCTCTGTACCGGATAGTCTTTTCCCCTTATTTCCCCTGGTCATTCAGAGAAGATGATTACCAGTTCCATGAAATCTATTAACATCTCCAGTAGTAATACACTTGATACAGTTCAGTCTTTCCTCTATAAAATATGTTCTCAACTATGTCAGAGTGAAGATTCGACCCAGTGATTGTTGGCCTCTATAATTCATGGAAAGGGATCAGTACAGAAGCTTTTATGAACATGCATGCAAATACATGGTTTCAAAATGCTCACACCTGTTGAAACTTCTGTTGGTACATGTACCTTAGTAAGGACAATGTTTAGGTAGTATAATGGCATAATAATATGTTCATGTATGATATTTGCACTCATAGTTGTATGCATGTGCATGTCTGCGTGTGTGTGTGTGTGTGTGTGTGTGTATGTCTGAGAGTGTGTGTTCTTGATTGCTTGTATGACTGTGTTTTCTTTATGATTTAGGAACATATTTCATTCCCTTTACATACAATTTTATTCTATACATACATACATAGCTTTTATGATACTTGATTGATGGGATTCGCTGTGTGTGGCATGCTTGTAGGGTTAACCTCAATAAGCAACTTTGCTTTTGTTATCCCCATCCACTTTCTTGAATTCGTACAGCCCTTGTGTGGTGATTATACACATGTACATATTAATAATGTCATGTAAACACAGTTTTGTATTGTTTGTTGCTATTTTTAATCACAGTCATATTTTGTTTATATTTTGTCTGATTGTGGAAAATTGAATGAATTGAAATTGAATTGTTTCTGTGATATGAAATTGAATGACATTTGAATAAAGTTGAGAAGGCAAAAAGACAACTTCACAATTCTTGCTAGGAACTTTGTTTATGATGAGGAGGCAAAAAAGAAAGAAAAAAAAAGAGGGCAATGTTGTGGAATTAACCAGGCTTTGTGTATAATGAGAAGGTTGCAAGACAGTAGCCCTCCTAGAAGGTGAGATAACAACATGTTCAAACTTGCCTTGGGAAGAAAAGGTGATTTCCTTTGTAGCAATTCATAAACAGGTCTATTTGTCAAAAACTCACCCTCTTGTCCAAAACATGTTTTCATGAGTCATCTTCTGGCCTGAGCTAGGCACCTAGATGAGTTTACATGAATGTCTTTTCAGGTTTGAAGAAGTGGCCCTACTGCATAAACTAATTTGCATAGAATGGAGAGCAATACACACTCTTCATGCAAGACTTACTGACAGGGCATAAAGAAAAGTCCATGGCCTGTATAGAAACAGCTAGCTTTATAATGAAGAAGATAAGGAATGTCTGTGCAAGTTTTTGACACAAGGGCCTGATGAGGCTGGTAATAGTTTATAATGAAAATAAGGATGTATTTGCCTCTTGTGATATGAAAAGTTGTTTAAAGCTGCACCATTTTGTATGCACTGGAGATCAAATTGTCCATGTTCGTCTTACTCTGACCAATCAGTCATGAGGAATGTCTGTAGTGGTGTACAGAAGAAAAAAAAAATCCCCCTCCCCCTTCTACTGTGGAGTTTCAAGAGTGTTTACTTTTTCCCTGCAGTTACTGCCATGGAAGAATTTGCTATGAATGTATTGAAATTAGACAAACAAATCTCAATGCAACATTTACTACATTATGCTGTTACAGCTTTATTCAGGAAAAGAGAGAGAGAGGGAGAGAGAGAAAGAAAGAGGAAAACTACAGATAGGTGAAAGCATTGTACACTCTCTATTCAATGACAAAGCTAACACAAGAGGGGGCTATTACATGTAGGTGCATGAGTACTAATGCCATAACAGAGATACAGAAATGCCATGTGTAAAATCAAAATTTGAATGACATAAAAAATTTAAGTGGATGATATATCTACTAAGTACACAAAGTTTGGAAATGATACAAAGTAAAACTGATTTTGTGTGTTTATCTTTTAATGGGAAAAGACATGTGAATAATGAAGAAAAAACAGTTTCAGCTGGTAGGACCTATATGTGCATAACGTGTTGGTGGAGGACTGAACATGTTCATTACAATCCTGAATGGCATTAAAGGACAAGTTTACCTTCATGTACATGTGGATTGAGTGAATGCAACAATATTAGTAGAACACATCAGTGGAAGTTTGAGGAAAATCCGACAATCCGTTAAAAAGTTATGAATTTTTTAAGTATCTGCGCAATTACTGCTGGATGAGAAGACTACTACAGTGTGTGATGTCACATGCGTACAACGATAATAATGAAAATAAAAAGAGAATTTCACAAAATTTTACTTTTTGAATAAAGTGCACATTTCTTGGACTTGTTACTGATGTATGTTAAGGATAATAATATTCCCCTTGCATTCTGAAAGAGAGAAGTCGAGCATTCTTTTGTTATGCGAGAAAAGTGAAAATAAGGTGAATTTTCTTTATACTTTCTTTATACCGTTGTACTCATGTGACATCACAAGCTATAGTATTCTTCTCATCCAGCCATGACTGAGCAGAAACTTTAAATATTCATAACTTTTGAACGGATTGTCGGATTTTCCTCAAACTCTCACTGATGTGTTCTACTAATATTGCTGCATTCACTCAACCCACATGTCTATGAAGGTGAACTTGTCCTTTAACTTTGACTTTTGGATCATATATGTATATTTCAGAAAAGGGTGAACATACTTCTGAATTCCATATGTGTGCATAGATTTGTAAACATGATTATTTTTCAAGGTGTCACTGGCCTGTAAGTTATGATGAGTCATGAAGCCCAGTATTTATTTATTTATTTATTTATTCACAACTTACATCTTTTAACAGGGGCATTCCGTTCAGTTCTGCTGACAGCCAGCAGACCTGCTTTTCAAGGAAACCCTGTATACAATGCATACATAAACTTTCAGATTAAAACAAACAATAGGTGACCTACACAAAAAACAAAAACAAACGAAATACATACAGTATATATAAATCAATCTTTACAAGTACATGTACATGTACATACCAGTACATGTACATGTACTTGGCAGTAGAATATGCAGTTGCATACGAAAAATAAAACCAATTGTGAAAGTAATAGCAAAGTATAACTTTGCACTTTGGTGGTTTTCCAACTCTTGTATTCTTACAGATTTTCATCTTGCAGCCAAAACCTGTAATCTTGTATCTGCAGATTTGTGAATTTTCTTGTTGAGCTTTATCATACGTTACCCATAGCTGTGATAAGTGAATTCCATTCATGTTTCCCATGTAGGTTTGCACTTGGAGACTGTAAAAATCCTCTGTATGAGTCTGCATACATAGTGGAAGACATTGTACACCACCAGATGCTGGTCCTGGTAAGTGAAGTTGTCCAATGTGTCATGTGTGAGGATGTTGATATCGAGAGCCCAACTACTGGATGGACTGGAATTGTTAGGCTGTAGAATGGCATATAATAATTTTGCGTTTGGAAACAACTGAAATGAGATGAAATGAAAATATGGTAACATTTAACAATGTGGATTTCTTAATCTTAGGTAATTCAATATATGAAAAGCATCTAGTATAGATAGTTGTTTACCGTGCATGATAAGCATAGTGGTATTAAGATTATCTATGAAAAGAAAATGTAATTTATCATTTCAATACTTGTATCCCAGCTCCAAAGGGCAGCAGACATTTGTACATTACGTGGAGCCAGATTCATCAGTATTGAGGATTTCATCTTCCTCCTGAGAAAAGACCACAGCAAGCTGAGGAGACTCTTCCAGTTTCTTAACTTTAAGGACACCAGACACAAGATAACAAGGCAGATGAGCTGTGAAGAGGAAGAAGGAGGGATAACAGACGGTGAGACAGTTAGTGACCTTCTTGCACTGATGGCATGAAGAGATATTGCATTAAGGAACCATGCAACTCCATGGTCAAGTTGATTTAATGACAGATTGGATTTGACCAAATCAAATGGTAGGAAGTTCAATCAAAATTTGACATCAAATGAGAAATATCACAGTTTCATATCTTTTCACAAAACAGTGATATCTGTTGCAACCATATATGCACATTAGATACGGCAATAATGTCACCTCACAACTCTTTCAAGAGTCTGTCATGTTCTTTATTCTACCGGTAGTCTTAGCTACGGCAACTCCTTTACCTCTTAGAGTCATTAGTGCTAGTCCAGTACAACAAACCAATAACATGATGCAAATGATGCAAGTTTTTATTTTGATATTATGCAAACGAAGAAAGTAATACAAAACGCAGATTTGTGGGTGCAGGTCCTTGAGAGACTTATGAGATTTGTGCTTCTAACCACGGGTGATTTCAAGTTTGGTGCTAAGAGAACTCCAACACCAACAGTAAGAATAATGCAATGTGATTTGAGATTACATGTATCATTGGATTGTCGGTTGAGAAAGATAAGGGCATTAACACCATAGGGTTAGTGGCACCTTAACGTCTTTGTCTTTCTCAACCCACAAGATGTGATTGTTGATCTCATTCATATTGAAATGCTGACACCAATACCAAACTTGAAATGACATATTTAACTAGAAATATCGCTATGGCGACTGATGCCTCTGCCATGATGCATGATTCTCCCAATAGGTATATAGTACAATGTCTTCACAATGTGTGATGACAGTTTCACATAACTGGCAAAATATTGATATGACAGGTTTGTCAGAAATGTCTTGAATGTTCACTTTCCTCAAACTGGGTTTGCTATAATTGTCTAAGAGTGCAGGTACATATATTTGGCAAATTGAGGATTTTTACTTGACTTCTGATCGACCCTGTTATAAGTTTATGCATTGAGTAATGTTCAAGGTATGAAGAAAGAGTGTAATTACAGTACTGATTTTTGTTTAAAGATTTTTTTTTTTACATTTAAACCTGACCTTTGACCTTTGACCGTCTGGCTGGAAATTTCCTAGAGAATCTCCAGAGTTAGTTGATACATGTATATATTAAGTTTTAAAACTAATAATGCAAGCATTGCATATAATAGTATATGAGGGAAACAGTAAAATTTTAAGGTGTTGACCTTGACCTTTGACCCCTGACTTGACCCATGACCCCTAAATTCCCAAGATAATCCCTGCCAGTCAGTACATGCATATGTACCAAGTTCCATGAAGATATATTGAACCATTTGCGAGAAAAGTGAAATTGCAACATTTTCACCTAATCTTTGACCTTTTGACCTTTGACCTAATGACATGAAACTCTCTCTCGAGAATCTTTACACAGTAATACATGTCTACACTAAGTTTCAATAAAATACCTTCTGGCATTGCATAGATATGGGGGAAATAGCAAAATCTTTAGCATTTGACCTTGACCTTTTGACCTTTGACCTCTTGCCAATGTCACTAAAATCTCCTCAACTAATTGTCCCATCATACATCATCCTTGGACCAAGTTTGGTGAAAGCTGCTTCATCCAGTTTTGAGTTATCACGTAAACAGATAAATTTTAGGATTTGACCTTGATCTTTGACCTTTGACTTCTGTCCGATTTCACTAAAAAACTAATCATGTAATTGTCCCATCATACATCATCTTCGGACAAAGTTTGGTGAAATTTGCTCAATCCAGTCTTGAGTTATCGCATAAACGGATACAATTTCATGATTTGACCTTGACCTTTGACCTTTGGCCGATTTCAACCAAAATCTAATCAAGTAATTGCCCCATCATACTGTATACTTGGACCAAGTTTGGTAAAATTCCAGTCAATATTTCTCAAGTTATCGCGTAAACGAATGCGGACGTACGTACGTACGGATGTATGGACGGACGGACAACCCGAAAATATAATGCCTCCGGCACCACTTCGTGGCAGAGGCATAATGATCCTTAGGGGCTTATGTTAGCCAGTGGGGGAAAGAGAGCACCTGATTTCAAGTTCAGGATTATCACTGGTGCAAGAGTTGAGATGGTACTAACACTACCTATACACTTACACTAAACTTCAAATCACCTACTCATTGATCAGATTTTTGTAATCATGTGAACATTCATTAAAGTGAAATTTATACTGACTTGATGATTATACATTTTAATTGCTGACCTGATGGTTAAACATTTTATAAGCTACTATGTGATTGTAAAGTTCAGTGATTAAACTCGTGAAACAACTCCATCCCCTGCCCCAATTCTTTCCCAGAGCAAAAAGCATCTCAGGCCAAACGAAGACGGTTGTGCCAAGATATCCTGTCCAGCATTGACCACACAGGGGAGCTCTCAGTCCTGCTGGACTCGGATGAAGTGGACCCAATCAAATTGGAGCGACAGGACCGAGCTGACCAGAAGGCACGAGGAATGGACCTCACTGCATACAAGGAGTACACTGAAGCACGACAGATGAATTTCAGTGAGTCGGATGCTGGAGTGAATCAAATTATGAGAGACAGAAGTCATCTTATCCTCTGTCCCTCCTCTTTCTCCTCATTTCCTTTCCTCTCCTATCCTCCTGACTTCACCCTCTTGTCCCTCTTCCTTTCTCTACCCTCTCTGCTTTTTTGATGTCTGCCAAATTGTCTCTTCATATATTAAATCTTCCTTTTTTATCCAGTAATAATGTATATCAAACTCGTTGCTATCAAACATGTATTACTTGACAGTATTTCTTTCTAGTGCAAGAGAGAACATTTTTGTTTTAATCACATAGTCTCTCGTGCATTCATTGTATCATATTTGTCACTCAGTTGACTTCTGTTTGGAATCTTTACATTTTTATGCTAAAATGTGAGGCAACTTCATCTGAACTTGAAGTTTGTTCTCTGTCAAAGTATGTCATAAAATATTAATAACACCTAGTCTCTCATACATATATACACTGTGTAGAAAAAAGACTGCAAACAAAACATTGTAAGAGAAATAACATTAGTATAGCCGTTCAAAGCTGCTTTTTCACACTGTGTATAGAATGATGTCACTTGGGTTTGTTGACAAAGACGTTTTCTTTATCACTTGAAATCATATTCTATTTTATCCAGTCAAGAAAGCGAGTAAGTTCAAGGAGTGGCTAGACATCAGTCACCTTGAGCCCAAACCAAACGCCTTTGCCATGGAGATTGTTGGATACCTGGCATATGAGACAGTGGCTCAGGTGAGAACCTTTTACTGTAACCTTGACTCTCAAGTTTGCATTATTCCTCTCTGAGGTGTGCTATCCTATATTAACCTGTTGAGGACGGACTAATTTTGCTGCAACATGCATTTCCCATAGACAATTGCCCCAGTAGGTGTGCACCATCCCTCTGTTTGGGCTAACTGGTAAAATTTTATTCACAATTTTTTTGTAGAATTTTCAAAGATTTTGCATGCTACTGGTAAAGATTTGGTAGACTTATGCTCCATTATTTCCTGATAAGTACCATTTATAATATGATTGGTGTGTACATTGCACCTGATAAATTGCTCTAACTCCTGTATGTAACCTTCCACATCTTTTCATCCCTCCCCCAACAGCTTATGGACCTATCTCTTCTGGTTCAGAGGGACATGTTAGCATCCCCTTGTGACCCTATCTCAAAATCCATGGCCCCAATGTGCTTCAGCAACATCTCCCCTTTAACTACCCACCCTCACACCAAGTTTAAGTCAGCCACCACTACCCCTCCCTCTACCCCCTCCCAGTCCCCTGTCCCCTCCTCACCAAAGTCCCCCACAGACAAAATGGCACTGCCCTTTCTCTCCTCCACCAATGGCAGTGCTGGCAACAGTGGTGGTAACCTGGCAACAGCCAATAACAGCAACCCTTCAGAGAGCTCCACCCAGTCACAGGGGGAGAGCAAGTCAGCTCTGTCAGCAGCAGGAACACCCAAGGCAAAGTCTAAGAAGAAGAAGAAGGTACCTAGGCATTGGACATGTACCGATGAATGCAATCCAATGTTTTACTCAGTGATAGTTTTATGAAGACATGATATATTTCAAGGATATTTTTATAAAGCATCTTGCTGCAGTGTTTTAAATCAAGCTATCATGGTTTAATGCTTTTCCTTGACTGCATATATTTTTTGAAGCGTGTTTTCTCAAACAGTTCATATTTGTTGCCAGCTTTCATATTGTTTCCCGTCGTAGGTTTTTTGAGATAACAATGATGTACCTCGCACCAGAAATACTTTCACCTTGTGAATTTCCTAAGTCAGAGAATCAGATTGTAGTGACCTGAGTGAAACTCTAATAGTGTTCTCAATTTCAGTGTATGTTGTATTTATCTGCATATAAGAGGCAATCTCTTTTACCAAGAAATTTCAAAATATGCTTTGGTATGCATTGGCTGTCATATATCTCTTTGTTTATGGAAAGAAAGAGCAAAGTTATGGGTGTAAATGCAAGAGATCAAACCTTGTGCTTAAACACATACACTTGGTGTGATGCCAAACTGTGATAACCGCTCTTCAAAATGCCATGAAAGCCCATAGTGTGAAGATATGAAAGTCATTGATGTGAAGGAACAATGTCCAAACTGATGTCAGCTGTATTATGGAACTCTCATTTCCATTTCTTGTTGCCAGGGCAACGGTTCATCTCTCCTTGCCCTCACCCAGTACAGGGCTATTCAGCCGCATCACATCATGGAAGCCGTGAGGAGATACAATGATGTCATCAAGCCTATGGCCCCATTCTCTGTGAGTGATCCAAGATATCTGCTTTTGCAGTGGCCAAATTTATAGCTAAAACCATTCTAGCGTCAGAAAGGATGCATGTCACTTGCATACTTCCAAAGAGTACAATGTCCTTTAGTTTGATTTCCTTGCCCAAAGTATTCACTGAACACCAAAATTATTCTAAATCACAAAACTGGTATGGAAAATTACGTTGTGCGATGTTTCGCCGACTAACAATCAGCTTCTTCTGGCGTCCTGCCAGTGGAAGAATGGTCCTTATATGTGTGAAGTCGTGCAAGAATTTCACGTACTGACGCCCTTTCAGTAGGTGAAAGACAGCTCAGAATCTCTCAGATCGCCTAGTCTCAGACCAAGCAACATGGACAGCATCCCAGAATCAGCTGTTTACTCACACCTTAAAGAGACCAACCACTCATTCAACAACAAGGATGTGGTAGTGCTTGACAGAGAAGCACATTGGTTTGAACGAGGCGCAAAAGAATCGATTTGGGAACGAGTGGAGGAACCCAGCCTCAACAAGAAGGGGGGCCTCCATTTCAACCTCTCACATGCCTGGGACTGGGCGATCCCAGAGATTCCGAGCCGTCTTTCACGCACTGAAAATGCATCAGTGCATGAAATTCCTGCAAGACTTCACACATATAAGGACCATTCTTCCACTGGAAGGACATCAGAAGAAGCTGAGTGTTAATCGGTGAAACATCGCACAACGTAAGTTTCCATTCCAGTTTTGTGATTTAGAATAATTTTGGAGTTTACACTTCAACTGGATGAATGATAATCTACATCAGCTTATTTACTGAACACTGCCCTCACACACAGCAGTTTTTGTTAATACAAGCTGTAATATGAGAAGATGGGGGAGTCATGAACTCACAGCTTAGAGTAAGATAAGCCTTTAAACATCAGTCTAGTATTGTGGATGGAAGATAAATTAGAATGATGTCATGTAAAGACAGAGACTTATGTCTAAGTTCTGGTAAGTGGCAGGAAATTGACTGAAACAAATATGTGGAAACCTCAAACTTATGGTTTTTGTAAAGAATTCATTTATTTGTATCAACATTTTAACCAGAAAACTCTGATATGTTCAAACTTCAGTTATTTTAGTGAAGGTCTGAAGTAGGATTTTATGTCTATTTAGATATTTGCAGACCAGATTTGCAACATCATTTGCAATTTTATGATTGTTTCTATTTTCAAGTATTATGTTCTGTATGTTTGCCTTTCTGTCTGTCTGTCCTTCTCTTTCATGCTCTCTCTCTACTTTTGTCTTACCTTACAGAAACATGTGATACAGGGGAGGAAGCCCAGACTACTTGTGTTGTGAGGATAAGGCATCATCCACAAACCAATCTGTCCATCTTAAAACATTCCACTCTTTTCTACCTGGCAGAGTGTACAGCACTTGGAAGGCACACTCAATGTGTGAGAGGTGTACTTCTCTTTGCATTGACTATTGCTGATCAGAAAAGATGAAACAAAATGATTTATTCATCAGTGGGAAGGAAAGATGTGTACATGATAGACCCATGACTATAAGTTGTCCCATGTTTCTTTCGCTTAAATATGTTGTGTGGATGTTTCTAATGTGCATCAAAAGTTTGCTGTCTATGTGAGTGATATTTGGCGTGAATTCCATGTCACCATATGAAAACATCAAAAGAATGCCATTATGAATTCTTTTCATTGAAAGGGAAGAGTGTTTCATGTTAACCTTCGCCAGTTGGCATGTTGTGTGTACTCCGAAGAGGTATGAAGCTTCTTTGTGTATGTCCTTTACTGACTTTTGGTACATTTTTATGCCTCCGCCACGAAGTGGTGCCGGAGGCATTATGTTTTCGGGTTGTCCGTCCGTCCGTCCTTCCGTCCGTCCGTAATGAATTTTGTGGACAAGGTAACTATCAAAACCTGTTGAGGTATCCTAATGAAACTTGGCATGTATGTGTATTAGGGGGTGAAGTTGTGTTTATCAACTTTTGGGTGCACATGCTCAAGGTCAAAGGTCAAAAGGTCAAGGTCAAATACATAAAATTTCACTATTTCCACCATATCTATTGAATGCCTAAAGATATTTTCTTGAAACTTAGTGTATACATGTATTACCCAATTAAGATTCTCTGGTGAAAGTTTGTGTCATGAGGTCAAAGGTCAAAGGTCAAAAGGTCAGGGTCAAATACATAAAATTTCACTATTTCCACCATATCTATTGAATGCCTGAAGATATTTTCTTAAAACTTAGTGTATACATGTATTACCCAATTAAGATTCTCTGGTGAAAGTTTGGGTCATGAGGTCAAAGGTCAAAGGTCAAAAGGTCAAGTAAAAATATTAAAACTTCTTTTTTTTTCTCCATACCTTGGAAAATTGTTCAAGGTATCTTCTTGGAACATAGTATATACAATTTGTACATATGCTGACTGGAAGTGATTATCTAGAGAATGTAGGGTTCATGGGGTCAAAGGTCAGGGGTCAAAGGTCAAGTGCAACACTTCAAAATTTTACTATTTCCCTCCTATCATGCAATGCCAGCAGGGTTATTTTTTTTTACACTTGGTGTATGCATACATGTGTAACCTAATAGAAATTCTCTGGAAAGTTTTTTCTTCTTCTTTTTTTGCCTCAAAGGTCAAAGATCAAGTGAAAGTGCTGAACTAACTTTTTCCTCCATATCTCGGAAGTGGCTCAAGTTATCTTGAAACTTAGTACATATTATGCATGTTCTACCTGAAAGTGATTATCTTATGAATTTTAGGGTCAAGGGCCAGATGAAAATGGTAACAATTTACTATTCAATTCAGAAATTGCACTTTTTCTCCACACCTGTACCTTGAAAATTACTCAATGCCTAAATGTATGAATGGGTCAAAGTCGAGTTAAAGTCCTTCAATCCCTAGATACATGCTCTCCTATTCATCCAATTAAACCTAGGTCAAGGAAGGTGAACATTCAACACATTTGTGACAAACTTGTCATTTCAATATTTTGCCAATTTTGTGAAAATGTAATCACACATTGTCCACATGTACTATCTAGACCTATTGAGAAAATCATGCATTATGGCGGAGGCATACCAGTCGCCAAAGCGACATTTCTAGTTTTTTTTTTTTTTTTTTTTTTTTTTGGGGGGGGGGGGGTGAAATAGCAGTGTCATGTGGACATGAATTAGGGTCATCACCAAAGAAATGTTATCTGTACACTTGTATAAATGTAAGTACATACATGTATAATGCAGATGCTACATAATCTGTGAAATGCATTTTATTTGTTGGTGCTTTTGCTTCTTGTCGACATAAGAAATGAATAAGTACGAAACCACTTCCCATCTTATTATGACCGATTTGTCTGCAGTTTTTCAGGTAATGCTCTTTCAATTTATTTTCCTGCAAATCTTCTGAATAAACAGAAATAGTCAGCATTCATTAATTTAACTGCAGATGATTTGACTAAGGTACTAGAACATCTGCTAACTTCATTGAATATTGAATGAAATATGATTTTTTTTTCAGTTTTCAATTTTATATCAATCATGAATTCTATCACTTTGATGCACCTAGCTGTTTAAGCAAGGACTCAAAAAATTCCAGCTAGGCTGGGGTTAATGTCCAAATCTTGCTCCCTTTGTTGCCAGGGTTTCTATTGTAACCGACTAATTCCAGATAGACAAAAATGTTGATACTGATATACGTTTGGTGAAACATATTTTGTTATTGATTTCTGAAAGGCAATTTGATATACAGGGTAATACACATTTTCTTGGCTTTTATTTTTCAGAAGTCAAGCCTGGTTATGAATTATTTACTGCAAAAGTGGATATTTTCACACAAATAATTTGTCGCATTCTGCTGAGTAAGATGAATTTCACATATTTCTAATTCCATGGAATCAAGACATTAGACAGTGGTACATATAACAAGCAAAAATATTTACATGCTTTCATTTTCACTCTTGTTTTTGGTTGCGCAAAATGTGCTAAAATTCCACACCATGATAGTTTCCACCTGTATAAATATGGGAATTATGAAGTGTGAATTATGTATCATTAGATGCATTCAGTGAATTCAGAGTCATAGGGAATAACTGATAGATCTATTGCATTGCCTACCTGTTAATCTAAAGTGTTGTGACTGTAGTTTAAGCCCCAGTCATATATAAACACGGATCCAGGAGGATCTACAAGGCCATCCCCGATCATGCCGGTGATGATCCGGGGAGTTCCGGGCTAGTTTTGCCCCGGATGGAGTGTCAATGAGCGTTGATGATTGTACACACGGTATCAACACGGCATGAGGCTGGACCAGCACGGCATCTACATGGCATCCCCATGGCACTTACACGGACCTCCACAGACCATGCCGGACCCACCCAGCAACTACACGGTCCATGCCGGCAGAGCACAGCATTTACACGGACCATCAGGGCGTCTACACATACCAACAAGGCAGTGACACGTACCACACCAGCAGAGGAAAATCTATCAAAAAGCAAGCTGATTTTGGATTTTCATCAATCTTATACTCGTTCTCATCACTTATGGACCGTGAAGATCCATGTTCATCCCTGTAATACCATGTTTGAACATAATGGTCCATGTAGTTGCTGTGTGGCTGCCGTGTAGGTCCATGTAGCTGCCTTGATGATCCGTCACGGTCCTTGATGTGAAAAAACTGTCACTGATAGCCAAGGATTCTCATGGCGCCTACACGATCATTCCAGGCAGCCACACGGACCTTCACGGCATTTACACGGCAGCCACACAGACCATCCTGGATTGCTCTGCCAACACGGCAGTCCCCGGATGACGCCGGATGTTTTTGACCTCCAAAAGCTGCTTTGTTGGCCTCCCGGACGTCCCCGGACCTACACAGACCTACACGGACCTCCAAGGATGCTCAAGGCGTCAACACAGATCTCTCCCCGGATCACCCCGGATCTGATCCGGGGTGATCCGGCATGCATATGTGACTAGGCTTTAAAAAGATCTTATGCCATGTGGAGTTCTTGTGTAAATGTCAAATTCTTTCCTGTTACACTGTCATGTTGATTTACTAATTCTGCCTTTGTTATCTTTTTATATCACATTTGATGTTAAATTGTATGTGTAGTCTTTCCAGAATGTTGATTGAAAGGAAAAATAAATATTCCAGGGCAATGCTGACACACATATACACAAAAAGAGTAAAATGATGGTATGCTGAATACAGCAAATCAGCTTTGCAGCTTCTCTCATCATCGCTATGATAGATGCTGTCACTTTAACATGCAGTTTTTTGTTTTTTTTTCATCAGATATTTTTATAGCATAACTCAGCACAAATTTTACTTTTCACAGATATCAGATTTTGCTAAGTTGCAGGATTTGCGGGTAAATTGCCTCTTAATAAGATAGTTCTGTGTGATATTTGAATATATTGAGTAATTTTAGTATTCTAGAGAGAAAGAGATTAAAGTGTTTTTTGCCCTAAAGTTATACTTGGAGAAACCTTGTACTTATCTGTCATTGAAGGGAAAAACCTAGTTATGTAAATGTATATACCTGTTGTTTTATGATGACTGACATATAATGGAAGAAAAAAAAAAGCAAAGAACAACTAATAGTGACTTTATACCACTATTCGTCACTCTTAACAGCAATTTGGATTCTAGAATTTCATAAGTGCCAACGACTGGTGGGCTGGTAGTGAGTTGGAGCTAAATTTTATAATTGAAGAGACCAAAGAATGAAATAATACAAAGTATATTGATGGCAGAGATACAATAAACCTAACAGTAGTAAGATGTTATTACGTGTACATCTCTAGAATTCTTTCTTCTTTAAAAGCTGAAAGAGATATAAGTGAAATGCTGCATCCAATGCCTTCAAGTTATCATTTCTCGCTGTGTAGTCATGCATTATGCCCAGTCTTGCTTTAATACAAGTTTTTAGTTTGCTTTCTTGATGGTAATATAAGAAACACAGGCAATTGGTGCTCTATCTCTCTCTCTCTCCCGAGTAAAAAAAGAAGTCAATTGTTCGTAATGTGAAATAATTGGGATGATTCTGAACAGAGATATGTACATGTACATGGAGTGTAGTGTGATCTTTTTCCTCGCTAGTATTAGTCTTAGAGGATTTAACAGTAGGCCAACAGGCAGGTCATGAATGTTAGTAGAAGAGATCCATGGAGGCTGACTTTCTATTATTCTTCATGCCAGATAATCCTGCATATGCTATCCGCATAATGAAAGCGCACTTGACTATCTCTTTCAGAAAGCAGGGGGAATAACATCATTGTATGTTGGAAACAAGTTGAGAGAATTAGTACATGTACTTCTCATTAAAGATGAAATTTTGTGGAATTCTCTTCATATTTTCTTGTTATTGTCCTGCAGTGATGTCACAAACTGTTCTGGTCATTTCATCCAACATTGCGGCACCAAACTGATCAACTGATTTTTTTTTTTCCTTCTTAAATGTCACTGATGTGTTCTACTAATATTGCTGCATTCACTCAATCTACAAAATTATATATTTGGGTATCATTTCCCTCTGAGTGTGTAATGCAGACCATTGCTAATAAAAGCATTGTTTGCTAAATGGATGTGATATGAATTGCCATTATTAATTGTGACTTATCATGCTAAATAACAATATAAATTATGCATTTGAGGCAGCTTTGTGAGTACAAGGGTTGCTGGAAGAGTTCAAACTTATGATGTCAAACAGGGTAAACCATAATCTTTCAGATCTAGCTTCATGCAACTTGTATTACCTGTATGTTCTTCAAGTATCACATGGAATTGCTCGAGGCATACATGAATGCAAGAAATGAACCTAAAATGTAATGTTTTGTTGAACTAAGATGTACTATGTGATGTAAGAGTAATTCAAGCAGAAAGAGAAGTGTGTGGATTAAGGGTGTCTCTACTTTTATCAAGTCTTTTCCTGAAATTCGAGCACTTTTGTTTTTTCTGTTTTCCTGCCAAGTTGTATGTAGTTTTGTATTACAAGTTACAGTAGTTTGTGTTGAGTAGCGGTTTTATGCTGTTTACGATAATTTTGCTCTTTATGTACTCAACTGTGTACTGTATTTAGCCTGTCAATTCCACGAATGTATCTTGGAACAAACAAATTAATCTTTTACTGCATGTATTTGGAATGTATCCAAAATGTACTTTGTGTGTTGTCTATCAGTCATTCCATGAGTGTATATCCCATTGTAGCCATCAGGTGTGTTATATTGTAAAGTCTGACTGAAACTCTTTATGTTTAGCAGTACACATCTTTAGGGAGTTGTCATTGCTTGCCACTTTTTGTACATCTCATATAACTCTATATGTAATGCTTTGTATATTTTGTTTGTTTGTGTGTGTGTTTTATATGGGGAGGGGGGGAATTGGGAGAGAGAATTTCACTTCAGATCACTGTTCGTTGTTGATAGCCTTGTATCCTTTCTTCCTTAGAACATGATCAAAAGAAGAGTTGGATGCAATTATCAGATTGGTAGGTACAATTGTATGTGTGTACAATCATTGCATACAAGCATCACTGCAGTAGATGCAGTCAGCTGAATTGCCAACAGACATTGTACATTGTGTACATGTTGAGAGGAATTGAGCTTGGTCAGCTGACCACTGCGTGTGCTTTATGTCTCAAGTGTTTTAGCTTGGGATGCATGTTAGTTGGTAAACATGAACAGGAAAAACGTGTTTTCAAAATATGAATTCTAATGGGTTGGATGGACATCACATCACATACATTGGTTTTGTTATTGTGGATGGTGTTGCAATAGGAACCATGAGTACAGTATGGTGGGAATCAATGTTATGAGTACATTTCATTTACAGTCATGCACAATTCTAGACTATCAACAGGTGCATGATTAGCCTTTGTCTACTCCAAGCCTTAAGCCTCTGTGAAATAATGTGCTTTGGCTACCCATGCATTTGTTGTACATATAATCTAGTACTGTGCATTTTAGACCATTTATTATTTCATGACAGTGGTTGCCAGACGATTTTCAATATTAGGTAGCAAAGTGCTGTAGCATGTTGTCATGTGTTAAGCCACTCTGCCTTACCGTATGAAATGTCTTGAGATACTCACTGGTATATCAAAGTCAAAGATCCATGAACATTCAAACCAGGATTAGCTGTGTGTATCTCCTGCATAGCCACATATCTCTCTCTAACAAATCAGACATGCAGTACTTACGATTCTAGTTAACAGTAGCATGAGTTGGATGGGTACAATTCTAGGAGGCATATCTCAAGAATCTGATTGTTTTGTATTTGTTTGCTTGTTTGTTTTTTGCATTCTGTTATAAAAATGCAATGTACAATGTACAGTGAATATATAATGACATGACATGTATTTGAAGCTTCATTTAATTGTGAAAATGTTGCATTTTGCTGAAGAAGCAAAAAAGTCACAAGTTTTCAAGCAGTTGAGAGAGGATATCATATAGTCAACATTTTTTTTTTTCTTTTTGCATTTATATGATTTATTGTGAAACAAGTTGTGGACATTTCTATTATGTACAAACACAAGCATTTGATAATAAAAGAAATAACACATAAATTGCCAGAATCTTTCTTGGTGACTTCTTTTTTGGTCAAGAGTGAACTAAACCTCATTGAAGAACACATTGCTTGCTAAGTATGAGCAAGATGGCTACTATATGGTATGAAGTACTTTACAGTTTCAGACCACACTCTACTTTTTGTAGATTTTGATACAGGTGATCTTGACTCTTTGCATTGATGAAGGAGAGATCTGGGATGCGAGAAAATGTGCCACCTGGTTCACATTACAGTAAATAATCTCTCTAGTATCAAACAGTGGTGCTACATAATGTATGTATGCTGGAACGTACCAGTAGTTTACCTTGACTGCATGCAACTTTGTTTTAAAAAAAATAGCATTGGAGAAATATTTTGATAGTTCTTGAAGTTTGAATGCATATTATCTCCATACAGAAACATGCACATTTGAGATATATACTATCTCCATGCTAAAGACAGTAATTCCTATGTTAACACTAAAGATGTGTGTCAATATTTCTACCATGAGGGCATGCAAAAGACACAAGAAATGCACTGCAATTTCCTCTCACATAGTGTATCAAATTGTCGAATTCTTTAGAATTAAACTGATCAATATCTGACATCCTGACACACACAACATGCAACCATAACATCATTGCATAGGCAGCTGGACAGCAACATTTCAAATGTGCACTGTTCATGCTCTCCTGTTTCACGTCTGACAGGGTGCATCATATGTAACAGGTAACTGACAATGAATGAAAGTGAAGAGTAGTGCTTACAACATAGCAACAGATTTCTTCATGTAATTCCATGTATATTGGTGGGATAACTGACAGTTTGTGGAAGGCCTATTCATAGTAGAATACTTGTGTGCATTAATATAAAATTTGAAGGACGGACTTGACTTTGAATACAAATGAATACCGTTTGCAATATACATAAATATGTACAACTATTTACACACACGTTGTACACGCTATACAATCATTATGAAATCACAATGCATGTCAACAATTACAAACCTGATGTCAGGTTGGAAGACAGTCAGGTCGGTTCATCATACTTGGTAGAGCCAGATAACTCAATGCATCCATTCTTTATATCTCTAACATTCAAACCGTTCGTATTTAATTAGTGCAACATTTCTTGTAATGCTATGTAATTCTCATCAACATATTTTTCTTTTGTGTTTGTAAATGGCCAGCAACAGAATAGTAAGAGGCACATTCACTCTTCTCAAAATCACATAAGCACAAGATGCAAATGATAATCACAATACGTGTTAGATTAACCGCTAACAACCAGTAGCACATACTTCTGTAAAAAATACCTAAAAATTCATGCAAGCTCAATCAATCAGGTCAGGATTGTGTACTCTGTGTGATTTTCAAATGTACCTAGAAGTGAGAAGATCCTTTTGCTTGGCAGGCATAGCACAATAAAGGGTCAGTGTGTTTCATCTAAATTCAGGAATCAGAGAAAAAGAAAAGCTCATCATAAGATCTTTTGAGGCTAATTGCCTTGCAGTGGAATGCCTCACAGCAAAATGCAACTTCTGATGTCTGTTATTTTGGATACCTAAAAAGCCTGCAAAAATTGATGTGGTACCATCTGCTTGTTTTGTTCTGGCTCCATCCGGAGTCTATATTTCCTTCCTTTCACAGTCCATCTGTGGTCTTGAGGAGAATAGGAGCCCCCTTGACTGGCGAGGACACTGCTGTGGTGGTGAGGTGCAGGTTATCCAAGACAAAGTTACGCTGTTTGCCCCTCTTTATGGGGCTTAGGTGTGGTCCCTGGATGGGTTTTTGGGAGTGGCCTGCAGGTGGGGTATACTCTGGTATCACTCCCTCTACTTGGTACGTCCACTGCATGTCTGCAGTCTGATTTGGCAAAGGGGGAGGGGGAGAGAAAAGGCAGAAATATAGTGTCATTCTTTATTACAGGCAAATCATGTTACTTGTGACCATTTTTTATTGCTATCAACACCTCTATAAATAGAGGCCCCAAATTGTGAAACATTGGGTAGTCTCAAAACAGAACAGATTCATAGCAGCCTAAGATAACTGAGGAAGCTTCCTTATTTTGGGATAGTATTACTCATTTCATGAGCACCAGCACGGACACAAATAGGCTTGTAATGACTTAGAATAACAACTGAAGTAGGTTCTGCCTCACTACTGATTCATAACCAAAATGAAGTATTATGATGAAATCTTAGCTGCCCATCCCTCTGAGAACTTGAAAATGTCATGGTTTTGGAGGAAGAAAGGGATAGGTCAAGGATTGTCATTACTCTCATTGTCAAATAACCAGGTGTTCAAACTAAACTACAACAAACTTTTCAGCTGGCACTTTCATGGATGCTGGAAAAAGTCGGCAAAGACAGACTTCAAACATTGGTCTCAGATGTTGTCCCTATGGGAAAACAGCACACAAGGGCAAAATGAGATCATACCTGAATGACCAATTTGGCATGGTATGTCTTGCCATAAATCTTTGGAGTGAAGCCCACAGTAATGAGAGTTCCTGGGGTGCCCAGTGGCTTGAGTTCCCCAGTCTGTGGGCTGACAGAGAACTCCACATCACTCCCTGCCACAAAGTAGGCCTGAAACGCCACAGGATGCCTGTAGGCAAAGAAAGCAAAACACTTGTAACCTTTTGCTCGGCCAGCAAGAAAGAGAGAATCATATAATTTGCCAATCATGCACTATGTTTATCATAAACACATAAACAAAAATTGAATGAAAGACTAAAGGTTTGAGTTTCTCTCATGTACTCTCCATCGTGCAGGTACACATGAAATCCAGGGCTTTAACTAAGTATTCACTGACAATCGATTAATTATCAACCGCTGAATCATTGTTTTTTTTTTAATAAGTGACAAGACATGCCAATGCACTGCAAATTTCAGGGTACAAAGCCTTTTATAGAAATCATGCTTTTAATTTGTCTTGTATAAATCAATCAGATTACATGGATACATTCACATAAATTAATGGCTAATAAACACAACAGATCTTTCCCCCTTCATAGATCTAAAACCATAGACTGACCAATGCCAGGCATGACATGAGTGGTGAGCTTACCTTGCCTGACTGGTAAGCCTGAAACCAACTAAGGCTTCCTTGTTGAGACCTGCAGACTCAATGGTGATCACATCATCCACTGTCGGCTCGGTGGAGACAAAGCCCAGAGGGAAACGCCACACGCCACCAGTAGTTGCCTTCACACATAGCTGAACATTGTGCCTTCATCATAATGACACACATGAAAATATGATGTTTGAGACAGTGCTTCAAAGATATAATGATCATATACCTCTGCCACTCACGTTTATCATGTACATACAGGTACTTAAAGATGCGCAAACTGAACGTGGCTCTAAGAAATATAGTGTACTCGCAACTTTGTTTCACCCCAAATCAATTTGAATACATTTCAAAGAAGTAGTTAAAAAAATAAGGAAATTGCTTCTATGAATACAATGCATACATATATGTGTGTCTCATACGATCCCTCATGTTACATCAGATTTTATTGAACCACTAATACTCAACAATTGGATATCACATGAAAGTTGAGAGGCATTAAGCATAATTTTTGTTGTGTTTACTATTCACCTCATGGTCTTGAAGGGTGCATAGACGACATTGAAAACCAGGGTGACATTGCCAGAGAGTTTCTCCCTCCGCTTGCGGATGAGCTGCAGGGAGACAGCATTCTCTAGCTGGATCCTGGCCTCATTGCTGGGGTAAATCAACTCATAGCTGAACTCATTGGCCAGGGTGTTGCCTGCATCAGGGACAATATATATGGTATGTGGAGAGAGCCCTTTGATTCGATTTTGATATGATTTGATTTATTTACTCTCTGTATGACATTGCTTACAATTCCTTATTTTTAGCAATATCACAAAAACATCATAAGATATACAAATATGGTAGTACAGTTATTTTGCACAATTTCAACAATTTTCATCACTCATAGACACATCTGTAATACAGATGCATACAAATTTCTGACAACGCATCTTGTTATTGCTGTTGTGTTAGTCATTTGACACATTGACAAACGGCTCAATGCAGCACTTCAGACTCATGACAAAAGGTGTGGGCTGGTACAGAAAGGATGTTGCAACTGCTGGAGCTAAATCTCTAAACCATTAAGGACGAAAAGTTAACCCATCCTGCAACTTACCATCTAATTATGTATTATGTATTAGCATAGGAATGGCTGTGTCACGATAGGGTCATGATAGTCATGATGACAAGACTAATGAGGCAAAAATGGAGGAAGAAAAGGAAATGAGGAAAAAAAGACAGCAAAAAACCTTCATGAAAACCGATACATTTGAAGTCAAAGATATAGATAGAGAACTGACAAAACTGGGAAAGACATATACATTGAAGATAGTTGTAGGAAAGAGGAATGAATAATATTTGGATACCCACCTTCTCCGACAACCACACCATCATCATCCAAGCTGGGCTGAGCACCCTTTGGTGTGATAGCTCGTGTTTTCACCATGTGGTAGCTACTGGCTGCACTAGGTACAGCACCTGTCAGTGAGACCTCAAGGCGCTCCTCAATGCGACTTCTGGCCTGGCAGCTGACCAAGGCACCTTGGTCTACCCTAGGCTGGGTCTCCGGGATGCCCTTGATGGGGTAGATCCAGCGAATGTCACGCAGCCCGCCATTCTTATCACGCCTATCTGCCATTCTGTTTTGAGAGACCACAATTTGATGAGTAAATATACCAAACCGAGTACAATTTCCAAAGGGTTTGAGGTGAACTAGAATAATTTACATGTGCATTGATTAGCTAGTAATGGCTTTATGTTATTGGTGATGTTTTATCCATCTGTACTAGTTGATTTCACTATCTTCTTATTGTCAATCTCTTTGACTTGGCTTAATTTGACATCTTTTTCTTTTCTCTTTTTTTTTTGTATAATTATAAATCAAATGTCACACAGCTTCATCCCATAAGTATATTATTTGCCCTTGCGTTTTATGACATTCAATTAGCTTTGCGACAACTTCTGTCCTTGACTATATTTACATATTCCTTACAAGTTGAAATGGAAAGAGTTTGGTGATTAAAATGCACAAGTAGGTCATTATCCTGGTTTCACTCTCTTCTGTCACCTTACACTCCTTATTCCAGCATACAGTGTTGGCTTTGTGGTTAGTTTTCATTAGCCATTACTTGCCATTAATGGATCAGCTCTTCTTCCAAATTATACTTAAACAACTTTCAGAATCAAAGCAACTTTTGATTTCTGTAATAACAAGTTGATACTGGAGAAACAAATTATGTCTTCTCTTCATACTACTGTTGATATGAGTAAGTCAAAAATCACTTCATTCTCTGCTCTTAAAAGAATGAATGAGACATACATTGTAATAAAGAAATATCTGTCATTATTTTCTGTTGTTTCCATGTCCCCTACAAATACAATACACCCCCCCCCCCCAAAAAAAAACAACAAAACTAAATATATCGCTACGGCGACTGATATGCCTCTGCCATAATGCATGGTTCTCCTAATAGGTCTATAGTACAATGTCTTGACAACGTGTGATGACAGTTTCACACAATTGGCAAAATATTAAAATGACAGGTTTGACACAAATGTGCTGAATGTTCACTTTCCTAGAACTAGGTTCAATTGGATGAATGATTAAAATGTCAGAGTGCAGGTATTTGGGGAACTGATGATTTTTACTTGACTTTTGACCCTTTTATAAGTTTATGCATTGAGTAATTTTCAAGGTATTGCAAAAAAGTATAATTTCAGTACCAAATGGGAAAATAGCATTATCTAAACCTGGCCTTTGACATTTGACCTCACAGTTCCAAAGAGAATCACTGTTAGGTTGAACATGCATAAATATGTAAGTTTCAAGATGATACCTTGAGTTACTTTAGAGATATGGAGGAAAAAGTGCAATTCAGCACTTTCACTTGACCTTTGACCTTTGACCTTTTGGCAAGAAACTTCCCACAGAATATATATTGGGTAATACATGTATACATCAAGTTAAAAAAAAAAAAACCTTCAGGCATTGCATAAATATGAGGAAAGTAGTGATATTTTGAGGAGTTGACCTTGACCTTTGACCCTCTGAACCATGACCCCCAATTTCCCTAGATAATCACTGCCCATTGGAACAAGCATATATACTAAGTTCCATGAAGATACCTTGAACCATTTGCGAGATATGGAGAAAAACATGAATTTTCAACCTTTTTTTTTCAAAAAATAATCTGACCTTTGACCTTTGACCCTGTGACCCTAAAATCCAAACAAAGTATTATCCCCCCAGGATATACCCTCATACCAAGTTTGATGTAAAACCACCACACAGTTCTTGAGATATCGACAAAAACAAAACGGGACGGACGGACGGACGGACGACCCGAAAACAATGAAGTGGCCGGAGGCATAAAAGAAAAAATCTGACAAATCTTAACTGGCTCACCTTCTTGCTGCGGGATGGTCAGGGTCAGAAGCAGGCAGGTAATCCCAGCTGCCACCATTCTCTCTTCGGATGGACAACAAACACATGGCTTCATGCAGACTCATTCTGTCAGGGGCAAAGGTCACCGGAATGTCCAGAGTGGCCTTGGGCCCCAGCTGAATGGCAACCGTTCGCTTCAGCAGTAGACAGAAAGCAGAGTCCGTCTGGATGCGGTTCCGGTCCAGTCGTCCCTGGGCCTTCTCTGCCAGCTCAGTGTTATCTGCAACCAAATTGGGAGGGTTGTGAGCATGAAATACTGAACATTTGTCTTGAAATATCTTGCATGTCTAGTCTGCATTATCATAACACAGCATGGTCAGCTAAACACTTCTGCATAGTGAACAGACAGAATGACGGAAAGCTATACATCAATTTGTGTCTTACCAGTGAGCACCACGTCTACCAGGACATTTTCTGCTGTTGGATTCCTGAAGGGAATGATAAGGGATGTGTTTGAACCCAGAGTAGCACTGACGCTGACTGGGTCCAGAGGGGTTGGGGTGAGCCCTGTTCCAGATGCCACGAATACCCAGTCACCAAGCTGAATGGAGGATGATAAGACAGCATTTAAACACCTTTAAAACATGTACTTCATTTAAGAGATTTCTGCATACTATCATAACTAATATACTTTCCTCTGACAGATACATGTAACGTGCCGTGTGATGATTTCTGTCATTCATCACTCCCACAACCATACTATTAAATGAAAAGCAGCATTCTATGAACAATTATTGCCACTTTGAAAATGAGAATATTGTCTCCATATTGAACTTAAGACAAATATGATAGAAAAGATATGTCCACCTCCTCTTCCTCCTCCTCCTCCTCCTCATCATCATCATCATCATTCCCTTCAACATCTTGTAATAGTGAAAACAAACAAAAAATAACTAATGTGACTTTATAATCAATCTCTCCCATACCTGTTCACACTTGAAAGTTAACTTGGCTGTGTGATTGGCCTGACCCAAAGCTGATGGCATGAATTGAAGAGGGACATCTTCAGTGGAGTGAGGTGCTAGGATGATCTGTGAAGAGATCAAAGACACATAAAACTCAAGATAAAGACACAACACTTAAAACATATAATTTCGTATTTGGCCTCTTTGACAGAAACTATTTCCAAGCCTAGGATTCTTGTTTATGTTCCTCATCAGTTCGAGATTATGGTGCTTACTGGGTGATAATAACAGACATTTACAATTCCCATTAAAATCCCTGACTGATTTCACTGTGGTTTTAAAGCATTTACCATTGAAGCACATACACCACATTGAGTCCTCATTGATATGACATTATCAAACACTAGTACAGTGGAAACTCGATATAACGAGATGGTCGGGACCGAGTCGTTTTCCTCGTTATAGCCGATATCTCGTTATATCAGTACGCATAAAAGAAAGCATAACATAAAGACATTAATTTGCACATGTGGGACTACCCATCACCTTTCAATAAATACTGATAACTTGGTAATGTGTGTGAGGTAATTACTCACCTTTATGGGTTAAGAAGATGTTTTTTCGCCTATGAAATCCGATATCAAGAATGTTTTTCTTATTAATAGTAGATGTTTGAATTTGTAAATCTATATAGCTTGCGATTGTGTGAAGATCGTCTGTGGATTGGTATATACTATAAGTGTGGTTATGGTATGGGTGTGTTTTGTGTGTCGAAAGCTTGAATATGGTCTGCACAATGCTGTGTGTGTGTGTGACACATTCTGTATGTACATTATGACTGCGTGTGTGTGAAGATGGGGAATTCCCTACGTAGAAAGCCAATCACAGCATCAGATTGCCTCACACTTGCTAAACGTCATGATGATGTCATGTATACGGCCGTCCCACCACATTTTCTGCATGTATCAGTGCGCACATACACACATATACACGTACAACATGCGGTGCTAGCTGTAGAGTGAACTGAAGAAAATATGTGTGTACAAGACAGTTTTTGGCGCATCGAGCTTTACAATCTCGGAACATGATAGCACAGGCAAAGTAAAGCTTTACCCGAAGACATTTTGCTTTACCTCGCTATAAAAGGTTTGATTGGCTATGTTTTTCTTTGTTTGGAAATCACAAAATTAATCTTGTTATAGCAGTTATTTCGTTATAGCCGATCTCGCTATAAGAGTAGCATTTTACATAGACTTGTGTGGAAGGAAATTTGGGACCGGGAAAATTTCCTCGTAATAACCGATATCTCGTTATAGCAGTGTTCGTTATACCGAGTTTCCCCTGTAGCTGTTATTTTCAGAACAGATGCCACATTTTATCACACGGTATACATAGGTCAGCTTTACTTACGTTGAGAAATATGAATGATTAATTATTATGGCTGTCACATAAGTACTGTAAAAGTGGAAATTTTCGCGCATTTTGTGCAGCCAGAAACTGGCGCGAAAATAAAAGCATGCGAATATATTTGCTTGCCATGAGTTCCTGTGCGTGATGTCTCGATTCCGCGGAATTAAAAACACGCGAACCTCTTCTTACCCGGCCAAGCGCGAAAAATTAGTCGTGAGAAATATCCACTTTTATAGTAGTCACTTACTGCAAAGTTTATCAAAAGTAACCAATAGTCATTCAATTGTCTGGTCACATGATAAATAAGAAAATATATGACACATATAACTACATAGTAGAATGGATTTGGTGTTGAACATTTCATCACCAGCCATATCGTGGGATTCTAACCTTTCTGTCACAGTCCACTTCCAGCGTGAAGTTCTCTGGGTTGGAACAAGCTGGGCTGAGCTCAAGGGTTTCCTCTGTGGGATTGCTGAGGGGGATGAACTGGCGGCTCCATTTACCAAGCTCACACTCCATGTGGGGCAAAGTGGTCGGGGCAGGTGTCTCAGCAGTCAGGTTCAGGGAGTACCAGAATTCCCCTACTGTCTCATTCTGGAAGATTAGGCTGTGGGATGGCAGAATTACCAAGAAACAAAGCTGGGTTAGAGGGGGGCAGGGCACATAGACATCTACTAACAGCGTAAACTCCATTACAAGCATTCTCTCTCTCTCTGTCACTTCACATATTTCAGTACAATGTAATCTGAATACCATAAAAAATGGATGCATTTGTAACCTTCACTTGATAGATTTAATGAAACCTTATTCTAAAATTAAAATTTTTGCATAGGTACTGAGCAAAAGCAAAGAAGAGGAAGTGTATGCATTGATGACTGGTCATCCAGCAATGTCCCTACAGGTCATGAAAGCATGCTACATTGTGTTGACAAGTAGATTCAACAATGCTGGCCAGGGCAGCTTAAATCATAGGAGCTGCAAAATTCTACTTGTCTCTTATTCAGGCTTTATTATAGAATCTCACTTCTGGACCGGTGTGCTCACCTTCCTGTAGATTTACCAACGATGGCTGGAGCAAAGACAAGTTGGTAGTACTTCTTCTGGGCTGGCTTGAGGGTGACAGTAGGCTCTCCTCTCAGCCCATCTCCCTCAATGGAGACATCAAATGTCAGCTCCTCCTTGGTAGGGTTGAAGATCTCTACCTCCATGAGGGAGGCAGACTGGGCCGCACAAGTGATACCAATGACCCTCTCAGGTGGAGGAGGTGTGGCTTTCACCTCCAGAGAGAACCACACCCGGTAACCAAGGGTCTCCTCTCGCACCCTGCTGCCTGTTTGCTGGGATGACCCCACACTGCTCACAGAGGACTTGCCACTGATGGGACGGCGCCCTGCATCAGCATCTGGCTGGTCAGAGCTCATATCACTGTCCTCATCAGCATTTCTGTACATCACAAAGAAAACACACTATGTTGGTATACATGCTTATTCCCTTTTTATTCTCCAGAATTTTTAGTCAAACCTAAAATAGATAACATGTCAAAATTAATCATTGAATTCACTGCAGGATTTGACTCTTGATTATTTCATGTGATTGACAGAGATATAGCACAACGAATCACATCATCTTGTTTAGCTGACACCTAATTTGGAATAATGACAGATGACAAGGAATCAATCAAACCAATCATTTGGCAATATAACTTCATTAAACCACAGGTTTAGAGGAAATGGAACACATCAAATAAGGTTCGGGAAATTGGAAAAGCCTTTTGAGAAATTAATATAAATAAAATGGCGAATAAAAGTACAAACTATGTCATGAGCTGTAAAGAAATGTGGTACACTTATACACAACAAATTTGTTGAGGATAGAGTTGAAAAATTGTAACAAACCTTAAATTCTGAGAGCTTCCGGCTATGAAGGACAAGATGCCTTCAAATTTGCCTCGTTTCCATGGTGATGCCACAATGGCATACTCTTCTTCTTTGCTGGGGAGGACTGTGACAGCTGCAGGCCCAGTGATGATGGGAAGATCACTCGCAGCCTTGTACACCATCTTCTTGCTTGTTACATTAGGAACACGGATAAGGCGCTTAACCCTGGTTGGTGTGATAGAAGGAAAATAGAGCACATAAATATATAAATACATAATAATATATTGACATTTCAATTAAAGTTTAATTTTGCATATTCAGTTTCCCAGTGTTTGAATGGAAGTAAAATGATATGCGGCATTCTGAATGGAGAATGCTGAAATTAGAAAGCCCCTCAACAAATCATGCATGTATGAAAGACATGCTATATTCAGAATGGGGACAAGATTATCATGATTGTAATGATGAAAATTTTCACACGGGTGGAGATGACAATAAAAAAAAATAATGATGATACAGATGACTATGATTATGGTGGTGATAGTGCTGATAGTGCCAATACCAATATAGCAAAATGATAATGATAATAATGAGAATAACGATAATCATGACACTTATCATACATGAATTCACTGATGATCATGACAATATTGATGATACTGAAAAATTGTGGGAATTAAAACTTACTTTTGCCTTGCTTGACATTCAATGACCACATGATCTAGAGCTAGAGGTTTTTGGCCCTCTCCCTTCAGGTTGAAATAGTGCTCTGTGCCATCATCTGTGTTCTGCATCATTAGTTTGCCCTGTGGGACAGACAAAACAAAGGCCATTAACAGAAAGACAAGACTTCCTAGGTCGTGATGATTCCACTCTCCCAAAGTCTGAAAGGGGGATACAAGTTCAAGAATCATTCCTGTAAAAAATCTCTCTCATTTTAGCTTTCCAGTGATACACTGCTTAACTGAGATTGAAAAGTAATTCACACAAATAATTCTGGATACCCCAAACAAAAAGAAAGAACAAACAAACAAAAATCTAAAAGCTCTGCCAATTCTTTTTTTTTTAACCTCATGCAATTTCCAACAACTGGCAATTATGTCATACTGGTACAAAGACATAATACAACTCAACTTTAACAAAATTATTGTGGGTGTCTTCAAGCCATGTTGAAAAGAGAAACTATGGTTAGCAAAAGATGCATCAGAGAGATTGCTGAATAATCTACCATATATACCTACCAGAGTAGCCAAGTATTCCAGACACTGACATGCCACACAGTCAAGCTGTACTGTTGCTACTCAACTTAATGCTTGCAATTTTCAAGCTATACAAATCTAGTCTGGATGATTAAGAGGCAAGCAAACTTGAGGGAATCAAGATTCAAATGTGTCCTAATGGCTACAGTCTCTGAATGTAGGAATTGATATACCGGGAAGCCTCACATTACACTTTGAAATACCAAGACCAGTTACCACAAAATGCTTGTGAATGGTGTTCACTGAAGCTGTTCTTATATGCATAGTGGACAATCATTGCTACTTCTATACACACTCATGTGGGTCAGCATCTACAAATATACAAATACTAAACTGTGTACTAAGCAAGCCGAAGACAGAGCAAGGGAACTACTCACACCACAACACTCTGAGCCCCTTACCAAAACAAACAACACAAACATGAATGACTTGTTGGATTTGTCACTACTGAAGGCAACATGGACAATCTCAACAAGCAGCATTGACATGACTACATGTATTTCATGATTCAATTTCATGCAAGGCACTTGATTACTGTTCTACAGTGAAAATTCACAGTATCAAATTGAACTGTCACACTGTACACATCTACACAATGTAACCAGGGCATGCACGTCTTACGTACACATGTTATAGATGGCCCAAGATATTTCACTCCCCCTTTTATTTTCTGGAAATAATGAGGGGTCAAAAGAGGAGAACAAAACAAAATAGTAATACTATGTAACCTACCTTCAATCAACATCGACATTATATTTCAAGAACATAAATCAACTCACTGTCTTTCTTCCAACATTTTCCAGTAGTTGACCTTTGTATGAATACTCACACGGGTGAACAACAATGTAAGCACATCTTCACAGCATAGACTGTCTCATGCTGCCCTAGTTTGAGAGTTTTGATTGGCCTAAAGCTTGTAGAAGCATCAATGAATTTAACTATTTTCTGTGACTTTTGCAATTGATACCTGAATGTGGTTTGTATTTGATAGACAGTGGCTATATTTTAATGTGATAAGTTATAAAAAAAGAAGGGAAAAAAGTTAAAGTAAGCCTTACCACTGTGAATTTATTTATTTTATTTTCATGAATGTTTGATACTTGCAAATCAAGCCAATCATTGCCTTAAGACATGAATTGTATTATTTTTTTTCTAAATATACAAAAAATGTTTTTTTGACAATTGTTCATACCCACGAATCTGCCTAGATCTAGTGGACTCACCGTGATGAAAGATTCAAAGGTAGGTCTAAACATCAGAGGGTAGTGTGTGGTCTGCATGGCTTTGGCCAGTATAAAGGGTGGTCCATGGAAGCCTTGCCCATCAATAGAAGCCTTCAAAGGCCAGTCTACGCTAGTCTGGTTCACCTGATGGAAAAAATAGCAATGACAAATTTCTTTGATCGACTGTCAGAGGATAATTCGTAATAGAATATCATACTCATTTAATAAGGATGGTTGATTTCGTGAGAGCTGAAGCTGGTTGATGGTTGCTACAGTCTGGTATGAATTCTGTTTGTCAGTTGTCCAAAAAGTAACACATCACCATTAACAGCAACACCTGATATCTTAAGTTACATTGTTTCCCAATCAAACAGCATACAAGTCATTAGCATTGATGGAACCATGATGCGATTTCTAACACAACTGAAAATTGTCATCTTGTTCCAAAAAAAAAATAAAAAAAAAATATATAGGACCAGGCTAGATGCACATACACATGTGAACACGAAAAAACTAGAAATGTTGTCCAGAGAACTTTGTAAACAGTATATTTTGATAGGATTGATTATCCACACAAGAAACAAAGAAATTGAAGACAGAAAGCCTAGTTTGAGGCCAATCAGCCAATAAAGCTTTCATTCCAAACTGACTTACAATGGGAATGTCCTGAGACACTGATTGGTGAACAGGTGCTGTGAATTCAATCTGGGCTACGGTCCCCTCAGGGTTGACTGTGCACTCAATCTGGTAGACTCGGATGTCATTAGGAGAGCGAAGTACCACACGGCAGGGGTAGTGACCAGCCCCCTTAGGAGTGAAGCGGATGGGGAGTGGGATGACACCATCATCCATGACGACACCTGCATTGGTGTGTGATGATATGAAATGGAAGAGACAAAAGGGTAGGATATTATGATTGAATCATTAAACTTTCATTCAGATGGGAACAAAAGAAAACCATGACACACTGAAACATGTTTCCTCTTAAACATTTGGAAAAACAAGATTTGTTCTTGCACACTCTTGCTAAAGCACCATCATAAAATGACGGGTTTATGGAATCAAATGCAGACAGATATGCACAACCTTCAGAGATTGGTGCTTCTATATCTCACCTGATGACCCCACAAGTCCAGCTGCTGACCTTTCAACCCTGTGACCATTCCTCACCACATCCCCAGCTGACTTGGGCTTCTTGGCGAGGGGCGAGGGGATGAAGAAATGCACGGGAGCTTCAAAGAACTTTGAGTTGACTTCCACCGAGAAGCGCGTTCCCTCTGGCTTCTGATCCTGCTTGGTGTTGAACATGACAGCTGATTGGCTCTTGGTGATAATGTGGTCATCCGTCAGCCCCAGTGCTGCAATGGCAGCCGTGACGGAGCCACTGGCCAGGGTTCCCGTCAGCTGTCGCCGGCGAATCTCAGCATCTGACATGCGCTGCTGAGCAGCGATGACGAGGGCTCTCTCTCTGGCAGCATTGGTAGTGGGTATCATGAGCTCCTCATTGAGGACTGTATTGCTGTCACAACGCCAGTAGATGATGCGATCATCTCCTCCGTATAGGCCACGCCCACTCCCTGTAACGCATGATCATTGATTTTAATGTGATATCTTCTGCAATTACCAGAATAACACAAAATTCATTGTCTTTAAATTGAATATGGAAATAGACTTGATCTGTATTAATGATCTATGAGGAGTATGACTTTCATATCTTTATTGTAGTTACTTGGCTGAAATTTTACACTAAGGATCAAATGAGCCATAGAAACCAATGTCTAACAGCCACTTAGGACTTCAATACACAGTATAGTATCTATCATGACATTATCCCCCTAGAAGACTACACAATATAACACACATTGCAATTGCTCGAACTGTATGAATCTCATTTAATTCAATTAAACACACTATTAGTGCATTGCTCTGTGAGTAATAACACATGGACACTGTCAGATCAGTGAATCACTGCCACAACGTTATCTTAGGACAATACATGACTCTTTTTGTAGGTAGTCGGTAATTGACAAATCACATACAAAAACCTCTTGGCATTTGATGGCAAACATTGTCAAATCTCACACATGTAGTGTAATTGATACCATGACTTTATCACCTTTGACTGCGCTCAAAAGCTTCATTGTGTAGTTTATACGTTTCTGCTGCAAAAAATGCTATTTTACACTTTCCAATGCAATTCCCTGAATGTATTCCTATTGCATATCATGCATACAACCAGTGAAGTACTATATGGGGCAAATGGAAATGGCAAACAATCACTAACCAGCTGCAGCAGCACTGCTGATCCTGATGCTGTGTTTGGTAGGGACATAGGGGAGCTGGGCAGGGAGAGGCAGTGAGGCTGTAGCCTCCACTGAGTACAGGAACTCTCCAGCATGCTCACTGATGAAGAGGACGGAGCACTGCCGCCGACCCGTGTAGAAAGGCAGAAAGTCAATGGTGACGATGCCAGAGCCTTCACCCTCCAGAAAGATGGATTGCTCAAAGCAGAAGAAGGACCCAATGGAGCCACTTGTCTCCTCTGCAATTTACATGCAGGAAAAAGTGGGTGTAACTGTTTACAAAATATATCTAGATATTCACTATCAATAAAACTAAATGTATTTGACATATTTGATGCTGGGATCTTTTTATCATGGGGTGAAGGAGAATGAGCAAGTTCGTATTTCATTGTTGCCCATGGAATTTCATTGCATTTTCACAGATATGCAGTCAATTGATAATCAATAGACACTTAGCTATAAACAAATAATTTTTCATAATACAACATGCTACATTTATAAACACAAACAGAAATATCACATGAATGTTTGTGTGTATATCTGAAGTAGTTTATAGTGCAATGTATTTAGTAGTGTCATAGTGTACATGTAATCATATGAGACACTGAACATATCACAACTGCTATGGCATCAAATCTGTTTACAATGACCATCAGTCTATCATGGCCACATTACGTGTTTCTATAGAGCAGTCGTTGTAGAGAGGTTTGACTGTACTTAACAAGTTTATACTTCCATCAAAGAAACAACTTGAAAGAAAGACTACAAATTTCATCTATGCCTCAATTACTAATATGTGGGGGAAAAAAGAATATGAAGAGGAAAAAAAATCATAAAACGGACAAAGAATATGCAAGGACTCACGCTCCAGCAAGTCTAGGTCTGAAGTGTGTTCTTCCACTTTTGGTGGGGAAGGTGTTCGCTCCTTCTTCTGTCCATGATCGGTCTTGGAGCGAATCTTCTTGGGGGCACCCTTGCTGTTCTTCAGGAGTCCCTTCTGCTTGGTGTCACTGCCAGGGAAGGGTGTCTTGGCCTCTACTAGGACAATGCGGAACTCCCCAGACTCCTTGAATGGATTAACGACAGCCAGGTCCACTTTCTGTAGCTCAAAACATGGTGACTCACACTTTATGGTAGCCTGCAGGAGAAAAGTAGCAGAGATTTCATTTAGCTTGATGTCACCAGCCAGATTATCCTGCTACCATACATAAACTCTGCATGACATATCTGAAGACAAATAAGCAAATATGACATAACAGGAAATAGTTAATACAATGGGAAACTTTTCTGTTTTTGATGTTTATGTCCCCAGTACACATGAGAATAACTTCTAGATTCTTGTAACTTGTGGAACAAAAGTGGTTAAAGGTACAAGAATTCATGTCTATGAATGCAATGTAAATAGCAACCCCATTTCAACTCACAGTGGGTGATATGTTGTCAATGGAGGTGCGCAGGTTGAACACCAGGGTGGTGCCACAGCCAGCCCCAGTCCGACGCCCAACGAGAACCAGGACAGCTTCAGCCGGTCGCAGGAAGCGGCTGGTGAATTCTATGGGAAGGTCCTGTTTGCCCTTGGGCTGGATGAGCACCTGGCTGCCCCGAGGTAAGATAAAGTCCCGCGCATCACGACCGGCAACCATGGCATGGTAGGTCAGTGGCTTGTTGCTAGGGTTGGTGAGCCGCACCTGAAACAGATTACAGCATCAAACACACTCTCATAGTGATCTCTTTAATATAAATTTTACTAACAAGCAAATGAACTTTACAATAGTCGTTCAAGACCAATGCAAAGCAAACCCATAACAAGGAAAAGTAGAAATTACGCGGTGCGTAATATATGTCCCCGCCGGAAGTAGCATTTAGTAGCAAAATGTACAATATAGGTAAAAAGATGAAGGTCAAAGGTCAAAGAAGTCAAAGGTCAAAATTCTATGTAGAAGTTTTGAAGCCCTCACCTAGTGCCATCACATAAAGCAAACGGAATCGAAATCGGGTTAGAAATGGCGAAGGAGTAGCATTTTGTAGCCAATGTACAATATAGGTAAAAAAATCAAGGTCAAAGGTCAAAGAAGTCAAAGGTCAAAATTCTGTGTAGAAGTTTTGAAGCCCTCACCTAGTGCCATCACTTAAAGCAAACGGAATTGAAATCGAGTTACAAATGGCAAAGGAGTAGCATTTTGTAGCAAAATGTACAATATAGGTCAAAAATCAAGGTCAAAGGTCAAAGAAGTCAAAGGTCAAAATTCTGTGTAGAAGTTTTGAAGCCCTCACCTAGTGCCATCACATAAAGCAAACGGAATCAAAATCGAGTTAGAAATGGCGAAGGAGTAGCATTTTGTAGGCAATGTACAATATAGGTCAAAAATCAAGGTCAAAGGTCAAAATTCTGTGTAGAAGTTTTGAAGCCCTCACCTAGTGCCATCACTTAAAGCAAACGGAATTGAAATCGGGTTACAAATGGCGAAGGAGTAGCATTTTGTAGCAAAATGTACAATATAGGTAAAAAATCAAGGTCAAAGGTCAAAGAAGTCAAAGGTCAAAATTCTGTGTAGAAGTTTTGAAGCCCTCACCTAGTGCCATCATATAAAGCAAACGGAATCAAAATCGGGTTAGAAATGGCGAAGGAGTAGCATTTTGAAGCAAAATGTACAATATAGGTCAAAGGTCAAGGTCAAAGGTCACAATTGAAATTCTGTATAGAAGTTTCAAAGCTCCCATGTAGTGCTATCATATAAAGCAAACAGAATCAAAATCGGGTTAGAAATGGCGAAGGACTAGCATTTTGAACATTTTGATCACACACGGACGCACACACGGACGGACGGACACACGGACGGACACACACACGTACGGAGCCCGTTTCATAGTCCCCTGCTCGAACTCGTTCGGCGGGGACAAAAACCTCTCTATATTGTCGCCAGTGAAATTGAAAAAAACAAACAAAAAACAACCAATTCATCAACACATCAACATGAGATTTACCAGACATATGTAATAATGCAAATAAAGAAAAAAAAATACTGGGAAATAAAATAAGGATAAATGCATTTCAAATGAGTTAAAGAAGTGTTGATGTGAGAGTTTGGCTTCATTTCAGATTCCAGCTTACCTGTCTTGCCACTGTAGCATGTAGGGATCCCGTGAACTCAACAGATGTCTTGGGCATGTATTGGGGCAATCTCTGGTAGAGGTGTTGACACAGCAGCATGAGAGATATGGGGTTGGGATCTGTGATGTCAATAGCCTGAAACACACATGGAAACAAGATCACAACATATCATCAAGGATACCATGCTGTATACCACTTCAGATTAATGGTGTGCAGCACAACAGAAAATAACTGTAACACGTCATCATTATCATTATCATCATTACACTTCAACTACCCATTTACGACTGCTAAAAACGAAAAATAATCCTTTTTTTATTAATGAAGTGATGCATTCATCATATTTCCTCATCATGCAGATAATGTATGGCAACTCAAAAGCTAGTTCAAAATTTGCTCATTTGCTGACTGAGTCCGGATGACATGTACAAATCATACATTTGGGTTGAATGAAGCAAGCTTAAGAACAACAACAAAAGCTCATTGAAGGGCTCTACGGCCATAAAATAGTCATTACTGTGAATGCAATAGCAGAAATGACTGAGTACTAAGTGGAACTAGCTCAAGGTGCACTGAAGAAACAATGACATTATGCCTTTGATGAGTCTGAACCCTATGGTATATGAGCATTTGTACCACCAAAGGCCACCGCACACTGTACAACTTTCAGTCACACGACTGACTGACGCGTGTGACGGAAAGTCGTATAGTGTGTGGTGGCCTTTGGCTAGATAAATCACAGGCAGTTGTCAGCACTGAAGTTCATAAAAACTGATTAAGAGAAAAACAAAATAAGTGACAAATTTGCATTCAAGTTCTCTCTCTTTCTCCAAAAGAGAAAAACAGAACAAATTGTGTCTGAGGATCACTGTTTTGATTGTGTAAAATACCAAAATTGTAATCTGAAAATAAGAACTAGGAGAGTCATAGTGATTCTAGATACAGTTGTGTATACCATGCTGGTCTGGAAATATTAGAAACACAATATCAGTGGCAGAAGAAAAAAAAAAATGCAAGCTTATCAAATAGGCAATGTCTACACATGAGACAATGAGTGCACATGTGTAAAATGAGAAAGTCACCCGTCATTGTAGGCCCTCAAAAATTCAGTCAACATCTCACAATTAGTGAATAATCTCTAACAGACATTGCATATTGAAAACTCCTCAAGAATGTGAAAGCTCACATGTAACATACCATCTACATGATAAGATTATTGCTCACCTGAATGTCATAATCCAATCCAATGAATCTGAATGCAGTGACCACTTTGAGAGCATTGTGAAGGCACTGCTCAGCTGTAGATGGGTGTGTGTACATACCCTGCAGGTGGGTCTTGATCTGCAGAAGGGAGAGAAATATTGTATATTCAACAAAACATCATGATATAATAATACGGACAACAGCAGAGCTAAAAGTGGGTGAGTGGGAAACCAAAGCAGGTACTCTTTTAGCCTCTACAAAAAGTGTATCTAGGAAATAATTTCAAGCATTATGAGAAGGAAGAAACATATTTAGGGTGAGAAGTATGCATTACTTTTTATTTATACTGCAGTTATAGGGTTAAGACACTCAGTGAGCTACAATGCCTTGTCACTTTGAAAGAGGAAGCAACAAAGAAAGCACAAACAACATGTGGCATGCTTTAGGTAGTGCTATCTGGATGTGTACAGATATATCATTCCAATGACAGTACAAAGGTATGTTTTGAGGGAAAATGTTACATGTGCCAATTTATCCTCTAAATGTTGCCAAAATCATACTGTGATTCTGGAAGTAAGAGAATTGGCGTGTAGAATCTACTCACCAAAAATGGCACGTGTGCAGCCAGGACTGCAGCTAAGACAAGGCCATCCAGAAGATCATAATCAAAGTTGACCACCCAGCGGGATGGAGGAACACCACCTGTCAGACAGAAATATGTGTGATCAAACACCAGTAAGATATCTTGGTTTACAACGATAGCTGCATTTTGATATAAAAGCATTTGGTTCTCTTAGAATTTGTTTGAAAATGACTTCATGAGAATGAGTATATAAAGCCAAAACAATGGCTCATTTACATTCCTATTTTATTCTGTTTTATTCCCATTTCTGTGTTCTTTCAACACTACTGTACATTCTAAAATGGGTCATGGAATTCTTGCAATTTGATTGTTCACTGACTGCATGCATTTTTTTTTTTAGTCATGCCATTTTCCATAATCATGCATCCAATAATTCCCAGATGCATAATTTTTCCATGCATCCAGTAAACCACATTCAGCACACAGTTCAGACAATTATTTTCATGAATTTTTGACCCATTTTATAACAGATGACTCACGCAGGATTTTAATTGTGGGTGAGTAGCAATTGTGTACACATAGTAACTCTACATTTTCCAGACCTACTCAGTTACTCCTCATGGGTTCAAACAATTCAGAGGTACAAATGTACTTTGTGCACACAATTCCTACCAACTCACTCAAACCTGTGAGTCATTTGTGCATTGTAAATCATCAAGACATTAAGATTAACACAAGTGAAGTTTCTACACTGCAGTTGCCTTACAATATCATTTAAGAGCATATCATTTCTTACTCCAACTCCAACCTGTCACAGAAGACAGTTATCTGGCAATTTGATAGAATATCTAACATTTTATTAGTGATGGCCATGATGATATGAGCTACTGTATGAAACTCATGGATTTGTCAAACATCCTTCCAAGAAATTCTGTACTTTCGTATTTCTCAAAGAACTGCACCAATTTTTGTAGCAAAAATGCATGCAAGTTTCTAAACGACCTGTGAAGATGAAATAAACAGCAAGCAACACATTGTTGCAACACAACTTTGATCCTACAGCAGCCAAGATATGAAAGTACATAAGAAGTACTCAAACTAAGACATGTATTTAACACTCATTGACTACAAGCCAAAACAACTCTGCGAAGTAGTAATTCGGGAAGATGTTGGGATGAAGCAAGCAGAGTAAGGGCACAAAACAGACTCTCTCTCGCACATCAAGTCAGTTAATTGTGTGCACTATAGGAAAACAATTATGGGCAATTTTCCCTATTGCCTAGGGATACTGAAGGCAATAAAGAACTCCAGAATATGCAGGACTAGCTCTACTACAGAAGCACATCTTGAAGCCGTAGACTGCCACATAGTTCATTATTTCTAAACAGACTATTTACATCAATCCTACACCTGCTATTTCTACACTACACATAACACAAAAACATACAAAACAGGAGACTGAGGGCCCATTTCCTCATACAAGGTAAGAAAGTATCGTCGGGTGCCCGTGCATTGGCCGCTAACGCAATACAATTTGTATTGCGTTAGCGGCCTATGCACGGGCACCCGACGGTATGAAAGACGGCTAGCATTAAAGCAAGACTATGTCCCTTGCCAATTTCACATTACTGAGAGCATCACCAGGACCAAGAATTGAAAGCTGACTGGAACATCGGTCATGTGATGAGCCATCATGATCCAGATCTCATTTTTTTTTTTAACTCTCTCTCTCTCTCTCTTCGTTACAAGTAAACATGTGCACACATTTATGTATGTATGCGTGTATATTTGGATGTACCATATATATGGATGAATTTGTATGTGCATCTATTTGTATGAATGTATGCATGTATGTACGAATGTATGTAAGGACATTATCCCCTTTTTTTTAAATCCCCCTTTTCCCCCTCTAAACATAACTTTTTTGCCGGTATGTGTATGCATATCTCTATTTGTTAATTATCGTTTTGCTCATTCTAATGTATATATGCTTATGATTTAAATCCTGATTTATTCTGTGTTATGTTCTATTGGAAGAAAAAATGAAAATGAAAATAAATGAATTGAAATGAATGTGTGTCTGTCTGTATATGTATGTATTTATGTATGTATAAACATTTGCATATGTCCATGTATAACATGAATCTAATAATTATCGCTGTAAAATGATTGCTTAATACACCCCATCAATTTATACTGAAAAAAAACCCCAACAACAATGTTCCAATGTTGCTGCTGAAAAATCCTCTGCAAGCTGTTACTGGGATGCAGTCACAAAGCATGGTCAAACCCTCCACCGCCATATCAACAACATCAATCTCTTATTGTTACGTATTGTAGAGTAAATAATGTGGATCGACAACACAGGTTTTTAATCGATTAGCACAGAGTACAGTGGGGGGGGGGGGGGGGGGGGGGTCAAGATACAAAAGTATTATATGCAATATATATCTGTATACCCCTTACAAAAAAAAATTGTATGGTACATGTATGGTATGGCTCTATGGTGTATGGTAAATCTATGGTACAACTCTATGGTAGATGATTGCTCTATGGTATACCATATAGTGTAAACATATGGTGGGAATATTGCATATATGGTACATCTGTATGGTAGATGCTTGGTCTATGGTATACCATATGGTGTAGGTACATGGTGAGTAGACTGCATATGGTACATCTCTATGGTAGATGCATGTTCTATGGTATACCACATGGTGCAAATTTATGGTGAATAAAGTGCATATGGTACATCTGTATGGTACATGCTTGTTCTATGGTATACCATATGGTGTAGATACAAGGTGAGTAGACTGCATATGGTACATCTCTATGGTAGATGCATGTTCTATGGTATACCACATGGTGCAAATTTATGGTGAATAAAGTGCATATGGTACATCTGTATGGTACATGCTTGTTCTATGGTATACCATATGGTGTAGATACAAGGTGAGTAGACTGCATATGGTACATCTCTATGGTAGATGCATGTTCTATGGTATACCACATGGTGCAAATTTATGGTGAATGAAGTGCATATGGTACATCTGTATGGTAGATATGCGTCCTATGGTATACCATATGGTGTAGATACAAGGTGAGTAGACTGCATATGGTACATCTCTATGGTAGATGCATGTTCTATGGTATACCACATGGTGCAAATTTATGGTGAATAAAGTGCATATGGTACATCTGTATGGTAGATATGCGTTCTATGGTATACCATATGGTGTAGATACAAGGTGAGTAGACTGCATATGGTACATCTCTATGGTAGATGCATGTTCTATGGTATACCACATGGTGCAAATTTATGGTGAATAAAGTGCATATGGTACATCTGTATGGGAGATATGCGTTCTATGGTATACCAAATGGTGTAAATATATGGTGAGTAGAATGAATATCGTAGATGCTTGTTCTATGGTATACCACATGGTGTAAATTTATAGTGCATCATGGAATGCATATATGGTACATCTGTATGGTAGATGCTTGTTCTATGGTATACCACATGGTGTAAATGATGGCGAGTAGAATTATAGAATGAATATGGTACATCTGTATGGTAGATGCCTGTTCTATGGTATACCACATAGTGTTAATCATGCTGAGTAGAATAAATATGGTACATTTGTATGACAGGTGCTTGTTCTATGTTGATATCACATATGGTGTTCGTTTGTATATATTATGGTGAGTAGATCGCGTATGGAACATCTGTATGGTAGATGCTTGTTCTACAATATACCGTATGGTGTAGAATATGGTGAATAGATTGTATATGGTACATACAGACATTTCTGTTATCTAATACTTCTCTATGCAGCTCATATATTAAGATATTTTTTATTGTGTTACATTTTTTATGACTCGGTTTTTGTTTTCATACAGGTAATTAACCATGTGAACAAAATATGGCTGTTAAGTATTAGTGGGGTGGCTTAGTGAAATTATCGTGACACGGCGGACAAAAGCATGATTTTTTCACCAAAGGTACTTCATGATGTACCTTCTCAAAAAATAGGGTGCTCCAAGAAAATTGATGCTGGGAAGGAGGTCAGAGGTCAAAGGTCAATGACCTTTATTTGTGAAATAGGTTTTTTGGCTATTTCTCAGGTCAGGAATATCCAATCTGGATAAAACTTGGCAGGAAGAATATTGAGAACAAGTAAAATATTTTGATTGAATTTGGGGTGAATTTTCCAAAGGTCAAAGGTCAAAGGTCAATGAACTTTTTCTAAAAATCATGTTTTTGTTTATTTCTCCAGGTAGGAAGATTCAATTTTCACAAAATTTGATATGAACGTTATATAGAAGGTACCAAGAGTATAAACCAGGGGTCAAATATAATTGTTGATTTGTGCGTTGCCATGGCAACCCAAAACGAGGGTTTTTGATTGAAGTTAGTTACAGGAGGCTATTTTCCAGTTTGGAAGAGATTCCATTTGAATAGGTACAACTGATCAACGGGATGTATAGAGGTTTGAAATACTTTTCATTAGTGTTAAGTGGTATGTTGCCATGGCAACTACATATATAGATTTTGGTTAAACTTAAAGGAGACTTCAGAACTTATGAATTTGAAGAGATTTCCATCAGGGTTGGTATAATTGATCAACAAAAAAGTCGCCAGACAAAGATTTGTCACCTTTATAGCATGTGGGTTGAGTGAATGCAGCAACAATAGTAGAACACATCAGTGAGAGTTTGAGGAAAATTGGACAATCCGTTCTAAAGTTATGAATTTTTGAAGTTCTGCTCATGCAGTCGAGGCTGGATGAGAAGACTACTATACCTTGTAATGTCACATGTGTACAACGATATAAAGAATGAATAAAGAAAATTCAACATAAATTATTTTCGCTTACAAAAGGATACTCGACTTCTCTTTCAGAAGGCAGGGGGAATAATTTTACCCTTGACATACGTAAGTAGCAAGTCAAAGAAACTATGTGAACTTTATTCAAAAAGTATGGTTTTGTGAAATTCTCATTTCATTTTCCTTAGAATGTGTGCATGTGACATCATACACTGTGGTAGTCTTTTCATCCAGCCGCGACTGTGCAGATACCTTAAAAAATCATAACTTTTGAACGGATTGTACGATTTTTTCCAAGCTTTCTGTGATGTGTCCTACTAATATTGTTGTATTCACTGAATCCACGTGCGCATGAAAGTGGACTTGTCCTTTAAGGACAGATTCTGAAAGAGCAGACTGTAAGCTTTAAAATGATGTATCACACAATTCAAAGGGATTCCCCTAACCTATCTAAATAATAATACCGGTACTGGAAAGAAAGCACACACTCTGGATAAGTATGAACTGAGAAAAGAGGCTGCATTGTCTATTTTAGCGTTTAATCTTTACCAAGCTGTCTCATGTCATTATGTTCATCTTTTCTTCCCCCCTCCAATTTTCATTTGAGTTTGCCATTATTAATTTTTGATGATAAGAACGATGCCACAAGGCATTGTTTCTTAAAAATGCTTCAACTGCTCCTTCAGGTCCAAAATCTACATCAATATATATTATTTTCCTGATCTCCTCAACATTTTCCAAAAATAAAGCATACACCTTTTATGCACTGAGTCCTCCTTTTTGTGGATAATTAAAGGCAAAAACCCAAAATTAGTGCTTGAAAATTATTCTTAAGTGTAAGTTACGGATACAAAGAACCTCTGTAAAAAATGAATCTGTATAATCAATGTTAAGTATTGTTAATAACACAAAATGTGAACAATATTTCTATGATAACATGTTTCCAGACTAAACCGTCCGCATTTATGCTTTAATGAGAAAAATACTGATATCTCTTTATATGTTTGCTTTGATTGCAAAAACTGTATATGGTAGGATGTCTTGTGATACAACTGGGGGGCATTTCATGAAGCGTTTTGTCAGATATTTCGTCTGACAAAATGTTAAAAGCTACTGAAATCCTTGCATCTGATTGGCTGAGAGCATTTTTGTCCGACAAGTTGTCGGACAAAAATGCTTCATGAAATGCCCCCCAGGGGGGCATTTCATGAAGCAGTTTGGTCAGATATTTTTCTGACAAACTGTTACAAACTACAGAAATCCTTGCATCTGATTGGCAGAGAGCAAATTTGTCCGACAACTTGTCGGACAAAATGCTTCATGAAATGCCCCCAGACCTACACATATTATGCATAAAATGTGATATCCTGAACATTTTTTTTTTCAAGTCACTCTCCCAAAAGTGTATAATATAGGACCTTTAAGTTTTTCTTGTGTTTGTTCCTGGCAGATTACTAGTACACAAATGCTCCAATCCATGATGACCTAACGGAAATTAAGGAAATTAAAATGAATATACTGAAAACCAAAACTACAAATACTAATAACTTACTTCATTCTTCTCTCCCCACCCCACCCCACCCCTTCTTTTTGGTTTCTTGATATACTCGTAGATCTAGCTGACTTTGATAATTGTCATTATGTAACATCATCTTCAATTGACAAGGCGATAAAACTTAACAATCATTTCATTATGCTGCTCGACTAATGGGGTTAGTTGAACTATATTGTTTTTAATGTACTATACTTTTTCCTCCTATCAATCACATGTATTTTGGGTGGAATGTATTTTGACATAAAGCATCATAGAATCAACCGCCTTTGGGGTCGGGAATTTTGTCATATCATATTGTGATTTAGATTCTGCTCTATGCCGATTTTGTTTTATTTCTATCAACTTTTTAAACTTCCCCATAGACTTTGTTCACCAGCCAACTACATCCCACCCTCTTTGGATAATGTGAACCAATCAAACATTGCTTTTACTTTTTAATAACATGTCTATACATAGCTATCAGACCAAAAATATTCAAACCGCTTTAAGTCTTTATGAGTGAAATTACAAATATCAATATATTTTTAAAAATATTCAAATTGTCTAAATTCAACTTCATCTATGAAAATAGACTTTTAACCTTTTTAAACATTTGAATAACCCCCACAAGAAATAAGAAACATATAAAGAGGGGAGGTGCGGACTATAAAAATTGCTTACGGGAACCAGGTAATCCCTGCGCTAAACCTATGGAATTCACACAATCTTGGAGGAAACGGGTTAAATTTGTTAGGAAATATGTAGGTCAATACCCAAAACCTTAAGTTCTCAATGGAATATGCAGCTCTTCTACTGGTAAACTAGTAGTTCTGGGAGAAAAAATGAACTGTGACATAGTCCTACACCTGGCTCAGTCATTGCCCAAGATTTAAAGTATCTGAGCCAGAGTCACATGTCACTCTTTGCCATTTCTCTACAGGAGGTAGACAGTACTAAAAAAATCCTTTACCAGAAATTATAGGAAATTATTTAATGAAAAGGTGCTTAAGAAAACTGGACTATTCCAACACACCTCCCTCAGGTCTGCAACACAGACTAACCACCTGTTACCATAGGAAAACCAGTAAAAATGGTGTATTACTGTAAACATGCACACAATATGTCGTATTATGGGTCTGAATTTTAAGACTAGCAACCATGTACATTGCATTGCATTGTACAGAAACCTGGCGAATGCCCTGTGTATAGTCTTTGAATTCAGACACTATTGTTATGTACAAATTAAGGGCATTTTCTCATCTTTTCTGTTAGCGGATTTCTTGGAGCACCCCCTAATTTTGATCCTCATATATATACAAATGTCTGAGGAAAAAATGACACTTTTGTCCGGCGTGTCACGATTATCAGTATATTTGTCACTAAGCCACCCCACTAATAGTGTTGGTTCTATGATGGCAATAGATGCATTGTAGTTATATGGTAGATATCAGGTGCTAACATGGAACATTGTATGGTGACTGTGGTAGATATCTGTGGCAGATTAATGCGTCATTTGTGTTAGCTGTTTTGGTTTATGGTAGATATATGGTAATTATATGAACGAAGTATGATTTATGTATGGTGTTTATGGTGTATGCATAGTGGTTCTATAACTTCTATGGTGGGTAAATGGTGCAACCATACCACCATATGCCTACCATATAACCATCATACACCATATATAAGCACCATACATATATCATACTAGTATCATACATCTACCAAATACTACCATACTTCTACCATATAATCACCACACATAAAACTATCCCAGAAGCACCATACAGCTACCATCATGACCGCCATGATACCTATACACCATACCACCACTCATCTACCACAAAAGTACCATATATCTACCATTTATACACCATATAACCACCATACATACACCATATAGCGACCATACATACCCCATATTACCACCATTACATTTGCATGTTCTACAATGACGACCATACATACACCATCCCTGATACTGTTGTTTAGTGATACTTGCAGACACTCGTCGCAAAAACGTCTTTTATTGGTCATAAACTGGTCAACTGGTCATACGTCGTGTTACGACAAAATTACGACGTCTTTATGACGACTTTCAACGACGAATGAATTGCACAACTAGAATATGCTGTGACGTTTACGTCAGTTATTGACCAATAAATGACCAGTGTTTTTCTCCTGCTTTCATGTCGGGATTAAGACGTCAGTTTTACGTCGCTTTTTGACCAGATCTAGTGCATTCCCGCAACCAGATAAAGACGCTTTATTTCACGTCATTTAACCTAATCTAGACGTGTTATATAAAAGGGTTAAGTTTACTGTATGTACATATTTCACTCTAAATCTTTTACCAAACCTTAGTAAAACTAAAATACGTGTCAAAATGGAGAATTGTTACATGCCATAGCCAGATCTCAACACTAACGGTGGCCCGGGGCCACCAAAAACGCGCGTCGGGCCACCAAAATGTCGGATAATTGCCTTTACTTTTGTAGATGGACAGCGGTAACAATCGGCTCCGTAAGAAGCTAAAATGAATGTCAGATGTTTGCTTTTTATTTTGGAAATGAATAACGGTAATATTCGGCTCCGTATGATACTAAAATAAGTGTTGGATGTTTGATTTTGCGTTCGGAAATGAATAAGGATAACATTCGGCTCCAGAAGATGATGAAATAAATGTGGAATGTTATAGCTCTGACGTTCGGAAATGAATACTAATAACATTCAACTCCGTACGATGAGAAAATAAATGCCGGATGTTTGCATTTTATTTTGGAAATGAATAACGGTAATATTCGGCTCCGTATGATACTAAAAGAAGTGTCGGATGTTTGGTTTTGCGTTCGGAATTGAATAAGGATAACATTCCGCTCCAGAAGATGCTGAAAAAATGTGGAATTTAGCTTTGACGTTCGGAAATGAATACTAATAATATTCAACTCCGTACGATGTGAAAATAAATGCCGGATGTTTGCTTTTACGTTGGAAAGTAAATAACAACAACATTCAGCTCAAGAAGATGCTAAAGTGAGTGTCGAATGATCCCTTTGACGTTCGGAAATGAATAAACATGATATTCAACTCCATATAGATAGGAAAATAAATACCGGATGTTCACGTTCAGGTGAATGATAAGAATAATGTCTCATGTTTGCTTTTATGTTCGAATGTATATAGCAACAACATTCAGCTCCGGATGATGCTAAAATAGATGTCGGATATTAATTTTGCTCTGACGTTCGGAAATGAACAACAATAGTATTCAACTCCATAGATCACTGTGATAGTAAAATAAATACCGGATGTTCACGTTCAGGTTTGAAGTAAATAGCAATAACAGATCAGCTGCGGAAGATGCTAAAATAAATGTCGAATAATCCCTTGCCCTTTGACGTTCGGAAATGAATAACAATGATATTCAACCCCGAATGATGATTAAATAAATGTCAGATGTTTGCTTTTACTTTCGAAAGTAAATAGCAATAACATTCGGCTATATAAGGAAGATGCTAAAATAAATGTCAGATGATTGCTTTTGCGTTCGGAAGTGAATAGCAGTAATATTCTGCTCCATACGATGCTAAAATGAATGTCGGATATTTGCTATTACATTTCGAAATGAATAACAGTAACTTTCAGCTGCGTTTGATGGTAAAATATTTAAAGTCTGATGTCTGCCTTGACGTTCAAAAATGAAAAACAGTAAAATTCGGCTCCGTACAATGTAAATTGTCAGATATAATTCATTTCACTTTCGGAAGTGGACAGCAACAACATTCGGCTCCGTACGATAATAAAACAAATGTTGGATGTTTGCTTTTTTAATTTTAAAATGAACAACGGTAATATTCTGCTCCGTACGATGCTAAAATGAATAACAGATTACTGCTTTCACATTTGGAAATGATTAACGGTATCAATCGGCTCAGTTAGATGCTAAAATAAATCGGGGATGTATGCTTTCACGTTCAGAAATGAATAAGGATAACATTGAGCTCCGTAAGATGCTAAAATGAATGTCAGTTCTTTGCTTTTACATTTGAAAAAAAAAAAACAATTAATAGTAACATTCGGCTCCGTATGGTGTTAAAATACTAGTAAATGTTGGATAATTGCTTTTACAATCAGAAATGAATAACGGTAACTTCCAGCTCTTTATAATGCCAAAACAGATGTCGGATGTTCACAAATGTCTGCAAATGCTCCCACTCTATCGTTTCAAACGTAAGTTTTGACCACCTGAATAGGCATCAACTTTTATGATAATCTATAAGCCTATTTGCTAAATCTTAGAACTCAGAATAACGGTAAGATGATTGAATTTTCTCTTCATTTATTTTAGACATGGGTACATGTACAATGTATCACTTCAGTAATACTTAATATTTCATTTTCTATGTTCAGTAGGACCGATTTAGTATTCATGTTTTTCTTGATTTTTTTTTCGGGCCACCAGATTTTACTTTCGGGCCACCAAAAAATAAAAATTAATGATTTTGGTGGCCCGATCGGGCCACCAAAAATAAAAGTTAGTGTCGAGCCCTGCCATAGCCGTATACCAATACTAAGTAGTCCCCTTCGCTATGCCATCCCCTGGCCGTGCGCGCCAAAAGCAGAGCTCGTACGTTAACCGCCAGCGCGCGCGCGGTATGCGCAGTCGTGCAGTGCCCGCCATTGTTCGAATTGTAACCGTTAGATGTGGCCAACGCAAGCGAAGGACACGTCTCGAAAGATCGGAGATTGAATGCCAAATTTGGAGACTGGAAGTGGAAAGGTGAACTGCATAAAAGCATCTGTTCGCTGAAGAGGCCGGTTTCGTCAAAGAACTAACAATTCCACGTCAAATTCGGTAAGAATTTATTTGATGCCTGTTCTCCATCCACTCGCACTCGGCAAATATTCTTTTTACTCCCACAGTCCCATAGGTAATTTTCTGTGTTGGTGCTTAACTGCGACCAGCAGCCCCATGCATACACTATGCGTATGGGGCTGCTGGTCGCAGTTAGTGCTTAAATTAACCAACATAGATGTGGAGGCAGTTTCTGTCAAAATGAAATCACATCCTGCAGTAATATACAGTGCAACCGCAAGTTTATAAGCCCGCTTACGCAGAAATAATCGACTTAAAAGTGATCAAGATCGGTGTGTTGAATATGCAGATAGACCTACATGTAGCTCGTTAGCTGGGTAGAAGAAAATGCAACCTTATAGGAAACAATATTCTAACTGGAATTGGCTCAGGACTGTGCTTGACAGGATTGTGCTTGTTAGGACTTGCAAGATTCTTCCTAAATTTTGCCGTAATAATCAAGATCTACTGTGGCATTACAAAATACAAAGACGGAACTTGCAACTACATAACGTGTAACTTAACCCGTTGAGGATGAGTCCCGAGTATACTCGTGCAGGTGGGAAATGCGTGTTGTAGCGTCCTCAACGGGTTAAACAGAAATCCAAGTTCAACATAATTAAGGCTTCACCGAAGGTTTATAGTACTGGCAGGATATTATTCATTGTCACAATTAATCTATTGTCGTTGACACTGTCATGTGTCAATGACAATGTTACAATTCTTACAGACAAGGACAAGGTCAGAGCCCACGGCCCATAAAAAATGGAACACGAAACAGTCTAACCCATGCATATTAGTGTGTTACAGCCTGTGAGTATGAGGCTGTGTGTACTCAAGAAGATTGCATGTTCATGTATCAGTTGTCAGTGATAATGATAAATGAGTGACATTGCGATTGCGAAATAAATACATTATCCTGCTACATGTTTTGTCTAAATGAAGCCTTTACATTGTTCATTGTTAAAATCTATTTTAAAAATGAATTCTCTTTAACTTTGTTGTCATGCAAAGTATGTGGTGATGTTTCATGGATAAAAAGGAGGAACTGGAAACATAACACCCTAGAAATGTCGAATGCAAATTTAATACTAATTAAACATAATGCTACTACTATTTATGTGCAGAATACTGTCAAATTTGCATTTGGATTTTGGAAGAGGCCTATTGTCACATTGCTGATTCAAAATGTTTTCGTTAATATAGGTTCTCTATAAGAAATCTTGCAATCTGCATTGATTTATATAATGAAACTTTAGATTAGTACAATTCAACAATTTTGGATTGAACAATGTTAGACACTGCCTTCCAATGTTGATTGAGGCTTTTAAAAAATTTATGGAGAACATGCAACTTTTATAAAAATACAGCACATGAAACAAATTTACTTTTGCTGATGTGGCAATTTAAATGCAGGAAGTGGCTTTTTTTTTCAAAACTCATACTTTCCAGTGAAGTAATGAAATCGTTTTTGTCAATTTGTTTGTTTTAATTTCATATTTAAAGGTATGGCTGCTAGCAGCGAGCATGAAAAGTGCTTGTAGGAATGGAGAGCGACTGGAGGAGCCATGACATGAACTACACTTGTCGGCAACATATGGGAGCTTTCGTACATGTACGTAGGGCAGAACTGATGCGAGACACATGTACCACGCCTGCCCTACCACTCATGTTGAGAAAAGGCACATTGTATGATGGATGATGACCAATGCTCCCTCTGAAGCCCCTGACCCTGAGTCCTGGAGGCTGGACATCATGGCTTGTTTGGGGTTTTGTACATCACAGGTATGATACCACACGAGCACCCATAATTCATCACCCAATTACAATTCCGGGGGCGGGGGGGCAACTGCCATTGCAACGTGGACACCATGCTCGTTTATGAACTTCCAAAATGGACCCTAAATGGTAATGACCCTTCGATTTTTTCCACTGAATGAAGTATTTGTATTCAGATTTTCATGAGTTGTAAAATATATTCCCTGAACACATATCGAGCTATTGAAAAGCAAACCCTTTTTTCAAAATTTCTGTGATTTTGATACCCTTTCCACTGTTCGCGCATGCATTGCCTGACCGTGAAAAAAAAAAACCTTTTACATGTTTTGTTGAATGAGCATGGTGTCCACCTTTCAGTGGCAGTTGCCCCCCCCCCCCCCCGCAAATTTGCATTTGATTTGACCATCAAGAGGCAAATAAGTGCACTTATGACTCTGTATTTTGCAATATGTTAGGATTCACATCATTTTCAGTGAAAGAGCATTTGAGTTCAATTAATATTCAACAAAAATATGTGCAGAATAGATTAATTCATTTTTTTTTTTTGTCATACATGATGTACAATGTATTCATATGATGGAAATGTGTTATGTGAAGCTTGCTTTCAACTTGCTTGATTTTCCCCACTTTTATACTCCAAAAAGTGTGCCTATAATTTGATTTAAAGAGACTGTAGATATGAATTTTAGACTGATATTTGTAATAGAAAATGTATTGTTTTCTGTAACTTGCTTTTTATTGCTTAATGAATACATGGATCTTTGAATCGTTAGGTTTTTTTTTATTGAATAGAAAGGGAAAAATATAAGCCTCTAAAGCTTAATTCATCTTCCAATATTTCTTGGAAAATGATCCATAGCCCATGAATTACCTCCCATTGCTCACAAGAAATATTGGTAGATGAATGGCACTTGTGTACTGTCTTGTGTGGTTTCAGTCACAATTTGGATCACCTTTTTCACTTTTATCTCTGGCACAGAAAATCATGAAATAGCCACCAGGAGGTGTCAAAAGGCAACAGATTAGGTGTGGATTCCATGTTGGAGGCAACCATCAGCAATAGAAGAATCAGGTGATTATCACATTACTGATTCTAAAGCACAAAGATAGTTTGGGTAAATCTGAAAATTTTTCACAAATATTTTTTTTAAACAAAAATTCGAGTATTTCATCCTGATTATGAATGCAAGGCATCAAGGAGTAATGGTTTACTCTGAATCTCTTCTATTTATTTTTGTATAATTTATATAATTTATTTGAATTATTTTTTTGGATTGTTCGGAGGGCCTCCGATCAAATCTATACACCTTATCAATGCACTTTGCAAGATGTATTTTTTATCAAATTGTTAATCTTACTTCGGTTCAAAGTGTGAAAGTTGTTCAGAAATACTTAGGATTGTGTCTGATCAACTGTAGAGCAAGTTATATTTTTAAAAGTTTTCTTTACCAAAACTATCTTTGTGCTTTAAATATTGGATTTGTTTGCGACAATAATCATTTATTTTCTACATCACAACAGTGGTTATATAACATGGTGACCAACCAGAAAGATGGAAAACACTACTCTAACCTCGCACATGTGACAATGCTGAGATGGACCAGCGTTATTTTTTAAATAACCATGGGAATTATCATACAGCTCCGTTATGTTTTTTTTATAAAAACAATTCAAAGTAACAGCTTTTTATAGTACTTGAAAACTGATTCAAATAAATTTGACATGAATTGGTTGCTAGCTGTCATAAGAATGATTGCTTAAAAGTCAGTACAGTGTATAATGTGATGAATTGCACATCCACACCTACACACTAACAAGAAATCTTGAAATCAATTTAAAAAACTTAGTCTTTTAAAGACCAGTCTTCACTGCCTGAGTTCTACTTGAATTTCCTCTCCTTGCAAAGTCAGATCATTATGAAGAGTATAAGCCAATGAAAACATATACTTTTGTGTGAAGTTTGTAGTAACTGGAGAGTACCAAGTCATCCATTTGGATGATCAGTTTGTCCTACCTTGATAGGATCAAATTCATTAACTGCATAATGGCATTTGAGGAATATTAAGAAAAAAAAAATCCACCTTACTTTGAGAATTTTCCTTGCCTGATTTGAGCAATCAGTTTTTGCCTTTGCTCCACAACACTTGCCCGACTTTGACTTGCCCAGGGCAAGCGGGCACATGCTTACCTAGCACCTTGCCCTAGAAAATTAGCAATGATGGGTAAGAAGTGTAATGAATATGTTAACTTAGATGAGCATTAATTTTGTGACTCATGTTAAATTGACCCAAAACTCTTGTGTTGATACTCAGTATATGGCTAAGATGTAATTTATAGTAGCAAAAAGAAGTTTCACCAGTATTTCAAATCTTCATTTCACATCCCTTCTTTTCCCAGCACTCTAAGTCCAGCAACCAGCTGTGGCATCCAACATGACTGGTCATTTCAGGATCCAGAGCAAGCCCTGTAACAAAATTCGCAAGTAGCAAGCTAGCTTTACTCAGCACACCTGTACTAGCTGTATCTTGTCTCCAGGAAGCACCCAATGGAAATTACTACGTCAGTGTGGAATAAACAATTTTGCAAAAAGGCTGGAACACCCACAACCTATTGTAGTTAGCACGTCTACTTTGTGTGTGGTTTCCCAATAGGGAGTTTAAGATTTCAGTGAACATGCACTAGTGACGGAGTCGAGATCATGTCTGCCTGCAACAAAAGGGCTACTGCGCATGTGCCTCGCTCTCAACAGTACGTCAATGTGTTCACTACCCATACTTAGAACTCCTAACCTGCCAATTTCACGTCATCTCAGACGGGTGAACGTCGTCCACTGCACCATGTAAACGTAGCCTTAAATGACGCCATCGGTTCATGTCGACTATGTCAAGGTGCAATCTTAACTCCCTAATATACAGTCAGTGAAATGCGGACTTCTACGCCTGTCATATGGCTCTTACACGCCACATCGCAGCAGGTATACAACCAACACAGAGCAGTTGAGACTGCACTTCTGTGCTCTTGCTTGCAGCAGCTCAGCCACTGCCCCGGCGAATTGCCAATGTTACAGTGTGAAAATGCGGACATCTACAGATTGTCAATCGTATGATAAGCTTTTTATGAGAGGCTTTCAAAATGTTTGATACACGTGGATATTTTATCAAGCAAAAAATTGGAAGTTTGTATCAGAGCTTTGGAAGGTGAAATAGTAACAGACTATATCAGCAATGTGGCCAATAACATGAATTCTATGCTCAGTCTTGTGGAGAACGGCCATTTCATGTTCTGAAATTGTGGGTAATTACCCCCCTTCAGTGACATTGGGGGCAAGGGGGGTATACAGTTTTTAAAATTATATTTTATTATTGTCTAAAGTAAGCATGGCTAGATTTTCCCTTATCATTTTTAAAAAGCAGAAAATTCTGTAAAAACAAAGGAAAATAGGAAATGTGCAAAATTTTTATGAATTTGTGTCATGGATATCAATTACATCATTTGGAAGATTTTTTTTTGTACAGAAAACCTAAAGGAGTTCTATTTTTCATTGATTTTAGATGAAATTCCAACTTTCCCTAAAATTCATTCGAAATTTGCATATTGAAATCCAAATGTTGAAAATACTGGTCTTTTTTTTGGAGGGGGGTGGTTAAATTATTCTACTCAGTATGTGTGAATTTTCAGGTCTTTCAGTTGATTCTAGTAAGCAATATACTAGTTAGACCTTCAATACGTGTGCTTGGAAAGTGCTATGTTAACAGCAAAGTGTATTTTTAAAAATGTTTTCCTTTTTTCAAGATATAGAATGTATGTGTTTTTCTTGTGTTCATGATTGAATTATGTAAATACGTTTCTAATCAACTTGTGTGTATTTAATTTTTTGATGCAGTATTGTAGTCTTTGTCTTGTGTTAGTGATTGAGTGTTAGTTTATGAGGTGGTTTTGACAGGTGTAGTTGTAAGACAAGTATGGGCATTACACTGAGTACAGTACTACTGTAAATTATACATTGATATACTGTAACCATAGAACAATCTGTCTTTTTGATGCATTAATGCTGTCCTACTCATTTTACATGATAAATAGAATTTAAAATAAAACAATTATTGACACCGTAATGATATCACACAGACATCTTTGTGAACATTTATACATTCTAAAATGTTTTCAGAGTATTACGACTTATTTTGACCAGTAACACATCTTAATGTAGTCTTTTCATGACCAGTAACATGTCCAAAATATGCCGTAAAGACGTCTTGTCATGACTTGTAACAGGTCTTAAATACGTCTTAATGACGTCTTTTCATGCCCATTTAAATGTGTGAATTACGTTTTAAACATGTCATACAATGTATTATGGTCAGTAACTGGTCTTAACTCTTTATGTGCCACGTTCGCACGTCCGACTCAGTCGACGGCGTGCCAACTTCGCATATTCTGCTCAACAAACAAAGCCGCCAAAACCGATCGATAAATCGGCTAATCATTGCTAATCCCGCGGCACAATGAAAGCGTTTCTCGTGCTTTTGTTCCTCTCATATACGGCTTGCATTCTATGTGGTGATTGACTATCAAGCGGTGTTCCCAACTAGATTTGCTCATACATTCTAAGTTTCTGTCACGGTTTCATGTGCAAAGGTCATGCCTTTACAATAATGTAGCAAGTGGTCATTCAAAAAAAAAACTGAAACCAGATTCGTCATACAATTTATATCTAGACAAATCTTGGCATTCCTCTTTAACTTTGCCTGCTATTATGCCCATCTTAACAGAAATTTGTAGAAGTTTTACAAATTGGAAAAATAGAATTCTTTCTCAAAGCATGACTGCCTTCCTGTCTCACAATAACGTGGCACACAGGGGGTTTCCACCGTGGCACATAAAGAGTTAAAGACGCCTTGTCATGACCAGTGACAGCTAAGAATTACGTCTTTAAGACGTCATATTATGGTCAGTTACTGGTCTTAATAACGTCTCAAATGTCATTTCATGACCAGTAAGACATCGTAATGACGTAAAAATATGACGTCATCACGACGTCTCGCGTTGGTGCAAGTTTTCGTCTTATTTGCGCCATTATATGACGTCTTTAAGACAACTTACTGGTCAGGAAAAGACGTCTTTAAGACGTTTTTAAGATGTGTCTCTGCTATTAGGGATATAACCACCATGCACCATATAACCACTATACATCTACCACAAAATCACCATGCTTTTACCACACAGTGCTTCTATGGTAGATGTATGATGGCTACAACTATATGATAGATATATGGTGGTTATATGGTAGATGTATGGCTGTTATATGGTGCTTTTCGGGATATGGTGGTTATATGGTACATGTATGATACCGCCATGATAGATTTGTGGTGGGTATATGGTGCTTCTGAGGTAAATGTATGGTGGCTATATGATAGATATATGGTGGTTATATGGTAGATGTATGGCTGTTATATGGTGCTTTTCGGTATGTGTATGGTGGTTATATGGTACATGATACCGCTACGGTAGATTTATGGTGGGTGTATGGTGCTTCTTGGTATATGTATGGTGGTAATATGGTACATGTATGATACCGCTATGGTATATATATGGTTCTCCTATGGTAGATGTATGATGTTTTTGTGGTAGATTTATGGTGGGTATATGGTGCTTCTGTGGTAGCTATATGGTAGATATATGGTGCTTTGCTGGATGGTGTATGGTGGTTGTATGGTATATACGTGGTGCTTCTGTGGTAGCTGTATGGTGGTTATATGGTGCTTTGCTGGATGGTGTATGGTGGTTGTATGGTAAATATATGGTGCTTCTATGGTTGCTGTATGGTGGTTATATGGTAGGTATCTGGTGCTTCGGTGGTAGGTGTATGGTGGTTATATGGTAGGTACATGGTCTACTGTGGTAGTTATATGGTAGGTATGTGGTGCTTTGCTGGATGGTGTATGGTGGTTGTATGGTAACTATATGGTGCTTCTGTGGTAGCTGTATGGTGGTTATATGGTAGGTATATGGTGCTTTGCTGGTTGGTGTATGGTGGTTATATGGTAGGTATCTGGTGCTTTGGTGGTAGGTGTATGGTGGTTATATGGTAGGTACATGGTGCTACTGTGGTAGTTATATGGTGCTTTGCTGGATTGTGTATGGTGGTTGTATGGTAACTATATGGTGCTTCTGTGGTAGCTATATGATGATATATGGTGCTTCTGTGGTAGCTGTATGGTGGTTATATGGTAGGTATATGGTGCTTCTATGGTTGCTGTATGGTGGTTATATGGTAGGTATCTGGTGCTTCGGTGGTAGGTGTATGGTGGTTATATGGTAGGTGTATGGTGGTTTTATGGTAGGTACATGGTGCTACTGTGGTAGTTATATGGTAGGTATATGGTGCTTTGCTGGATTGTGTATGGTGGTTGTATGGTAACTATATGGTGCTTCTGTGGTAGCTATATGATGGTATATGGTGCTTCTGTGGTAGCTGTATGGTGGTTATATGGTAGGTATATGGTGCTTCTATGGTTGCTGTATGGTGGTTATATGGTAGGTATCTGGTGCTTCGGTGGTAGGTGTATGGTGGTTATATGGTAGGTACATGGTGCTACTGTGGTAGTTATATGGTAGGTATATGGTGCTTTGCTGGATGGTGTATGGTAGTTGTATGGTAACTATATGGTGCTTGTGTGGTAGCTATATGATGGTATATAGTGCTTTGGTGGTGGTGTATGGTGGTAATATGGTAACTGTATGGTATTTTTTATGGTAGATGTGTGGTATTTTTTATGGTAGATGTATGGTAGCATAAATTTGCATAAATTTGTCCCAAAAATGTAAATGAGATGTATGGTATTTGTATGGTATATGTATGGTATATGGATGGTACATGTGTTATGGTATGTGTATGGTATATGTATGGTACATGTGTATGGTGTATGTATGGTATCTGGTATTTGTATGGTATTTGTGCTATGGTATTTGTGATGTATTCATATGGTATTTGAATGGTATAAGTCTATGATACCATACAATACCATAGTATGGTATGGTACCATACATTGTATGGTATTTTTATGGTATACCATAGCAATTTTTTTTGTAAGGGACATAAGCATTAGATAGAGGTTAAAATTGTAAAACTATGTTAACACTGCTGATTGCAGATAGGAATTGGAGTTGGGTAGCAGCAATTATGTGAGATCGTGTCAGGGTGGGGTTGTCTGGTATAATTAATTGTTTAGAAAATATCTGGAACAGTCTCATGCATATACCTGGAGGGGCATTGTACAACTGCAGTAAGGCTAGAACAGTTTCAGGAAAATTAGGAGAGAAGAAAAACATTCCAAATATTATATCAGTGTTGCTTTAAGTAAGTGGAAAAAGATGGAGTGACATGCAAAATTTCTTTCATAAAAACAAAAATCATTTCTAATCATGAAGATTAACCTATCAATTCAAAACTGGAAATAAAATATAATTTATAGGAGAAGGAAGTCACCTATGGAGAAGTCATGCTTAAAGAACAAAATGAAAGAGGAGCTATAGAGGAATTAGAATTTGAACAAAGTCAGACAAATGTAATAAAGTTATGGTTGCATTATAAGGGATGGCTAGTAACTGATCAGTGGGAATCAGTGGGAAAGCTGAGGGATGATTGTTCCAATCCTTGTGGGATTCATTTAAGGGTACATTACATATCTATTGTTGTGTGAAAATTATTTGCTTCAGAATGGTCTCATATTCAAGTAATGTGCAGTTTAATGTTTCCAGGTTAGCATGCCTGTACAGTGACGGGGCATTCAGTTAACAATTAAACTGTGCATATCTTGATTATGAGACCATTCTGAAGCAAATAATTTTCAAACAACAATAGATATATAATGTACTCTTAAATGAATCCCACAAGGATTGGAACAATCATTCCCCAGCATTCCCACTGATTCCCACTGATCAGTTACTAGCCATCCCCTTTAACATCAATAAATCATCCAATGTGAGCCAAGTTTCACAAATAACAAATCTTATCATCACAGGAAAATGCCTCAATGATTTTGTTGCATATTAATAACTGATATGTTCTTTCACACCATTCACAGCCAAGGCACTGGAATCTGAAAATTATTGAATTCAGTTTGCAAGGTCTTTACTTTAGCACAAAGAGAGTAAGGAGAGCTGCACGAATACCGTAATGACAAGAAGAACAAAACTGGTATTTTAGCTCACTCTTTGATGATTTAGCAACTTTCAAAGAGTTAATCATGATTTCTTCTCTCTTTTCTTTTTTTTTGCCATTTGTCTGATTTTCCTGACATTTTCATTATCATCTGAAGAGTTCATTTCCCTAAGAAGACTTAACACAGATGAGACAGTTAATTCTCAAACATGAGTTGAAATATTTCAGAATAAGTAGTCACATGCCGGACAAAACACACATGAATCAATGTCATTTTAAATTTAGTAAGAAGATGTGACTGAAATTACTGTAATGAAAGAAAAACTGCACACATGAGAACTGTTACACTTAATATTACATTCATTCTGTGTCTTTCTTAGAAGTGGTACAGTGCTATTTGTCATCACACACTACACCTATGATATAACCAAACTTTACTTTGGTGATATCCTCAAATTTCTGTTCATGTTTGTTATTTTTCCTCCCTTCACAAGGGTGTGTGGCCTTGTCTCTGACACACTGAGAATGTGTGACCATTTGGAATTTGAGATGCATTGTACACGCAATCAGAGTTTTATTCCTGGGCATGACTGAACATACATGGTTTCATAATCAAATTCAAATCCAAATCATTTGATTAATCAGTATGTACAGAGACTACGGACACTTGTTAAAAAATAAGACCGGAAGTCAACTGCGTAAAGAAAAACAACATTAAAAGATGCCTTACCTTTGTCACAGTTGCTCCAGATCTTGTGACGCTGCTGCTCATAGTGGTGGTTGAGCCAGGAAAGCAAGATGCGTTCTGCTACAGAGTAGATGTTACTGCAAAGTGGATCTGGATTGATAGAGGGCAGGCTGACGCCCCCGGGGCATGGCAGGCCACGGAACTGACGTGGCGTAATGCGGGCCAGAACAAGTACCTGAGAATGTTACCACAATAGCATAATTCTAGATTGAAGCAATATTATAATGCACATTCTCCATTATTTCATTTTTATAAAATGGGTTCAAGAATGTAGCCAATAGGAAGCGCTGAAATGAGACACACCTCCTTCCTTTACTTCAGTACAATTGCACTGCCTGTAATCCTATGGTAGATTGCCGATCGTCTGTGCGCGCGGTGGCTCCTTTGATGAATTGCATGCATACGCGTACGCGCTGTCAATCCTGTAAACAACTTCTAGTTCGGGCTGCCGGCCGGCCGGCCTGTCTTCCCTTGTGCATAACATACATGTATGTGGCGTACGTACGTATACTGTACTATACGTACACTTTGTACATTACAGTAGACCAAGCGTTATGGGACTGGACGCGTACATGGAGTCACTTTGAAGAGCAAATCCAACGATTTAGCAGGTTAATTCTCACGCCGTTTTCAGAGTATGTTGTCTAGTAGGCCTATATGAGGAGTCTATATCAAGTCTTTAAGGTAAAGGGTGCATATTCTATGTAAAATAAGTAAGTTTTCATGCGGGTGTCCGGAAACCCAACCCCCCATTATACTTATACTGTATGTGCGGGACTTCCGCGAGTGCGACGTGCGTAAAAGTTTGGGACGAACATCTTCGGACGTCTTGACCCACAAAGGTACGTGAAAAACGCTGAAAAATGATGTTAGTTTTCGAATTTTCGACCCATTTTATAAAACAAATGATGCACAGGATTATTTCGTGGCGTTAGTGTAGGCGTAGTGCACTCGAGGGTATTTACAATTGTGAAACATGCACGAGGCGAAGCCGAGTGCATGTTGCACTACATACGCACTCTATCCTGTGCATCATTTGTATACTATTACTAGATAAAATATGATGCAACACAACAGTACAAGGCAACATATTATAAGATACAATGTACATGCTATAGATAGTAGAGTGAAGTGCTGTCCTAATCTTGTGATTACAAGAAAGTGAGATCTTATCTTTGAACCATGAACAATAAGGTGTATTACAATGTGAATCACATTCATATCACTCAACTGATTTTCAGTTTGAACCATTTCTCATGTAATAAATCAGTGTTACATATTTGTTAATCTCATTTTTAATCTTGCATTCTATGCCCTCTCTGATAAATTTCTGCAAATATGCTGGCAACTAGTAAGATAATATTTGTGTTTAATAAATCTCAGCAAATCCACAGCATCTCAGGAATATTTTTCATTAAACATATGTAGCTGCACTCTGATGACACTTGAAATATGTAGTGATGATTGTTGTGGTCAAGGATTGTTGCCAAAGTAACCCCTCACCTTGATGGTCTGCAGGAGGAGGTCTGTCCAAGCTCGTTTGGAGACAGACTCAAAGAGTGTCTCATCCAGGGGTTCCTCCTGGATCGTGATGGCCACAGTAGACTTCCCTTCTTGCATGGCCTTCTTCTTCTCTCGCACTTGCTCCTGCAGTTTCATCCACCTCTGGTAGTCCTGGGGCTCAAAGAGGTATTCTGGCTTGATGCCTGCCACACCCGCTCCCTGACTCCTGGGAGGTTAAGGGGGAAGGGAGATGGTTTGAATCAAGGTAAATTTACCATCAAAAGGACTAGACTTAAACTATGCTAGAGTATTCATTAAGGAGTATTAAAAATGATGACTGACCAAAACAACAAACCAGGAGTAAACTTGCTGGGCCTACCATGTAGCTACAATGGAAGTGATTTGATATAGTACAAACAAGATTAGCAGCAGCTAGAACTTCTCAAATTAAGATTAATCAGAGCTTCAATGTAAGCTTGAAAGCATTTTAATGATAATTCTATCCACTAACTTCAACATGAGAAAAAAAGATACTTATACAAATCCAGTAGTTTATACATCATATGTAAGTTAAGGTGCTTCTAAAGAATATGCTCAGCCCAGTCAGATCCACTAATTACAGTATGAACTGGGGAGACAATGCTAACAGCACAGTCCCTCCGAGAACACATCCACACTGTTGGTAAATGAAGACAACTATCTCAAAATCTGGTTTCAATAAAAGAGAATAGAATTGATTGATTGATTACTTTATTGTCCACAATGGAACTTCTTTGAACAATGGATACTACAACAAAATAACATTATACATCAAAAGTATACCAGAGACATATCACAAAATGCAACAGTTACTGAAACTGACACATACAATAACATCCAATATCACATACACCATAACAATGTGATATACTAACCCGATATTTACAACTATCAAACAAAAACTATCAATGTATATCACATTTATACAGTTATCTAACTCTTATATACATACATATATTATATATATATATATATATATATATATATATATATATATACATTAATATCCTATCCTGCATCATCACTACACATCATCCACATTATATCATAAACAGAAACATGCCTGTTTCGACAAGAAATTTACTCAGACAAAATTACATACAAAATAAAGGGGGGAGGTTATAACAAAACGCATCCCCAAGGCACGCCACTTTTCACACGAAAAATTAATAATAAGATGCCAAAATGTAAAAATGAAAAAAATCACCATATCAACCAATTTCTAAACTAATAAATACAAACTAGAAATGTCGCTATGGCGACTGATGCCTCCACCATAATGCATGATTCTCCCAAAAGGTGTATAGTACAATGTCTTCACAATGTGTGATGACAGTTTCACATAAAGTGCTGGCAAAATATCGAAATAACAGGTTTGTCAGAAATATCTTGCATGTTCACTTTCCACGAACTGGATTTGCTATAATTGTCTATTAAAGAGTGCAGGTACACATATTTGGGGAATTGAAAATTTTTACTTGACTTCTGACCAACCTTATTATAAGTTTATGCATTGAGCATAATTTTCAAGGTATGAAGAAAGAGTGTAATTACAGTACAAAATATATCTTTTTTTTTTTTCATTTAAACCTGACCTTTGACCCTTAACCTTTGACCTTTGACCTTCTGGCTGGAAATTTCCAAGAGAATCTCCATTAAGTAATACATGTACATATATTACATTTTAAAACTAATAATGCAATCATTGCATATACTAGTATATGAGGGAAACAGTAACATTTTGAGGAGTTGATCTTGACCTTTGACCCCTGACTATGGACCCATGACCCCTAAATTCCCTAGATAATCCCTGCCAGTCAGTACATGCATATGTACCAAGTTCCATGAAGATTGCATTGAACCATTTGCGAGAAAAGTGATATTGCAACATTTTCACCTAACCTTTGACCTTTTGACCTTATGACATGAAACTCTCTCTGGAGAATCTTTACGCAGTAGTACATGTCTACACTAAGTTTCAAGAAAATAACTGCGGGCATTGTATAGATATGAGGGAAATAGCAACATTCTTTAGCATTTGACCTTGACCTTTTGACCTTTGACCTCTTGTCAATGTCCCTAAAATCTACTCAACTAATTGTCCCATCATACATCATCCTTGGACCAAGTTTGGTGAAAGCTGCTTCATCCAGTTTTGAGTTATCACGTAAACAGATAAATTTTAGGATTTGACCTTGATGTTTGACCTTTGACCTCTGTCCGATTTCACTGAAAAATTAATCAAGTAATTGTCTCATCATACATCATCCTCCAACAAAGTTTGGTGAAATTTGCTCCATCCAGTCTTGAGTTATCGCGTAAACGGATACAATTTCATGATTTGACCTTGACCTATGACCTTTGACCTTTAGCCAATTTCACCCAAAATCTAATGAAATCATTGCCCCATCATACTTTATACTTGGACCAAGTTTGGTAAAATTCCAGTAAATATTACTCAAGTTATCGCGTAAACGAAAGCGGACGGACGTACGGACGGACGGACGGACAACCCGAAAACATAATGCCTCCGGCACCACTTCTTGGCGGAGGCATAAAAACAAACGCCAAACAATATCTTGATACCTACATTGTACATATCCCAATTGTGATTCAAAGCTGGATCACAACACATACTTAACGATTTAATGAGTAAAAGCGAGGAGTTGTTGCTACAAAAGCTGGCAGGACATACCTCAAGAAGGTGAGGAGTGTGGAGTGCTGCCAGTGGAGCTGCAGAACCTTCTCAGTAGGGTCTGCTGGGAGGGCCTGATTGATGGGAATTCCTGGCACCAGACGCCCACTGAGGTGGGCCATCAGGTCATAGACTGTCTTGGTATAGCTGCGCTTCTGGTTGTTGGATGCTGGTGAGCTCTGGCTGGACTTGTCCCGAGCTGCCTCTGCAGCGGAACCCTTGGATACACCACTGAGGTGAAATGAATGACATATGAATAGTGTGTGAGTAATTAATAATGAATATCAAAGTATTGGTGTGCTCCCTTCATACATTAAAACTTGACTGGCATACTGATTTCTTCACTTGTACAGACAAAAAAAAAAAAATGATACATAAGTTCAGTAAAAAGCCGAAAGTTTTTGACAAACATTTTTTTGTTGACTTGAAAATACAAATGAGTTTTATGAATTTATGGAGCTGGTTTTCATTCTTGGTGAAGTGAAATCTTTAATGTAGTTTCACTGGGGGAAAAAGAGTAATTTTGTTGACAAAAAGAGAACTCATCTTACAATACATAAGAAAGTGCACATTTGATTCTGATAGTGTAATACAATCCCATGATAGATTGGTATTTTGCAAATATGACAAACCTGACCATACACTGCAAATTAGGAGACCAGACGAGGTCGTCTCATGAAACAGCATTCTATAAGTGAACTTTGAAAAGCATTGTACTTTTGCGTTGCATTGAGAGCATCAAGTAGCTCACCTCCGCAGCCCTTCTGGGAGTGAGACAGGGAAAGGTCCTCCAGACCAGCCATGCAGGGTGATCCAACGCTGCACAGCCATCAGCACCTCAGAGTGGAAGATGCCTTCTTCAGAGTCCTCGTTGGGGAATGCTGCCGAGCCCAGAGAGCGTGACGCTAGTCCCATGCGGGAGTCATCATAGGGGAGGGCAGAATGGCTGTAGTTGACACGGTTCACTGCACCATCACGTGGGGTACTGCGGTATGTGGACTCTACAGCAAGATGTGGGATGGGGTGAGTGGGGAGTTAGGAGAAATGTGAGTGTTGGTATGCAGTAAAGGTCTCGCCTGTATTTATTTTGATGTACTTGTAAATCACACTAATAGCAAACAAATTACAATGAACCACTACTTGAGGGATAAGATGCTATCACAGAAGGTTATAATGTTACATAGCTAAAGATTGATGGGACATGCCGTCAAGACAAAGCTCAAAGGGAGTACATCAAAGCTGCCAGTTTAATTGTTGCCTTAAGTAAATTATTGTCCAATATTACCTGTGATACTCTCTGTGTCCTCATAAGTGGATGTAGTGGCACCAAAGCGTGAGCTAGTGCTGGTACTGGTGTGGGTCGAAGGTCGGCTCGGTGATTCGACAGGCATGATGACAGCCTCACCCATGTTGCTCACAGTTTCATGGGAGGCAGTTTTGTGGCCTCTGAGGCTGTGTCCCTGTTCAGTAACAATCTGGAAGTCAGTACGATGCTTGGCCACAAAAGGGTAGGCAACCAGGAGGCAGTTGTCCGCCGTGGCAGTGACAGGTATGGAGAATCTGTCGGCATATGGCAAGGTTTGAGTGACAGCAATAACTCTCTCAAATTAAATTCTAAGAATAAGTGGATGTCATTATTTATTTTCCCTGCAAACATTCATCATTGCCTAGTTAGCAATGTTGAACATGCAAATTAATGAAATTCTTGTGTCACAATGTTACTGTTGCAACAAATTAACAAATTGCCCTATATTAACGTATATAAGTACCGAATTAATCAGTGTTTAGTAGTAGTCATGATAAAAAAGTCATGGGTATCAGTTGTAATAAAACATATAACAGTGGACAGATTCACTTCAGTTGTGCAGTAATGTCATAATGGTTCTGAGCAGGGAACTGGTATTCAATGGAGAGCAAATCCAATGAATGATGTGAACTCATCTGAGATTTATGCATTGTGGCAGACATGCCAGGACACTCATGAAACATGTTTCATTAAACCTTCTGGGAAAAAAAATCACTGTCAGACATAAAATGTAAATTATTTCAATATTCATTTAACTTTTGCTAGTTTGCGCTGCTTTTCAGCCAATGCAACATAAGATCCCTTCATTGGGCTGTATGTACCTGCTTCCAACAGTGTCCACAAACTTGATGGGCTTGGTGAAAGAGACAGGCTTGGAGGAGCAGAAGGTCACTTTACACTTGAGGACAAACGGCTCTTTGTGACCCTCATCTGCACTGCAGGGCTGGATGGTCTGACCATCAGGAAAGGTCACACTAAGGACAGACATCTTGCTGCCATCGTCAACCTCAACCTCTGGGAGCTCAACGTCAATGACAGTCTCCCTATTGGAAGAAAGAAAATGAGTGCAATGCCAATTTCAGAACAAGTAAGATTTGTAAGATTTTATTGACTCTATCGACCCCCTCTCGGGGTATGAGAGTACAAACATATTTACAATATATGAATACAAAAATATAAGTGATTATGTACATGTACATGTGAAAATAACAGATATGAATAAATATGTTTACAAAACAAGGCGTAAAGGACGTTTAACTACTCTACCACTACGTGTACAAACATTCACATCTACTTTACTTTCTACAAAAATACTGTCTTTCTTCTTTGGTATTAGACTACAACAAGTAGACTACAACAAACTCACAGTGGACAGTGGCAAACAGATGCTCAAACAAGACATTATTAAATGTAAAGAATAAATGGCTTTTAACAAATACACAATGCAATTTTATTTTACCTTAATCATCAAGTTACATTACTCAAAGTGATCTCTTCAGACGTAAATTCAGTAATACTGATTGAGCCAAAATTTTCAACAAGCTGTTGATTTTCATTCCAACATGTCCGATATCTCCACTATGGCAATAGAAATATACAAAGGCTGTATACATACTTCCTGAAACCTGCTGCCCGGATGGTGAAATCTGCAGAGACCTTCGTTGAGAGAGGAACCGGGGTCAGCACAATGGCTAAGGGGTCAAAGGTCAGCTGTGGAGACTTGAGGATACCATGTAAGTTGAGGTACTGATATGGTCTATCTGTGGCCCCATCTAGGATGATAGGCACCTTGGCCTGGAATTCACCTGGTTCCTCTGTGGTATAAATGAATGTTGTTGAATGTGAGGGAATGATAACAATAAATGTTATTGCTCACATTCAGATTTAGATGATGAAATGGACTTATTGTACACAGATATCTCCTAATGATATGAAGTAGATTAAAGACGTTATTATTAAAACACTGAAATTACAGTCATTGACATTTCTTTGGGAAGAGCAGCTCCTCATACAAAATACACTCCTCAGTATTTACAAAAAAAAAAATATGAATTACTGCTTTACTGTATACACTCTGAAGTACTACAATTATTATGACTGGTTTCACATTGTATGAACTAAGCAGTAGGTAATAGTAATCTTTCCTTTCATGATGTCATTTTGTGATACTTTCCTCCTCTCCTGCATACCCTACAGATTTCATCTGCAGATTGTATGTGGCAAAGGAAAACACTTTTGTCATATTCAACATTGACTTCCCCTAAGGTATTAGAATGATTTGGGAATAAAGACATCCCTCTATTCCTTGTGTAAGTATATGATGTAAATATTTTATCTTCTGAAAAAAAAAAGATTACAAAATTAAGTTATAATGAGCTGCTCTCTGTTAGAGATCTTAATGAAGGAACCATGTACGGTAGCACTTTTAAAGCCACGTTAACACCACACAAAGTCATTAAGATCTCACCTGGACAGAACATGCATCCCAGTGTGTAGACCTCTCCTGTTTCCAAAGTCTCTTTCACCTCTTGGCGACCTTTTTCAAAGGTCAAGAAGGGCACACCATTGGAACGGACAAAGCGGAAGATGCCTTCCTCCATGGCCTTGCCACAGGAGCGCAGGTCCAGGGCCCACTCCAGTCGCTTGGTGCTGTTGTTGACCAGCATGATGGACTGGCTCTGCTGATTGCTGCTGGATAGACCTGGTCCACGTGATATATGTCCAAGGGAACAAGAATATAATGAGAGGTTCTTTGGTACTGGGTTTGAGGATGATTAATTGCAGAAAGATGGAAGTCCTACTAAACATAAGCCACATTTTTAAGTGGACGATCAACCAGTCAGTATTTATCGTACATTTTAAGAGGCTACATGGGTAATTCTGTTGTGGTAAAGGGGTAGGAATATAATTGTATGCACAGATGCTTAACAGTACAAAATAAAAAGCATACACACAGAGAGAAAAAATGAAACTGATGAAATTTAATCCATGAAGTTTTATTGCAAGGTAGATTAACTGAAGCTGTATAATTTATGCAGAAAAATGGCATGATAACGAAGCGTACTACTAAGTAGACGTATAAAAATAACTATATGAAATTAAATACATCCATGTGACAAAACCTGCATACAGTGATTACAACAAAAGAAAAAAGAAAATTTTGGAAAGACCATTTGTCTAATTTTTCTTGTACAGCAATCTGTTAGTACAAAGCAAGTAATGATTTTGCTGCCATGTTGTTGTCCCTTGAACTGCTTCTGTAAGGGATCATTGTATACTGTATACGCCATATATTTCGCGAGTCTAAATTTTCGCGAATCGGTACTTCCCAACAATTTGCGAGTGGTTAATTTCACGATCGCAGAGTCTTGTACTGAACGGAAATATGTATACATGTACGTCACATTCATATCTGCATTAGAGTCAATATTTTTGCGTGTTTTTAATTTCGCGAATAGCAGCTGACTCGCGAAATTTGTAAAAATAAAAAACCTCGCAAAATATTCGGCGTATACAGCACCTCTACTTCTTTTGCTTTGATGTCTGATTACTTGAAGAGTATACAGACGCACAGATTACATTCAAGACCAGGTTTAACAGGTAGAAATGACGAATGATAGCCAAAAGATACGCACCCATTTCCAGGTAACCTGAAGGCAGGGTAAAGTGGAGGTCTGTGTCGGACACTTGAAGGGGTTGCCGCAGAGCTGTGGCAATGATCCGTCGCTTTGGGGTAGACACCATGACCACCACAGGACGAGGTGCAATGATGTGCTGGATGCTCTTTGAAGAGGGGGCAGGAGTTGGTGGAAAGGGTGTGGACTCTGGTGTGGGAGCCTCAGTCTGGTTGATGCTGACAGGGATGATGAAGTCATAGGATGCCACCTCAGTAGGCTGGAACTTGAGCTGGCAGTCAATGGTCTGCTCTCCACCAACTGTCACCTTAAACACACCTGGGTTCATTGTGTCTTCAGACTCTGAATATTAAGAGAGATAGACAATTGCATCTTAAGATGCTCAACATACAACAATAGTACAGAACAGTTTGTGTGTGGGGAGAGGTAGCGGCACTAGGTGATAGGACTCTAGAAAACAGAATGATAAGGACATGATATTTGTAATTCCATGTGTTACTATAGAAAATAAGTCCTATGAGTAGTATTTGTTCATGAGTACTTTCTCCTTTCATAATGGAAAATACAAGGTAAACCACAGAACTAATAAGTTAGGAAATGACTTAATGGCCAGGAAATTTTCTAGATGGAATGTAAGCCATTGTTTTTCAGTCATGACACCCCACAGGGTCCATGAAGGTGTCTGCATTGTCTACATGATCATTTTGATCATTCAAGTGATCTAACCAAATAAATCAATATTATTTGGACTGAAATACATTTTTGCAGGACTATACTACTTTTTTACCTACACAATGTCAAAAAGAGGGAATTGAGAAATTGCATTTCAATATCAGTGTCTTAATTATTACATATGCTTTGTTCCATGGAATAATCACTGTCCTTTTATAACTTACAGGTTAGATCAGAATTTCATTTGTGAAAATCTGGAACATTTCTCACCTTCCATGACATCAGCATCAAACTTGAGAGAGAAGTCCCTGAAGCGGGAGAGGTCAAAAACAACCTTGGCCCTGGTCCGTACCCGATTCACCAGTTTAAAGGGAATGGTCAGGTTTGAGCCACAGTACACACCACCAAGCTGGAATGATGGCTGTTTAGAAAGAAAACGATTGAGGTCAATTTTGAGAGATGCCAGTCCTATTAGAAACTCTTGAACAAGAGACCAAAAAAATCCTGAGAAACAGCAAAATGAACTCTTTCCTAATTGTTACATGTCATCAAATTTTACCTACTAGTACAACATAAATGATATAGACCTAGTTATACAAAAGGCCTGTATTTTATCAAAGCAACAAAACAGAAACAATGAAAAAAATTGCAAAATCTGGATAGATATTCATCAAAATCAGAATAAGGTGTGTTGATATACTAATTCTTCTCTTCCAGTGTAGATTCCAGTTTCAACAAATACTTATTTTCTTTTGTTTTTTGAGTAGAGTCAATGTGTACTGTATAAGGTTTGGGAGCAAACTCAAACCTCCTAAAAAAAAAAAAAAAAAAAAAAAAAAAAAAAAAAAAAAAAAAAACCTTCTTTATTCTTGTTTGGGTCCTACATCACTTTTAACATAGCTAAGAGATATGTAATGCATTGTTTAAGAAAGGAAATAAGAGAGAAATAAAATACCACATCAATGTCGACAAGAGGTGGCTCCACTGTACCACCCATCCTAAGGTCAATGGTCTTCCAGCCCCTAATGGCCACCTCCAGTCGGGTGTCAAACTTCATGACAGCACTTGGAGTTAGATGTATCTTCAGCTCTGTTGTCCCACCCACAGGCACCACGCCCTGGACTGGGGACACACTAAGACCAGGAACTGGGTTGGGGTCTACCACCTAGTGTCAGAAACAAAACAAAATTTGGTGAGGAATGTGATGTGTGAATGTCAAGGAAACTATAGAAACATTGACAGGGAACAACATCAAGGCCAATTCAGTGGATTTAAAGCCAGTCATTAAACCAGCAGCAAGCTACAACAGGTCGAATCATACAGCTTTCTTGCAGGACAAAATCATAACTGGATGGTGATGATACAGTTCACTTTAATGCACTTTTTTGTTTGGGATACAAAACTTGACAACATCAAGGGTAGTCCAGTTTGACATATTAAAGCTCAATTACTCGTAATAACACAGTATTCCTACCATATCTTCAAGCTACCACATAGTCCATACACAAGTATGCCTAGTGTTATTGTTTGTGGGTTTTTTAATAAGTGTGATCACCAATACACTCCTTAACAATCAGTTCAGAGTTGTATTTTTCTGTCAAGTTCTCTGTGGCAGCTCTTTTAAACATGTTGGTACATCTCATTGAAGAAGATTGGTGACAAACATGCATATTTATGCATGCACTCTTCAATATGCAGGGATAGGAGAGTCGTCAGGCCACAGTGAAGGTATCTTCTCACCTGGAAGTAGGCATGGTTGTTGCTGTTATTGTGCAGCACAGCTGTCCTAGTGGTGGTCAGATGAAGAGGAACTTGACCAAACAGAACTCTCCTCTCCATAAACATCACTTGAGTTGGCCCCAACTGTCGGAAGAAGACAGAGAGATGTGAAGTTGACTACAGCAGTTGCTACATTTTAATACTTTTGGAGTAATATTTTCAAAAGAAAATATACACTAACATTAAACAGGTAACAAGTGATAATTTTGAAGCATTGTTTCATTTACTCTTGATGTAAGCATCATGTATTTACCATATTTCGGGGTAGTTTGAATTGATGACTCTCCCAAAGGTGACTCACTGCCCTCTTAATATGTTCTCTCGTGGCATGTGACAAGACAAGCTTATAGAGACAAGTCTGTAGGATCAATGTACTGCATTATTCACTTCATTGTGCAGTCTGTTTCTTATGGCCACTCATATTTTTGTGCACATTGCATATTTCCTTACTGAAATGAAAAATAATAATAATCTGAGGCCCTAAAGGAGTAGCCTGAAGTGGTGTTAGTTTCAATCGTTATGACCTTTTTATCATGGAGTTCTAGCATATGTATGAGTTGTGAACAGTAGATTGAAGTGAATAAAAGTTTTTCATGCTTTTTTATACACTTTTTGTCATGAAAGATTGAAGGTTGTTGATTCCATTCTCTCTGAACCTGGTAAACAATCTTCTGGTTATCACCTGTTTATGTTTTTGGTCCCCCTCCCCCTCCTTACACACACTTCAAGATAGAAGACTGTGTACTTACATCTGCCACACATTTGAGGTGCTGTGTTTCACCTCCATGAACTTGGAGAGCAAACAGACCATCCTCTGGGGCATGGTAGGAGGGGTGGAACACCACTTCACATTCCAAGTCTTTAAAGGCTTCAACAGTACCTGTGATAAAGAAATGATGAAATCATAATATAGAGAGTTCAAGTTCATATCAATTTATTTCTTTTCTTTTATTCAGACACTGATGGCTGGCTGACAAGTATACCAAAGCAAATGTTGTGTACCTCTTGGGAAAAGGTCTCAAGATGCTTTATATTAAAAAAATGTAGATGTGATACATTTCACAATATTCTGTACAATGATTTATTGAGAGATTACACTTTTTTCCTCAAGGTGTCTGAGAGATACCATTTTGATTCAATGCCCAAAGGAATTACAATCAAACTACAATTTAAACGTCACCATGGAGACTGTTGCTGGAGCAAACAGTAAATACATTATAACTGTGACAGCTAAGGTTGACCATTTCATTATGTAATACACATTTCATGAGTCTTACCTGTGGCTGGTCTGATGGAGAATGCAGTGCCTCTCTCACCCAGGATAGGCTGCCAGGTGAATTCTGCTGGATAGTTTCTCTTGTTCATCAGGCGGATGACATCCCTCAGCCCTTACAAAGTTACAAACAAAAACAGGCTTTGTGAAGGGCATGACTCAAACCATCCATTTCTACAACCAGCTTCACCTCAGAATTGAGTATACCATTGCAAAAAATACCAGTTTATTGCATTGCTCGAAGTGGGTAAGACAAGTGAAAATTTGGGAGATGCAACGCTCTATGCTTTGCATTTTAACAAAGCCCAATACTTTGATCTTTGAGTTCATCATAAAAATTTGCAGATGAGTATAAAGTAATTTAAATTTTTCTCATGCCAAAATACAAGAACAACAATAAAACAATTCTGAAAAGTGTTTCATAACTGAAGAAATGGACAATAATTGTAACATTCAATGTTTTGTAATCATATGATATGTCCACATATCATCATTTCTTTCTCTCACTAGCTTTTGCTATATATTTGTTGAGTCTCTGTTTTTGTCAATCTATTTTTGTCAATCACATCATCTACCTGAACTTCCCCTTCTTTTAGTGTCTTTGTTTCTTTTTTTCTTGTACATCATTATGTCTTTCTGGATCCTTTCCTGGTATATACTGACCTGCCTCAGCTGGCATGCCGGGAGTGGGTGTTAGCTTCAGCATTTCTGTTGACAACTCAAGGGCCACTGGGACTACATCTGCATACACAGTCACATGATCACGATGCCGCCCATTGACGGTGTATTTCACATTTCTAAGCAAAGAGCAAAATAACCATAAAGAGCAGCGGGTAAAGAACATACCTATTTTTCCCGTTTTATTTTCACTGAGGCCTCAATTACTATTTTCAACAACAGTATAACCTAACATTTGACAGAATCTTCATACAAGCATTGAGCATCTTTGAGCACAGAGGAATGTTAAATTTTGCAGGTGAGGTGCCTTTACACATAACATTATTACACTATGTGACATTTTGATGACAAAGTTTTTATCTTCTTTTTACTTAAGACACAGTGAAAGTTTCTACTTTCTTTGAAAGCATAAACTGGAAATAGCATACTGCGATCATGGAAATATTGTGTGTGTGGCAGTTTTTGCAAACTTTGCACCCTACTTGATAACCACAAAATACTTAACAAAAGGATATTTTCAGGTAGATACTGTAGAAGCTGCCATTTTTGCAAATATATTTTAGCGAGATGTTGTTCTCGCAATTTGACACCGAGGCAATCGTAAGTGCACAAAGATACAATATACCCTTGCATGTGGCAATATTTTTGCATGTTGTTAAATTCGCAGCCCAACAGAGTTCACGCAATTTGAGAAATGTAAACCCGTGCAAAAATAGGAGCTTTAAATTTCATTTTTGTACACATCTAATTTCAGGCCAAAAATCATAAATAATCAACGTTTAGTGAAAAATGTGGTCCTGTGTGAATTTGAGAGTTTAAATCTTTACAGTACCAGTAAATTTTCCCCACTTCTTCTTGCAAAAAGCCTATGTGCAATCTAGGTCAATCTAAGTATGTGAAGGAAATTTATCATTTAATATATCACGGTACATTACAAACTCTTACCATCGTATCTCTTACCTGGTGAATTTTCCCTTGATGTTAGATTCAAATATGAGAGGGAGTTCTGCCTTGCAAGTTGGAGGTACAACCTGTGACAGGGGGCTGGTCTGACGCAGCTCACGGCAGTCAATCTGACAAAATATGAAAGGCATTTTTGTACCTAGTGTCTAGTAGTAATAGAGGAATCTTTGTACATGTGTGTACGTGTATTTCTTTTTAGTTCCAAACTTGTGCTTTTCAGCAAATATGAGTCACTGTTTTTTTCCCGACGGTTTGTTGTCTTGTTTTTGTTGACTAACAGTAACATCAGATACCTTGATAGCCATATTTTTTTTTTTACTCTACCAAAGTGTGACATCATAGCAATTCATTGCCATGGAAGCTGGTTCTTACCAAACTCACATAGCCTAAATATCTATAAGCACAGCGGTTGCTAATCACGCTTGAACAAAAGACTGAGACATCATCACTTCGGTACTGCAAAAGGAAGTCCCCTCACATCTGGAATTTTCATATGACCTTCAACAGTAAGTATTAAGAAATATATAAACATGTATATGCCTTTGTTGTGGCATACATTTACTTGTTCTTATCTCCTCTGCTCTCCCTAACTGTCCGATTGGCACAGCTTCATCCACTTATTCATACACTTGCCAAGTTTTATTTAGATACTTCAAATAGTTCTTAAGATACATCATCCACAAAATCGATTGCAGGCGGAAGGATGGACGGACAGACACACAACCCATGCATATATGCCTCTGGCAACACTTCGTGGCGAAATAGTTTGTGATACATTGTCCACAAAATCTACTACAGGCGGAAGGATGGATGGACAAACAGACAACCCAAACACACATGCCTCTGGCAATACTTTGTGGCAGAGGCATAAAGAGACGAGGAAAACTCACCAATGACAACTTGGTGCAGCTGTTGAGGAGAAAGTTCTTTTTTACAATCTGCCTTCTCTTGTGCTGTCATGGGGATAGCATTGAGTCCACCAGCACTAGGCTGCTTGGCAGACTGTGTCTCCCTCTCACTTAGCTTCTTGGAGCTCAACATGTCATACTGGCTGCCATTCTCAAAAGGGGCTGCTGTAATGGAAAGACAAAAAAGTGAAACACATGTCAGCAGTGTTGACAAAATTTTGTGAAGTATTCAAACTGAATAAAAAAAAAAAAAAGTATGATATCTTTTCTACCTATGCTGTATTGTAACATGTTCAAGGCTACTATGGAGTCCATGCACAATATCTGAGATGAACAAGAATGGGACATAAGGAAAAATCGATGCAAGTTATTAGGGACCTCCACGAGCATAGACCCATCTTAGGCTGAAGTACTTACATTTAAATGGTGAGCGAAAAGGGACTTTATTCTCACTTATTCAGTCAAACAGAAATAGCAAGCATGATATCTTGGCTACTTGTTAGCATTTAGACATTTGAGATGTGATTTCAAAATTTGCAACCCTTAAGAGATGCAGTGCTCTTTACTTACAAACTGGTTTTTCATTGATTTCATCAGCCTTGAGTTTTGGTGGGCGGAGTCCTGATGCCGGCTTTACTCCAATCTCAGTCTTGTTGTTCAATGTTTTGAATTCTCTGCAAACAGAACAAAAGTTTCATGGAAAATCGTGTTTCAGTATGATATTTTAGCTAAGAGACAGTGACAGATTATCTGAAATGTCAAATTAAGTGAGAATTTATTTTGTATTGTGGTTGATGTACCAAGTATTTTCCACATTGAATGTTACACATGGAACACAGCTATGAATTGGACATCTTTCTCTAGATACAATAACACTCAAGATATGTAAACCTTGCTCTGCATTACTACACGCAAAGACAAAGTCAGGGATATATTTCTAAGAACTAGAAATGTCGCTATGGCGACTGATGCCTCCGCCATAATGCATGATTCTCCCAATAGGCGTATAGTACAATGTCTTCACAATGTGTGATCCATGACAGTTTCACATAACTGGCAAAATATTGAAATGACAGGTTTGTCAGAAATGTCTTGAACTGGGTTTGCTTTAATTTTCTAAGAGTGCAGGTACACATATTTGGGGAATTGAGAATTTTTACTTGAATTCTGACAAACCTTTTTATAAGTTTATGCACTGAGTAATTTCCAAGGTATGAAGAAAGAGTGTAATGACGGTACAAAATGTTTTTTTTTTTTTTTGGGGGGGGAGGGGGCATTGAAACCTGGCCTTTGACCCTTAACCTTTGACCTTCCAGCTGGAAATTTCCAAGAGAATCTCCATTAGGTAATGCATGTAATATGTTTTGAAACTAATAATGCAAGCATTGCATAGATATACTAGTATATGAGGGAAATAGTAAAATTTTGAGGAGTTGACCTTGACCTTTGACCCCTGACTATTGACCCATGACCCCTAAATTCCCTAGATAATCCCTGCCAGTCAGTACATGCGCATGTACCAAGTTCCACAAGGATACATTGAACCATTTGCGAGAAAAGTGATATTGCAACATTTTCACCTAACCTTTGACCTTTTGACCTTTGACCTTATGACATGAAACTCTCTCTGGAGAATCTTTACGCAGTAGTTCATGTCCACACCAAGTTTCAAGAAAATACCTTTGGGCATTGCATAGATATGGGGGAAACTGCAACATTTATAGCATTTGACCTTGACCTTTTGACCTCTTGCCAATGTCACTAAAATCATATCAACTATTTGTCCCATCATACATCATCCTTGGACCAAGTTTGGTGAAAGCTGCTTCATCCAGTTTTGAGTTATCACGTAAAAAGATAAATTTTAGGATTTGACCTTGATCTTTGACCTTTGACCTCTGTCCGATTTCACTGAAAAACTAATCAAGTAATTGTCCCATCATACATCATCCTTCAACAAAGTTTGGTGAAATTTACTCCATCCAGTCTTGAGTTATCGCGTAAACAGATACAATTTCATGATTTGACCTTGACCTTTGACCTTTGACCTTTAGTTGATCTCACCCAAAATCTAATCAAATAATTGCCTCATCATACTTCATACTTGGACCAAGTTTGGTAAAATTCCAGTAAATATTACTCAAGTTATCGCGTAAACGAAAGCGGACGGACGTACGTACGTACGGACGGACGGACAACCGAAAACATAATGCCTCCGGCACCACTTCGTGGCGGAGGCATAAAAAGCTCACACAACCACACCATATCTTAATTCCTTTTCTTGATTTGTTAGAATCCATACCATCAGTGAGACTTTGGAAGCTTAATTGACTCTCAGACACAAAGTTAGGTTTGAGATCTGGGCACACACAAAGATTAGGGGTGTACATATAACTTTAAATACGTTCTCAGCACCTTTAGATGCTCTCAACTTAGATAGTTGTACTTGATATTTTAGTCGCCATAATAGAAAGTCCTCTATGTAAAAGAGCCACTGAATATTCATCACAACTACATATTGTAACTCCTCAAAGAGTCACTCTTCGAGGGATTTATCGGTACTTACTTAGCCTTGAGTCTACTGACTCTCTTTTCCCTGCTGTCCTTCAAGTAGTCGTTGTATTTATTCTTGTGAGCCATGACATCATTCAGTTCTTCTTCATCATAGGCATAGTCAGGGTCAACATAGGTGTGCCGCTCTGTCTTTGTGAAGATTGTCCTGAACAAAGAGAAATTTCACCGAGACTTGATATGAACACAAATAAGCAATACCTACTACTCCAATCATGAAACATAACATCTGTTAACACAAGAACATATCACAAATATATATCATAAAGTTGTTCGAGTCCAAACTATTCAATGATTGGCATTAAAATCAAAACATATGTAGAACAGAAATCATACCCATTATACTCAAAATACTGAAGTCAAAACTGTATGTGATAGGAAATGCAGTCTACATCCCAAAAATGAAATTCTGCAACATGTGAAATAACGTTCTGCGTTTCTTTCATTTTTTTTTGCACAAAGGGAATAAAAAACAATCCTTATGTTTAAATTATGTTCCTTTCATCAAGCTCTAGCATCACAGGCTACACAGATTTTGCAGTATAGATTCCTGACTTTTGTCTTCTTTTTTTTTTTCCTTGGGAGGGGATGGATATGCAACAATTCAGAAAAGTAGGTCGTATCTTATCTCTTCCTAAATTTACATGAATAAAAAATTGCTTGTAAAGTAATTCTTAAAATGCACAGACAAATGCACATCACTTATCTAGGAGCTAATATGACATTGTACTAATGCTAATCAGGATATGCATTATCTCAATGAGTTAAACACAAAGAGAAAGATAATATTTTACTTGTAGTCCTCCCGTCTGTAGCTGGGTCTGACACTCCGAGCACGGTCATTGGGATAGGCAATCAGTGCCTTGCTGTCCTTGATGTGGCCAGCTGACCTAGTGGCATGCAGACCCTTGGTTTTGGTAGAACCCAGCATGGCTGCCCGAGGCTCGTATGCCTTTCCCTCATTCACCTTTACATCGATGAATTGACCAACTTCACCAACCACAAGTGGGGTGATTCCTGATGAGAAAATTATGAATATGTGCTATCAATGAATCAAACAAAAACAGGATGCCACTAAAATGTGTTCTTTCAAAAAAGAGAACTGATAATTTCCCCCCAGTGCATCATTAAAAAGAAATCATTCTCCATTTATCCTTACTTGATGGTGTCCTGCCAAAGGTGACAAGATTTACTTGGTGTAAACATTAACTACCATGAAGATCAAGCTATGTAACTGGGCATGATTTGAAACTGGAATCAAACTTTTTACATGTTCTTGAGTTGAAATTCTACAAGTTTTTCACCATTTCACAAATTTTCAGTGCCTTTAGTATGGATCAAACTGTCATACAAGCATCTACATGTTTGCAGCATAATTAATGCAAGTCTAACTAGAGCACTCGCACAGGAGACCCGTTCGAGCACATGTATCCCCCGAACCCGTCTCCCATACCCCATCTGGATTACTTTTTAGGCCAGACTAGTCTGTCACAGGGTACAGGATACAACAAGAGACCCGCAGGTCTAGCGCTCACCTGAGTATCGCAAGTTCACCTTTAACGCAGTCACTAATCTAAATTATTCACAGCTCTACCAAAATTTGACCAGGCATTCTCAAGTAGAAGATGAAAATGTACAATAAGGGCCCAAATTTTTAAAGATTCCTTAATTTGGGGGGATTGGGGCCCCCTGGGGCCCTCTGGTGGGGCATGGTGCTCATTTTGATAAATTGAGATCCTGACCCCCTAGGGATGCTACCTGCCAAGTTTGACGAAAATCAATCATGAGGTTTTCAGGAAGAAGATGAAAATGTACAATTCAGACCACATTTGGACCTCCCCCACCCCCCCCCCCCCCCCCCCGCCCCCAAGAGGGGCACCCCTGGATCTGCTATGAACAACCTTGAAACTACAGTCATTAATGTACTCACTCATAGTATTATCTTAGCTCTGTAACTTCTGATTCTAGAGAAGATTTTTAAAGATTCCTTCATTCTGGGGGGTTTGGGCCCCCCTGGGGGCCCCCTGGGTGGGGCATGGTGCCCATTTTAACAAATTGAGATCCTAACCCCCTAGGGATGCTACCTGTCAAATTTGGTGAAAAGCGGGTCATGGGGTTCTCAAGAAGAAGATGAAAATGTACAATTTAGGCCCCATTAGGACCCCTCCCCACCCCCCCCCCTCCCCTGGGTCCCAAGGGGGCACCCCTGATTCTGCCATGAACAAACTTGAAACTACAGTTATCAATGTACTAACTCATAGTATTAACTTAGCTCTATCACTTCTGGTTCTAGAGAAGAAGATTTTTACAGATTCCTTAATTTTGGGGGGTTTGGGGCCCCCCTGGGGCCCCCTGGGTGGGGCATGGTGCCCATTTTAACAAATTGAGTTCTTAACCCCCTAGGGATGCTACCTGCCAAGTTTGGTGAAAACGGGTTATTGGGTTCTCAAGAAGAAGATGAAAATGTACAATTTAGGCCCCATTAGGACCCCTCCCCACCCCCCTCCCCTGGGTCCCAAGGGGGGCACCCCTGATTCTGCCATGAACAAACTTGAAGCTGCAGTCATCAATGTACTAACTCATAGTATTAACTTAGCTCTATCACTTCTGGTTCTAGAGGAGAAGATTTTGACAGATTCCTTAATTTTGGGGGGTTTGGGCCCCCCTGGGGGCCCCCTGGGTGGGGCATGGTACCCATTTTAACAAATTGAGTTCCTAACCCCCTAGGGATGCTACCTGCCAAGTTTGATGAAAATCGGTCTCGGGGTTTTCAAGAAGAAGATGAAAATGTAAAAAGTTTACGCACGACGGACGCCGGACGAAGGGCGATCGCAATAGCTCACTTGGGCCTTTGGCTCAGGTGAGCTAATAAAATCTGACAAGAAATGAGGCTAGTGTACATAGCACATACAAGGAATATGACATGTCCTATCATATAAAAGTTTGGACAATGAGGGTGCTGTCAATGGAAACTTTTGTTACCTACAATAACCCCCACAAACCTCCATAGCAAGTTTGAATAAAATCCGACAAGAAATGTGGCATATAGAGCATATACAAGAAATGTGACATGGCCTCCAAGACGGAACACTGAGGGCGCCGTTACCACAAACTGTTGTGTCCTTCATGTAGAATGACCACCCATACACCTCCTTAGCAAGTCTGAGTAAAATCCAGTAAGTAACAATCAAGTCATTGCCTAAATAAGCATTTTTGCAAATTTTGACATGATCAGGGTGACCTTTGACCCTGGAAAAGGTGGAACAGTGAGGGCAGCATTATCAATAGGTGTAGGTGTATAGATTTGACTGATACATTTACATACCAAATTTGAAAAAATCAGTCAAGAAACAAGGCCAGCGTCACACACAATATAGACCCCCTTAAATTTACCTTTTCATGTATAAAGACGGAACAAGGGAGGGCACCATCACCCACAACAATAGGCGTCTTCGTTTTACCATAATACACCTTCATGCTAAATTTGAAGATGATCGAAGAAGAACTGCAGCCAGTAGAGCGCTCAAAAGAAAACCTCTGCGGCGGACACGGATGCGGCGCAACGAGGCCAAATCCATAGTATCCACCAAACTCTGTTTGGGGGATACAATTAGCTGAGAATAAAAGTGTTATAGAAATTGTACTGCCAAATGGAAGGGTCTACACTGAGCTGGGAATAAAAGGGGTATAGAAATTGTCCTCCCAAATGACAGAGTCTACACTGAGCTGGGAATAAAAGGGTTATCCAAATTGTCCTCCCAAAATGAAAGGGTCTACACTGAGATAGGAATAAAAGGGTTATAGAAATTGTCCTGCCAAATGTAAGGGTCTACAGAGAGTAGGTGGGAATTAAAGGGTTATAGAAATTGTCCTGCCACATAAAAGGGTGTACAAAGTAGCTGGGAATGAAAGGGTTATAGAAATTGTCCTGCCAAATGAAAGGGTCTTTACCGAGCTTGGAATAAAAGGGTTATAGAAATTGTCCTCCCAAATGAAAGGATGCACAAAGTAGCTGGGAATAAAAGAGTTATAGAAATTGTACTGCCAAATGGAAGGGTCTACACTGAGCTGGGAATAAAAGGATTATAGAAATTGTCCTCCCAAATGAAAGGGTCTACGCTGAGCTGGGAATAAAAGGGGTGTAGAAATTGTCCTGAAAAATCAAAGCTTCTACACTGAGATAGGAATAAAAGGGTTATAGAAATTGTCCTGCCAAAGAAAGGGTGTAAAAAGTAGCTGGGAATTAAAGGTAATAGAAATTGTCCTGCCAAATGAATTAGGGTGTACACTGAGCTGGGAATAAAAGGGTTATAGAAATTGTCCTGCCAAATGAAAGGTCTACACTGAGCTGGAATAAAAGGGTTATAGAAATTGTCCTGCCAAATGAAAGGGTCTACATTGAGCTGGGAATAAAAGGGTTACAGAAATTGTCCTCCCAAGTGAAAGGAGTACAAAGTAGCTGGAAATAAAAGGGTTATACAAATTGTACTGCCAAATGGAAGGGTCTACACTGAGCTGGAAATAAGAGGGTTATAGACATTGTCCTCCCAAATGAAAGGGTGTACACTGAGATAGGAATAAAAGGGTTATAGAAATTGTCCTCCCAAATGAAAGGGTGTACAAAGTAGCTGGGAATTAAAAGGTTATAGAAATTGTCCTCCCAAATGAAAGGGTCTACACTGAGATAGGAATAAAAGGGTTATAGAAATTGTCCTGCAAATGAAAGGGTGTACACAGTATCTGGGAATAAAAGGGTTATAGAAATTGTCCTGCCAAATGAAAGGGTCTACACTGAGCTGGGAATAAAAGGGTTATAGAAATTGTCATCCCAAATGAAAGGGTCTACACTCAGATAGGAATAAAAGGCTTATAGAAATTGTCCTCCCAAATGAAAGGGTCTACACTGAGATAGGAATAAAAGGGTTATAGAAATTGTCCTCCCAAATGAAAGGGTGTACAAAGTAGCTGGAATGAAAGGGTTATAGAAATTGACCTCCCAAATGAAAGGGTGTACAAAGTAGCTGGGAATAAAAGGGTTATAGACGGTACCTTGTCCTGCCAAATGAAAGGGTCTACACTGAGCTGGGAATAAAAGGGTTATAGAAATTGTCCTGCCAAATGAAAGGGTGTACAAAGTAGCTGGGAATAAAAGGGTTATAAAAATTGTACTGCCAAATATAAGGTCTACACTGAGCTGGAAATAAAAGGGTTATAGAAATTATCCTCCCAAATGAAAGGGTGTACACTGAGCTGGGAATAAAAGGGTTATATAAATTGACCTCCCAAATGAAAGGGGTGTACAAAGTAGCTGGGAATAAAAGGGTTATAGAAATTGTCCTGCCAAATGAAAGGGTCTACATTGAGCTGGGAATAAAAGGGTTATAGAAATTGTACTGCCAAATGAAAGGGTCTACACTGAGCTGGGAATAAAAGGGTTATAGAAATTGTCCTGCCAAATGAAAGGGTCTCCACTGAGCTGGGAATAAAAGGGTTATAGAAATTCTATTACATAACACTTCGTACAAGCTTTCAGAGGGTTAGCATATTCCTGCGTGCTTTGGCAGAGAGATCACACTCAAGGAAATTCAAAGTCTTTTGTTATGATAATGAATTTGGCACCCCAGTCCCTATAAATAGCGGGTATTCCCACTATTCGACATCTTTTCTTCGTGTTTTCGGCAGAGAGTTAGCTTGCACAGTGCAACTGTGCGTTATAAGCTTCGCTTACTGATCTTTTTCAACGTGTGACAAACCTGAGTGATACAGAAGACAACGGTTCACAGCCGCCAGTAACGGGGCTGTATATATCAGGTAGAGCTGCGGTCTAATCTTTCGGCGCAGAAGAGTGACATTCAACGTTTATCGGCCCAATTATCTCGCTTTATGGATGGACAGATGTCTGTCTCCAAAACCTCTGAGCCAGCCCGCCATGCGCTGCATGCGGGAGCACTTCAGACGGGCTCCTTCGCGGTGTGACCGCGAAGTTGATTTACTGAGCACCTTGTGGAGTCAATCAGCCAAATTTCTGCAACCACTCACCTGCTCAGCTCCGACCCGAAGGCGGAGTTCGAAAGCTTAGTGCAGGCAGCACAGCCCGTGGGAGGCAGTGCAAACGCCGCTCCAGCGACCAGCTCATAGAGCTGGAAGCAGACAATTTGTATGAAGGCCCTGAAGAATTCAGCCTCGCAGTTTCTGATGGATTGACCGCTCAGCCGACAAGGCGGTCACATTGCCCCCGTGAAAGGAGAGCGTGGAAAAAAGAATCCATACACTACAGTACATGACGCCCTCGACGCCCTCTTTCGGTGTGTGCATCGAGAGTCAAGGAGCAAATGTGCACCTCGATCCACGGGAAAACCGTCCAGCTGACAGAATAGTGCAAAAGACGGTGATTCAGTGAATGTTCACTTTAGTAAATGCTAAAATCACCCGGGAGCTGCAGACAGCAGCTAGGGAGCAACGGTCAGTCCATTCAGCGCCCGTTGCTTGACTGGCGGTCGGTACGGAGTTACTCTGTGCGGTAACACCCTTGTATGAGATGAACATGACACCCGAGAGGAGCTCAAACTTGCTTTCAATCAGAAGTACAGGGGCATAATAATTTATGTAGTAGATCGATCTCAATAGGGAAAACGCTATTTGAGAAGACTTGCAAACAACATGAAAAATGTTGGCGAGTCGCCCCTCGTGGGCCAAAAAGTCACCTTCTCTGACCGACCGCGTCGTCGGTCGTTCGGTAGCACGCGGATGGAACATACCGTCATATTTTCCAGCAACGCACCATCTAATGTAGAAAAACTAGAAAGTCCCCGTTTGCATGCGGGACGACTCAGATTTTTCAAAGAGACGTGGTCTCTCATTATTTCTGATCCCTGGATTTCAGACACTATTTGTTGTTACAAGATCTTATTTGACGGTTATCCCAACAAAAATTGTTCCTCCTCAATTCGTCGGGTGCCCGTGCATTGGCCGCTAACGCAATACAAATTGTATTGCGTTAGCGGCCAATGCACGGGCACCCGACGAATTACTACTGCCGGAGGAGGAAAATGCGGCAATTAATTTGGAATTTCTTTCGTTGTTAACAAGAAAAGGGGCAACATCAGAAATTTCCCCAGGGGAAGTTTCATTTCTGTCCACTATATTCACAGTTCCAAAGAAAACCGAGGATCTCAGATCCTTCATTGATTTGAAAAATCTGAACTCGTTGGTTCAGTATGAGCATTTCAAGATGGAAATTTTTCGAAATGTTAAAGAAATCCTAATCAATGCAATCCGACTACTTAACGTCACTGGATCTCAAGGATGCATATTTTTCCATTCCTATTCATGAAGATTATCAAAGTATCTGTTCTACGTGGAATGGTTGTTTTTATTGTCTTACTTGCTTACCCTCTGGGTTAAGTTCAGCGCCAAGGGTATTTACTAAAGGAATGAAACCCGTTATTGCTTCTCTTAGAAGCAGAGGCATGAGAATAATGATTTATTTGGACGATATTTTAATTGTTTGCCCGCTCTAAAGAGGAGAGTATTGCTAACACGAACTGTGTTTGGATTTGCTGGCATCATTGAAATTGTCATTAATTTTGGGAAGTCACAACATCTCCGACCTACTCAGGCTTTAATTTGGTGGCGAGCCATCTAGACAAAAAAAAATATTGACAAGATAAGGAATCTTGGGCATCCTATTTTGTCGTCTCCCTCGACAACAATTCGAGATTTAGCAAAGTTCATTGGTTTCTATCTTCTCCATTTGACCCCGTGCCAGCGGGTCGTTGGCATTATCGTGTTCTAGAGTCGTGCAGAACCAAAGCAGTGCAAGAGTCAGGTGGTAATTTTGATACATCTCTTTAATTCAATAAACAATAATGCCATAGAAGAAATTCGTTGGTGGCTTCCCTTGCCATGCAAGGAATTTGGGTCCTGCATCGACATTCCTGTCATCCGTTGACAATATTCGTACAGATGCCAGCACCTCAAGATGGGGTACATTCTGTGTAAATGATAATTCCTTTGCTCAAGGTGTCTGGTCTCGAGAGGAAGCTAATCTGCATATCAATGCACTAGAATTACTGGTTATTCATCGAGGCCTTGCCTCCCTGTGCGACACCTCCCATAAGCCACACATTCATATTAAGTCAGATAACAGTGCAGCTGTCAGTTACGTCAGGAAAATGAGTGGTAGTATTCCATTACTTAATAAGTTGTCATATGACATTTGGGCGTGGTCGCTGGGTCGCTACTCTTGGCTATCTGTTTCCCACTTGGCTGGTGTTGCTCATATAGGAGCAGATAATTAATCTATCTCGGAGAGATATGAAGAATTAAATTAGTCTTCGTCCTGATATATATTTTCGTTGCTCTTATCTATACCTTCCTTCAGACCCGAAATTGATCTTTTCGCATCCAGTGCCAATAGGAAATTGGTTACGTACTTGTCTTGGGAACAAGACCCCTAAGGCTATCGATGCCTTTTCAATATCATGGGGATTTTTACATCGCTACTATGTTTTTCCTCCACTTTGTTTTTGCTTACTTTCCGGGGTCATTCCCAAGTCCGCAGGGACAATATTAATTGCCAGAGAGCAGTCTCGATCACCCCTTTTGTGGAGGACACAATCGTGGCTCCCGCTCACCGCGATCCTGGCAGCCCCACCCCTCCTACCAGGGGACTGCCTGGTTCCCCTTCCTATTCCAATGCCCGAGCTGAGGTTACTCGCCTTACCCAGGGAGATATCTCTTCCTACCTCCCTGCCTGACCTATCTCAGCGAACGTTGGCGAGCATTAGGAATTTCAGAGCACACTTCCGAGCTCATCGCAAATTCATGGCACAACAACACCAAAAAACATTATAACTCAGCTTGAAAGCAGTGGATTAGTTGATGCCACAAACAATCGCTTGAGCCATTTAGTTCATCTATCACCAATATCGTAATGTTTGTCTGACCAGCATGTGTTAGGGAAAAATACAGTAAGGTAGATTTGTATCGATCAGCCTTGTCATCTGTGCTGCCCTCTTCTGACGGGTTTTCCGTGGGAAAGCACCCGTTTGTGGTATATACCTGTGTTGAAAGGTAGAACCTCCCAAACCACAGTACAACACCACATTTCTTAAGTTTCTCAATTATGTTCATTAGGTAATAATGCAAGACTGTTACTTCTAAGCGAGAATTTGATTGCCCTGGCGACTCTTGTTTCAACACAGAGATTGCAGACTCTGAGTTTTTTGGACATTACATAATGTCAATTCCTAATGACAGTACAGTCTTCAAGTGGTTGAGTTATTGAAAACAACTACAGAAGAAGGGTATTGCCAACCAATCTATTAAAATTGTCTTCCTGGTTCCTCACAAACGAGAAGTTGTGTGTTTTATCAGTGCTCATGGAGTACTTAAGTCGAAAAGAACCCTTGCATCAGGTTCACGGTGTGACTAAACTTTTTATTTCTACTAGAAAACCTCACAAAGAAGTAATCACTTCTACCCTGTCTAGGTGGTAAAAGGGCACATTGAATAAGCAGGCATAGGTTTTTTGCTCACATTTACCGCAGTGCCTCGAGTACTCCAGCTTTTAATCAAGGCGTTACCATTGAGAAGTTGCCAATGCCAAAACCTTTCGAGATTTTATTTTAAGCCAGTTCAAGAAGCACAATTCGCCTCAACCATTCTCAGCTCATCTTCACAAGTTATAAGGAAGATGGGGGACACGAAACGTATGTGACTCACAGAAGTTGTCAAAACTATACTGTTCTTTCCTCCTTGTGATCATGTGTTCATACGGAACATACACCTTGTCATGGTACTACTCAGATTGCTAATGAATAAAATTTGACCTATCATGAACGCCCATGTGCAGCAGTTGTTTCATTCCTGAAACATATCTCAATTGACAGTTTCTGCGTATTTACTTTGAAGCTGCTAACCCTCTGAAAGCTTGTACGAAGTGTTATGTAATAGAATTCCTAAATTATGCGAATGATATTATGAAGTATAATTAGAATTCTATTAATAACAATGAAGTACAAGATGAAGAGGGTCCCATCCAACGCGTTGCGGGTTCATAACATATTGTTTGATAACCCTCCCTCTCTCTTCTCGTCACAGAAACTGTCAACTCATTTGCCATACTACCTGCGGTCGCAACTTCCGTGACCACGCTCATTACTTTACTGTCTGGCTTCATGCCTGTAAGATATATATGACTGATCTGGATGAATGATTGTTGATACGTATTCTGTTCAATGTTAGTGGAGACTGACGTTGAGTGATCGTGTGAATGTTTGGATACTGCCTCGTATACTTTAAAAAGATGTCGAATAGTGGGAATACCCGCTATTTATAGGGACTGGGGTGCCAAACTCATTATCATAACAAAAGACTTTGAATTTCCTTGGTGTGATCTCTCTGCCAAAGCACGCAGGAATATGCTTACCCTCTTCATCTTGTACTTCATTGTTATTAATAGAATTCTAATTATACTTCATAATATTATTCGCATAATTTAGGAATTGTCCTGCCAAATGAAAGGGTCTACACTGAGATAGGAATAAAAGGGTTATAGAAATTGTCCTGCCAAATGAAAGGGTGTACAAAGTAGCTGGGAATAAAAGGGTTATAAAAATTGTACTGCCAAATATAAGGGTCTACACTGAGCTGGAAATAAAAGGGTTATAGAAATTATCCTCCCCAATGAAAGGGTGTACACTGAGCTGGGAATAAAAGGGTTATATAAATTGACCTCCCAAATGAAAGGGTGTACAAAGTAGCTGGGAATAAAAGGGTTATAGAAATTGTCCTGCCAAATGAAAGGGTCTACATTGAGCTGGGAATAAAAGGGTTATAGAAATTGTACTGCCAAATGGAAGGGTCTACACTGAGCTGGGAATAAAAGGGTTATAGAAATTGCCCTGCCAAATGAAAGGGTCTACACTGAGCTGGGAAAAAAAGGGGTATAAAAATTGTCCTGCCAAATGAAAGGGTCTACACTGAGCTGGGAATAAAAGGGTTATAGAAATTGAGCTGCCAAATGAAAAGGGTCTACACTGAGATAGGAATAAAAGGATTATAGAAATTGTCCTGACAAATGAAAGGGTGTACAAAGTAGCTGGGAAAAAAAGGGTTATAAAAATTGTACTGCCAAATGGCAGGGTCTACACTGAGCTGGAAATAAAAGGGTTATAGAAATTATCCTCCCAAATGAAAGGGTGTACACTGAGCTGGGAATAAAAGGGTTATAGAAATTGTCCTGCCAAATGAAATGGTCTACACTGAGCTGGGAATAAAAGGGTTATAGAAATTGTCCTGCCAGATCAAAGGGTGTACAAAGTAGCTGGGAATAAAAGGGTTATAGAAATTGTCCTGCCAAATGACAGGGTCTACATTGAGTTGGGAATAAAAGGGTTATAGAAATTGTCCTCCCAAATGAAAGGGTCTACACTGAGATAGGAATAAAAGGGTTATAGAAATTGTCCTGCCAAATGAAAGGGTGTACAAAGTAGCCGGGAATAAAAGGGTTATAGAAATTGTCCTGCCAAATGAAAGGGTGTACAAAGTAGCTGGGAATAAAAGGGTTATAAAAATTGTACTGCCAAATGGAAGGGTCTACACTGAGCTGGAAATAAAAGGGTTATAGAAATTGTACTGCCAAATGGAAGGGTCTACACTGAGCTGGGAATAAAAGGGTTATAGAAATTGTCCTGCCAAATGAAAGGGTCTACACTGAGAAAAGAACAAAAGGGTTATAGAAATTGACCTCCGAAATGAAAGGGTGTACAAAGTAGCTGGGAATAAAAGGGTTATAGAAATTGTCCTGCCAAATGAAAGGGTCTACACTTAGCTGGGAATAAAAGGGTTATAGAAATTGTCCTGCCGAATGAAAGGGTGTACAAAGTACAGGCCTCGAATTAACCGACGGCCACCGACGGCCATGGCCGTCGGTGCCCCTCTCGTTGGCCGCAATGCCTTTTGTTTTTTGATCAAAGTTACGGCCAAAAAAAAATGTGCCCTTTTTCTTGGGGCCGTGGTGCCCTTTTAGAATGAAAGTTATTATTTATGACGTATGATATGCCCTTTCTCAAAGTCTCTTTAATAAGCTTGAACGACTTTCCTGATCTCAAATATCGTTCATACCTTCAGTTCACTCGCGTCCCGATATATCTGATTCAAACTCAAAGTATCTTTCCGAGATACAAGACGACGTGTACGTACATGTACGCCCGACCAGCTTTTACCGTCCCGACTGCCTCCGCAGCGCAGCGGCCGCGAGTATGTACTACACTGTAGCTAGGCAGCGCATATTCAGATAGAGTACTAATAATAATAATAATAATGATAATTGCATTTATATGGCGCTTCATACTGACGTTTCTAAGCGCACTTTGCTACTCATACAAATAGACTAGAAAACACAATAACATTAACAAAATTGACGTTAACAGTAACAAAAGAAGAAGAAAGAAAAGAAAAGAAAAGAAAAATACATGTGATACAATGGTACAATAATTGATAACTGTGTGCGCCTCCAGAAAAAAAAAAAAAATATTACAGCTGATTAAACAGGTGAGTTTTAAGAAGAATTTTAAATGATTCGACAGATGAGGCATTCTGAATATAAAGAGGAAGTTTATTCCAAAGAGTGGGAGCAATGGAAGAGAAGGCTCGGTCACCATAACGGGTTTTTGTACGTGGGCCATGAAGTAATTGGAGAGAGGAAGATGAACGGAGGGGTCTGGCAGAAGAGGAGGAGCGGAGAGAGACTAGGTTTTGAAGATATATGGGTGCAAGATTACGTGTGATTTTGTACGTCAGAAGTAGGATCTTGAAAGTAATACGGGAATGTACTGGAAGCCAATGGAGTGAGCGGAGAACAGGAGATATATGGTCATGTCTCCTACTAAGGGAGACTAATCTAGCGGCTGAATTTTGGATACGTTGGAGAGGGGATATGTGAGAAAGAGAGTACTAGTAGTAGACCCTAAAGAGTACGAGTGCTAGTGAACTCCAAGTTCACCAAGAAAAAAGAAAAATCCCACGATGTCAAGGTGTGCCAGACTGGGGAATGGGGAGGGGTGGAGAGAGAGAGAGACCAATCAACAGAAGAAACCGCGCGTACTGGCGCATTCTTGGAGGTCATGAACTGTCTGTCACAGACTAATCATAGCAATCTACACGCGTGCAAATTCCTTTGCCTGGTGGTTTTGCCAGCCAGCTGTCGGAATGTGCTTTGAAGTTTCATGGCAGCCTGGCTGGCCTGAAAGGGTGTCGAGTTTCAATCAATACCTACTGTTGTTTTATTCCTGTTTTAAAAAACGCGGAGATCGGGAATGTGTTACAGCTGTAGGGAAGAGGTTTTTGTTGTGTGTTGCACTTTGTGTGTGTGTGTGTGTGTGTGTGTGTGTTTGTTTGTTTTTCTCGGTTTGTTTTTCTTCTTTCTTTTTTCATAAACACCAAACATGCCCTTTCCAATGTGGCCTTGGTGCCCCTCTGACTGACTTAAGTGCCCTGGCCTCTTGGAAAAAGTGCCCTTTTCTAAATGGCCTTGCCCCTCCAAAATCCTATTTCGAGGCCTGAAGTAGCTGGGAATAAAAGGGTTATAAAAATTGTACTGCCAAATGGAAGGGTCTACACTGAGCTGGAAATAAAAGGGTTATAGAAATTATCCTCCCAAATGAAAGGGTGTACACTGAGCTGGGAATAAAAGGGTTATAGAAATTGTCCTGCCAAATGAAAGGGTGTACAAAGTAGCTGGGAATAAAAGGGTTATAGAAACTGTCCTGCCAAATGAAAGGGTGTACAAAGTAGCTGGGAATAAAAGGGTTATGAAAATTGTACTGCCAAATGGAAGGGTCTACACTGAGCTCGGAATAAAAGGGTTATAGAAATTGTCCTGCCAAATGAAAGGGTGTACAAAGTAGCTGGGAATAAAAGGGTTATAGAAACTGTCCTGCCAAATGAAAGGGTGTACAAAGTAGCTGGGAATAAAAGGGTTATGAAAATTGTACTGCCAAATGGAAGGGTCTACACTGAGCTCGGAATAAAAGGGTTATAGAAATTGTCCTGCCAGATGAAAGGGTGTACAAAGTAGCTGGGAATTAAAGGGTTATAGAAATTGTCCTGCCAAATGACAGGGTCTACATTGAGCTGGGAATAAAAGGGTTATAGAAATTGTCCTGCCAAATGAAAGGGTCTACACTGAGATAGGAATAAAAGGGTTATAGAAATTGTCCTCCCAAATGAAAGGGTGTACAAAGTAGCTGGGAATAAAAGGGTTATAGAAATTGTGCTGTCAAATGAAAGGGTGTACAAAGTAGCTGGGAATAAAAGGGTTATAGAAATTGTCCTGCCAAATGAAAGGGTGTACAAAGTAGATGGGAATTAAAGGGTTATAGAAATTGTCCTGCCAAATGACAGGGTCTACATTGAGCTGGGAATAAAAGGGTTATAGAAATTGTCCTGCCAAATGAAAGGGTCTACACTGAGATAGGAATAAAAGGGTTATAGAAATTGTCCTCCCAAATGAAAGGGTGTACAAAGTAGCTGGGAATAAAAGGGTTATAGAAATTGTGCTGTCAAATGAAAGGGTGTACAAAGTAGCTGGGAATAAAAGGGTTATAGAAATTGTCCTGCCAAATGAAAGGGTGTACAAAGTAGCTGGGAATAAAAGGGTTATAGAAACTGTCCTGCCAAATGAAAGGGTGTACAAAGTAGCTGGGAATAAAAGGGTTATGAAAATTGTACTGCCAAATGGAAGGGTCTACACTGAGCTGGAAATAAAAGGGTTATAGAAATTGTACTGCCAAATTGAAGGGTCTACACTGAGCTGGGAATAAAAGGGTTATAGAAATTGTCCTCCCAAATGAAAGGGTGTACAAAGTAGCCGGGAATAAAAGGGTTATAGAAATTGTGCTGTCAAATGAAAGGGTGTACAAAGTAGCTGGGAATAAAAGGGTTATAGAAATTGTCCTGCCAAATGAAAGGGTGTACACTGAGCTGGGAATAAAAGGGTTATAGAAATTGTCCTGCCAAATGAAAGGGTCTACACTGAGATAGGAATAAAAGGGTTATAGAAATTGTCCTCCCAAATGAAAGGGTGTACAAAGTAGCTGGGAATTAAAGGGTTATAGAAATTGTCCTGCCAAATGAAAGGGTCTACACTGAGCTGGGAATAAAAGGATTATAGAAATTATCCTGAAAGGGTCTACACTGAGCTGGGAATAAAAGGGTTATAGAAATTGTACTGCCAAATTGAAGGGTCTACACTGAGCTGTGAATAAAAGGGTTATAGAAATTGTCCTCCCAAATGACAGAGTCTACACTGAGCTCGGAATAAAAGGGTTATAGAAATTGTCCTGCCAGATGAAAGGGTGTACAAAGTAGCTGGGAATTAAAGGGTTATAGAAATTGTCCTGCCAAATGAAAGGGTGTACAAAGTAGCTGGGAATAAAAGGGTTATAGAAATTGTACTGCCAAATGACAGGGTCTACATTGAGCTGGGAATAAAAGGGTTATAGAAATTGTCCTGCCAAATGAAAGGGTCTACACTGAGATAGGAATAAAAGGGTTATAGAAATTGTCCTCCCAAATGAAAGGGTGTACAAAGTAGCTGGGAATAAAAGGGTTATAGAAATTGTGCTGTCAAATGAAAGGGTGTACAAAGTAGCTGGGAACAAGGAAAAGTAGAAATTACGCGGTGCGTAACATATGTCCCCGCCGGAAGTAGCATTTTGTAACAAAATGTGCAATATAGGTAAAAAATCAAGGTCAAAGGTCAAAGAAGTCAAAGGTCAAAATTCTGTGTAGAAGTTTTGAAGCCCTCACCTAGTGCCATCACATAAAGCAAATGGAATCGAAATTGGGTTAGAAATGGCGAAGGAGTAGCATTTTGTAGCCAATGTACAATATAGGTCAAAAATCAAGGTCAAAGGTCAAAGAAGACAAAGGTCAAAATTCTGTGTAGAAGTTTTGAAGCCCTCACCTAGTGCTATCACATAAAGCAAACGGAATCGAAATCGGGTTAGAAATGGCGAAGGAGTAGCATTCTGTAGCAAAATGCACAATATAGGTCAAAAATCAAGGTCAAAGGTCAAAGAAGTCAAAGGTCAAAATTCTGTGTAGAAGTTTTGAAGCCCTCAACTAGTGCCATCATATAAAGCAAACGGAATCGAAATCGGGTTAAAAATGGCGAAGGAGTAGCATTTCGTAGCAAAATGTACAATATAGGTCAAAAATCAAGGTCAAAGGTCAAAGAAGTCAAAGGTCAAAATTCTGTGTAGAAGTTTTGAAGCCCTCACCTAGTGCCATCACATAAAGCAAACGGAATCGAAATCGGGTTAGAAATGGCGAAGGAGTAGCATTTTGTAGCAAAATGTACAATATAGGTCAAAAAATCAAGGTCAAAGGTCAAAGAAGTCAAAGGTCAAAATTCTGTGTAGAAGTTTTGAAGCCCTCACCTAGTGCCATCACATAAAGCAAACGGAATCGAAATCGGGTTAGAAATGGCGAAGGAGTAGCATTTTGTAGCAAAATGTACAATATAGGTCAAAGGTCAAGGTCAAAGGTCACGACTGAAATTCTGTGTAGAAGTTTCAAAGCTCCCATGTAGTGCTATCATATAAAGCAAACAGAATCAAAATTGGCTCATAAATGACAGAGAAGTAGCAAATTGAAGATTTTGATCACACACGGACGCACACACGGACACACGGACACACGGACACACGGACGGACGGACGGACAGACGGACGGACACACGGACACACACACGTACGGAGCCCGTTTCATAGTCCCCTGCTCGAACTCGTTCGGCGGGGACAATAAAAGGGTTATAGAAATTGTCCTGCCAAATGAAAGGGTGTACAAAGTAGCTGGGAATAAAAGGGTTATAGAAACTGTCCTGCCAAATGAAAGGGTGTACAAAGTAGCTGGGAATAAAAGGGTTATGAAAATTGTACTGCCAAATGGAAGGGTCTACACTGAGCTGGAAATAAAAGGGTTATAGAAATTGTACTGCCAAATTGAAGGGTCTACACTGAGCTGGGAATAAAAGGGTTATAGAAATTGTCCTCCCAAATGAAAGGGTGTACAAAGTAGCCGGGAATAAAAGGGTTATAGAAATTGTGCTGTCAAATGAAAGGGTGTACAAAGTAGCTGGGAATAAAAGGGTTATAGAAATTGTCCTGCCAAATGAAAGGGTGTACACTGAGCTGGGAATAAAAGGGTTATAGAAATTGTCCTGCCAAATGAAAGGGTCTACACTGAGATAGGAATAAAAGGGTTATAGAAATTGTCCTCCCAAATGAAAGGGTGTACAAAGTAGCTGGGAATTAAAGGGTTATAGAAATTGTCCTGCCAAATGAAAGGGTCTACACTGAGCTGGGAATAAAAGGATTATAGAAATTATCCTGAAAGGGTCTACACTGAGCTGGGAATAAAAGGGTTATAGAAATTGTACTGCCAAATTGAAGGGTCTACACTGAGCTGTGAATAAAAGGGTTATAGAAATTGTCCTCCCAAATGAAAGGGTGTACAAAGTAGCCGGGAATAAAAGGGTTATAGAAATTGTGCTGTCAAATGAAAGGGTGTACAAAGTAGCTGGGAATAAAAGGGTTATAGAAATTGTCCTGCCAAATGAAAGGGTGTACACTGAGCTGGGAATAAAAGGGTTATAGAAATTGTCCTGCCAAATGAAAGGGTCTACACTGAGATAGGAATAAAAGGGTTATAGAAATTGTCCTCCCAAATGAAAGGGTGTACAAAGTAGCTGGGAATTAAAGGGTTATAGAAATTGTCCTGCCAAATGAAAGGGTCTACACTGAGCTGGGAATAAAAGGATTATAGAAATTATCCTGAAAGGGTCTACACTGAGCTGGGAATAAAAGGGTTATAGAAATTGTCCTGCCAGGGTGTACAAAGTAGCTGGGAATAAAAGGGTTATAGAAATTGTCCTGCCAAATGACAGGGTCTACATTGAGCTGGGAATAAAAGGGTTATAGAAATTGTCCTGCCAAATGAAAGGGTCTACACTGAGATAGGAATAAAAGGGTTATAGAAATTGTGCTCCCAAATGAAGGGGTGTACAATGTAGCTGGGAATTAAAGGGTTATAGAAATTGTGCTGTCAAATGAAAGGGTGTACACTGAGCTCGGAATAAACGGGTTATAGAAATTGTCCTCCCAAATGAAAGGGTGTACAAAGTAGCCGGGAATAAAAGGGTTATAGAAATTGTGCTGTCAAATGAAAGGGTGTACAAAGTAGCTGGGAATAAAAGGGTTATAGAAATTGTACTGCCAAATGAAAGGGTGTACACTGAGCTGGGAATAAACGGGTTATAGAAATTGTCCTCCCAAATGAAAGGGTGTACAAAGTAGCCGGGAATAAAAGGGTTATAGAAATTGTGCTGTCAAATGAAAGGGTGTACAAAGTAGCTGGGAATAAAAGGGTTATAGAAATTGTACTGCCAAATGAAAGGGTGTACACTGAGCTGGGAATAAAAGGGTTATAGAAATTGTCCTGCCAAATGAAAGGGTCTACACTGAGATAGGAATAAAAGGGTTATAGAAATTGTCCTCCCAAATGAAAGGGTGTACAAAGTAGCCGGGAATAAAAGGGTTATAGAAATTGTGCTGTCAAATGAAAGGGTGTACAAAGTAGCTGGGAATAAAAGGGTTATAGAAATTGTACTGCCAAATGAAAGGGTGTACACTGAGCTGGGAATAAAAGGGTTATAGAAATTGTCCTGCCAAATGAAAGGGTCTACACTGAGATAGGAATAAAAGGGTTATAGAAATTGTCCTGCCAAATGAAAGGGTGTACAAAGTAGCTGGGAATTAAAGGGTTATAGAAATTGTCCTGCCAAACGAAAGGGTCTACACTGAGCTGGGAATAAAAGGGTTATAGAAATTGTACTGCCAAATTGAAGGGTCTACACTGAGCTGGGAATAAAAGGGTTATAGAAATTGTCCTCCCAAATGAAAGGGTGTACAAAGTAGCCGGGAATAAAAGGGTTATAGAAATTGTGCTGTCAAATGAAAGGGTGTACAAAGTAGCTGGGAATAAAAGGGTTATAGAAATTGTCCTGCCAAATGAAAGGGTGTACACTGAGCTGGGAATAAAAGGGTTATAGAAATTGTCCTGCCAAATGAAAGGGTCTACACTGAGATAGGAATAAAAGGGTTATAGAAATTGTCCTCCCAAATGAAAGGGTGTACAAAGTAGCTGGGAATTAAAGGGTTATAGAAATTGTCCTGCCAAATGAAAGGGTCTACACTGAGCTGGGAATAAAAGGATTATAGAAATTATCCTGAAAGGGTCTACACTGAGCTGGGAATAAAAGGGTTATAGAAATTGTCCTGCCAGGGTGTACAAAGTAGCTGGGAATAAAAGGGTTATAGAAATTGTCCTGCCAAATGACAGGGTCTACATTGAGCTGGGAATAAAAGGGTTATAGAAATTGTCCTGCCAAATGAAAGGGTGTACACTGAGCTGGGAATAAAAGGATTATAGAAATTATCCTGAAAGGGTCTACACTGAGCTGGGAATAAAAGGGTTATAGAAATTGTCCTGCCAAATGAAAGGGTGTACACAAAGCTGGGAATAAAAGGGTTATAGAAATTGTCCTGCCAAATGAAAGGGTCTACACTGAGATAGGAATAAAAGGGTTATAGAAATTGTCCTCCCAAATGAAAGGGTCTACACTGAGATAGGAATAAAAGGGTTATAGAAATTGTCCTCCCAAATGAAAGGGTGTACAAAGTAGCTGGGAATTAAAGGGTTATAGAAATTGTCCTCCCAAATGAAAGGGTGTACCAAGTAGCTGGGAATTAAAGGGTTATAGAAATTGTCCTGCCAAATGAAAGGGTCTACACTGAGCTGGGAATAAAAGGATTATAGAAATTATCCTGAAAGGGTCTACACTGAGCTGGGAATAAAAGGGTTATAGAAATTGTCCTGCCAAATGAAAGGGTGTACACTGAGCTGGGAATAAAAGGGTTATAGAAATTGTCCTGCCAAATGAAAGGGTCTACACTGAGATAGGAATAAAAGGGTTATAGAAATTGTCCTCCCAAATGAAAGGGTCTACACTGAGATAGGAATAAAAGGGTTATAGAAATTGTCCTCCCAAATGAAAGGGTGTACAAAGTAGCTGGGAATTAAAGGGTTATAGAAATTGTCCTGCCAAATGAAAGGGTCTACACTGAGCTGGGAATAAAAGGATTATAGAAATTATCCTGAAAGGGTCTACACTGAGCTGGGAATAAAAGGGTTATAGAAATTGTCCTGCCAGGGTGTACAAAGTAGCTGGGAATAAAAGGGTTATAGAAATTGTCCTGCCAAATGACAGGGTCTACATTGAGCTGGGTATAAAAGGGTTATAGAAATTGTCCTCCCAAATGAAAGGGTCTACACTGAGATAGGAATAAAAGGGTTATAGAAATTGTCCTCCCAAATGAAGGGGTGTACAATGTAGCTGGGAATTAAAGGGTTATAGAAATTGTGCTGTCAAATGAAAGGGTGTACACTGAGCTGGGAATAAAAGGGTTATAGAAATTGTCCTGCCAAATGACAGGGTCTACATTGAGCTGGGAATAAAAGGGTTATAGAAATTGTCCTCCCAAATGAAAGGGTCTATACTGAGATAGGAATAAAAGGGTTATAGAAATTGTCCTCCCAAATGAAAGGGTGTACAAAGTAGCCGGGAATAAAAGGGTTATAGAAATTGTGCTGTCAAATGAAAGGGTGTACAAAGTAGCTGGGAATAAAAGGGTTATAGAAATTGTACTGCCAAATGAAAGGGTGTACACTGAGCTGGGAATAAAAAGGGTTATAGAAATTGTCCTGCCAAATGAAAGGGTCTACATTGAGCTGGGAATAAAAGGGTTATAGAAATTGTCCTGCCAAATGAAAGGGTCTACACTGAGATAGGAATAAAAGGGTTATAGAAATTGTGCTGTCAAATGAAAGGGTGTACAAAGTAGCTGGGAATAAAAGGGTTATAGAAATTGTCCTGCCAAATGAAAGGGTGTACACTGAGCTGGGAATAAAAGGGTTATAGAAATTGTCCTGCCAAATGAAAGGGTCTACACTGAGATAGGAATAAAAGGGTTATAGAAATTGTCCTCCCAAATGAAAGGGTGTACAATGTAGCTGGGAATTAAAGGGTTATAGAAATTTTCCTGCCAAATGAAAGGGTCTACACTGAGCTGGGAATAAAAGGATTATAGAAATTATCCTGAAAGGGTCTACACTGAGCTGGGAATAAAAGGGTTATAGAAATTGTCCTGCCAGGGTGTACAAAGTAGCTGGGAATAAAAGGGTTATAGAAATTGTCCTGCCAAATGCCAGGGTCTACATTGAGCTGGGAATAAAAGGGTTATAGAAATTGTCCTCCCAAATGAAAGGGTCTACACTGAGATAGGAATAAAAGGGTTATAGAAATTGTCCTCCCAAATGAAGGGGTGTACAATGTAGCTGGGAATTAAAGGGTTATAGAAATTGTGCTGTCAATTGAAAGGGTGTACACTGAGCTGGGAATAAACGGGTTATAGAAATTGTCCTCCCAAATGAAAGGGTGTACAAAGTAGCCGGGAATAAAAGGGTTATAGAAATTGTGCTGTCAAATGAAAGGGTGTACAAAGTAGCTGGGAATAAAAGGGTTATAGAAATTGTACTGCCAAATGAAAGGGTGTACACTGAGCTGGGAATAAACGGGTTATAGAAATTGTCCTGCCAAATGAAAGGGTCTATACTGACATAGGAATAAAAGGGTTATAGAAATTGTCCTGCCAAATGAAAGGGTGTACCAAGTAGCTGGGAATTAAAGGGTTATAGAAATTGTCCTCCCAGATGAAAGGGTGTACAAAGTAGCTGGGAATTAAAGGGTTATAGAAATTGTCCTGCCAAATGAAAGGGTCTATACTGAGCTGGGAATAAAAGGGGTATAGAAATTGTCCTGCCAGGGTGTACAAAGTAGCTGGGAATAAAAGGGTTATAGAAATTGTCCTGCCAAATGACAGGGTCTAAAAAGTAGCTGGGAATAAGGGGGTTATAGAAATTGTCCTGCCAAATGAAAGGGTGTACAAAGTAGCTGGGAATAAAAGGGTTATAAAAATTGTACTGCCAAATGGAAGGGTCTACACTGAGCTGGAAATTAAAGGGTTATAGAAATTGTACTGCCAAATGGAAGGGTCTACACTGAGCTGGGAATAAAAGGGTTATAGAAATTGTCCTGCCAAATGAAAGGGTCTACACTGAGATAAGAATAAAAGGGTTATAGAAATTGACCTCACAAATGAAAGGGTGTACAAAGTAGCTGGGAATTAAAGGGTTATAGAAATTGTCCTCCCAAATGAAAGGGTGTACAAAGTAGCTGGGAATTAAAGGGTTATAGAAATTGTCCTGCCAAACGAAAGGGTCTACACTGAGCTCGGAATAAAAGGGTTATAGAAATTGTCCTGCCAAATGAAAGGGTGTACAAAGTAGCTGGGAATAAAAGGGTTATAAAAATTGTACTGCCAAATGGAAGGGTCTACACTGAGCTGGGATTAAAAGGGTTATAGAAATTGTCCTCCCAAATGAAAGGGTGTACAAAGTAGCCGGGAATAAAAGGGTTATAGAAATTGTGCTGTCAAATGAAAGGGTGTACAAAGTAGCTGGGAATTAAAGGGTTATAGAAATTGTCCTGCCAAATGAAAGGGTGTACAATGAGCTGGGAATAAAAGGGTTATAGAAATTGTCCTGCCAAATGAAAGGGTCTACACTGAGATAGGAATAAAAGGGTTATAGAAATTGTCCTCCCAAATGAAAGGGTGTACAAAGTAGCTGGGAATTAAAGGGTTATAGAAATTGTCCTCCCAAATGAAAGGGTCTACACTGAGCTGGGAATAAAAGGATTATAGAAATTATCCTGAAAGGGTCTACACTGAGCTGGGAATAAAAGGGTTATAGAAATTGTCCTGCCAAATGAAAGGGTGTACACTGAGCTGGGAATAAAAGGGTGATAGAAATTGTCCTGCCAAATGAAAGGGTCTACACTGAGATAGGAATAAAAGGGTTATAGAAATTGTCCTCCCAAATGAAAGGGTCTACACTGAGATAGGAATAAAAGGGTTATAGAAATTGTCCTCCCAAAGGAAGGGGTGTACAATGTAGCTGGGAATTAAAGGGTTATAGAAATTGTGCTGTCAAATGAAAGGGTGTACACTGAGCTGGGAATAAACGGGTTATAGAAATTGTCCTCCCAAATGAAAGGGTGTACAAAGTAGCCGGGAATAAAAGGGTTATAGAAATTGTGCTGTCAAATAAAAGGGTGTACAAAGTAGCTGGGAATAAAAGGGTTATAGAAATTGTACTGCCAAATGAAAGGGTGTACACTGAGCTGGGAATAAACGGGTTATAGAAATTGTCCTGCCAAATGAAAGGGTCTACACTGAGATAGGAATAAAAGGGTTATAGAAATTGTCCTGCCAAATGAAAGGGTGTACCAAGTAGCTGGGAATTAAAGGGTTATAGAAATTGTCCTGCCAAATGAAAGGGTCTATACTGAGCTGGGAATAAAAGGGGTATAGAAATTGTCCTGCCAGGGTGTACAAAGTAGCTGGGAATAAAAGGGTTATAGAAATTGTCCTGCCAAATGAAAGGGTCTAAAAAGTAGCTGGGAATAAGGGGGTTATAGAAATTGTCCTGCCAAATGAAAGGGTGTACAAAGTAGCTGGGAATAAAAGGGTTATAAAAATTGTACTGCCAAATGGAAGGGTCTACACTGAGCTGGAAATTAAAGGGTTATAGAAATTGTACTGCCAAATGGAAGGGTCTACACTGAGCTGGGAATAAAAGGGTTATAGAAATTGTCCTGCCAAATGAAAGGGTCTACACTGAGATAACAATAAAAGGGTTATAGAAATTGACCTCCCAAATGAAAGGGTCTACAAAGTAGCTGGAAATAAAAGGGACTTATAGAAATTGTCCTGCCAAATGAAAGGGTCTACACTTAGCTGGGAATAAAAGGGCTATAGAAATTGTCCTGCCGAATGAAAGGGTGTACAAAGTAGCTGGGAATAAAAGGGTAATAAAAATTGTACTGCCAAATGGAAGGGTCTACACTGAGCTTGAAATAAAAGGGTTATAGAAATTATCCTCCCAAATGAAAGGGTGTACACTGAGATGGGAATAAAAGGGTTATAGAAATTGTCCAGCCAAATGAAAGGGTCTACACTGAGATAGGAATAAAAGGGTTATAGAAATTGTCCAGCCAAATGAAAGGGTCTACACTGAGCTTGAAATAAAAGGGTTATAGAAATTATCCTCCCAAATGAAAGGGTGTACACTGAGCTGGGAATAAAAGGGTTATAGAAATTGTCCTGCCGAATGAAAGGGTGTACAAAGTAGCTGGGAATAAAAGGGTTATAAAAATTGTACTGCCAAATGGAAGGGTCTACACTGAGCTTGAAATAAAAGGGTTATAGAAATTATCCTCCCAAATGAAAGGGTGTACACTGAGATGGGAATAAAAGGGTTATAGAAATTGTCCAGCCAAATGAAAGGGTCTACACTGAGATAGGAATAAAAGGGTTATAGAAATTGTCCAGCCAAATGAAAGGGTCTACACTGAGCTTGAAATAAAAGGGTTATAGAAATTATCCTCCCAAATGAAAGGGTGTACATTGAGCTGGGAATAAAAGGGTTATAGAAATTGTCCTGCCAAATGAAAGGGTCTACACTGAGATAGGAATAAAAGGGTTATAGAAACTGTCCTCCCAAATGAAAGGATGTACAAAGTAGCTGGGAATTAAAGGGTTATAGAAATTGTCCTCCCAAATGAAAGGGTGTACAAAGTAGCTGGGAATAAAAGGGTTATAGAAATTGTCCTGCCAAATGAAAGGGTGTACAAAGTAGCTGGGAATAAAAGGGTTATAGAAATTGTCCTGCCAAATGAAAGGGTGTACAAAGTAGCTGGGAATAAAAGGGTTATAAAAATTGTACTGCCAAATGGAAGGGTCTACACTGAGCTGGGATTAAAAGGGTTATAGAAATTGTCCTCCCAAATGAAAGGGTGTACAAAGTAGTCGGGAATAAAAGGGTTATAGAAATTGTGCTGTCAAATGATAGGGTGTACAAAGTAGCTGGGAATTAAAGGGTTATAGAAATTGTCCTGCCAAATGAAAGGGTCTACACTGAGCTGGGAATAAAAGGATTATAGAAATTATCCTGAAAGGGTCTACACTGAGCTGGGAATAAAAGGGTTATAGAAATTGTCCTGCCAGGGTGTACAAAGTAGCTGGGAATAAAAGGGTTATAGAAATTGTCCTGCCAAATGACAGGGTCTACATTGAGCTGGGAATAAAAGGGTTATAGAAATTGTCCTCCCAAATGAAAGGGTCTACACTGAGATAGGAATGAAAGGGTTATAGAAATTGTCCTCCCAAATGAAGGGGTGTACAATGTAGCTGGGAATTAAAGGGTTATAGAAATTGTGCTGTCAAATGAAAGGGTGTACACTGAGCTGGGAATAACCGGGTTATAGAAATTGTCCTCCCAAATGAAAGGGTGTACAAAGTAGCCGGGAATAAAAGGGTTATAGAAATTGTGCTGTCAAATGAAAGGGTGTACAAAGTAGCTGGGAATAAAAGGGTTATAGAAATTGTACTGCCAAATGAAAGGGTGTACACTGAGCTGGGAATAAAAGGGTTATAGAAATTGTCCTGCCAAATGAAAGGGTCTACATTGAGCTGGGAATAAAAGGGTTATAGAAATTGTCCTGCCAAATGAAAGGGTCTACACTGAGATAGGAATAAAAGGGTTATAGAAATTGTGCTGTTAAATGAAAGGGTGTACAAAGTAGCTGGGAATAAAAGGGTTATAGAAATTGTCCTGCCAAATGAAAGGGTGTACACTGAGCTGGGAATAAAAGGGTTATAGAAATTGTCCTGCCAAATGAAAGGGTCTACACTGAGATAGGAATAAAAGGGTTATAGAAATTGTCCTCCCAAATGAAAGGGTGTACAAAGTAGCTGGGAAATAAAGGGTTATAGAAATTGTCCTGCCAAATGAAAGGGTCTACACTGAGCTGGGAATAAAAGGATTATAGAAATTATCCTGAAAGGGTCTACACTGAGCTGGGAATAAAAGGGTTATAGAAATTGTCCTGCCAGGGTGTACAAAGTAGCTGGGAATAAAAGGGTTATAGAAATTGTCCTGCCAAATGACAGGGTCTACATTGAGCTGGGAATAAAAGGGTTATAGAAATTGTCCTCCCAAATGAAAGGGTGTACACTGAGCTGGGAATAAAAGGGTTATAGAAATTGTCCTGCCAAATGAAAGGGTCTACACTGAGATAGGAATAAAAGGGTTATAGAAATTGTCCTCCCAAATGAAAGGGTGTACCAAGTAGCTGGGAATTAAAGGGTTATAGAAATTGTCCTGCCAAATGAAAGGGTCTACACTGAGCTGGGAATAAAAGGATTATAGAAATTATCCTGAAAGGGTCTACACTGAGCTGGGAATAAAAGGGTTATAGAAATTGTCCTGCCAGGGTGTACAAAGTAGCTGGGAATAAAAGGGTTATAGAAATTGTCCTGCCAAATGACAGGGTCTACATTGAGCTGGGAATAAAAGGGTTATAGAAATTGTCCTCCCAAATGAAAGGGTCTACACTGAGATAGGAATAAAAGGGTTATAGAAATTGTCCTCCCAAATGAAGGGGTGTACAATGTAGCTGGGAATTAAAGGGTTATAGAAATTGTGCTGTCAAATGAAAGGGTGTACACTGAGCTGGGAATAAACGGGTTATAGAAATTGTCCTCCCAAATGAAAGGGTGTACTAAGTAGCCGGGAATAAAAGGGTTATAGAAATTGTGCTGTCAAATGAAAGGGTGTACAAAGTAGCTGGGAATAAAAGGGTTATAGAAATTGTACTGCCAAATGGAAGGGTCTACACTGAGCTGGAAATTAAAGGGTTATAGAAATTGTACTGCCAAATGGAAGGGTCTACACTGAGCTGGGAATAAAAGGGTTATAGAAATTGTCCTGCCAAATGAAAGGGTCTACACTGAGATAAGAATAAAAGGGTTATAGAAATTGACCTCCCAAATGAAAGGGTGTACAAAGTAGCTGGGAATAAAAGGGACTTATAGAAATTGTCCTGCCAAATGAAAGGGTCTACACTTAGCTGGGAATAAAAGGGTTATAGAAATTGTCTTGCCGAATGAAAGGGTGTACAAAGTAGCTGGGAAAAGAAGGGTTATAAAAATTGTACTGCCAAATGGAAGGGTCTACACTGAGCTGGAAATAAAAGGGTTATAGAAATTATCCTCCCAAATGAAAGGGTGTACACTGAGCTGGGAATAAAAGGGTTATAGAAATTGTCCTGCCAAATGAAAGGGTCTACACTGAGATAGGAATAAAAGGGTTATAGAAATTGTCCTCCCAAATGAAAGGGGGTACAAAGTAGCTGGGAATTAAAGGGTTATAGAAATTGTCCTGCCAAATGAAAGGGTCTACACTGAGCTGGGAATAAAAGGATTATAGAAATTATCCTGAAAGGGTCTACACTGAGCTGGGAATAAAAGGGTTATAGAAATTGTCCTGCCAGGGTGTACAAAGTAGCTGGGAATAAAAGGGTTATAGAAATTGTCCTGCCAAATGACAGGGTCTACATTGAGCTGGGAATAAAAGGGTTATAGAAATTGTCCTGCCAAATGAAAGGGTGTACACTGAGCTGGGAATAAAAGGGTTATAGAAATTGTCCTGCCAAATGAAAGGGTCTACACTGAGATAGGAATAAAAGGGTTATAGAAATTGTCCTCCCAAATGAAAGGGTGTACCAAGTAGCTGGGAATTAAAGGGTTATAGAAATTGTCCTGCCAAATGAAAGGGTCTACACTGAGCTGGGAATAAAAGGATTATAGAAATTATCCTGAAAGGGTCTACACTGAGCTGGGAATAAAAGGGTTATAGAAATTGTCCTGCCAGGGTGTACAAAGTAGCTGGGAATAAAAGGGTTATAGAAATTGTCCTGCCAAATGACAGGGTCTACATTGAGCTGGGAATAAAAGGGTTATAGAAATTGTCCTCCCAAATGAAAGGATCTACACTGAGATAGGAATAAAAGGGTTATAGAAATTGTCCTCCCAAATGAAGGGGTGTACAATGTAGCTGGGAATTAAAGGGTTATAGAAATTGTGCTGTCAAATGAAAGGGTGTACACTGAGCTGGGAATAAACGGGTTATAGAAATTGTCCTCCCAAATGAAAGGGTGTACAAAGTAGCCGGGAATAAAAGGGTTATAGAAATTGTGCTGTCAAATGAAAGGGTGTACAAAGTAGCTGGGAATAAAAGGGTTATAGAAATTGTACTGCCAAATGAAAGGGTATACACTGAGCTGGGAATAAAAGGGTTATAGAAATTGTCCTGCCAAATGAAAGGGTCTACACTGATATAGGAATAAAAGGGTTATAGAAAGTGTCCTGCCAAATGAAAGGGTGTACAAAGTAGCTGGGAATTAAAGGGTTATAGAAATTGTCCTGCCAAATGAAAGGGTCTACACTGAGCTGGGAATAAAATGGTTATAGAAATTGTCCTGCCAGGGTGTACAAAGTAGCTGGGAATAAAAGGGTTATAGAAATTGTCCTGCCAAATGGCAGGGTCTAAAAAGTAGCTGGGAATAAGGGGGTTATAGAAATTGTCCTACCAAATGAAAGGGTGTACAAAGTAGCTGGGAATAAAAGGGTTATAAAAATTGTACTGCCAATGGAAGGGTCTACACTGAGCTGGAAATTAAAGGGTTATAGAAATTGTACTGCCAAATGGAAGGGTCTACACTGAGCTGGGAATAAAAGGGTTATAGAAATTGTCCTGCCAAATGAAAGGGTCTACACTGAGATAAGAATAAAAGGGTTATAGAAATTGACCTCCCAAATGAAAGGGTGTACAAAGTAGCTGGGAATAAAAGGGACTTATAGAAATTGTCCTGCCAAATGAAAGGGACTACACTTAGCTGGGAATAAAAGGGTTATAGAAATTGTCTTGCCGAATGAAAGGGTGTACAAAGTAGCTGGGAATAGAAGGGTTATAAAAATTGTACTGCCAAATGGAAGGGTCTACACTGAGCTGGAAATAAAAGGGTTATAGAAATTATCCTCCCAAATGAAAGGGTGTACAAAGTAGCTGGGAATAAAAGGGTTATAGAAATTGTGCTGTCAAATGAAAGGGTATACAAAGTAGCTGGGAATAAAAGGGTTATAGAAATTGTCCTCCCAAATGAAAGGGTCTACACTGAGATAGGAATAAAAGGGCAAGGGTTATAGAAATTGTCCTCCCAAATGAAAGGGTGTACAAAGTAGCTGGGAATTAAAGGGTTATAGAAATTGTGCTGTCAAATGAAAGGGTATACAAAGTAGCTGGGAATAAAAGGGTTATAGAAATTGTCCTGCCAAATGAAAGGGTGTACAAAGTAGCTGGGAATAAAAGGGTTATAGAAATTGTCCTGCCAAATGAAAGGGTGTACAAAGTAGCTGGGAATAAAAGGGTTATAAAAATTGTACTGCCAAATGGAAGGGTCTACACTGAGCTGGGATTAAAAGGGTTATAGAAATTGTCCTCCCAAATGAAAGGGTGTACAAAGTAGCCGGGAATAAAAGGGTTATAGAAATTGTGCTGTCAAATGAAAGGGTGTACAAAGTAGCTGGGAATAAAAGGGTTATAAAAATTGTACTGCCAAATGGAAGGGTCTACACTGAGCTGGGAATAAAAGGGTTATAGAAATTGTCCTCCCAAATGAAAGGGTCTACACTGAGATAGGAATAAAAGGGCAAGGGTTATAGAAATTGTCCTCCCAAATGAAAGGGTGTACAAAGTAGCTGGGAATTAAAGGGTTATAGAAATTGACCTCCCAAATGAAAGGGTGTGCAAAGTAGCTGGGAATAAAAGGGACTTATAGAAATTGTCCTGCCAAATGAAAGGGTCTACACTTAGCTGGGAATAAAAGGGTTATAGAAATTGTCCTGCCGAATGAAAGGGTGTACAAAGTAGCTGGGAATAGAAGGGTTATAAAAATTGTACTGCCAAATGGAAGGGTCTACACTGAGCTGGAAATAAAAGGGTTATAGAAATTATCCTCCCAAATGAAAGGGTGTACACTGAGCTGGGAATAAAAGGGTTATAGAAATTGTCCTGCCAAATGAAAGGGTGTACACTGAGATAGGAATAAAAGGGCAAGGGTTATAGAAATTGTCCTCCCAAATGAAAGGGTGTACAAAGTAGCTGGGAATTAAAGGGTTATAGAAATTGTCCTGCCAAATGAAAGGGTGTACAAAGTAGCTGGGAATAAAAGGGTTATAAAAATTGTACTGCCAAATGGAAGGGTCTACACTGAGCTGGGATTAAAAGGGTTATAGAAATTGTCCTCCCAAATGAAAGGGTGTACAAAGTAGCCGGGAATAAAAGGGTTATAGAAATTGTGCTGTCAAATGAAAGGGTGTACAAAGTAGCTGGGAATAAAAGGGTTATAAAAATTGTACTGCCAAATGGAAGGGTCTACACTGAGCTGGGAATAAAAGGGTTATAGAAATTGTCCTGCCAAATGAAAGGGTGTACAAAGTAGCTGGGAATAAAAGGGTTATAGAAATTGTCCTGCCAAATGAAAGGGTGTACAAAGTAGCTGGGAATAAAAGGGTTATAAAAATTGTACTGCCAAATGGAAGGGTCTACACTGAGCTGGGATTAAAAGGGTTATAGAAATTGTCCTCCCAAATGAAAGGGTGTACAAAGTAGCCGGGAATAAAAGGGTTATAGAAATTGTGCTGTCAAATGAAAGGGTGTACAAAGTAGCTGGGAATAAAAGGGTTATAAAAATTGTACTGCCAAATGGAAGGGTCTACACTGAGCTGGGAATAAAAGGGTTATAGAAATTGTCCTCCCTAATGAAAGGGTCTACACTGAGATAGGAATAAAAGGGCAAGGGTTATAGAAATTGTCCTCCCAAATGAAAGGGTCTACAAAGTAGCTGGGAATTAAAGGGTTATAGAAATTGACCTCCCAAATGAAAGGGTGTGCAAAGTAGCTGGGAATAAAAGGGACTTATAGAAATTGTCCTGCCAAATGAAAGGGTCTACACTTAGCTGGGAATAAAAGGGTTATAGAAATTGTCCTGCCGAATGAAAGGGTGTACAAAGTAGCTGGGAATAGAAGGGTTATAAAAATTGTACTGCCAAATGGAAGGGTCTACACTGAGGTGGAAATAAAAGGGTTATAGAAATTATCCTCCCAAATGAAAGGGTGTACACTGAGCTGGGAATAAAAGGGTTATAGAAATTGTCCTGCCAAATGAAAGGGTGTACACTGAGATAGGAATAAAAGGGCAAGGGTTATAGAAATTGTCCTCCCAAATGAAAGGGTGTACAAAGTAGCTGGGAATTAAAGGGTTATAGAAATTGTGCTGTCAAATGAAAGGGTATACAAAGTAGCTGGGAATAAAAGGGTTATAGAAATTGTCCTGCCAAATGAAAGGGTGTACAAAGTAGCTGGGAATAAAAGGGTTATAGAAATTGTCCTGCCAAATGAAAGGGTGTACAAAGTAGCTGGGAATAAAAGGGTTATAAAAATTGTACTGCCAAATGGAAGGGTCTACACTGAGCTGGGAATAAAAGGGTTATAGAAATTGTCCTCCCAAATGAAAGGGTCTACACTGAGATAGGAATAAAAGGGCAAGGGTTATAGAAATTGTCCTCCCAAATGAAAGGGTGTACAAAGTAGCTGGGAATTAAAGGGTTATAGAAATTGTGCTGTCAAATGAAAGGGTATACAAAGTAGCTGGGAATAAAAGGGTTATAGAAATTGTCCTGCCAAATGAAAGGGTGTACAAAGTAGCTGGGAATAAAAGGGTTATAGAAATTGTCCTGCCAAATGAAAGGGTGTACAAAGTAGCTGGGAATAAAAGGGTTATAAAAATTGTACTGCCAAATGGAAGGGTCTACACTGAGCTGGGATTAAAAGGGTTATAGAAATTGTCCTCCCAAATGAAAGGGTGTACAAAGTAGCTGGGAATTAAAGGGTTATAGAAATTGTCCTGCCAAATGAAAGGGTGTACAAAGTAGCTGGGAATAAAAGGGTTATAGAAATTGTCCTGCCAAATGAAAGGGTGTACAAAGTAGCTGGGAATAAAAGGGTTATAAAAATTGTACTGCCAAATGGAAGGGTCTACACTGAGCTGGGATTAAAAGGGTTATAGAAATTGTCCTCCCAAATGAAAGGGTGTACAAAGTAGCCGGGAATAAAAGGGTTATAGAAATTGTGCTGTCAAATGAAAGGGTGTACAAAGTAGCTGGGAAAAGAAGGGTTATAGAAATTGTCCTGCCAAATGAAAGGGTGTACACTGAGCTGGGAATAAAAGGGTTATAGAAATTGTCCTGCCAAATGAAAGGGTCTACACTGAGATAGGAATAAAAGGGTTATAGAAATTGTCCTGCCAAATGAAAGGGTCTACACTGAGCTGGGAATAAAAGGGTTATAGAAATTATCCTGCCAAATGACAGGGTCTACATTGAGCTGGGAATAAAAGGGTTATAGAAATTGTCCTCCCAAATGAAAGGGTCTACACTGAGATAGGAATAAAAGGGTTATAGAAATTGTCCTCCCAAATGAAAGGGAGTACAAAGTAGCTGGGAATAAAAGGGTTATACAAATTGTACTGCCAAATGGAAGGGTCTACACTGAGCTGGGAATAAAAGGGTTATAGAAATTGCCCTCCCAAATGGAAGGGTCTACACTGAGATAGGAATAAAAGGTTTATAGAAATTGTCCTCCCTAATGAAAGGGGGTACAAAGTAGCTGGGAATTAAAGGGTTATAGAAATTGTCCTGCCAAATGAAAGGGTCTACACTGAGCCGGGAATAAAAGGGTTATAGAAATTGTGCTGTCAAATGAAAGGGTGTACAACGTAGCTGGGAATAAAAGGGTTATAGAAATTGTACTGCCAAATGGAAGGGTCTACACTGAGCTGGGAATAAAAGGGTTATAGAAATTGTCCTGCCAAATGACAGGGTCTACACTGAGCTGGGAATAAAAGGGTTATAGAAATTGTCCTGCCAAATGAAAGGGTCTACACTGAGATAGGAATAAAAGGGTTATAGAAATTGTCCTGCCAAATGAAAGGGTGTACAAAGTAGCTGGGAATAAAAGGGTTATAGAAATTGTCCTGCCAAATGAAAGGATCTACACTGAGCTGGGAATGAAAGGGTTATAGAAATTATACGGCCAAATGGAAGGGTCTACACTGAGCTGGGAATAAAAGGGGTATAGAAATTGTCCTGGCAAATGAAAGGGTCTACACTGAGATAATTGTCCTCCCAAATGAAAGGGTGTACAAAGTAGCTGGGAATTTAAGGGTTATAGAAATTGTCCTGCCAAATGAAAGGGTCTACACTGAGATAGGAATAAAAGGGTTATAGAAATTGTCCTCCCAAATGAAAGGGTGTACAAAGTAGCTGGGAATTAAAGGGTTATAGAAATTGTCCTGCCAAATGAAAGGGTGTACAAAGTAGCTTGGAATAAAAGGGTTATAGAAATTGTCCTGCCAAATGAAAGGGTCTACACTGAGATAGGAATAAAAGGGTTATAGAAATTGTCCTGCCAAATGAAAGGGTCTACACTGAGATAGGAATAAAAGGGTTATAGAAATTGTCCTCCCAAATGAAAGGGTGTACAAAGTAGCTGGGAATAAAAGGGTTATAGAAATTGTACTGCCAAATGAAAGGGTATACATTGAGCTGGGAATTAAAGGATGGAGGGCGCCGTTACCACAAACTGTTGTGTCCTTCATGTAGAATGACCACCCATAAACCTCCTTAGCAAGTCTGAGTAAAGTCCAGTGACAATCAAGTTATTGCCTAAATAAGCATTTTTGCAAATTTTGACATGATCAGGGTGATATTTGACCCTGTAAAAGATGGACAGTGAGGGCAGCATTATCAATAGGTGTAGATATAGGTATAGGTGTAGATATATATAAAATCGGTCAAGAAACAAGGCCAGCGTCGCACACCCAAGCAGACCCTCCTAAATTCACCTTTTCATGTATAAAGATGGAACAAGCAAGGGCGCCACCACCAAAATCAATATAAAAGGCATCTTCATTTCACTATAATGCACCTTTTTGCCAAATTTGAAGAAAATCTGATAAGAAATGTGGCTGATAGAGTGCACATAAGAAATGTGGATTGGCATCCAAGTCGGAACACTGAGGGCGCTGTCACCACAAACTGTTGTGTCCTTCATGTAGAATGACCACGGAACAAGCAAGGGCGCCATCACCAAAAACAATAGGTGTCTTCGTTTTACCTTAACACACCTTCATGCCAAATTTGAAGATGATCGAAGAAGAACTGCAGCCAGTAGAGCGCTCGCAAGAAAATCTCTGCGGCGGACGCGGATGCGGACGCGGATGCGGATGCGGACGCCGCGCGACGAGGCCAAATCCATAGTATATCCACCGATCTCTGTTCAGGGGATACAATGACTCTAAATAGTTGCAATAACCAGTGCCAAGTCTGCAGCAGAGATTGTGCACATGGAATTTGACAACTCATAATACCTTCATAGAACACAACAAACTATGCTGCTAAGATCACTGCTGTGTGAAGAAATGGCTTACCAGGATTGAATTTGGGCTCCTTCTTCTTGAAGACAGCATCACTGACCCCTCGAAGAGACACATGGAGAGTGTGGATGGATGCCTGGACTGTGGCACTGGGTTGGATCACTCCAGCTTCAGTCTCACTCTCATCAGCTACAGACCCCAGCACATCAATGATCTGTACAACAGGGGATGGGATGTTCAGCAGAGTCCCACAACACAATGAAATGTATCAGCTGCTGCATGATAGCATGTACTACATATTAACTACATGAAATGATTACAGATTACCTCCTATCCTTCACAAATTGCAATAGATAAGAATATACAGTTGAACCTCTATTATCCGGCCTCCCTTTATCCGGATCTCTCTATTATCCGGACGCAATCTCGCCATGATTTTTTTTAAATAATTACGGGAAGAAAGGGGGATTCCCAACTCCTTGAGAACTCCTACCCAAACACACATGAATTACATATTACTTCCAATATGATTAACATACATTGCATCAAATTTCCTTCCAAATTGCTTACCTTCAGACATTTCAACATCCCGAAACATCCCCAAATGTAACAATGAAAAGGTTGCAGTATACACATTACTACATGTGGTACTACAATGGGCTACATCAGTACATGTGTATGTATATGTACATGTATAAAGCATTGAGTCTCCCGTATCCGGCCAAATCCCTTATCCGGATGAGTCCCGGTCCCGACTTGTCCGGATACGAGAGGTTCAACTGTAATCTGATACTTAATCTGAAGGAAGAATGCCTCATTCCTTCCCACGCAGAATTCATAAGAAGCAAATCTGGACATCATCAGTTTAAACACCAGCAGGCTGTTTACAATTAATGTACATTCTATGGAGAAAGTGGCCTTTCGATCTCAAATGATGACATCAGCACACATGTTGGTAAGTTTGAATTAAGATTGATTTGCTCTCAGATCTCCAATTATATCAACTAGTACATCATCAATGGTTTAATGCTTAATCTTTGACATACATAGAAAGAGATGATACTAGAACTTACCAGTATTGTTTGATTGCAATATTTGTTTCTATGTTCTGTGTAATGTGAAATTATCTTAAGTTTGTCTACTTCTTGTGACATAAAATCCAGGACCACAATAAGAAATAACAATTGACTTGAATTGTTATTTCTTATTGTGCTCCTGGATTTTATGTCACAACAAGTAGACAAACTTAAGATAACATAAAACCTGACATTCCCTAGCAATGCACTCATATGCTTCAACAGTAAAAGTATCAATGTACCTGGATCTTCTTGAAGGTGCCATACTGATTGGGTTTGAAACAGAAGATAATATCCATGGCTTCACCGGGATTAAGGTGCCCAAAGGCTGGGCGGGTGGCAAACTGGGCCACTGGCTGGAAGACAAAGGCAGCCGGAAGGACGGTGGAATCATTCTGTAGGCTGCAGAGGGTGTCAATTTGCTCCCCAACAGGGCACTCACCAAAGTCAAGGTTGGTCTGGGGTGAGAGGCTTAGTAGGACTGGCAAGGCAGTACCAGTCAGAGCCACTTCCAGCGTGGTCACTGTACAGCATGAACACATACAGTTATTTTTACCACTTTGTATTGGAATGCATGGGACAACTCGTCTACAGTCCTATATGGTAGAAACTTGCAACACACAGAATTGATATATTCTCTACTTTTGATATCTTGTAAAAATGTTGAAGCTGGATATTCCTCTCCTAGGCAAATTATATTTATGAGCAGAAGCTGAGTTATGCAAAAAATATATGCTTTAAATTGTGCCGAGTGAATTTCAGTCTTTCATATCCTCATATTCTCATACATAGGAGACACTTTACCTGTCATAAACAGGTGCATTTCCCCATCCCCAATATTGCAGAATAGTATGAAACAAAAAAATTGCATGGAATCAATATGATTATCATGTGCACTTTCTCACATCCTCAATCGAAAAATTTTCTCACCTTCATTGCTTTTTCTGTTATCCTTCTCCTCACTGTTGTTTCCAAAGCCACTATTGCTGCCTACCACAGTAATGTTCATGTAGAGAGCAAAGTCTTGGCGAGGTGGTGGAGAGGAGGTCCCCTTCCAGCCCTGACTGGCTGTGTCATAGCGGGGACTAAAGCGGAAGTAGAGGGGGCACTTCTGGTAGGGGCCCAAGGTGCCCTGGTTTGGGAGGGTCTTGACCAGCGTGCTGATGGGGCAGGTGTTAGCCCGGACCTTGTCCAAGCCCTTTGTGGCCAGTGTGGCCACAGTGGACTTTGTGACATCAATCCCCTGAGAAAGTCAGTGCCATAACAAAATGAGCAGCATGTCTGCTGTAAAGCAACCCTTTCAGTTACAAGGATTTGGCCACCTGGAGTAATCAGTGTTATGTTCTGTTTTTCATACAACAAACTTTGTCAATTGGTCCATATTCAGCTGAACACAAATAATGACTTTTAGTTACCTTTTGCTTTACACTTTAGAAGTACTAGGTGTTTCAAAAAACATTTCCCACTTTTGATTCTTAATAATTCAAAAATCATATATCAGATAACATTGTCATTGATATGAGTGATAGCTGAATAGTGTACAATTTGGTTGGAGGTGGTTTAAATATGAAAGCATAAATCAGTTTCATGAAATCCATGATTAATTTTACAGTTAGGTTCCAGATTTTGCTCTATTTTCAACCCTCACTGGGTGTGTATGGGAGTGTGTGGTTATTACCCTGACAATGGTCCTGAACAATGGCCAGGCTTTGAATACTTCATTATTTATTCATGAGAAATTCCGCTATCACAACTAGTCTTTATTCAGCCTCTGGCAGTATCTGTGTAAAATCAAATGCCTGCTGATACTGTCGTTGAGTCGCAACAGTGCTCTCCCTACTTCTGAAAAACGAAATTACAATGAATACCTTCTGTTCTATCGTAAACATTGTGACAGGAAGCAAAGAAAATCAATTAAAGTATCGTATATGGAGCCTTAAATAAATCTACTGTGAAACAAATGGCCCCAATGATAAATGCTGCTGAACTCTTTACCAAAAATGATCTCTTTTTATCTAAAAAGCAAAAAATTTGTCAGACTATTTAATTAGTAGACAGTTGTATTAAAATGAGGAACTTTAGATCATTTATGCTTACTTATATCCCAAATTTAGTGATATGTGAAGCAAAATTTGAAAATGATTGCCAGCTTGGAATGAAATGTGGTGTTTGCAAGCACATGGAAACATGTGCTTACTTTTTCCATGTGCATACATTTTACCTTTTACCGCGCATGAATTCAGACTAGAAGTGCCAGGGGCAATCCACATGAATTATTGATTAAGCATTCATGTGCCTGGGAGCGCGAGACTGACGCCTCGTCAACAGGTGGTTCAGGCATGTCCATTGTTCAGGGCCATTGTCAGCACACACTCACATACACATCATTAGTTCCTGTACAAAGTTCATTTTTGTACAGAAGGTTAAAATTTGACCAAAATCTGAAACCTTACTTCAAAATCAATCTTAGATCTAATGAAACTGATTTATGCTTTTACATTTAAATTACTGCCAACAAAATTGTACACTATTCAGCTATTACTCATATCAATGACAGTTTTATCGGATGAATAGTTTTTGAACTATTAATAATCAAAAGTGGGAAATGTTTTTTTAAACACCTAGTATATAGGATTACAAACAAAGCTGAAGTATATTTTCTGCTAATTTCTCTCCCTATCTCAAGAATGGTCGCAAAACATATTGTTGCTGGGACGACAAGACCTCATATCTGCAAAATGTCTATTGTTCAGGAAAGCAAAAAAAACATGGCAGCCAAAGCACTATATCAGATGGGATAGACTTTCCTTTGACATGCCGTGGTGGCTTCATTTTTGGGGTAAGACAGCTAGGATTTGGACAGGACAATGACATCAATTAACAGATTATCTGGGCATTAATTAAAAAAAAAGCCATTTCCACCAAAATTTCAGATACAATGTCTTGTCACCCCTGTGACGATATGCACAGTGAGACAATACAAGGTAGAAGACAAAAATACAGGCCTTATTAACCAAAGAGTCTCCACACACACACCTTACTGTAAAACATGATATATTCGCGGAATGAATTTTTCGCGAATTGGAACTGACAGCCTTTTTCGTGCATGAAATTTTCGCGAAGTGCCACTGGCGTTCAATGCATATACTGTAAAACATGATATATTCGCGGCATGAAATTTTCGCGAATTGGAGCCGACAGCCTTTTTTGTGGCATGAAATTTTCGCGAATTGCTACTGGCATTCAATGCATGTAGTGTAGACAAAAGCTTTCGCGTGCATTTTAATTTCGCGAATTTTGGCACTCGCGAAATTCGCGAAATTAAAGTGCATGCGAAAATTCCTCGTTTTACAGTAGTGTAAACAAGGACTTTCACCTGCATTTTAATTTCACGAATCTTGGCGCTCGCGAAATTCGCGAAATTAAAGTGCACGCGAAAATTCCTTGTTTTACAGTATCTATCAAACTCCAGTGAATTTCATAGAAGCATTTAAGGTACATGTAATGAGAGAACAACAAAAATTACAACATCTTCAGAATGATTATATAACAACTTTGTGGGAGTTTTCATACTTGAAATTGCTATTGCAAAATACCAAACTTACGGCTTCGGTTCCAACAGCATCTTCTTCTAAAACTGTGACAAAGTTGATGGAGTCTGGCCCATTGTTGTAGAGATAGGCCAGCTTTGTCTTGTCTGTTCCATAATAGGTAGAGCCGAAGCGCATGCACTGAATGTTATCACCAGACTTTGGGTCGAGAAGCTCTAGACATCTGTCCACAACGTGTGCTTTCAGGGATAGGCAGCTTGGCTCTTGAGCTTCTAAAGTCACTCTGTATGCAAAGTTTGAATAAAAGGTTATTAGTCAGATGGTTTGTGTGTGAACTTATAATACATGGCTCTGAGAGATTTAGAACCCTTTTCATGATATCAATAAGACTAGATTTTGAGCACTGTTTCTCAACATTGATATATGTGAACCCTTTTCATAAAATTTATATGACAATACAAAGGTTTTGTACACTATTTCTGTTGTTTCTATGTAAGCCACTGAGACAAAAAACACTGCTTTTTCAGCAGGCCATGATTTATCCCATATGGTTGGAAATAGCAAACAGCGTACCGTACCAGGCAACCATAGCTGGTGTAACACCATGTAGGGAAGAGTTCATAGTCAAGATTACTGCCATGTTAGAGTGTGGAGTAGACACTGTCAAGCAGATTTGCTCACGTTGTAAGTTATTTGATATCTGGATGACAAAGATGCTTAGAATGATTCCTAACTTGGCTCTACATTGCACAAAGAATTGACATTCATTCACTAAACACTGTGTCACCTGAGATCAATTCAGCAGTCATCACTTAACTATAATTAGAACACGTTAACAATACTGGCAAATGATATGCTTGAGCAAGAGTCATAGAATCATAGACAACATTCCGTCAGCATAATGATAATGAGAGTATACAAAAGAAATGAGAGGGATAACAGACATCATGTCAGCGACACAGGATGTAAACATGTGAATCTCATCAACATTTTGATCACCTCAAGTGACTAGGAATGTATCATTAGCAAATGGTATCAAGTCTGCAGTTTGCCACAAGAATGATTTTTTCTTTAATATGGTGAATCTAATGTGTAAGTTTATTCAAGCTTTGTGGGAATTTTTGGAGTGCTGACAGACCTCTCCAACAGCTGGTTAACCTATCAAAATTAACATAACACAGATTCCCAAGTTACATTTTTGTTCTTTCACAACTTAATATATACAGTGTCATGTTCAGCCAATGACACATCAGACAAAAACTCCAACCACCCTCCTCACTGCCATTGTGCCATGTACGATGTATCAGCAATACTAATCCCAAGGGGGGTAATCAGGTTTTCTAACTTTTATGTAGATGTACATACACCCATAATCTAATTGGCACTATTCTGTGATTACTATACATCATGGATTATCTTCATTAATATCATCAAGCGTAATTATAGGTGAAACTAGAAACACAGCTTGCAAGTTTGTGTTACATTGAAAACATATGGACTACTCACGCAGCCTCTTCATTCAGACGTCCACTCTTCTTGGCAACAAATTCAATCTGCAACAGAAATATATGACATATGTTTGTAGGTACTCGTTATGTAATGTGACCTACATGTACAATGTAATATAATGTGACTACAAGCAATATTTCCTTGTAAATTGTTTTCCAGGGTTACATTCCTTTTGTACAAGTTTGTATGGCTGAAGAGTACCAGCAGTCACAACCTCACTTTGATGGATGTGATAGAGCTTTGACAACTGGCAATAGTTTCAGTTCCCTTGAATTCTACGAAGCATAAACAGAAATAGCTTTAGCAAGACGTGAAACCCTTACATTTGTACATCTGCTACTACTTATAGCCAATGCTCTGATCTAAACTTGCCCAAGTTTTCCACATTTAAATGTAGAGACGTTATAATAAGTTACAGATATATATTAAAAACAATTTTATGAAGCTTCCATGTTCATCACTTCTAAAATGAGAGACAAACGCTCATGATCAATTCTGTAATGTCACCAAATGCCTAGAATATCTGTAGACTAAATATTTAATGTTTGTCGGCTTACATTTAATACTACCTGCATGAAAGTTGATAATTACATACTTTGATTGTCTGCACTGTCTTTGGCTTGACGATTCCTTGCAGTGGAAAGATGGTGAATGGCTCCTGGCCGGAGTACTTGATCTTGAACATGCCTGCTAGTGAACCATGGTTGTAAAGAGAGACTTCCTTGCTCAGAACCTTGCTGTCACGCACCACTGTCCCAAAGTCTACTGGGCCTTCCAGCTCAAGCACTGGCTGGGGTGCATACCTACCAAGAAAGAAAGGGAAGAAAGAAGCGTGTCATGTACTTTGCATAATGTCATAAAGATTCCTTAGAGTGTCAATGAGTGGCAGTGGATAATTGCAACTTGAACTAGATATATCGCTACGGCGACTGATATGCCTCCGCCATAATGCATGGTTCTCCTAATAGGTCTATAGTACAATGTCTTGACAATGTGTGATGACAGTTTCAAACAATTGGCAAAATATTAAAATGACAGGTTTGACACAAATGTGCTGAATGTTCACTTTCTTAGAACTAGGTTCAATTGGATGAGTGATTGAAATGTCAGAGTGCAGGTATTTGGGGAACTGATGATTTTTACTTGGCTTTTGACCCTTTTATAAGTTTATGCATTGAGTAATTTTTCAAGGTATTGAGAAAAAGTATAATTTCAGTATCAAATGGGAAAATAGCATTATCTAAACCTGGCCTTTGACCTTTGACCTCACAGTTCCAAAGAGAATCACTGTTAGGTTGAACATGCATAAATTATGTAAGTTTCATGATGATACCTTGAGTTACTTTTGAGATATGGAGGAAAAGGTGCAATTCAGCACTTTCACTTGACCTTTGACCTTTTGACCTTTGACCTTTTGGCAAGAAACTTCCCACAGAATATATATTGGGTAATACATGTCTACATCAAGTTAAAAAAAAAAAAACTTCATTCATTGCATAAATATAAGGAAAGTAGTGATATTTTGAAGAGTTGACCTTGACCTTTGACCCCTCTGACCTTTGACCCATGACCCCTAACTTCCCTAGATAATTACTGCCCATCGGTACAAGCATATATACTAAGTTCCATGAAGATACCTAGAACCATTTGCGCGATATGGAGAAAAACATGAAATTTCAATTTTTTTTTCACAAAATAACCTGTGACCTTTGACCTTTGACCCTGTGACCCTAAAATCCACACAAAGTATTATCCCCCAAGGATATACCCTCATACCAAGTTTGATGTAAAACCACCACACGGTTCTTGAGATATCGACAAAAACAAAACGGGACGGACGTACGGACGGACGGACGGACGGACGACCCGACCCGAAAACATAATGCCTCCGGCCACTTCGTTGCGGAGGCATAAAAAATATACATGGTGTTGAAAATTTCCTCAATTATTTCCAAAGAACTCTGCACATGTTTTTTTTTCTTTCTTTCTTTCTTTTGCTGAGGTGATCAATATCAAAGTATCTTGAATTTCAGGTAATACATTGTAAAATCGCTACCTTACAAAGAATGATTAAAAAATTGAAAATCCTCTCTGAACCAGCTGTCTCACACTTCATTTATCAATAAAGTAAAGCTGAGGTGTACAAAAAAGACCAAAGACCCAAATCTACAACATGATAACATTTCAATGAATCTGATGCATTGCACAAGTTTCAAGTCACAATATATGCATTACTTTAGAAGAAGTTTATCTTGTGGATTTTCATGATTTTTTTGGAAAGTTCACAGGGAATGCCCATTTCTCTACATTTTTCATCCCTAAAGTCCATTTCATCTCATGTCAAAACATGATACTTACGCAGACACTGGAACTTCAATAACATTTTCGTCCACGAGGAGAATAAGTCTGTCCTGGTAGTCTCCAACCTCGCTGGATTCATACTCTACTGTTGCTGACACTTCCAGTCCTGGAGCAATTGGTTTTTCAGGGTTGTTCACAATGAGCCGGAAATTCTGAATACATGAGATAAAAGGATTTTTGTTTTCTTGAGAATAATGTAGCATACCGAGTTTACACTGTAACTTTTGTGAATGGGGACTTGCAAGACAATTTGAAAGTGGTTGAATTTGCTGTTGAGAACCACACTGATGGAATGAGAAAGCAGTAAAGTGTACTATCCTTTGTCAAGAGAAAAGTTTGCTATTCCCACCTTGGAGATATAGTACAACACATTTGTGTTACAGGAGACAACATTCTCAACTGAACAATTTTGTGAAATTTGTACACTGTAAATATCAGCTGATGCATGACATTCAGGCACATAGAAACATTGTGAAAACACCAGTAATGCACATTCAGTAATCATGTTGACATTGTTGAAATGATACAAGAGATGTCAGAGTACAGTGTAAGAGTGATCATATGAAAAGGTTTTAATAAAAAGTATATTAATTTCTATTTCTCTAGAAACCGATGTAGAGCATAGCTGAATGATATCTAATCAACTCTGAGACATAGCATATCTTGACAGATGTAACTAAGTACAGCGTACACTGGGCTTAATGCATTTAATTTTTACTCATGAATAATTCATACTCGCGTACATCACGAAGCGGCAAGAAAAAACAAAACCCAACTTTGAAAAAGCGTCGTGGCTGCGCCACTCAATCTCACAATCCTCTGTTTCTCGCAATGCTCGGTGTGGCGATTTGATCTCATTTATTAGCCATGCAGGGAGGAGTCCCAAAAATTTTAATCAAATTTTGGCATCTAGCGCAGACAGCGTGCAAGCCATGCAATAAATTGCTATGTACAGAAATCTCTTCCCATGCATAGACAACTAAGCTATCTCTGAAAATCCCTCAGCTTGCATGGCTTGTGCGCTGTCTGCACTGGATGCCGCGGGATGCTTGCATGAAAGGCACCCAAAGGCTGGTGGACAGCGGAATTTATGAAGAAAGTGAACTTGTGATACCTATAATGTGATTTGCTAACAAATTCAAGTACCCACTTACTCTATCAGTGTGGAATAGTAATTTGGAATGTAAACAAAAGAACAGGTTAGTCCTGATTTAATTTTTCTCTTTATGAATATTTGGGTCTTTCCATAGGGTTGGGGCACATAGGCAAAATCTCATCACCTGCACATACAAATGCAACTTCTGTATTAAATACACACTACCCAAAGCTCAATGTTTTTTGTAATTATGGTATGTGTGTATGTATGTTATAATGTGTGGTACAGAAATTGAATCTTCTGTTTTTGTTGTAGTTATTGTGTTTATTTAATTTTTGGTGTCCTACGTATAGCCTCCCGAAATAGCATTTCAAACCCTGAAGGTGGAACATTTGGTACATGTTCCCGACAACAAAAGTCATCATCTGTTATATTATAATGGGTTAGTCAAATACGTCAGATCAATACGTCAACGTCAACCACCAGCACAACGCACTCGATCACTCGCTCGCGCAGAGGCAAATTCACTGTGCGCGCGGTCCTAGGCCTTCTGTCATTACGTGAAAATGTTTTCCCACGGGAGAACATTACAAGAATGTTCGCCCATGGGCGAACATAACGAATGTGCCTCCATCACGTGACTGTGTTTAGCCAATCAGTAACTGGTATTTGACTAACCCATTTAATATAATCATGTGTTTGTTAGCTGTAATGCACTTGTCAATTGTAGTCCCGGCCCACGGGTACCCGGGGATGGCCGGGACTTGCAACCAAGTTGAGCGGGGATTTCAGCATTTTTTTCGCCCGGGTGGGTCGGGAATAGACCGGGCTTTGTAGGGGGAAATTCACTTAATTTGCCCCGGTGGGCCGGGGAATGGGCCGGGCTTTGTCGGGGGAGATTCACTTATTTTGCCCCGGTGGGTGGGGAATAAACCGGGGCTTGACGGGGGAAATTCGCTCCAACCAAATGGCAGGCATTTGGGGCAGGAATTTTTGCCGGGATTGAGCCAGTAATTTTGCTGGAGAGTTGACCATGACTTGTACCTTTCCAGTACGGTGATGTGACCATAAATTATTTCGCTTGACTAGCAATTCCCCACTATTGAGGACTCGGTAACACTGCCCAAAAGTCGCGTTAACGCATGAAAAATAAAAATAGAGCCTAGCGCGAAACATGCGCGATTTGCGCATTTCATGAATTTTTCTGACGTGGAACCTTCGATTGTATTGTCCGCGGATGTGCGCCGAATCGGCGCTTTACACGATTCCATGCGCAAAAGTTGCGTAATCGCATATTAAAATTATGTAGGATAAGAAATTTGGTTTTGCGTGCTTGTCCGTCGAGAATTTGACCATTTTCGCTGATTTACGCAATGAAAAATCACCGATGAATTGCGCAAGAACTACGGAAAGATCACGCAAAAATATAGCGCCACAATCATATGTGAGTTGTTAGCGATACATTTGTGATTCATCGATCAGTATTTCGTAAGTATTACATGCGTTTATTTGCGTGTTCTGTTAGAGATACATAGGCCTACGCCAATATTTTTTTCAGTGATTTTCAGTGATACGTAGGTGTTTCAAGCGCGAAACATGCGTCATTATTTATGTCTGCTAATCGTCAGTGGAGAATCGTTGGTGAACGCGATAGCGGCAACATTTTCGCGAATAATTTTTGCGTAGTTTGCGTTGTTCTTACGCGAAAAACGGGCGAAATATGCATGGAATATCAGTGATCGTTTGCGAAAATAATGCCACTACCACGTTCATGTGCAAATCATGCGCGATTCATAGTGATGAAGTGCAGATTATGCGTGATTTTCAGTGGACCTCAGTCGTCGCGCACAAGTTCCACGAATTCGCCCTTTATGGGGCCTTTGCGTGCCTATGCGCTGAAAGTGCGTGGTTTAGTGATTTTTTAGTGATATTTCCGCAATTCATCGGTGATTTTCATCGCGTAAATCAGCGAAAATTCTCAACGGACAAGCATGCACAACCAAATTTCTTGCATGATTCATGCAAACTTACGCGACTTTTGAGCAGTGTGACTGGGCCTTGAGGGTCGGGACTTGGCCAGGGATTTCTATGCAAATATACAGTACCCGGCTTGTCGGGGACTTGACCGGGGATTTCGGCACAAATATTGCCCGGACTGTCAGGGAATTGGCCGGGGATTTCAACTTCAATTTTGCCCGGCCTGCCGGGGAGTTAGCGGGGGATTTCCGCGAAAATTTTGCCCGACCGGTCGGAGACTTGGCCGGGACTTGGCCGGGTGGTGTAACATCCCAAAATTGCAAATGTGATGCAAGTCCCGGCCATCCCCGGGTACCCAGGGGCCAGAACTACAATTGACCCATAAGAAATTACAATTTTATCTACATACAAGGCCTATCTGCTAGAAATGGAAATCTCCAGATTTGCAACATTGTAATTTGTATGCTGCGAGTGTGACCTGTAGCTGCGCCTGTGCTATCACACCACAATGTCGGGCCGCAAGCTTGGTTGGGTAATCTACATGCAGCGCCATGCATTGCACTATGCAGTCGCAGCACACACGTTTACCTTGGTACTTGGTCCGTGAAACTTGATCTGTCTGCTGCACCTGCTAATGTTCTGCACCGTGACAGTCTGGCAATGTACGGTGTTTGCTTCGGCATCCAAGAAGTCTATCACGGGAGGAATGATCCTCACACCCGCAATATCCCCGTCCATCATACCTAGTCCAAATAATCTTCTTTCAAAACCTATTTACAAATCACAAATTTGATGCTAACATCGAATAATGTTCATCTTGCGATGCTTGATGAAATGTCAACACAGTGCGCTGCCATCTTCGTTGCTATCAATCAGTTCGGCGTTACTAAGTTATGTTGCCAAATGCAGTAATACTGATCAATAATATAATTTGTTGCTTGGAAAGAGTCTAATAAAAACAAATTTATCAAAATTGATCGTAACGAAAATTTATTTTAAAACTTTGTAAAGCACCAATATAAGATAATATGTACTTGAGAGGTATATTTTTTTCTACAAATGTTGGCGGTTAATCTTTATTCATGACACAGACTATTCAACGAAGTTTTGTTTGCTACAGTAACTGTCACACCCAACACCCATCCCCAACCCCACCCCGCACGAGAGAGCTTTTGCATTTTAGAATCGACAAACAATGATAGTTCCTATATATTGCACTCTCTTGGTGCACGAATATTCGGACAACGAACTTTCAACAAATGATAAACTGGTTATGTATCTAAGTTGCAAATATAAGTGCTAAAACAAACGAAATACGGTGTTTTTCAAATGATTTTTCAATTTACCCATCAAACTTTCCAACTTCCATCCCTATTGGATATTGTATTATAGGCATATTTTGTCGAAGTTGATGTCCGTAGATTATGTCCCTGTCTTTATTTCTGTTATTGTTTATGTCTCTGTGTTTGTCCTTGTTCTTATATCTCGGTTTTGTATTTCTATTCACTCTGATACTGCATAATGGCACTCATTGCAAGTCAGTTTTCTATGATACTTCTAGAGATGTGCCCCCGTTATAAATTGATCGCATGTTTGTCCTACTTGTAGGCCTATGTATAGATATACTTATATACAGTATGCCCCCCCCCCCCAAAAAAAAAAAAAATACAATCAAATTTTCGCATCGATAACACCCAATGATTAAACTGTCTAAATGCTACTTCAGGATCTTAAAATATAACATCTTAGCTCTGTTTTTGCAGAAAAATCCATTCAATTTGGTTAAGCGGCCACAGAGAAATGTGGATTGTGGTATAGCATGTCATGAGTCTGATCATTCTTCCATATGCAAGTTTAGCACTTCGATGCTCTTGTGTGTGAACACAATAGACAGAACTTGATGGAGGGAAGAGATTCCTGACATGCTCTACAAAATTCCTCACTTCTCTTTGACCACTGAAGCAAATCGAATGGGGTTTTCTGTAAGATGTGAGCAATGAGTTATAGTTTCGTACCCTGAAATTGTATTTGGATTGATTCACTAATTTTTAAGTTATCATTGCGGAGGGTCCCGTTGTTATCATCATTATTATTATTATTATTTTTTTTTTTTTGGTGGGGGGAGGGACATATACGGTATATTCATATTTGCTGGAAATGAATTGAAAATGCCATTGAACCTGAACCTGAAGTTGCATGATCTGATGCACACATTTGGTAGCATATTTAGGGCATCCCTCCCCCTTGGAGTCTTTTCACTGTAAGAACTGAAATTCCTGAGACAAGCCCAATTCAAGTTAATCTTTCTCCATCTCAACATAATCAATATAGCACATACGTACACGATATATAAAAAGAGATAATAATGTTAAAGGGATGGTATACAGTTTAGGTTGTGGGGCTTCAGGTTTCCAACTTCTTTTCATGATTATTATTTTATAAGATAATGAGAAACCTCTTATAAAACATGAAAGAGCATACCATTCAAAGAGGAATTCAAAGTTTATTTGATGAAAATTGGTTTTGAAATGGCTGAGATATCCAAAACAAAGCGATCCTTTAAAAGGATCGCTTCGGTTTACATTGTTTTCGGATATTTCAGCCATTTCGAAACTGACTTTCATGAAGTACACTTTGAATTCTTCTTTGAATGGTATGCTCTTTAACATATCATAAAGTGGTTTCTAATTCGGGCCCATGTCACAAAAAGTTAAAAGGTGAATCCTCACCTCAACCAATATTATGCCATCCCTTTAAAGGACAAGTTCACCTTGATTTACATGTGGATTGAGTGGATGAAGCAATATTAGTAAAAGACGTCAGTAAAAGTTTGAGGTAAATCAAATAGCCCATTCAAAATATATGAATTGTTAAAGTTTCTACGCAGCCTATGCACTGCTGGATGAGCAGTATACTACAGTTTATAATGTCACATGCGTCGAACGATATCAGGAAAATATGAAGAAAATTTCACAAAATTTCATTTTTAAGTGCACAATCCCTCGACTTGTCACTGTTAGGTTAGGGGTATTGCCCTTGCCTTCTGAAAGAGGCAAGTCAAGCTTTTTATCATTACCATTATTGCTATTATGCTAGAAGAGTGAAAATATGTTAAATTTTCTTTACACTCATTAATGTATATCGTTCTACACATTGTGAATTGAATTGAATTGAATTTATTTCCTCTTCATGGGGTGGAACACCCTGATCAGCATAGCTGGTTTCCATAGGGGTCCTCATACATACATGCATAATGGTATAAAGCGAAGAATACATACATCTAGAATTAAAACAAAAATCATGTATACGCAACAATACAAACAGAACGATACTAAACACATAAACAAGCTTAGATTCAAAAGTTAAATACATGTAACACAACTGTTGCAACAAATTTTTGGCAGTTGCACCTTGAAATAAATAAAAGAAACAGTACAAACTGTTAATTCCATTACAGTCCCTAAAATGAATAAAATATATAATATACTGCACATCATTAAAGAAAAATGGATTATATACATCATAAAAGAAACAGTAAAAACTGTTAATTCCATTACAGTCCCTAGGATGAATAAAACATATAATATACTGCACATCATTAAAGAAAATGGATTATAAATACATCGTAAGAAAAAACAGTTAGAGCTGTTAATTCCATTACAGTCCCTAAGATGAATAAAATATATGATATACTGCACATCATTAAAGAAAAATGGATTATAAATACATCAAGTGAAAATTTAAATAAAAATCACACAGAAATTGCACAACTGAAAACAAACTTTCAAAAGCGAACGCTAAACTAAAATAGAGTTTAAAAAATAAAACCATATAAAACAGAACGATAAAAACAAATTTCACTTTAACAACGGAGCAGTCATAAAACACAGATACCATAAATCAAACATAGTTACAAGGCAGTAAAACATCTTTAGTCAGTGTATTTATATAACGCTTAAATGCCTCCAATGACATGGACGGAGTTACTGATCTTTCAATTTTGTTCCACAGTTTAGTGCCTCTACATGCGAACCTACGCTTACAATAATTGGTTTTGGGTCTAAGAAGCTTCAGCTGAGAATGTCCAGAACGTGTATTGTAACTAGCGTCACGAGGAATAAAGAGTTCACTGATGCACGGGGGACCAATCTGCCTCACAGCTCTAAAGAGAGAGTGAGCTAATTGTTTAGACCTGCGAACGTTTAAACAATCAAGACGTAAAGTGTCATACAAATCGTTCGAAGGAAACATAGAGTCAACCTGCAAAACAATTCTTAGGGAACGGTTTTGAAGAACCTGCAATTTATCACAGTTACGCTTTCCTGTATTCCCCCAGACTACATTACAGTAGTCAAAATGTGACTGTATTATAGATCTATAAAATAACAACGCAACACGGAAATCAATCATATTGCGTACTCTCTTATTGTGACATCACAAGCTGTAGTATAGTCTTCGCATCCAGCGATGGCGGCACTGAAACTTTAGGATTTCATAACTTTTGAACGGATTGTTCGATTTTCTTCAAACTTTCACTGATGTGTCCTATCAATATTGTTGCATTAATTCACATGCATAATTTATTATGAAGGTGAACTTGTACTTTAACTTGATAAAAATAAGCCACCTAAAATCCAGAAACAAGGTATGACATTACCGTTTATCAGGATTAAAGAAGTGAAATATTTAAATGATCAATTATTTTGGGATGGAGACGCCCCCCCCCCCCCCCTTCATGGGGGACACATTAGTAAAAACTGGAGCTTGTGTATACTGTGGATCACACTAGTTGAAAATATACAGAAAAGAGCTAAGATGCATGGTCACCAAACACCAATTTAGACGTTACGATGTACAACATGGGGTTGATCAAACTAAATAAAGTGTAGGGCGTACATATACGAAATCCAGCACGGATAGGTCAGGACTGACAAACAGGATACAACTCGAGGTAGGCCTGCCTAATGATCTAACCGAACACGAACAAGACTATACTTTACAAGTACAACATCAATGCAAAGAAAACGGGACAAGTATAGGCCCTATATTCATAGTGTTGAGAAAAGAGAGAAGACAAAAAAAAAAAAAAGGAGAGAGGAAGAACCAATTATAGATGCACAGTATTGGGAGGAATATTTGGAAAATTTTCGACCAAATGAGTAAGACGATACATAAAATTGATTATTGATAGCAAAGTTGAAAGACCCAACATACTAAATTCTGTGATTTGTAGCATAATTTTCTCATCTATTGATCAAAATTTAATAGTTTAAATATCTCATATCTAAGCGCAACGACGAAGTAGGGAGAGATGGAGGGGATAACCCCTTCCACATGAGAAAACTTTTGCATTCTTAGAATCGAAACTCAAGTATGTTATGGAGCACATTTTTGTTGCATGTTTGGAAAACTTTAAACAAAAAATGAGAAAATAAATTCTTTATAAAGCTAAGTTGCAAAGACGTATAAGCTTCAAACAAACTAAATGCTTTATTTCTTTTTTTGAATGATTTTCCAGTTGACCGATGAAGTAGTTGAAATTCGTTTTCCGAAGCGTAAAGACCAATCTGGTTATAATACCGCTCCCACATGAGGGAACATTTGCATAATTAGAACTGAAATTCAACGCTCCGGTGCACACTTTTTGTGGTATGTTTGGGAAAATTTCATTAAAAAAGTGAGAAAAAGGAATTTCAGAGAAAGCATGAATGGGTAATAATCTATAGTGTATATCTGGTCACCTCGTGTGCGTCTTCACTATAGCTATAGGCCCCACTGATAAGTATGGATCCCATGTGTGTAATAGCGCTCATCAGTATTAAAGTCATTATGGGCGCTGTGAATTCATGGAGTCGTGACAGAAATTTTAACGTGCATTCTCACTATATGGGATGGACAAATTAGCAAACAGAAGGAAAAGTAAAGATGCTGGTCTCCCCCAGCCGGGTTAGTCTCTCGACTCAACCATAAACGCTGACGAAGCGGGAGTAGGAGGTGACTATCAATGGCATTTGTTTAAATTTGGATATCGATTCTAATTTGAATTTAAAAACAATCTTGTGAGGCATTTAGAGCTTTCCTTTTTCTCCCCCCCCTTTTTTTTTTGTGTGTGTGTGTTCAAGCGGACCCCACATGTTACACACTGGCCCGCGGCAGACGTTTGAAACTATTATTTTCTCTCATCAGCTGAAGGAGAAGGTTATTAGTGCTAACTGAAGTGCAGTCAGATAATCGATAATGATGATAATAACAAGGGATAATCATTGTCATTGTAACGTGATGGATCATGCATGCATTCTTATATATTCTTAATATTTGAGTCAATGCAAATTCAGGAAACTCGCAGATGGGACGCTATATAGGTGTGCCTGTGCTAAAACTCTGTGCTTGGCCTGCACTTTCTAACATCATGTCAAAAATGTCAAATTGTAGGAGGCAATGCGCCAAACCATGGAATAGGGAGAAAAACAAATACAAACTGGTCAGCAAGAGTGTAAGGGCGTCATACATGAATACAAAAATACAATGACAAAATCATTAGACTTATTAAAACATTCACAAAACCGAGCCGATCTCCAAGCGTTGTTTTTTTTTTTTTTTTCCGCTTGCCAAAGTGATTGCCTTTGCAAACTACGCAGTGGACCGCAATCGAGGGTACTAGTACTAGTAGTGTACGAGAATGACTGACATATGGTAGGAAACGGAGATAGGGCGTCAATGAAAGGTCACCGGAGGTTCGCGTAGCTCAGCAACGAGCTCGAGACTATAAACAACGGGCATCGAAAATCGTCCTGTTGCACGCTCCAAAGGGGATAACGAATCGACGAGTTATTACTCAAAGCAGAATCCAGGCGAGAAACATCAGGAAAATGGGAATAGATTATTACGAAATCCTCAGTCTGACACGTTCAGCAATTGACGCAGATATCAAAAAAGCGTAAGTTGACTTACAATCGTTAGATTTTGTGTTCACTCTTGTTAGGTGGTTACTAGCAGTTAGAGTGCCTTGGTCACGGTTGCGGCGCGCTGTTGAGACACCGTAACAGAGGGAGCAATGCTGCCTGAATTATGGGGATGAGTTGATCAAGCGTTTTGGGACCGGACGCGTACATGGAGTCACTTTGAAGGGGAAATCCAACGATTTAGCAGGTTAATTCTCACGCCGTTTTCAGAGTATGTTGTCTAGTATATGAGGTAAAGGGTGCATATTCTATGTAAAATAGGTAAGTTTTCACGCGCAAACTTGTGTCCAGAAACACCCCCCCCCCCCCATCATATGTGCCAGACCGAACGTGGATTGCAGCTAGATAGCCAAGGTATGGACTATAGTGAGGTGCCCGCACCTCGCCAGGGAGCCGAATACCGTCACGCGCACTGAACACAAAATTATGCCCGGGACTGTGTTCAGTAGAGGTTCTAGTTCTATCCCTTGAAAAACTTGAAACTTTGCAGGGTTACCACAAACAAGCAAAAGTGTGGTGAAAAAAGAGCAGTTTTGAAAATTTGAAATTTATATTAGGAATACGTGTTATAATAAGTATCATCGGCATACTCGTGAAATAGGCCCACCACTGCGTGTCCGTACTACGGCGGCTCGCCTATTTATACTCGTGAATTCAGCCCCACCGTGTGGCGTTCATCGGTAGGTAAGCACAGCGGTGGGGCTTCCTTCCACAGTATAATATTCGTGAATGCGGCCCCACCAAACGGCGTTTATGCAAAATTGATACAGCGGTGGGGCCGTTTTCCACAGCATAGCATCTTTCGTCCTCTCTTTCTTCTCGGAAGGACTCCCTAATGTCCCTCGACTAATTTAACGGCCAATCTAACCATAAATACAACCCTACCTACACTTGACCTATAACCCTAAATCCTAACCCTAACCCTAAGGCCTAACCCTAACCCTAGGACCAACCCTTGCTTGCTAACGCACGGGTGCACGTGCACTGCGGTGGGGCCTATTTCACGATTTTGCCGTATCATCACGGTCACCCGCATGCGTCTTTTACGTGCTTGTCTGTGGGAGCATCATGATCACCCGCACACGCCTTTTACGTGCTTTGTCTGTGGGAGCGCGGGTGGCGAGTTGCGGGCCCCTTCCTTAGCGCACAACTTTTTCGCATCATTCGCGTTTGAGGACGATAGCTGCAAATTTCCGGTATCGAACAGTAAACTTATGGTTCCATTGGAATCTTCAGCATTTTTCCAGTAGGTAAATGTGATTTCATAGAATTTCAGTGACGAAATGTGATTCAAATATAGAGTCTATGCATAAACATTAACTATGGCGAGGTGCGGGTCACCCAAGTATACCAAAACCAGTTACCAGCCAAGGCAAGGGTCACGAAACGAAGTCAAAAAAAAAAAGAAAAAGAAATGAGATAATAATAGTAATAATAAATAGGAGGTTGAGCTGACACGAAAGTCATTTTCAAGTGCCTAGATCTAAGTGCTTTCCAAAAAGTGAAAAAAGATCCATTGTTGTTCAATTTGAAATCAGAGTTGCAGACAGGCAGGGACAGGTGGTGGGGCATCTACCCTACGCGTAACAAATGACATGCTGTATGGCTCATCAACTGCATGCATAGGGGTAAACCAAACGTGTACAATTCTGCAATATTTTTTCTAGTTGCCAAGTTGCTAGTTGTTGGGTAGATTTTGACACTTACTGTATACCGTAGTTATGGGTAAACTCGGCCTAGCGGGTAAAGTCGGCCTCCACCATGCGCAGTACAACTACTTGTAATGCGCGCGCTGGGGGCCGAATTTACCCATAACTACGGCACGCCGAATATTTCATGAGGTTTTTATTTTCATGAATTTCGCGAGCCAGGTGCTTTTCGCGAAATTAAAGACACCTGAAAATATTGACACTGATCCCGATGTGAATATGATGTACACGTGTACATTTCTTCATTCAGTACAGGACTCCACGATCGTGAATTTAACCACTCGCGAAATCATCGGGAATTCCCAATTCACGAAAATTTAGACTCGCAAAATATATGGCGTATACAGTACATGCTGCAAGATCAAAATAATTTCACTTTTAGAGGAAAACCAGTGGGATACATTCAATACTCACAATACTACAGTGCACTCCCGTTACAACGAACACGGTTATAACAAAATTTCGTTATAACGAAGTAAATCTTCTGGTTCCAAAATTATCGCCATTAAAGTCTATGGTACAAAATTCGCTTATAAGGAACACGGTTATAGCGAAATTTCCGTTATAACGAAGTGTTTTCCGAGTGCCACAGACAAAGAAAAACAAAAGAAATGTGCTCCGTTATAATGAATTCCTTTCGAAAATACGTAGCGGAACAAGCATTTCTGATAGCGTCTCTGCATGGGTGAACGCTTGACACCACTGTGTGTTCGCTCCTTGTGTCACGCATAGTTTCTGAGGGGAACTTGCGTTTATTATTGAAATACAGTTATCCCATCACATTTCACATAGCTTTCCAGTGTATGATGAGTGTTATGCAAACAGAATATGATATATATACGTGGTTTCCTTGTTTTCGTTATATATTGTATTTGTTCGGTTATAACGAAATTTCGTTATAACGGGAGTGCACTGTATCGTTATCCTTGTCAGCTTGTACAGAACGTAGTCTCATACTATCTATCTCTTTTATCAGTCATAGAATAAATCATGTGCATCAGGAGTTTAGAATTAGACCACTTGTCTATATATTGAAAAGTAATTCTTTGTTGTAGGTTCTGGATATGTTTCATTGTCATCTTTTCTGTTTGAATTTGTCTTATTTCTGGTTGAAAAAGAATATTTATACCAAAATTTATGTTAACAGATTTTTTATTTTATTTTAACAGCTGTTTTCTTCCAGAGTAAACATTTGTAGGCTCTCCCTTTTCTGCACTTGTTTTTCATCAACACTTCAGAGTGCATTTCCTTTTCCTATTTTGTTTATCTGTGCCTTCACCATTACCAGGTCCAGGAAACAGTTAATTTTATCAGCAACAAGAAAAATAAGAATTGTTTGTATGCACCTTCTGTTCAACATACTCTCTTCAACATACGTTTTGTCCTTCTCCCTCCCCCCCCCCCCCCCCCCTGGTCTACAGATATAGGAAGCTAGCCCTGAAATACCACCCAGACAAAAATGAAGAAATAATCGCGCCAGAGAAATTCAGACAGGTGTCAGAAGCCTATGATGTCCTGAGTGACCGTAAGTAGTGAAGTTAAAGAGTAGTACATGTACTTGTTCATGCAGCTAGATAATGTGTAATGATTATTTTCAACTCAGTAGCCTTCTTTTAATGAAACTACAAGGTAATACATACACTGTATGAACGATAAAAAAAAAAAAATGAATGGAGGTCATGTTTGAATGCTGTTTAACCAAGAGTTGGTGGTACACATTGTACAGAGTACAATCAAATATATCATCCACAAATGTTCAAATGTAAGATTATGGCTACAATTGTGTGATAATGAATGGTTCATTTTTGTGTAGTGCATCACTTAAAGGAATGTATTGGTTGGGGACTTGTTAATGTATGGAGAAATGTTTATATCTTTTTATTGTTTTGTTGTTTCCATGCAGCCAAGAAAAAAGCAGTGTATGACCAGTTTGGTGAGGAGGGGCTCAAGAATGGTGTCCCTGCTGGTACAGAGGACAGCGGAGCCTGGACACAAGGCTATACATTTCATGGCGATGCCCACAAAGTCTTTAGAGAATTCTTTGGTGGCAACAATCCGTTTAGTGGTAATTATCCCATTAGCTCGTCATACTGAAGTGATATAATCAGTAACTATTTGTTATATTAATGATACATGTAATGATAATAATAATAATGATGATAATAATGATGATAATAATAATAATGATATTGATAATAATAATAATAATAATAATAATAATAATAATAATAATAATAATAATAATAATAATAATGATAATAACAATAATGATAGTTGTAATAATAATCATGATAATAATAATAATACATTATAATAATAATAATTGCATTTATATTGTGCTTTATACTGGTGTCATCTGGGGCATGATGAATTATACTGTAACTGTGATAAACTCATAGGAAGAATGAAACAGTGTCTTGATGATCTTGCAAGTTGAAGGATAATTTGTTAATTCAGCAACCCACATTTTTTTTTAAGTGTTTCTGTGTGCATTAAGCATAATCATAACATTTGAGTGTATGACTATTGATAATCAAAGAAGGCACTTATTCCTGTAAATGTTCTTTGATATTTCTGTATTTTTATATTGTATCTACAAAATATCCTATGCAAGAATGCACTGACAAATTTAATCTAAATGCATTAAAAGCATTGTTGCCCAGGTTCCATTACACAACATAGGAAAATGAACATGCATTAGTGGTAGTACTTTTTTTACATAGTGCATGTGAGAATCATTGTGGGTATCTATAGAGTTTGTGACATATGAATAAAACAGATACCCAGAAGCATGATACACAGTGGAAAAAGTGAGAAGGATTCGTGTCATGGACATTCAGCTCATTTTTTTGTTGATCTGAGACCATTGTAGGACATGCTGTTTTTTATTGACAGTACTGAATGGCATTGTTATCTGTTTCTTGCAGAATTCACAGATGGCATAGATGGTGACCTAAGTATGGGCTTTGGTGGGCTGCTTGGACGTGGCAGGAAGAAGCAGGATCCACCCATAGAGCGGGACCTTGTCCTGTCACTCGAAGAGATCTTCCATGGATGTACCAAGAAGATGAAGATCTCAAGGAGAGTTAGTATCTCAGTGTGCTTATGAATCAAAGCCTGTCTAATGACTACTGGATGATTTATTCCAAAGCTGAATTGAACTTATGCCTTCACCACTGTCTGATATTGAACAGTATCAAATAATGTAAAAAAGTTTAGTATAGTTTTTAAGATTTTAAAAGGGTTTTTTAAGGGCCTTGATAAATGAATGATAGGCAAACATACGTTGTAACTCCATATTATTAGATTGCCACAGTGTACATCATTCCATAATGTAGTACATCAATGATGTTTTTACACCTGTACGGATATTACACCATATTGTGACAAGATGCACAATGTACTGGTCTGTCCTTTTCTCCATTAAGTACATTGTAACTTACAAGAAATAATGGGTCCTCACTAGTGTCAATCATAGTACAGTATTCATCGCATAATCGGGACAGGTTGGGAGTAGCAAACACGGCCCCTTTAAGCGAGGTGCCCGATTTCGCGATGAGCATTCACCGTACACTAACGGCATACATGTAGTGCACACACACACACACACACACACACACACACACACACACATGCATACTGACGTACTGTACATGTGCATGAATACACTACCACGCTACCCCTCGGCGCGACCCTCTAGCTCATTCACAACTGAGGAAGATTGTGACGTACGCACAGATCACAGTGTATTGAAAGTTGAAACACTCAGAGACGAGGAATTTGGACTTTGCCCTCAAAGTGTATGACTGAGATTAAACAACGTACACAGCCTGAGTTGTGTGAGCGAGGCATGTTTTTTAAATGCATGATCAACAAAATCAAAGATCGCTTGAAGAAAAATTGGCCCGTTTATCAGAGGTCCCCGCCCGATTATCCAGTGAAAACAACGTGCATTGGAAATGTTTCTGGGAAGCGTATGTCATTTAAGCGAGGTTCCCGATTATCAGATGCCCGATTATGCGATGAATACTGTACAAGTTTTCCCAGTAGCAAACAATGTTCATAAGTTGCTTGCATATTGCATATTGATGAGCCAATGTCAAAGTGTTGAATACATCTCGTAACAAAAGTAATGCATGTTTCTGTGTTTGTTAGTGAAAGTTTATTTTCTGTGTACTTTGGGCAATGATACCTGTTTAATTCCAGGTAATGAATGAAGATGGTCATACTTCCAGCACCAGGGACAAAATTCTGACCATCACTGTCCACAAAGGATGGAGAGAAGGCACCCGTATCACATTCCCCAAAGAGGCAGACCAAGGTCCCAATATCGTTCCAGCTGACATCATCTTTGTGGTGCGGGACAAGCCTCATCCACGTTTTCGTCGTGAGGGCGATGACCTTGTGTTTGTGTCGCGTGTTCTCCTTGGCAAGGCTCTGACAGGCTGCAGTGTAGAGGTGCCTACACTGGATGGAAGGTTGCTGAATATACCCATCAATGACATCATCAGGTACATGCTTTGTGCCTGTCACCGAGTTTTAGAATCAATCGTTGTAGCAAAACAGGGAGAAGTATTGCATAAAATACGCCAGTTTTTTATTAGAATTTTAGAGGTACATTGTAAATGCTTGTCTTACATGTATGCAATGAAACAAAAGGTTCAGAAAAAATGAAATATTGAGTGAAATTAAATAAATCGTCGGCCTTATGCCAAAAGGGCACTAATAGTATACAAAGTCTATGGTGTTAAGGGCCTTTTGGCATAACGCGGACGAAATGCTAAGAGCACAATAACCACTTTAATGGTAGTAATCCTTTGAGCAAGGTGCATCACAAGTGTCTCAAAAACAGTTTTCTTAGACACCAGACACTAGAAAGATCTTCTTTTTCATTCTTATGGACAATGCAGGATAAATTCCTTTTTGAATGCCATAGAAACTAATGTATTGAATATGACATGTCTTTTATTGTTCTCCTCCATACAGTCCTGGCTACAGGAAAGTTGTTCCAGGAGAAGGTATGCCTATCTCAAAGAATCCAGAGCAGAAGGGCAACCTCGTCATTGCCTTCGACATCGAGTTTCCCCGGCAACTGACTCCAGACAAGAAGCAGCTCATCAAGGATGCCTTATTATAGATTGAACTCTGATTCAAAGATCACATGCTAACTCGCCATCAGATCATTGTTGAGGCATAATCCCTCTTTGACACCGAAATACACTTAAAAAGAAAGCAGTTGTACCTGTTCTTTTAAAAATGTGTTGACAAATACTTGTAATAGTCACCAATGCTTGCAAGCTTTCACATTGCTTGAGTCGAGATTTGATGTTAAATTATCACATGAAAAATTGTCATTGTCTGTAGAAACAACAGTCATAGCATCTACAGTGAAATATATGACATACTCTTATAGAGTGCTAATGTAAAGTTCCTTTGTGATGACCCATAGAAGATAATCCTTCTCTCTTGTGTGTCATCTCTTGTTTCATTAGATAATGACACTGCTATTTCAAGGAAATAAAAAAATCAAACTCGCCCATAAATTGTGAATGATGAAGAACTGGTACTGTTATCTCTACCTGCTTTACAGGTTTGCAGACTTGGTGACTGACATGTTGACAATTTTTCCTTTCAAGTGTTCAAAAAGTCCATTATCAAAGGGCACATACAGTATAATAGACTCACACTGAAATAAAAACAATGTGTTGTATACAGTTCTGGTTTCAACATGAGATCTTCTTCATAGAATATAACTCCAGTATCACAAAATGACTGACTTGTGCAGTGTCACAGCAATCACTGAAGGAAAAGGAATATGCTATGAAAATCTGTTTACACTCTTATATGCTCCTATATGACCTCATTAGTTATGAAAGAATCAAGTCTTACACTCCAATGTATTAAAAACAAAGCATAAGGACTTTTTTGAACTGAAGATGTATGGATTACAATCCCTCAGTCAAACACTATAGGTGACCCGCTTCAACAAAAAGGTCCTAAAGTCGCACACTGTCGAAGCCGTGAAAATCGAGTTTGAAGTCTGAGCATTAAAATTGGTCAAAACTTACGATTTTCTGATTTTGATATATTATTGGAGTCTAACATGTCTTCTATCATCTGTCGAAATTTTGAAGCAAAATGATCAAAGGAAAGATAAAAAAATTGCGTTTTTCTGAGCCATGTTTTTTGGCATTTCAACGAAGCAGAAACTGGTTCGAAAATATGGATTGAGCGCCACAGATAGGTTCTGCCCCTAACAAAGGCCAGAGTGATCTCATTGGTCAGTTTGCTGCTTGCTGCTAACCGAAGCGTGAAGCTCGTACACTGCCCAGTCAACTGGTGCACGTGCGGGCGGGGTGCGCTATGCTCAGCCGCTTCTCACATCCTGGTCACTGATTGGTTGGTGAGGAGACCGCCGACGATGATGTGCTTGAATGAACTCTTCGGGGGTTGCTAGGGCTTACCTTCTATTGTCCAGAGGTGAAAACTGACTTGCGTGTCCCTTGATCGTGTTTGCATCGAAAGGAAGACTTTTAGGGCGCTTTTCTTGAAACAGTGCTTTTCCTCTCTTTTAAACATCGATATCTCCGCAGCCGATTATTTTTATAAAATGTGTTATATATCAATTTAAAGCAGAAAGATTAGGGGATTATATCATTCAATTTTCAAATAATCAACCTCGCCCGACTTTAGGATCATTTTGTTGTAGCGGGTCACATAGAGTATTTGAAAAGAGATTTCAGTCATATTATATCTTCATCATAATTATGTAATGCTTTGCTACTTTTGCCTTCTCCTCCCCCATCCCCAAAGAGAAAAGGATTAAAACTATCAATCCATTTTCACAGCCATCTATATGAGATTAAAATCTTTATTTAAGACATAAAAAGGCTTAAAATTCAACGTATCAATTGTAGTACAAATGATGGTATACATTCTGTATGTTGATATGTTTCAAGAAGTTTGTGTTGTATACAGTGTAACATATATGTAAATAGGCAAACTACTGTCAATGTTTTTTAACTGTCGGTGGTCTGTGAAATTAAAGTTATATGTTATGAAATGTACTGCTGTTGTGTCAGTATTGCACTTACTATCTCTCTGAGTAGACAAACATTTAAAAAAAAACAGTTTTGGAATAGAATATTTGGACAAGAAGAGAGAGACAGTGCATATGTGTTTGTAGGAGTGAAGTAAGAAATGAGAGTGGTAGAGAAGGAAGAGGGAAAGTGTGAGAGAGGAGCACTTCCACTTTTTAAGATATTGTGCTTGCTACCTGTAGAGATGCATAGTAATTGGTATTATTAAAATCCCAAGTAAATGTAATATAAAGTATGCTATGATAGTATTCACACCACTATACTAATAGTTGCTGAAAATCACCTGTAATCATTAACATGATTAAGATGACAAGTATGGTAGCAATGACACAATGATAGCACTGATGATGTTGATATAGATAGTATTACTGTTCATTTGTATGTGCTGCTGTTTCTCGGGCCTAAGCATAAACTTGGATGAAAAGACAGAAATATATTGCTTACCTCCAGTGTCCATTTTACATACAACCCCAAATCTCCAGGTCGATGCTTCTTAAACCATTTACTGATCTATATGCCTTGAAGCAGTAACAAAACACATTGTGACCAACTCCCAAAGTCTACAATCTTTTAGATTAATTGGTATGAATGTACTTGAGATTAGGAGTGGCATTGCAAATCTGGCAGGGGAAAAGCTCATGTAATGTCTATGAGACTGTAAATTGACATCAATTTGCCTCTGTTTGTATAACTGCATGGTCATGCCAACAGAATTTGAAGCAATGTTAACACATGTTTGTTTATAACTGGATAGATGTGCATCTATTACCGTAAGTCCAAGGGGATGCAGGTTTCTTTAAAAGTATATAAAGCAACTGCTGTTGAATATGTGAAGAGGAATGTTCATGATTAAAGTGTATATCCATTTTTTTTTTTCGAGCAAGGATAAGGTTCTTTTAACGTAGTCATGGATTTTGGAAGAACAAAAATTTGGAATTTTATTTTGATCCTCATTCCCATCACTGGACAGACAGGGATCTCTCTATAAAAGATTTTACACACAATCAAATAATGAAAAGAGTCACATTGTTCCATGGACCAGTCATATCCACTGAGAGGACTTGGGGTAATTTTCAGGACTATCTAATGCTATAGATGGCTATGTAGAGATTTATTCCCATGAGTAAAATGTTTATCTGTTGTCGTTCAACGAGCCAAGTTGAACATGAAATATTAACCCAAGAAATATAAAGGGCTTAATATCTTGCCACTCTTTGCTGCAGTTGACAAAATAATAGAGTGAAAGCTATAAAGCTATTGACAGTATGGTAGAGCATTTCATGAAAATCATACCCAAGGTATATATGTTTATGATAACTAATGATTTAAAACAACAGCAACAACAACTTACATTTAAGGATGTAGATCAAAGCTGGTAATTCATGAAGTCAGAATCACAGGGGCGGATCAAGGAATTCCAGAAAGGGGTGGGGGCACAAAATAAGAAAACATTAAGGGGCGCACACGCTCCTCTGATTTTTTTTCTTCTTTGATTTAAAGAAAAAAATAAAGGGGGGCGTGCGCCCTTCCGATTTGCCACTGTCATATGCAAGTGTGTGTGTGTGTGTGTTTAATAATTATCTTAATTTCAATCTAGTCTTCAGAAGTGTTACTACTTACTAGTACTTCAAAGGATATAAGGTTCTTTTTATATATATACTAGTATATATATATATATACATATATATATATATATATACTAGTATATATATATATATATATATATATATATATATATATATATATATATATATTGTCAGTATGTTTACTATTGGATTTCGTATAGTTTTATCCATTGCTGGTTGGGCTGGGGTGGTGAGTGGCTCGGTAGACTATGAGCCTTCTACGGTTAGCACCATGGAGGTACATCCTCCATGCACCTTCTTGTACCTTCTTGTACCTACATGTACCTTCTTGATTCGTGCTGTCCTGTAGTACACCAACGAAGAAAATACAGCTTTTTCTGCCCACGTTTCCATGTGTATACTGCTATATAATTATGGTAGAGCCATTTCATGAAAATCATACCCAAGGTATAAGTACGGGTGTACTATGGTTTTCTCAAAATAAATATTGGTCACAATCATATGATGCAAATTACATGATATAAGGATGTGCATTGCCACAAGAAATTTCTTATAACCTGTCCACAAATCTTCTCTAATTTTCCCTATTTGATAAGTTTATGATAACTAATGATTTAAAACAACAGCAACAACAACTTACATTTAAGGATGTAGATCAAAGCTGCTATTTCATGAAGTCAAAATCACAGGGGCGGATCAAGGAATTCAAAGGGGTGGGGGCGCAAAATAAGAAAACATTAAGGGGCGCACACGCTCTTCTGATTGTTTTTTTTATTTCTTTGATTTAAAAAAAAATAAAGGGGAGCGTGCGCCCTTCCGATTTGCCACTGTCGTTTATATGCAAGTGTGTGTGTGTGTGTGTGTGTGTGTGTTTAATAATTATTTTCATTTCGATCTAGTCTTCAGTTCAAGTGTTACTAGTACTTCGAAGGATATAAGGTTCTTTTTATATATATACTAGTATATATATATATATATATATATATATATATATATATATATATATATATATATTGTCAGTATGTTTACTATTGGATTTCGTATAGTTTTATCCATTGCTGGTTGGGCTGGGGTGGTGAGTGGCTCGGTAGCTACCATGAGCCTTCTACGGTTAGCACCATGGAGGTACACCCTCCATGGGCTCCTCCACCATGCTAGTATAATACAACTGTATGCACATTCTTGATTCGTGCTGTCCTGTAGTACACCAACGAAGAAAATACAGCTTTTTCTGCCCACGTTTCCACGTGTATACTGCTATATAATTATCGAGATATATACTGAGATAAGTATACATCTCTCATCTCTATGATAATTACTAGTATACGTACTTACGCACGCATACGCACGCATATGAACCATGGGCACTGAACTCTGTGGCAGCGACCACAGAACTCTTACACATAGAAGAATCACTCGCCACCCGTTTTGTCGCCGTCGCTCGACTCATTGTCACGTGACGTCCGCCATTTTGCTTAGCGGAACTTTTTTTGCGTGCAAATCCCAGCAGACGCTATCCACATACAGTGACTGCATGTTGTACCGTGTTTTTCTGACGTTCCCAGACCCTGAGCGAGGCATTAAAATGCCATATTGTGCGGCTGTAAACTGCACAAATCACTTGACAAAAGGATTTGGAAACAGGTAAGTTTGACACCAAGCCATGATGAGAATAACAAGTAAATTAATTCCCCAAGTAACGTTACAATTAGGCGGATCGGTCGTATGTTGGCTTTCTTGTGAGAGCAGTAGCAAATGTAGTCCCAGACACTGGATTTTGTGTTTGCCGTCGACATATCTGTTTACCACCAACTACTATGCAAAATAAAAAAGATCAAGTAGGCCTAATTTAGGCCCTGGGGCTATATTACACTCTGTACGTTGTGTGTTGGGGCAAACAGCTTTGTACATGAAAAAAAAAGTGTAAATTTATGTAAATTTGAGCTTAGGTGTAAACTTTACACGTAGATTTATTCTTGTCTAGCTAGTTATGAGTCACAGTACCAGTGGCATGCAGTGGTGGGCCAGTGTCAGTGTCAGTGACAACACTACAGTCGTTTAGATACTAGATTGTCTAGACTGACTGTGTACTCTAGTATTAAAGTAACCCCGGGACATTGCTTTGGCAATATGCAATATTTGTCATACATGTATTTGCGAGACTTGTCTTGCCTACATATTGTTGCCACGTTAACATTTCGTACTATACCATAGGCGGCATAGTATGTTTTCACACTCATAAGGATTTCATTTTGAATTGTGCTTGAAGCGAACAAGTGCAAGTGAAATCTTGGATTATACAGTATTGCCTTTGATATTTTTTTTTAATATTCTTGCCAATGTCCATTATTCATAGTTTTATTTTGCTGCCATATTGTATGCTAAGTGATTGTACATGCATTTGCTTTCATGATATACAATACATGTAGTTGTCTTATTTGTGACACTTGTTTTGCCTACATGTACATACTTTGAGATACAGTGTAGTATGTTTTGACACTCTTTAGATTTCACTTTGAATTTCGTTTGAAGCAAACGGGTGCGTGTGAAATCTTGCATTATACAGATGTTCATGTATTGCCTTTAGTTGATATTGTTATGCCAAGAATGCATTTGATACTCTTGCCCGACAGTGTACATTGTTTATGGATTTTATGTTGTTGCTATATTGCATGATAGTTGATTATACAGGCATTTGCTTTCGTGATATACAACATTTGTTGTATATCTGTGATACTTGTTTTGCTTACATGTTGTTACCAAATTATGTTTTCATACTACACAGTGTATGGGATAGTTTTTGTTAAACTCATTACTAAGGATTTAATTTTGAATCATGCTGAGCTAACAAGTACAAGTGAAATCTTACATTTACAAATGTATTGCCTTTAATACTGTTGCCAGGAATGCCTTTGGTGTTCTTTTCAGTGTTCATAATTCGTAGATTTATATTGCCATAGTGCATGCGGATCAACACAATATGTTTTCATCCTATACCATAGTGCGTTTTTACACTCATTAGGATTTTCTTTTTGAATCACGCTTGAAGCTATCAAGGGCAAGTGAAATTGTGCACTATATTGATGTATTGCCTTAGATAATCTTGCCAGACAGTGTTCATTATTCATGAATTTTATGTTGTTGCCCTATTGCATGTCCATTATAGATGTATATGCATTTGATTTTGTGATTACAATAGTTGTCACAAATTTGCGACACTGGTGGTCTTGCCTATCATTTGCATATGTTCCTGACGCATGTACTGCCTGTGATTATAGCCGCCGTATTTGGTATGATAATGGTACGTGTACTTCAAGCAAATGGTATATCACTGTACTGTGGTTGATTCTCAGCAATCAACTTTGACCTTGATAAATGTCAAATAAATTGTAAAAAATCAGGAAAATTAACTCTGTCCAACTTAACTTCCTGTTTTTTTTTGTGGGAAGACAATCTTGAAAGGAGTTCATGCTTGTAATGTGTGTGTGTGTGAGTGTGTGAATACATATATATGTATATATATATATATATACATACATATATATACATAGTGTCATATATATATATATATATATATACATAGATAATTATATATACATATATATATATATATATAATATATATACATGTATATATATTGATTGAGTACCGGGTAGTCTACATGTTGGTGCAGCAATATCATGATATCGAAAGTAAAACAGAAACCAAGTTCATGTTGATCACCAACAATTTATTTACAGCACACAAATATTTGAGCGATTCGCTCTTTCTCAAGTGTTGTTGCAAATCGCTCAAAAATTGGTGTGGTGAAATAAATTGCCGATGATTACCTAGAACTCGATTTCTGTTTTATTTCATGTATACAGATATACAGTGTATATATGCCTATTGCATATAGGCATATTGCTTCCTATACCAATATGTGCAATAGTGGTAACTACTACACACTACTAATGATAATGATAACAGCAGGAATATGATAATTAAGGTGATGTTGTCTTCCAAATTTCTAATATATTTGAACGAGTGTCAGATGGGGAAGATGTATTACATGATCATATCCACAAATCATTGATTTTTACAACTGGACTGACCGGAAATTTAATTTGACCTGTTTAATGGGAGAAAAATCAAAAGCACAAACACACATCTTCTTACAATATCATTGGAGGGGGAAAAATGCAAGACATAGGGTTGAGAGGGGTATCAGAAAAATGGCAGGACACAGACAAGGACAGGCGCGCGTCTTAGATTATTTTATACCAAAGCAGATCACGTCTCCGAAGTCAAATAGATCTATCCGAAAGGGGAAAAAAACACCTGTTTCAATACAGACAACTTTCAGGGAAGAGTGTGAAATACATAACATAAATGAGTACATGAATCTGTGGTCAACGCTGGATTGAGAAGTACCAGTTTGACAGTTTACAAGTTCAAGTAAATATCAAGGGCTATAGCGGCTGTCATACTGTCCGATCAGTGAGTTGACCGTACCGTACTCGCGAGGAGCTGCGGAGGTACCGCTAAGCAACATGGCGGCGTGTGCACTGAGGCGTCACATCCGGGGTGCGCGGTGGCGACACCGAGCTCAGCGGGTTGTGAATGGGTGTGATTCTTCTATGTGTAAGAGTTCTGTGGCAGCGACACACCAAAGTCCTGCGTGCGCGTGCGCTTCTACACTAATTGAGCGACGGACACGTAAAGTATAGTACTACCAAAGAGATAATCTCTTTGAGTACTACGCATGTAACGGCACGGCCGGACGACATCTAAATTTCACAACAAACTACAAACATTGGCAATTGCATTGAAAACCGGTCACCGAAAACTGAACGGTTAATTAGCGCAGAGACACATCAGTCAAGTTAAACCACCAGCAAATTCCCATGCATGTCTTGTAATAGGTGAGTTTGTGATTGTGCATATTTTATTGTTTTAGCTGAACTAACCGATGGTTATGGTTGCTATTGTCTGCCCAGAACAAGCGACCACTATCGCTAACGAACTGCTGCTGATGATGTTGCACATAGTCGGATGGAGGATAGAGCGATCGTGCCGGGATCGAGGAGCGGTAACCCCACCGGCGCTCTTCACCGCTGCGCTGCTGCTGTGCAGCTGCTGAGCGCCGTGTGATTCAGCACGGGCCACTGCACAGAGTGGGTCGCAAACAGCTCAACTCAGCTAGCTAGGGAGGTGCTAGAGTCCCAGAGATCAGAGAAGGAGAGACAACTACTGCTAGCTGCTTTCCTTTGAAGTCATGCGCGGCACCGCCGAGAAGTTGTGCGTTCAACTACAGGTGTTTATACCCGGGTATACCCATGTGCTTTGACAAAAGAGAGCATCAATAATCGTAGACAGAAAGATCCGTCTGTCCGGAGGACTCTTTTTATATTTTGCCATTAACGCTGTCCTCCGTATTAAAAATACTAAGTATACGGAGGGGATCCGTGAAGCCAGACGCAGTCTCCGCGGAACATTCCCCGACGGACAGATACAGACCGATCTTTCGGTCAACAATAATCGGGACTAGCGCTCTCACATCTAGAAATACTAGTACTTGACCCAACTGCAATTCGCTGTCTCTTTCAATGTGATGACAACAATGAATTTGTGTACCTTGAATTGGAGCAGCGAATCAAAATGCAGTGTAAAACTGACAATTTTAACAGCAAATAGTTTAAATAAAAGCACGCTGGAACACGCTTTAGCGGAGTAGCCTACTTCATTTGAAAGATCAAAATATCCCAGAATAAATAAAAGATAGAAAAACTAACAGTAACATGCGGAAATGTGCGCATTATAGAAAAATATCAGGTTTATAAGAGGGCCTAATTTTCATTTCATTTCGATTTGCGCATTACGAAGAAACTAGAAATACACGTTTATAATATTGAATTCTTTCCTAAACTGTTCTAAATTAATTCGAATATTTCATTTAAAATTTTATGGTGAAATAAAGCAATGAAAGGTGAAATGCGTTCTTCGTCTCCGAACTTCGTCTTGCAACTAGAGCGGTGCCGAGCATGACTTCAAAGCGTAGTGGAATGCTAGGCATCCCATTGTAACGCCTTGAACCCAAACATGTGTTTGCATGAATTACTGTATACGCTATATATTTCGCGGGGGTTTTATTTTCGCGAATTTCGCGAGTCGGGAGCTATTCGCGAAATTAACAACACGCGAAAATATTACCTTCCAAAATGAATCCCTTGCCTTGATGATACGAACATTTCAGTACTAGTATACCATGTCACGGCTTACCGAACAGACCATACTGGCTAAGCTTGTTTACGCACGTCCACGTCTACTTACGAATACTGATGGGCAATTCCATGGGGTTGGGACTGAAATTGTGACATACAAGTTGAAAATTCAAGTTGGGTAAATTGAAATTTCCTTTTTCCCCCTGATTTGTTACTCCCATTCTTCAACATATTCCACTAGAAATCTGTTTATTACTTCGCACACTTTCAGTCAGCATGGGTAAACAGGTATGGCAAAATACCTATGTTACACGGACTTCATTTGTTGACATCCTTCATCATTTTGTGTTCTGAAATGATAACAATGAACACATCCACGTTTTTTTCGTCCATAGCACATCAACATGTTATTTAACAGGCGCATGAGATCATTATTAGTAAGATTGTATGTTCTGATGTCAACTGCAAGCCACTTTTATTAACATGTTTTTTTCTACAAACCATTAACAATTTCAATCAAAGGTTTAACTTTTTCATCAAGAGTGACACAATGACAATATTCTTAAAAACACCACAATTGAAGCAAGTGATTTGTATGGGTATTCAAGTGAAAACATGATTTTATTGTTATAATCAGGGGTTTTCAGACAACAACCTCGCCCACGGTGTACTACCTATGTTACACGGACAGTATGTCTTTGTAACATAGGTACACTACGACATATCAACTGATTTCCTTTATTGTGGTGTGAGATGTTAAAACCTACACATATAGACTTTATGTATGTTCCCACAAATAACACTATTGTAACAGTTCTTTGGAATTATATCTACTGCACACCTGTGGAACAATACCTATGTTACACAGACTTCAATTCTTTGTAACTCTGATATGAAAGAAGGCAGACTTTTTGTAATCAGAAGAAGAAGAAGAAAGTGAAGCTTTACACAATTTGACCTAATATACATTAACAACATCATCAACTAGTTGTCAACTAACTAAGAAAACTAATAAAGAGAAATTAGACAAGTCTTCTTGTCTTTTCCATGTTCTTTGTTTGAAATTAATTTCTGCTCTTTTGTCCAATGTCCATGTAGCCCTCGATTTTTGTTTTTCTTCTGTCCATTTTCCCTCTGTGCAGTTTTCTTCTTGTCTAATTTGTTACATTCGCTCTTCTTGGGTGTTGCTTTGTCAGCTTCCTCTCTGTTTGTGGAGTGCTGTGGATGTGTCCTTTTCACTCTTTCATGTAGTTTAACACGTAGCGGTGGTAGAGGAGGAGCCATGGCAGATTCATCAAAGAACTGAACAAAAGGTGTAAAGAGAAATAGAATAAAAAAATTAAAAGGAAAATTTTGTCGGGGTTGACTATATTCCTGTTGATGTACAGTATCTGTGTGTTTATGAATGGAATTAAATAATTTTAACAATTTTGCTTACATTTCTACCTCTTGGCATACCCATTAGCTAGAGTTCCATGTGTACCTCCCACCAAAATTGAAAAAAAAAATGGGTTATGCTTAAAATGATGTAATAGGAAAATATCATTTTCATACTCTATGCTAAAAACTTGTTTTCAGATGCAAGCTACACTGTAGGAAGGGCAGATCGCTGCCCCCAGTGTCCTAGCTAAGGTTAGGGCTAGGGTCAGGGTTACGTTTACGGTTATGGTCCTTAATAGACTCCCAAAATAATACTAGGCCCTATTTTATATTCATCCCCCATCAAAATTGTCGCCCTCTTTTTAAATGATAGTGTAGAGCAATAATAGTCCAATTTTGAGTGGGGTTCATAATTTTATTGAAGCCTTTCCTACCCACTACCCACCCAAACTGAATAGGACACTGGCATTTTAGCTTTGAGACTTCACAGTGGGTGAACATGGAATGGAAATGGTGAATCCTTGTGAAATGTTAACAACTTCATCAGAGCATCTAACAGGTCAGTGAAATCTTGGAAGGAAAACATTGACATTTTCGAAGTAAATCTGTTAAAGAGAAAGAATTTCACAGCTCCTAGTTCCCTCAATATCACCAGCAAAATAAGGCAAACTCTATTTCTCTAGTTCAGATGCAGTCTGGACATCTACGTTTTCCAACTAGTATATAGTGATTAATACTAACTCTAGCACGTCTACCTTGGTAGATACCTAATGACAAAAGGGTCCAAAATTCACAATAATCGGGAGGTAAAACAATTTTATATTGCAGTGAAGATACACTGATATACTTTTGTATGGTTTTCTAAGAGAGGAATATATGCTCCTTTTGCAGAGACCGGCATGGACGGAAAATTTGGCAATCAAAATTATGAACATGAACCTGTAACAAATATCTCAGTATGTGGGACTACAGTATCATCGTCCACAGTATTTTTGGCCAGTTCGGAGGTTTAGATGTCGGTTTTTTTCCTCTAATAGAGTTACAGAATATGACAAATGTTATTATTTTCGTAAAATAGTGTAAAAGCTTACCAATTGACATCAGAAACATTAAAACTCCTGTACCTATGTTACATGGACAACGGCAGAAAAACAGATCTTGCGCTGTCCAGGTAGGTGTATATTGGCTGTGAGTAGTTTTTCTGCCATTGGGGGAGGACTGCCAGTGACATGAATACGATTGCTGAAGTTAGTAGCTCTTCCTTTTATCGGGAGACGCGTCTTTCCTTACCTACGTTACACGAAGAGGCCGGACATCGCACTGAAGTACAGTGATATGTTCCGTATTTTCTCGTTTATTTGGAGGATTTTGATGCTAATTTTTGGATAAGAATACTCCTGAAATATAAATCTCATTATAGAAATAAAGTTTCTAATCATATTATGATTGGAAGTGTATGTAAAACCATGCTATACCTATGTTACAACAAAAATTGCCATGGACATCGTTTGTAACATAGGTATGAGGTTGCTTGAAGATGCTCTGGCGTTCTTATTTTGTTACAAATGTTTATGTGCCTTATAGTCTTTGTAGAAGTCACCTTGCCTCTCTTGATTATGATAGGCATAATGCTGAAAGGTTGTATATTCCTGTTTTACATTGCCATGAAAATGGCATAGATTTATGTCACAACATAAACCACAAAAAACCATGGGACATCATTAGTGAAACAGTCATAGACAAAATACATTTGTACACAGGCTTGTTTTTTTTTCATCAAATAATTCTTCACACATTTCTCTCCAAGAATAACTGCAAACCACGAACAATTATTTGATAAATTTTTCAGAATAAGACTTTTATTCCCTACACAACATGAAAATCTAGAGAAGACCCAACCCCATGGAATGACCCATACTGTAGAGAGCAAATCCATTATCGCAAGGGGACCACTCGTCAGAAATCTAGGGGACCATGCACTCGTCAGAAATCTAGCGCGATGGACTTAACCACTTCAAAAATATTGAATTCTAACTTACTAGTTCGCAGAGTTTGCAAGTCTTTTTCATGCAGTGTATAACTAGTATCATTCTTATTTGCTAGTAAGTTGAAAGTTCACACTTTCTTTGCCACTTGATATTTTCTCTGGTCCCCCAATCGCGAATTTAACCACTCGCGAAAATGTGTGACAGCGGCAATTCGCGAAAATTTATGTACGCGAAAATTATAGCGTATACAGTATGAAGAGCGCCACTCCATCTCTGTAACACCTCCCTGACTCAGCTATTTCTTTTTCTTTTGATTGAATGCTACTTTTCCAGGTAGGAACAATTGTTGTAATGCTTTGACGCGTTGGGATATTGGCCTATAATTCGCATAATTGGCTTTCCTGCTGTTTTTTTCTACATAAAATTTAGATCTGCGAGATATGTAGGACTAGGTTCTAACACTAAGAGTTACACTTACAGAGTAACAACGCCCGTCGACGGTTAGATCTATTAACAATAGTAACAACGTTAACTGCGACCAGCCCCAACGCTAGTGTAGTATAACTGTGTACAAGGAGCGCCCCCGGTTAATCTAACATTAGTTATTTGTCAAATGCCGTGAACTCCAGACAATTAAAGACAGAATAAACTGACCAGAAAGAATATAAATTATTAGTGGAAAAGTGAGCAAAGAAAATGGGATTCCATCGGGATTCGAATCCCGATGGAATCCCATTTTCTTTGCTCACTTTTCCACTAACTCCAGACAATAACGTTAGATCTAGAATCTAATTACATGTCGATTGCACCATCAATTAACTGCGACCAGCCCCAATGCTACGCGTTGAACTGTGTACAAGGAGTGCTCCGGGGTTGACCATCATGCTACAATTACTGCTTTGACAAAGACAGTACGTCGCATGAGAACAACTTTATTCACTAGATTTTATACACAGCCCTGCCCTGTCACTGTACGCAAGTGTCGCTTGGCGTCTGATCGGGCTGGGCTTTAAATTGCCTCGAACGGTGGCTTTAGAGGCAACATGAAACGCCTTTTAATTTAACTTTACATTCTCAACGGACAATTTATTGTACATTGTACAATTTTGTATATTCAGTGTTCTCTCTCCTGTTTTGCACACAAATATTTCTGCACCAGATAGTTTGATGTTTCTAATGTTTTTCACATGTTTTTCCCATGTGTGAATACAATTGAGTATCTGAATATAAGAACGACCAAAGTCCATGGAAGGCCATTTCGAGTAAACTTTAAAAAAAATTATATTTTACTATGATGGGATGGCAACATTATGTATACAAATTAGAACACATATTATTATGACAATTAACATTTACATTAATTGTGGAGAGGCCATTTTGTGTGATGGACTTGGGTCGTTCTTTGAATCATATGGACTTGGGTCGTTCTTTGAATCATATGGACTTGGGTCGTTCTTTGAATCATATACAGGATATGCTGCTATATGAGATGAGAGAAGCGATGAGAGAGGGCGCTATAATATGAATGTAAACATGACCCAAGTCCGTCTTACATTCATATAAGATTTCACTCATTCATTTCAGGTACTTCTGGGGGTAATTAGGATTTGTCATTTATACACAAGATGAGTCCATGCATAAACTACAATTTCCCATGTCAAACTGAATTTGGCCAAAAATTGGACTTGGGTCATTCTTTTATTCAGGTCTTCATTTTATTTGGAGCTTGTTGCAGTTTGAGGATGTTGCACAACATGTTGCTGGCTTTTGAGGATGTTGCACAAGAATTCGAGCATGTTGCAGCAACATGCTGAAACCCCTCGTGGACCACCATGATGGGTGATTTCAAGTTCGGTGCTACATGTAGTGCTAGTGCTATTTCAACTCTTGACCGAAAGATCGGTCTGTATCTGGTCATCGGGGATATGTTCCGCGGAGACTGCATCTGGCTTCATGGATTCCCTCCTGTCTCCAGAGGAGAGTGATAACGTCAAAAAAATAAAAGACTCCTCCGGACAGACGGATCTTTCTGTCTATCTCAACTCTAGCACTTTTTTTTTTTTTTTTTTTGGGGGGGGGGGGGGTCAGGGTGTTACTGTCATGGACATAAATGTGTCTTTACACATTTGTCATGACAAAGATGTTGGTATTCAGTGTAGTTTATGATATACGAATGCAGGCAAGAAACATCCTCTTTTATGAATATGAGCTGACGTACATGTCGGGAGATCTTCATTCAGAGTACATTGTACAAGAGTCATCCAGTCTTCATTGATTAGTGAAGGTAGCTATTTTAAAGTTTCCATTGTGGACTATATAAAAGTCATCAATCACATGGCATATTTAACTGTTGTAATCTACAATGAGTGTGTTTCAAAACTGATACACTGGATGCCAGCAGGAAACCAGGCAGACCAGTGATCAACTTTGTTGACATGCTTAAGAGAGACACTGGTCTAAACACCAATGAGATAAAGACCGCAATGCTGGACAGACAAACTTGGAGTGCCATTGTAGATCGAGAACACCACTCGAATTAAGCAAGTAAGCAAGTAACTCTGCTCATAATATGGAAATGTACTCACAGATATACTTGCTTGATTTGATTTTGATTTTGATATCTATTTATTTCTCCAATATCATGACAAGCGTAATGTACAAATCCTTTTTGTTTTTGTACAAACCATACAATAGGTGAATACTTGGTGAATACAGAATATTGACAACTATTTAATAATGTGATTTGATTTGAAAGTGATTCAATGATTATACGCTGATTTCACAGACTTTTGCTAATCATTTGATTGCAATTCTCTACTTTTATGCAAAGAGATGTGACACCAAAATTATGATTAGAATGGTACATTTGTATACCGATGTGGGATACATGTAGGAGAGGAGGATTTTTGTTTCCCCCTAGCTATGATTAGCGACAATCTTAAAGGCAGCCGATCGCCATCCCTAATGGTACGTAAACTCCGAACGACCGAAGTTTGTGCATGCAATTGCGCAATGCCAGACTCGGTGCTATATCCATAAACGTGTGGGACAATGCTGCCACTGAGACACGTGTGTGTGTTTTCATGTGTGTGTACGCATCATACACAAACATTGTCACCGCGAGCTGCGGTGATTGGAGGAGAGAGGCCAGAAAATGTGTGTGTGTGTGTGTGTGTGTGTGTGTGTGCATGTGTGTGTACGCATCATACACAAATATTGTCACCGTGAGCTGCGGTGATTGGAGGAGAGAGGCCAGAAGACGCGTGGCTCTTTTGGCCTCTCTTCATGCGCATGCGCACTGAGTGTGTGCGTCCATTCGGAAGCTCACGTGGCTCGCTCGGACAGCCATTTTGGGTTAGGAGATTAGCACAGAGAGCGCTCTTGTAGCCTACGCGTTTTGTTCGCTGACCCATTGAGCCAGCGCTATTCTCATTCGGGGTCACTACATTTGATACAGAATGGGGGAGGCAGCGTGTTGCGTTCGTCTCCGTGCCGCACAAACCACTCGCCACGACTGAGTGCCTTTAAATACTGACTGCCTTGTTGAAGAACAAGACAAGCATTGTGAATGTGAACCAGAAATATTAAGCAAAAAAATAAAAATGATGATTTGAGGATACCTGCAGCCAGGATAGTTTGCTGTTAAATGTTTTCATCTAATGATATCCTGCATAATATGCTAACTTGGTCATGTCAATCTCAGGAGTTTGGAGAAAGGACATAAGATACGTAAGAAAAAGTTATCAAATCAAAATATGGTTGTATGCTGGTATTGGAGCAAAAAAAGGTAAACCTTGCAAAATTTATATAGTCAGTAGTAGTAAACAAGGTGAGAATTTTTCCATGCAGTTTTACAATTATACATAGATACTCTTTTGCAACCATGGTCCAGAGACACTACATGTACAATTAACAAATGTGACTGATTGTTTTTATAGTTCGGCAAATCACATGTTCCCTTTCTAATTGTCCTCCCCCATCACACAGGTACATAACAAATACATCTGTCCTTCATGTACATACAGTCCCATGAGTGGAAGCACTGACACCCTGGCCACCCATCGAAGGCCCCCTGTGGGACCTGCAGGGGCCATCCCAAAGAAGAACATCCCCAGTGCCAACATGGACAGGCCTCATGGATCAGGACGACTGAGACTTGCCAGGTACACTTGTACTTCTGGGCTGTTGTACATGTACATGCATGATTATATACATTGTAGAACTACATGTACCAAGGAATTTATGATAAAGTAACTCAAGGGTAAGAAACCAAAAATATGATTTACCTTAGATCTGCATGGAAGAATAACCCACCAAGTCATGGAAGGAACTTGCATGAATTTCACTTATTTTGTGAAGATCCATATTAATCAGAGTCATGTAGTGATTGAATTATTAGAATATCATGGCATTCTTGATTCACGTCTTTGTTTTTATATCTTTAATGTTATATATTTTAAAGCATTGTACATGTGCACTGAAAGGAAAAGGGAAAACAAGTCAAAATCATTAAATCTCAGCAAAATGGTATATGTAGGCACCTGCAATATTTGTTCAGATAAATCTGCAATTATGTTGTTACAAAATGGCAGTATCATTTCTCTTATTCTTATACATCAGTCAGTGTATTTTTTTGATAGTGAATACATTAATAATAATATGGATGTTTCACTTTAAGGTTGGAGATCATAACACCATGCTATGACACCAATTTTCACAAATGGAAAGGGAATCTGTCATATTACTTAAAACCATTACAGGTGTATGTCATCAAACTTGTCTAAGTGGACAAGTACAATCCTGTGGAATAGGAGGCAGTACACATGTAAATAACACACAGGTCAGCTAACAGTAAGATTCCTTCAGGGGTGTAAATGGTTATTCCATTAAATGGCTGCAACTATAAACTTATTTGAATTTTGTGGGCATATATGATAATGTATCTTTTAAGCTATTGCAATTTTAAAGATAAATCGTATACATATCAGTGCAGTTAGGTTTCTTACAGTGTACAACAGATAAGCTGCCATCATGGACAAGTGGAATCTAGCAATCTCTCATATTTTAGGGGTGTGAAGTTTTGATGTTCAGTCATAAAATGACAACAGTTTCACAGATAAACGTGTGAAATAGTTGCCTGGTAATGGTAAAATAAACACCTGCATTTTATATTAATGGTCATTATCATCATTATGTTATGTCTTCAGTGTTGTGTTCTTTATTTTCTGACTTGTTACTGTTTGTGTACTTTCATTTTGCTATTATGGTTCATATCTAAAGTATATTTCCCATAGGGAGAAGGAACATTTTACCAGTTCTGAAGTAATCTATGATATGGTTGAGCATTCAGAGGTTCTATGGTAGATGGAGTGATTGTGAATGGTGGTACATCATATTTGTCTTGATTTTTATCTATTTATATGTGTGTGTGTGTGTGTGTGTATATATATATATATATATATATATATATATATATATTCTATTATTGATATTATTATTATTATTATTATTAGTAGTAGTAGTAGTGGTAGTAGTAGTAGTAGTATTACTATTACTACTACTACTACTACTACTACTACTGCTACTGCTACTACTATTACTATTATTACTATTATCATCATCATTTGTTTGTTTGTTTTTTGCTGCTGCTGCTGCTGCTGCTGCAGACAACTCTCCTCCAGCCAGCCCAAGCTAGCTGCAGCCACACGCAGAGGCTCTGTGGATGCCTTGCTTCTGGAGGGACGAGTGCGGTCAAACAGCCTTGCCAAATTGACAGATTTGAAAAGGTCAGCTCATCTTTTCTAATGCTTCTAATTACCCAGCATTTCTTTTTGTTTGTTTATATTCATTTCCATTTTCTTATTTGTGTATTTTGTTTGCTCATATACTCAGTAGCCATTGGTCATTTTTTTTTTTGTTCCTACTGCTATTTGGTAATGTTTAACAGGATGCTTCTGCCAGAGAGGAAGTATTTATGTTCATGCGTGCAGACTTTGACAAAGCAGATTTAGTGAAGTCTTGCTTAAAGTGTAGTGGAGTAATCAAGTCATCTGAGAACTTGAATAGTGGGTGCTGATGTTCCCAAGTATAGAAAGACTTCCTTCTTTTTAATGAATGTTGCATTTCATGCCACACTAATGTAGCTACCCTTTTGATTGTAGCTCAGCTGCGCCAGAGGCTCAAGTATTAAGCTATTGCAATAGACATTTCTCGTACATACAGTCTGTATGTCCTGCATAAACTTTCTTTCATAAAATTTCTTCTTGAAAAGCAACATACCACCAAACTTGGCAGGTAAGATTCCTAGGATGATGGGAGCTCATTTGTTTTTGTTTGTTTGTTTTTTCATATGAGCACAATACTCTCTCTCTATATATATATAGAAAGGTTTATTTATTGATATCATATCTCGTAGCCCAGGGGCTAAATTGTGTATAACATTACAAATGATTTCAGACAGTTACAAAATAAAGCATTTACAGGCATGATAAAAATGAGCGAGAAAATATCAAAATTACAAAAATCAATAGGTTGAGCAATATTCGGTATATGAAGCACATGGTAAGAACATATTCCACATTGGCAAAAACAAGCAGAACTATATAAAAAGTACTGTGACGACTGGTTTGCCTCAACTCCAATAAAACTACAAAACATCATACACAGGACATCAATTTTGCATAACTAATAATAACCAAAAATAAGATATTTAGAAATATGTAATTGCACAACCCCAAATATAATTATATCAACTGTTTATATATTTCATAACCAAATTTCATTTTAATGACTAATTTATCCCGTGAAACATGTATTATATTTGGGAACCCTAGCACTCTCATCCGACACCAAGACCCCGTGACCCACATTCTTCTTTAAACATCGTCCAAATAACAACATCAAATTTTTCAAAATAATTTTTCTACTTGTCCCGAAATACACATAAAAAATTCATATATCTCCATTTAGAATTGCAGAAATATAAAGAAAAATAATATTATGAGAGTGATTCTCAAGGTAAGTATCAATACGGAAGAAGTGTGGAGTAGAGATACGAGAGGAATAGAGGGAGAAAAAGAGGTAAAGATAGAAATAAGCAGATATTTGTATTGATTACATATACAGGTATACACTTAAATACACAGCCATTTGCATGTACACGCATATATAGTGTATACGAACATTTGTATGGGGGCAGAGTGAAAAAAACCCCACACATTTATGGCCTACTTAGCTCTCCCAATAGAATACATATCATGGACCACACATATAAAAATTAGAAAAATAAAAAAATACTCAGTGGTTAAGAGCGACACAATCAGAAAGGTGGCCCCCACAAAAATAAAAAAATAAAAAAAAAAATGACGGAGCAGATGGGAAGGACGGGGTAAGCTGGATAAAAGGAGATCTAGTACAGTTGAACCTCTCGTATCAAGTCGGGACCGGGGCTCATCCGGATAAGGGATTTGGCAGGATACGGGAGACTCAATGCTTTATACATGTACATATACATACACATGTACTGATGTAGCCCATTGTAGTACCACATGTAGTAATGTGTATACTGCAACCTTTTCATTGTTACACTCAGTATAAACAGACCCCAAAATAGAGGTTCGTGTTTGCAAGAATTTGGAAGGAAATTTGATGTGATGTATGTTAATCATGTTGGAAGTTATGTAATTCATGTGTGTTTGTGTAGGAGTTCTCAAGGAATTGGGAATCCCCCTTTCCTTCCGTAATTATTTAAAAAAAAAGAATCACAGCGAGATTGCGTCCGTATGATAGAGAGATCCGGATAAAGGGAGGCCGGATAAGAGAGGTTCAACTGTAAATAATTGATGTGAAGACGTACTGTACATACAGGTATACACATACATACAAACACAGTCATATGCATACACATACATAAATATAAACTTTTGTATGGGGCAAAGTGAAAAAATGACATGTTTATGTCCTACTAATATATAGAAAAATTTCCCTCCAAATTAGAGAATCTTTATTCTATTCTCCCCCCCATAAAATAGAAATGACAGAGCTAGAATACTATAAGGAAGTATGTTTGCGAGTGCAGTTTGTTCAAGTTTGTTCATGTCAGATCCAGGGATATTCTGTTGGGGCCCAGTGGGAGGAGGGGGACTGAAATGGGACGAATTTTCACACTGTCATCTTCTTCTTGAAAATGCATGGTTAAATTTGTCGCTAAAACTTGCAGGTATTATTACTAGGATGATAGAACATACACTGCAAGCACAAATGGGCACATATGTCCCCCTCCCCCAACCACCAAATTATATAATCTGTAAAAGATATTCTTTTTTTTTAAATTTTCTATAAAGCCAGAAATACATTTAATGAAGGCATTAGTGAGTGTACTTTAAACATTGTTTATTGGGGTCCAGGGATCGGCACCATAGGGTCAGTGCTAAAATTGCTTGCTATTTTTCATACTTTCATCTTCTTCTAAAAAATGCATGGTGAAATATACTACAAACTTGGCAGGTATTACAAATGTGATGTGATCACAAATGTGATGAAATATACAAATGGACACCATGTCAACATGGAGGTCCCCCAAAGCACCCAAGTTTGCTCTGTTCATATTAGGTAATAATCTGTAAGAATGTGTGAAAGGGGAACTTACTCAGTTGAACACTAGACCCACTGGGTCTCCTGTCTTCTTTATTATCTTTCCAAAGATTCAAATTTGACCATACCCATTGATAAGTCCTCGTATTAATATAGTCATACTCCTTCATCTGTAGCAAAGCTACCTATTGGATACTATGTATTGAAGTCGTACAATATTACATAATGTTTGGGCATGGGAATGTTTTGCTTATAAAATCAAAAAACAAACACAGCAATGAATAGAATGAATTTTTCTTGTCTGGTCTCATGAGATATATTTCACATGTAAGCCTTGTGTCCTGCCCAGTTGGTCCTAACCTTACCCTTAACCAGACTCCCCTTTGGATTTGTATCCCCTCACTAATGAAATTTGTTGATCTATGCTTCACGTATCAGCCACAAACATTTTGTAAATTGCCTTTAAAGACAGTCTTTAGTACTCTAAGTTTCATTTAATCTTAGTAGTTGATATACTAATGATAATGCTTTGCACTTTTCCCTCACCCAACAGAAATCTTAGTGCTAGCAACTTAGCAGCACTCTCAGACAGCAACTTGTCGGTCCAGGAAGCTGAACCTGCCAGGAGCTATGACACACCTAACACTGCAGGAGCACTGGCAAAATCCTACCTTGAGCAGCTGGTGAAAAGGTTTGCCCTAAAATTTGAGCTTTGCATTATATTTAGTTTAGTTTCATTAAAAGCTAAGTGTAATGTTAGTAATCAAACTGTAAGCTCCAAATTGCGTGTGAAAATGTGATAGTGTACGTAGTCACATCATTATTTTCCCTTGTGTGGCTCGAAGATGTATATTATACTGCTTTGCATCCAGTAACCAATTAAGTGATCTTGGTGTAATAAGATATTGTACAGTTTGTTTAAGATTTGTTACGATTTATTTCATAATAAACTTAAGAATACTATGGAGAACAACAAAAACTTTTCTAAAGTGAATAAGTCTGTATGTGATATGTTTTGTACTGTTTTTTATTGTGGCAGGTACTACTACCAGATTACTGAGGGTTGTGGCAATGTGGAGTGCCAGAATAAATTCTGCAGATCCTCCAAGGGTGCACTAAAACTTGCCCCAGACATTGCAGCCATTGTCAGCATACAGCTTGCATCCAGTCAGAGGTATGTCATTGTTTCATCATACATAGTTGCTTTTGGTTTCAATGAAAGCAGTGTAGTACAACACAATATTCTGTCTTCCTCTCTCCTGTATTTTCCTTTAATGCTGAGTGCTGAGGTGACAACAAAACAAAACAAAAACCTTTGAAACACCATGGTAATCAAACACATGATCTGAGAAAGACAGAAAAGAAGCATGATATTCAATGTTCTTAGATGTGTAAGAAGTTACCTCCTATGTGTAAAGTCAGCTGTACTGTTTCTTGCATGAGAGAACTGGTATGTCATTTTCCACTATTGTAAAAGTGGAAATTTTATGTGGTGTTGAAATTTTTGCACATTTTGTGCAACCAGAAACTAGTGCAAAAATAAAGGCACGCAAATATTTCTGCTTGCCATATGTTGATGTCTTGATTCCGCGAAATTAAAAACATGCGAAACTCGTCTCACCCGGCTAAGCGTGAAAAATTAGTCGCGCATAAGTATCCACTTTTACAGTACTTCTAAGCAGGGTCTAATTTTTCTTTTTTTTTTAAACGAAGTAACTGCATTATTTCTTCATCAGAGTCATAACGAAGACACTCCATTGAGGGAAAAAAATGATGTAAGGTAGACATATTTCTATCTTTTGTCTTATTTGAGATCAGATGTCACTTTATTTTCCTGTATATGGTTAAAACAGCGTGATGACAATTCATGTCATGAATACGTGCCAGACAGTGTGTTTTGGCTCTATGTCATTTTCTCAAGAAATTAATTAAGAGAGAAAAGGATCACAAGTAAATGAAGAGAGCTTTAAGTCAAAGACCTTTTAAATAGAAACAGGACAGAACAAAGACTGTAGGGCATGTATTAACCAATGGCTATGTTGCAGTGAACACTTTATTGTCAGCCTGTTCCTCCCTATGATCATATAAACTTCAGTAAGGTATCCCTTGACACTATTGTGGTTTGTGTAACTCAGTGCCCAGTCTCTTGTCTTTGCATCACAGGCTATATTTCTGCAGTTCTGAGAAATTCATCGGCCGTGCCTTGCCTCTTAACGTCTTCCAGTCCACAAATGGTAAAGTAAAATCCTTTCTCCAGGCCCTCTACTCATCCTCCCCATTTGCCACTCTTTTTAATGATGGACCAAAGAGGGAGTCCTTAGTGACAATTGATGGTCATGTTGCTGGAGAGAGAAGACGGAAGAGCTGCCAGCAGCTTTCCTATTTGGACCATGAGGGCTTAGATAGGGGCAAGAAGGCCTTTCCAGCCAGGAAGGAGCTGCTGAAGAAACTAGTGCACAAACCACCCTCTGGGAAACATTCCTCCACTGCCGGACTGCCTACAGGTTCCCGAAATCGACAGGCCCCCGAGGGTAAGGCCTCCAACCCATCACTGCCCACCCAACCCTCGGGTTCACTCGGCAAGCTTAGAGGTGTAGGTCCAGAAGAGGTGTGCAGCAGTGGAGGGGATGTGCTGCGATGGGGGAGTGATCACAGCTTGCCAATCACTGCAGAGGCAGACATACCATGGATGAATGGAACAGTTAGCAGGAATAGAAATGGTATGAAACCCATATTGTTAGAGCATAAAATTCTCAATGTCACTATTTATTCACACATGTACATATCAAATGCATTTAGTATGGATCTTGTTGTTGTCTTGATGTTGATAGTTATGATCATATTGACTATATGTCATTTAACACAATATGTAAGTGAGGATCTGATGAGGATATTGGTGTTATTTGTAATTATGGTCACATGAATTTTATTTCATATAATGCAACTTATAGTAATTCTGTTGTTAGAGAAATATGTTTACCATCAAACAAACTTGTCAACGTTAACGAGAATTTACCTCAAATACATATATAAATTTTGATTGAGTAAATGCAGCAACATAAGAGAACACATCAGTGAAATGTGAAGAAAATGAGACAGTTGGTTCAAAAGTTTTTGTGCTGCTGGCACTGGATAAGAATCCCCCTCCTTGACATTTCACACAATAATTCTGCAATGCAAGAAGGCCTTGTCACAAGGCTTCTCGACCTTTTTTGGTTCAAGTCTCGTGCAACTTTTGAGACTAAATTTGCCATGCCCATTTTTGTATGCATGTCATCACAAAAAGGGCACAATTTTAATTTTTTTTTTCTGTACGTTTCCTTTGGAAAACTGCTCTGTCATGAAACTCACAAAAACCTGACTTTTACTACTGTTAATCACTTTGATTGCTTAATTTGATGCTAATTATGGTAGAAAAGTGGTCACTGACAATTTCTAATAAAAAAGGGGAAAAAAGTACAAAACACAAAGAAATAGATAATAAATTCCAAAAATGATGAAATACATAAGAATTGAAATAACTTTTTGAAGTTTTTAATAATGTGCAATTTTTGAATATGTTAAAACAGACATGCAACTTAAAAAAAAATAGACTCAGTGCTAGGCTAAAACAATATCTTGGGCTAAATTTGCATCCTTAATTAATAAAAACTAGAAATTGATAATTTCAACAAAGCTTAAGACACAATCTTGTAGATTACGACGCGGGTGTCACGCGTGGCATATTTCATAGGATCACACCACTGATGGCCAGATCTTTGGGGGGGGGGGGGGGGGAGCAGAACCCTCTGATTTTGGCATAGCCAAAAAAAGCCCAGTGTGATTAGGGTTTAACATCTCACTTCAGCATATAGACCCAAAATATGTAAGGATGAAAATCATTTCAACGGTTATAGTAATGATGTTGTAAATAATGATGTGATATCACACTGAATGACTGTAGTGGTACCGGTATCTAGAGTTGACCTGGTGCGAGCAAGCATCGTGTCGTTTTCTACTTCAAATAAGTTCTTGGTTTTTGTTACAGGTCAGGTGACAGGGTCAGGTGATGATGTCAATATTGGCCATGTGAGAAACAGCTCAGGGCTATTGAAGAGTCGTAGGATGTCTGTTGACCAGGAAGATGGGCTTCATACTGCTGGACGTAGCTGTAGCCAGGAGAACTTCAGTACTCATGGAATCCAGGATAATCATTATAGGTCAGGAGAGAAAGATTTTTTTTTTTCTTTTCTTGGGGAAAGTTTGGTGCCTCTTATAGAGAAAATAGTGCCATACCAAATGTATACATATGATTTATTTTCGCTTTGAATTAGAGTGGGACCTATAATTGTAAATCCACTCTATGTTATACAATCACCCGTGTACACTGTGAGTCAACAATTACCATATTAACTGCATGCTTTTACTGACAAGAAGTGTGTCAAAAGGGGTGCCTGTCTTACACGGGAGCAGCAACATTTGTGCATAATAAAACATTCTATGTCTTATGTACACATGTACGTGTATCATCCTCAGTGTATATTTCAGTAGCAAAAGTACAAAAGGTAGCATTCTTGTGTATGTTAGATGGTACATCAAATTGATATTCCTATTTTGGAAGTTTTGAATGACAAGAAGTAGTTGTTGTAATTGAAGCAGTAGTGTAGTAAAAAGAAATAGCAGCAGCAGTATTAGTGGTATAAATAGTACCACAGTAATAGAGTAGCAGCAAGTGGCATACAGTAGGGGTACTTGTAGCAATAGCTATTAAATCTACATTAGCACATCACTTTCATATTTCTTTCCCTCCAGTCTTTTATTCAGTTTTTGTCTAAATTTTCTTGTTGTGTCTTCAGGACCAAGTCCAGTCCTGTAGGAAGTACTAGCCATGGCCTTCTGATGAATTCTGGTGGCTCAGCCCTGAGTCTTACTTCAGCCTGCACCCCTTCCTCCCTCTCCTCCAACCCCATGTCAGTGAGCCCCATCCCCAGTCCATGTGCCAGTCCTGCCTTCAGCCCAGCCCCCAGCCCACTGCGGCTCTTGTCAGACCAGGAGGCTCTGGAGGAAACCGAGGACCTGAGGGAGTTTGAGAGGTCGCTATCCCTGGAGCTGGACTCGGGCAGGGAGTTTGCCCTCACTCATCTTACTCTGGGCATGCTGCAGGTGAGTGCCTTGACTTCACTCAAGCCTGATATAAGTATAAGTTTGGTTCTAGGGCAATTACTCCCCTGGACATATACCCCAGACCCTTTCCCTGACCCTAACCCTAATCCTTATCCTGAACCTAATCCTAACCCTATCCCAAACTCTAACTCAAAACCTAACCCTAACTCTAATCTTTGCTGTAAACTTATAACTAATCAGTACAGTATTTAGTTTGGGATAATTGCCATGATGATGGCCCTGATGCAGTTAGTTTTCTGCTGAGAATGGCCCAGGTTCTGAGATAGGCAGCAGGGTACAAGAATGTCTAATACCTGCACTTTGTGCACAACCCTGTCCAGTGGATCAATGTTGGTCAGGCCTCACATCCTCATTTCATCCCTGACATGTTCAGACCAAGTTTTCCTTGGTCTTCCATGTCCTCTGGACCTTGGAATCAGCATACTCAAGACTGTGCTAATACACAATGTGGCACTCAGTAATTGACCTTCTGTTTATTTCAGAGTTAATTACTGCAAGGATTCATTGTGCAATTAGTGTTATGCATGTACAGGCGGAGCCAAGTCAGACCATTTACGTGTGATGAAGTCATGACGATGTCCCACTGTAGACACTGCTAATCTCTCTGTTCCTATTTGCTTTCAGAGCATCATCAATCAATACAAAGAATGCGATGACGATGCCTTCCTGGTCAACACAATCCGCACAGTCTTCATGTCTGATGCTGCCCTTAATGCAAGCTTCAAGGTATTTAAAGTCCCTGCCTCCCTCTTTTTTTTTCTCACTTACACTTTGCAGATTTTATGTTTATACAACTTTAATGGCATTTAACCCCAAGAAAACATTTAGTTGTCATGTGATCAATAACAACAGATCTTTTTCAAAAAATTGTAAAAGTGAATAGATATGAATAAAAGCTGTTTATTATGAATGTCATTATGTCATCTAACCTGAGATCTATACATATGCTGTGGTCATATAAATCCAAAATAATTCAGATTCCCAATTCAATTCAATTCAATTCAATTCAATTCAATTCAATTCAATCTTTATTTCCGATTCAATGTATAAATATAAAATACATGTAAATATGAGCATGTTGTACAAAAGTGTACATATAAATACAGTGACAACATTGACAAAACAGGAAAAGATTATGAAAAAGAGAAAAAAAAAATAGGGAAAACAGATAGCATATAGGTACATAGAGAACACAAGCTCATTAACATTGTGTGTGCAGTTAATCAGAAAATGGTACATGTATAGAAAGCCAGAATAGGCTTGTTATGTTGCACATACCCCACGATATGATCATTATAAAATATAACTAAAAAATGATATGTACCAAATTAATCACAACAAAGAATATACTTTAGAAAACAACATCATACAAATAAAGAATAAAAAGAAGACCCATTATCCATATCCAATATATCAATACTTACTAAGCAACATTTTCTTATACTGTTTTTTAAAAATATTATTACACTGTATATTAAGTTTGCTCAAATCTAAAGTATTCCAATAAACAGGACCAGTATGACGTAACGAATATTTACATTTGTCAGTTAAGAAACGCCATCAATGAAAATGATCTGACGATCTTGTATAATAATTATGTACATCAGAGTTCAAACAAAGCATATTTTGTAAGTAAGGTGAAAGAGGTTTAGCATGATAACGTTGCATAAAAGAACATATATGCATTTTATTCAAATCTTGCAATTTAATGGTGTGTAATGATTTTTAAAATTTAGATGTTGGAACTCTATAATCTGATTTTGTACAAATTCAAATTGCTTTCTTTTGAAGTAAGAAAAGTCTTTGAGTTTGGTAAGAATACTTATTTTCCCAGATAGAATTACAGTGAGATAAAACAGATAAAATATAAGCATTATAAAGAGTGAACAAATTATAACCTGGCAAATCCTATTTCAGTCGATTTGAAATTCCAATAAAACGAGAAATTCTTGTACAAACAAAATCAATATGATCATTCCAACTCAACTTACTATTTAATACAACACCTAAAAAATTTACAGATTCATAAAATTTCAAACGTGTTTCACCAATTTTCAAAATCATATCATCAGTATCATACTGCATATGGCATTTATGAGAAGAGAGAAAAAAACAGGGGTAATGTTACAACGTATGGGTAATTCTGTGAAGTTGGGGCACAAAGTGTGACATTTTAGCATAACTCAATACTACTTATGCTATACATATATTGTTTATAGGCTTTACATTTGAATTGAGACCATACATTTTCCTGGAAATTTTGTGCCATTTAGATTCAATTTTGATGAAGTTATAAAAACGATATGTAACGGTGTCCTGTTGCATCGTGACGTGTCCATGTGGCATCGTGATAGTAAAAATCTGGTCCTAAAAGACAAATTGATGCAATTAGCTTGACCAAAATTTGATATAATATGCATAAGTACAAGATTAGTCAGATAGCTAAATATCTTAACTCTCCTTTCTACAGTTTTACTTTTACAAGAAAATTACACAATGTGTCACTATGCTACGCGGTGTCCACCAAATGTCACAAAAAAGGACACCGCATAGCATCATGATACATTTTGTAATTTTCTTTTAAAATTAAAACTGTGTACGGGAAATTTGAGATATTTAGCTATCTCATTAATATCTTGTAAATATGCATATTGCATCAAATTTTGGTCAAGCTAATTGCCATAATTTGTCTCTTAGGACCAAATTTTAAAATATCACGATGCTACATGGACACGTCACAATGCTACAAGACACTGTTACATATTGTTTAATAACTTCATCAAAATTGAGTCTGAATGGCACAAAATTTCCAGGAAAATGTGTGGCCTCAATGCAAACCTATATGTAAAGCCTACAAACCATAAATGTATAGCATAATTAATATTGAGTTATGCTGAAATGTATTTTTTAAATATCACGATGCTACATGGACACTGCCCCAACTTCATGGAATTACCAATATACATTTTCGAAATTTGTCAGCAGTGACATGCATGGTTTCTAATGTCATCAGAGTTTGTCCAAGTCTTTTTTGCTGTGTATTGTTCTTTTGATCGTCTTCCCTCTGGTGGCAGTAGCAGAACAACTATTCTTCCATCAGTGGACCACACTTCCTTTACCTTGTGATGACCCTTTGCGGCCCGCAGGAGTTCCTGATTGGTGCTCGTCAGAGCCTCATCTACAATATGCCCATGCCAGTCCCTTTCAGCTTCCTCCGAGCGCGAAGAACCGCACTGCGCATGCGGTATGAGCAGAACTTGGCGATGATAGCGCGAGGCTTCCTGACATTTGCGTTGGCTGATCCCGTGCGTGGGTCCATCGTGTTGTTCCTTGGAGCGATGCGATTCGATCGGTCAAGATTGGCCATTGTCAGGGGAATACCAAGGTGTTCAGAGAGAGGCTAATTGGCAGATGACCTCATCGGTGTTCTCGGCGTCACTCTTTCACACCATAAAACTTCAAACAATTGTGCCGCGAGTATTGTTTGGCTTCGTTCATGGCGAGTGTCAGATTGTTTATGGACGTTGCCTGGGCATCGACAATGCCTGTTAGCCTCTTTATCTCAGCTGCCTTGGCATTCTGAGACGTCTCAAGCTCCAATGATTTCCCATCGACGTGTTCTGATCGTTCCATTATGGCCGCATTGGCTTTCTCAAGCTCATCTAATCGTTGAATGAACTTCGTGATGTGTGTGTCAATAGCCCTTTCAACGGCGCTCTCGATGGCATCTAGAAAAGCTCCGCTTTTGAGGTAGTCCTCAACCGCCTGAAGGGCTGCTGCTTCCGCGGTAGCTTTCGCTTTGGCCGACATTTTGAAAATTAGTCACCAGTTCGTTTCAAGGCTACGGCAGAGATACCAAAAGTATTACAAATGCATCACAGTTGCCCAAAAAGTGCAAATTACAGGGTTCTTGGGAGCTCACATCGGTATCACGCACACATGGCTATGTAGTTCAGTAGACTGGCTTATAAGCTAAGTTATATTCATCTGTTGCCGATCACATTCCCAATATTTAAAAATGAAGGTCATGACATCTGTTCAGTTACAGTAAGAGACAGCAGGCACCTCGCAAATAATGCACACCGACACATTCCATGAGTGTAGGTTTATCAGTTTAGAACATCGCAGTCACGGAGATGAGTATAATATAAATATCAATGTTACCTCATTTTGTCAGTGCTGACGAGAGCTTACGTGTCCACACTTGGTTACGCATGGAACTACATACAGTCTGATGTGTAGGAGATATGTGTAGACACTCGGGTTCCATCAGACACTTTACTTGGCCATTTTGCTTCTTCTGGGTACCAGAGATTTTCTTTTCCAACGAGAAATGCTTTCCTCCTCTGCTCTTTATACTTTCCACTATTTCAGGTAAGTATGTTTTCTATTCTCCTCTCCGCAAGCTGATTTTTTTTAGTAAGAAACGAGTGTTTCCCATCTCTCGTCTCCCGTCTCCCGATATGTGATATAGGTACTGATATGTACATGGCACCGTGTTTTACATTATTAGAGAGATTCCATTCTCAAATGGTTCCTCTATTGTCTGTACATGATACTGTAGAATGGTCTATTCATTGATTCCCAACTTTGTTATCATGTTTCTTTGAAGGTTGATGAAAGGGACCCAAACAGTTCACTAGATCTGCAGGCTGTGCGAATGGCCTTCAGTCTCTTGTCAGGCCTTCAGCCCAAGGACCGCTTCATGACTGTTCTGGCCAATGCCCTAGAGATCCTCTTGATGAGACTAGATCAGACTCTGATCCAGCCCCACCAGATCAACCAGGTCAGGCACTTGAGCTAAAGTGCTTCAGCATTTTATGGGTAGTGCAACAAAGTAACAATAAGTGTGAGAATTCTCCATTTTTCTCTTGAAAGCATTATAAGACATACTACAACTAGTGGTAATTTGGAACAAGCAGACTGAAGGAATGATTTTTTGAAATACATTGTGCTTTTACTTTAAGATAATGATTTTCAACTGAAGGGAGGCTCAATACTTTGTTTTGGTGATTTGATAGTGCATTATCACTCAGACTAACTAATTTGGACAAGTGAGATACTAGGTTGGATCTAAACATGCAGAGTTGTGGAAACATTAGAATGTACATGATGCATCATAAAGTGAATATCATCACCTTGTTTTTGTGTGACATAAGTTGTTGCGATACAATCCATTGCTAAAAAATGTATTTGTACCTCATTTCTCTCATTCGTAACCAAGAGATCTCTAAATGATTAGTGCCCTAGAGAAGTGGTGACATCATTAATTGTCAACATTCTATTTTGCTTTTCTAGCTTCTCATTGTGCTTGAGTGCCCGCTCCTGGAGGTCCATTTTGATATGGTACAGGTTTTGTGCCGGCTGCTAGCCAAACATCTGACCCCTGGTGCCAGGTCTGCCCTTGTTGATGCCCTGGCTCTCTTTAAGAGGGACCGGTTCCAACGCATTCTCCGCATTATGCAGACCCACATGGTGTCCATGATAAGACCAAAGCACGGGTATGTCTCACCAATAGTACAAGAATAGCTTTCCTTCCCAAAGCATCATTGCACAAGCAGAGGTGAACTCATCACAGTAGATAATATAGTCAGGTCGCTTAATGTCAAAATTTTGAGGACTATTAAAAAATATTTGAGTAGGAGCCCCCCGGGATATTTGTAGAAAAACACTAAAAAGATCAAATTTCAAAATGGCCGACACTTAATTGGCAAAACCTTCACTTTTCATGTCATATGGGTGATACGATGACAATATATTACATTTGTTTTTGTATTTTTGGTTTGCTTTAGAACCTTGGCTTGAACATTGCGTTAGGAGCATTATATTCTTGTATAAGGTGAAGTCTCTGAACTGCTGGGGGAGGGGTAGGGCAAAAGGGGCGGGACCCCCCCCCCCCTTTTTAAAAAATGGTTGTTCGGTTGTTCTTTTGCGTGCTTACGCGGGGGATAAAAACATGAAATTTGGCGCACAGATTCCTTGAGGACTAGGAAACAATATTAGACTAAACACACACACACACACACACACACACACAAGATCAAATTTCAAAATGGCCGACACTTATGGCAAACCCTTCACTTTTCATGTGACATTACTTCTAGATAGGTGATACGATCACGATGACAATATTAGTATATATCTTTATTTTTGGTTTGGCTTAAAACCTGAATTTGGACATTACGGTTGGAGCATTGTTTATATTCTTGCGTAATGTAAAGTCTCTGAACGGCTGGGGGAGGGGCAGGGCAAAGGGGGCGGCCCTCAACTTAAAAAGTGATGGTTCGCTTGTACTGTTGCGTATTTTTTATCGTCTTGCTTTATACACGGCGGATAGACGCATCAAATTTGGCGCACGGATTTCTAATTAGAGTAAGAGTCCTGCAATTTTTAAGGAAAAACACACACACACACACACGAAATCAAATTCCAAAATAAATCAATTCACAACAGATCTGAACTTATATGTTATCACATTTCCTTAGTCAAGTTGCTTCATGTCAACATTTGGGCTTACCGTATAGTTAGAGCGGATAAAAGCACCAAATTTGAAAAAGGTGATCCCCTAGGACCTACTCATTGATATTAGAATAGGAGCCCTCTGGAATTTTCCAATTTTTTAGGGTGAAAATGATGAATTGTAATATGTCTTTATAATATGATATATATACTGTATTGCGTAAGTAATGGAATGTGATAATATATAAGTTCAGATCTGTTGTGAATTGATTTATTTGTCATGGAACTGAAAACATAAAACCAAACTTGAGACCATGATTAACATCAAAGCATCTGAAACATGGAGCATGGTAGAACTAATTACTGATCAAATATTATATACATATATCATATACTAATCAAATATAACGCATACAGTTTAAACAGACAGAAGATAGTTTCTAGAATAAACAGTTTTCCTATTCAGTGGCGGATCTGGGTGCATGGAGGCGCACCGGGCAAACCCCTTCTATTCTTTGTTAAAACAAAGAAATAAAAAGAAAAAATGGAGGGGGAGGGCATGCGCCCACTTTGATTTTGTAAAGGCACCCCTCCCCCTCACGGAATTCCTGGATCCACCCCTGCTACTCCCATGCTCTGAGACTCTTAGAATCATTTTGCACTGAAATAATTTTTGAGTGCAGTAAGAGTTATTTGTGGATACAGTGCACTCCCGTTATGACGAACGCGGTAAGAATTTTTGTAACAAGTAAGTAAAAAATCAGGTCCCAAAACTCTCATATTTTGCCCTTCTCTCCCCCAGTATACGCAAGAGTATAATGCTCTTAACGTAATGTTCAAGCTAAGGTTCTAAAGCAAACCAAAAATACAAAAACAAATGTAATATACTGTCATCGTATCACCCATATGACATGAAAAGTGAAGGTTATGCCAATCAAGTGTCGGCCATTTTGAAATTTGATCTTTTGAGTGTTTTTCTACAAAAATCCCGGAGGGCTCCTACTCTAATATTGTTTAATAGTCCTCAAGGAATCCGTGTGAAGAAAAAAAATGATACTTTTATCTGCCGTGTAATGGTAATTTCACTAAACGACCGACTATTACTTACGCAATACAGTATATATCATATTATAAAGAAATATCAAAATTCAGCTTTTTTACCCTAAAAATCGAAAAATTCCAGAGAGCTCCTACCCTAATATTGTTTGATAGTATTAAATTAATCCGTGTGAAAAAAATTATGCTTTTATCCGCTGTGTAATGGTAATTTCACTAAGCGACCTGACTATTACTTACGCAATACAGTATATATATATATCATATTATAAAGAAATATCAAAATTCAGCATTTTCACCCTAAAATCGAAAAATTCCAGAAGGATCCTACTCTAATATTGTTTAATAGTCCTAAAGGAATCCGTGAAAAAAATTGATGCCTTTATCCGCCGTGTAATCATAATTTCACTTAGCGACCTGACTATTACGTACGCAATACAGTATACATATACATCATATTATAAAGAAATATCAAAATTCAGCATTTTCACCCTAAAAATCTAAAAATTCCAGAGGGCTTCTACTCTAATATTGTTTAATAGTCCTAAAGGAATCCGTGAGAAAGAAACGTTGCTTTTATCCGCCGTGTAATTGTAATTTCATTAAGCGACCTGACAATTACTTACGCAACACAGTATATTTATTATATATCATATTATAAAGAAATATCAAAATTCAGCATTTTCTACCTAAAAATCGAAAAATTCCAGAGGGCTCCTACTCTAATATTCTTTAATAGTCCTAAAGGAATCTGTGTGAAAAAAATTGATGCCTTTATCCACCGTGTAATGATAATTTCACTAAGCGACCTGACTATTACGTACGCAATACAGTATACATATACATCATATTATAAAGAAATATCAAAATTCAGCATTTTCACCCTAAAAATCGAAAAATTTCAGAGGGCTTCTACTCTAATATTGTTTAATAGTCCTAAAGGAATCCGTGAGAAAGAAACGTTGCTTTTATCCGCCGTGTAATTGTAATTTCATTAAGCGACCTGACAATTACTTACGCAACACAGTATATTTATTATATATCATATTATAAAGAAATATCAAAATTCAGCATTTTCTACCTAAAAATCGAAAAATTCCAGAGGGCTCCTACTCTAATATTCTTTAATAGTCTTAAAGGAATCTGTATGCCAAATTTGATGCTTTTATCCGCCGTGTAACGGTAATTTCACTAAGCGACCTGACTAATAGGGGCACATCGTGCCAAGTATGCCACAGTATTAAATGATTCTAATGCTACCAACATTAGTAGTAATTCAGATCTGCTAAAGTGCAAAAAACATGATTTATTGTAGCAATTAAGTATATCACAGTATTGTCATTTACTATAGTCTCACAAAACTTCAAAACTGCAGTTGTTCTAGAATTGTTCCTATTGAGGAAAGTTTTCTTATTTTTTATGCCTCCGCAACGAAGTGGCCGGAGGCATTATGTTTTCGGGTCGTCCGTCCGTCCGTCCGTCCGTACGTCCGTCCGTCCCGTTTTGTTTTTGTTGATATCTCAAGAACCGTGTGGTGGTTTTACATCAAACTTGGTATGAGGGTATATCCTTGGGGGATAATACTTTGTGTTGATTTTAGGGTCACAAGGTCAAAGGTCAAAGGTCACAGCTTATTTTGTGAAAAAAAAATTGAAATTTCATGTTTTTCTCCATATCTCGCAAACGGTTCAAGGTATCTTCATGGAACTTAGTATATGCTTGTACCGATGGGCAGTGATTATCTAGGGAAGTTGGGGGTAAAGGTCAACTCCTCAAAATATCACTACTTTCCTTAAAATGCAATATGCCTGAAGATGTTTTTTTTTTTAAACTTGATGTATGGCATGTATTACCCAATATATATTTTTTGGGAAGTTTCTTGCCAAAAGGTCAAAGGTCAAAAGGTAAAAGGTCAAAAGGTAAAAGGTCAAGTGAAAGTGCTAAATTGCACTTTTTCCTCCATATCTCAAAAGTAACTCAAGGTATCATCATGAAACTTACATATTTATGCATGTTCAACCTAACAGTGATTCTCTTTGGAACTGTGAGGTCAAATGTCAGATGCCAGGTTTAGATGAATGCTATTTTCCCATTTGATACTGAAATTATACTTTTTCTCAATACCTTGAAAATTACTCCATGCATAAACTTATAAAAGGGTCAAAAGTCAAGTAAAAATCATCAGATCCCCCAAATACCTGCACTCTGACATTTTAATCATTCATCCAATTGAACCTAGTTCTAGGAAAGTGAACATTCAGCACATTTGTGTCAAACCTGTCATTTTAATATTTTGCCAATTGTGTGAAACTGTCATCACACATTGTCAGGACATTGTACTATAGACCTATTAGGAGAACCATGCATTATGGCGGAGGCATATCAGTAGCCGTAGCGATATATCTAGTTGTTTTTTATGCCTCCGCCAACGAAGTGGCCGGAGGCATTATGTTTTCGGGTCGTCCGTCCGTCCGTCCCGTTTTGTTTTTGTCGAACCGTGTAGTGGTTTTACATCAAACTTGGTATGAGGGCATATCCTGGGGGGATAATACTTTGTTTGGATTTTAGGGTCACGGGGTCAAAGGTCACAGGTTATTTTGTGAAAAAAAAGTTGAAATTTCATGTTTTTCTCCATATCTCGCAAATGGTTCAAGGCACAAATGTATCTTCATAGAACTTAGTATATATGCATGTACCGATAGGCAGTGATTATCTAGGGAAGTTGGGGGTCATGGGTCAAAGGTCAGGGGGTCAAAGGTCAAGATCAACTCCTCAAAATATCACTACTTTCCTTATATTTATGCAATGCCTGAAGGATTTTTGTTCTAACTTGATGTATGCATGTATTACCCAATGTATATTCTGTGGGAAGTTTCTTGCCAAAAGGTAAAAGGTCAAAGGTCAAGTGAAAGTGCTAAATTGCACTTTTTCCTCCATATCCCGAAAGTAACTCAAGGTATCATCATGAAACTTACGTCTTTATGCATGTTCTACCTAACAGTGATTCTCTTTGGAACTGTGAGGTCAAAGGTCAAAGGCCAGGTTTAGATAATACTATTTTACCATTTGATACTGAAATTATACTTTTTCTCAATATCTTGAAAATTACTCAATGCATAAACTTATAAAAGGGTCAAAAGCCAAGTAAAAATCATCAGTTCCCCAAATACCTGCACTCTGACATTTTAATCATTCATCCAATTGAACCTAGTTCTAGGAAAGTGAACATTCAGGACATTTGTGGCAAACCTGTCATTTTAGTATTTTGCCAATTGTGTGAAACTGTCATCACACATTGTCAAGACATTGTACTATAGACCTATTAGGAGAACCATGCATTATGGCGGAGGCATACCAGTCGCCATAGCGACATTTCTAGTTTATGTTTTATCTTGCATAGTTATATTGTTTTTCATGGAAGAAAATTTCCAAAACATACATTTATTTTTGCATAGATATGCCCCTTTTGGAGAGTGTGTGTTTTTAAACAGGTGTATGGTGCCATGCAAATTCTGTGAATCATATGTAAATGTATTTTCATCATATTATTGCAGAGCATCAGAAGGTATGCTACATGTTGCCATGGCAATTGGTATCATTTATGAAGCCAATCAGGTTGCCAGCAAGGGAGATGCAAGCAAAGAACTAGCCTTTACTGAAGACTTCTATTGTCATCAGTTATCCAGGTAAAGATAAATTGATTGTAATGATAAGTGTTGCAATTGGGTGTTTGTACCCATGTCATGTTCTTCGATTCATCCCTCTCTCCCTGTGTGTATGTGTGTGTGTGTGTGTGTGTGTGTGTTTGTGTGTGTGTGTGATCTGTTTTTACCAGATATGAGATATAATTTTTGTGACAGTGCTCACCTCAGATGAAAACTTTGAGACAGGAACAATACCTAATTGAAGCAAAAGTTACATGAAAAATTTTCTTTGTGTCATTTTGATTTAAAAGTGTGATTGTGTTTGCCTTTACCAAGATCTTGTGCAGCTCCAACAGTGAGTAAATGAGGTGTGCATGTTAAAGGGTATACAGTTGTGATGAAGTCTTATTTAGCAGTCCATGTACCTCACTTTGCAGGTTAATTTCTGGCCTTACTTTGATGACACCTGTGCTTATTTAACTCTTTATGTGCCACGTTTGCACGCCAGACTCAGTTGACAGCATGCCAAGTTTGCATATTCTGCTCAAACTCAAAAAATCGCCCCATGCCACAGAACAATGAAAGCATTTCTTGTGATTCCATTCCTGTCACATGTATCTTAAGTTGCATTTTATGTTGTGATTGACGATCAAGTGGTGTTCCCTACTGGATTTGCGAGTAAATCCTAAGTTTCTGTCACTGTTTTGTGTGCAAAAGTCATTCCTCTACAATTATTTAGCTTGTGGTCATTGAAAGAAAAACAATATATTTATCATACAATTTACATCAAAGTAAAGCTTGGCATTTTTTTTCTACAACCTTGCTCATTTCATGTCCAGGGTAATAAAAATCTATAAAGTTACATAGATTTGAAAAACAAAATGGTTTCCAAAAGCATGACCTATGTTGCTGTCTCAAAATGATGTGGCACACAGGAGGTTTACACCATGTCACATAAAGAGTTAGTGTAAAACGAGGAATGTTCGCATGCATTTTAATTTCCCGAATTTTGCGAGAGCCGAGATTCGCGAAATTAAAATCCACATGAAAGTTTTTGTCTACACTATATGCATTGAATGTAAGAGGCAACTCATGAAAATTTCATGCCGCGAAGAACCCTGTTGGCTCCAATTCATGAAAATTTCATGCCACGAAAATATTGTGTTTTACAGTAAATGGAAGGAAATTTGTTTCTCAATCTGGCCAAATCAAGCTGAGCCTCTGAAATTACGATATCTCATTATCATATTGTCAGGGACTGATAAGCCTGCCTTCTATACTATGCAAACATATAGAAAGTTTTACTTTTTGCTCTGTTTAGATTTCATAATGCAACTGCTTTCAGTGATTTATCTATTTATTTGATTGTTATTTGTTTTTTGGTTTTTTTTTTCGTAGTATACACTCTCAACTTTATCCACGTAGAAGAATGCCGGTTATACACTGTACACTCTACATAAACTGTGAACTCGTGTTTTTATACCCCCGCCAAACGAAGTTTGAAGGGGGTATATTGACCGATTCTGTGACGCGCTATGTGTATTTTTGGCATGCGCGCAGCCATACTGGGTGTATCATCCGACCCCCCCCCTCCACACTCCCCCACCCCTCTCCCTACATTAGCACGCGCGCAGAATGAAAAACTGCTTTAGCCAATGGGCGTCTCGTACTGAGTGCGCGAATGCTTGCTAGTGCGCGAACCTTTGCTACAAGTGCGTGATAAACATGTTGCCCGGGGGTGGGGGAGAGCAGGGGGGGTCGGCTGATACACACCGATACACCCACTATGGCTGCGCCCTGTGCCGTAAAATGTCTGCTGTCCTCAACGAACCCGAATCGGTCAATAGGAATCAGCGGACGGTCGGGCGGTCGGTCGGGCGGTCGGTCCGTTGCAAATCTTGCGTCGCGAACTACTTCCTCAGTTTTCAACCGATTCCCATAAAACTTGGCACAGATGTGTGCCTTGGGTTGTAGATGTGCAAGACATATTTTTTGACAGTACCCAAAAGTACGTTGCCATGGTAACGGCATATTATGGGCAAAAATGGGTACAAATCTTGCGTCGCGAACTCCTCCCACAGTTTTTGATCAATTTTTATGAAATTAGGTACAGATGTTCATCTGAATATGTTAATGTGCAAGACACATATTTCCGCAGTGGCAAAAAGTGCGTTGCCATGGTAACGGCATGTTATTGGTAAAATATAGGGCAAAATGCTTCATGGCAAAACTGCTTCATCAGTGTTCTTCCAATTCTCATGGAATTCATATTGAATGTTTGTCTTAGGATATAGGTCAGCATGACACATTTCTTGACAGTGACAAAAAGTATGTTGCCATGGTAACAGCTCACATATTATGAGCCAAAATGATGGAAAATTTTGTGTTGCAAACTACTTCCTCAGTTTTTGCCCAATTTCCATGAAACTTGGTACAGATGTGTGCCTTTGGTTGTAGATGTGCAAGACGCATTTTTCGACAGTACCCGAAAGTACGTTGCTATGGTAACGGCATATTAATGGCAGAAGATCAAGGAAAGATCTTGCGGATTTAACTACTTCCTCAGTTTTTTGACCAAAGCTTATGAAATGTTGTTTTGACCAAATCTTATGAAATGTTGTTTGGCGGGGGTATAACCAGTCGCTGTAGCGACATTTCTAGTTATTTCTGGTGATGAAGATCTGCTTTTTTTTGCCTCTCATAAGGATACACATGTGTTTATAGATTCATTTTTGCTCCTTGTTTCCTTTTGTTGGGATCATCATTGCAGAGAACTGGACTACCAGGCAGAGTACCATCGTTGGCAGGTCAAAGCTAGTCTCAGTCACCAGTCACTTGAAGCATGTTGTGCCAGTAACATGGAGATGTCTCTCTTGGATTTCCCATTCCTTCTTGATCCTGCTGTAAGTTGATCTGCATTTTCTTGACAAAAAAAAAAAAAAAAAAAATAGGCAAACAAACAAGTGAGGAATGGCCAAGTCACGATTTTAATAACCTATACAGGTTTTCTCATTTTCAACCCTGGCATTGATTGGAGATACCCTATGATATTCTTATATCGAGTAAACTTGTGGACTGTTTTGGCTGGGTGGCTGCACTATTTTGCAGATTTCAAGCAGAGGGAGTGTTTTGTGTAAGTGTTGATGTTTCTTGTGTTAAGTTCTGTGTTTTGATTCAAGCATTTTCAAGGGCAGAATAGCTTGTTTTAGAGTAGTAATTTCTGTGTGAGTGCAATTTACAGTCTGATTCTCACACTGATAGAATTATTCCATGCAATGCCAGAAAAGTTTGACTTTGCACGCAAGTACCATCTTGACAATTTGGTGTTTCCTATTGTGATACACAAACACACACACAAACACACACAAAACGCACACCCCCTAATTTCTTTGTCTTTCACTTTTATTGAATATAGAGAACCAGAAAGAAATAATGTATCTGGTCGGGAAGATGTAGATATTGTGATATGTAAGCATTATAACATAAAGGATCTATTTCTTGCCAATGTGTTTCATCTATCCTGTAAACTTTGTTTTGTTATCTCATAATATACTCTCCAAATACGGCATATTCTATAATTCTGTGCACTAAAGAAATTTGCAATTTCACAGCTGCAACTTTCTATGTGAGTTGAAAGAAGAAGAAAAAAAGAAGAATGTACATTCCTATAAATGTAAGTATTTTAGAAATGCTTATAAATACTTGAAAGATGAGATCATGCAGTACACTCCTAGAAGCATTTCTGTGCAGAAACAAAGGGAACAGATCCATTAATTTGGTTTCCATGCACAGCTTAGATTAATTTCCACAGATGTAATCTGGCAGTGTAAGGTGTCAGTACACAAGGAGTTCAGACTTGGTACACACATTGCATGAAATTTTGAAATGCATCTAGAACCATATGTAGTACGCCATATATGAGTGTACAGGGAACATCTTACACCTCAATGATATTACTTAGTAAGTGTGTCTTTGTGAATTGAATCACCTTCCAGTCCAAGGTCCATGTTCTTCACCTCGATGCTGTAGTGCAGATGAGGAGAGAATACCAAGCAGCAATCCTTCACCAAGCTGTGAGTTTGGCCTTTTGTGTCCTTTCATTCACTAAGTTTCTTCTTGTATGTCTTAATCTGTAATGCCAGCTTTTTGTGAACAGCTTTGTGCTAGCACTTGTGGATAAGAGAGAACCATGCCTGCTCATGTGGCAACATATCCTTACATCAAATAAGATTCCAAGTTTGAGATACAATCTTTTATGAAATTATTTGTTATATTAGCCACAATTTCTTTAGCAATACCAAGGCAATGGCTACTTTTCAGTAAAGCAAACACACACAAATTTGAATGAGAAGGACACCTGCCAGAGTATTTCCACAAAGTTTGTGTTGATTGTTGTTAGTGTTTTCATGTAAGGAGTGTTCTTAGACATGGTACTTCCTAGTCGGGCAGTGTATCTGCCAGCCAGCAAACACAATTGATTTGATGTCTTACAGAAGGATAACCTGCAAAAGAGTTTATTAATCTGTTCATGACATTGTTTCCTTTTGCAGAGAGTGAACCAAGCCCAGAAGTATCTTAAGGATGGTCGTCGCTTCACTTCCAACCTCAAGGACTCTATCAAGGCAGCAATGTGCCCCTTCCTCGTGCTGGAGGTACGGCGTGACTACCTCATCAGTGACACCCTTGCCCAAATCAGGCTCAAGAAAAACGACCTGAAGAAGCCCCTGAAGATCAAGTACATTGGTGGAGGAGAACAGGTTGGCAGACTGACAGTCATTATTTCTTCTTTCGTTTTGAAACTGATGCTTTTGAAGCACGTAAACATAGAGAATGCTAACAAATCACACACATTTGTACACACATGGTTAGATTAGGTGGTGTTGTAAAAAATAAAACACAGCAAAACAAAACAAAACAAAAATGCCAAAGGGTGCTTTTGTAAGAATATGGGTTGCTGGAAGATGTTATGATGAATATATACTGCACTTGTGGCCTCATTTGTGCTCCAGCTGAAAACATGATGATCATCTTGATAATGATACTTAGTACAAAAAAACAAATATATATATATATGTATATATATATATATTTAATAATGTTCATAATAAAGATATTGATTGCAATAGTGCTAATAAGATTGCCTTGATAATAACGATAGTGATAATTATAAGAATGTATAAAGTTGTTTAATGAGCAAAGAAGTTGAAACCATTCTTGTTATTTACTCATTTTATTTGACAGGATTATTATTTCTTCATTTTTTGGAGGGGAGGTTTGTTTCTATAGTTGAGAATATTTTCTGAATGGCAGAGTGTGAATTTGTTCAGTAATGTACATCAGTCTTCTGGCTTGTGTATGGTTCTCTTCTGAAGCTGTTGATATACTGTGATATCAGGAATTGAATGACTTTCATTTGTTTTGTTCTATTTTGTATGCAAAAGAAAGAATGGATGGCTATAGAAATGTTCTGTTACTAAGATTATCTTAATTAGTAGTTGTGTTTGCGTGAATGGGCTGGTGCTGGTGTTGTTGTATCTGAACACTAGCACCAGTGATAATCCTTAGCTTGAAGGGTAAGTACATTTACTTCAACAGTATGGCATAGTTTCTGTGGCGAGTATTGTGGCATGTGTTTAGTGTCAATTGCTGAACCAAGCTCCATTACAAAAATGTATGTGTGTTTGTGAGTTACGTGTTTTCACCTCCACTGATCTGCAACAATCCCTTGGGACTATCAAATATGTTCTTTCAGGTTAGATGTTGGTATTAGCATTGCTATAACGAGGTCAGACCTGATCTGATGTCTTAAGAGCTTTAATTTGCATTGATCTCTTTATGTGTTCTTCTCTGTGAGATGGGGTGTATTAAATTCCACCACAAATAAGACTAAATTAAGATGTAAATGTTTAGATTTCCTGTGATAAACAATACTTATCATCTGGGTTTTCTTTATCAACTTGTTCTAGGGTCTTGACATGGGTGGCCTCCAGAAGGAATTCTTTCAGCTGATCTCTGAAGCAGTCTTCAAACCAAGCTATGGCATGTTTGTCACCTCTGAAGAGAACAGGACTATATGGATTAATGGTGAGAAAGAGAAATAATTCAGTGCTCTGTAGCAATGTTTTGAGTATCTGCTGCTATACTATTGCTTTGTTCTGCTTATACTATAATCATTCAGGCAGTTAACTGTGTCTCATGAGATCTTTCTTGGAGCTTATAATGATGTTTTCATTACGTGATGATGTTATCAATCATTTCATGCATGTCAACTGCCCACATGCCAGCAATCATTGGAACTGAAAATCCATTTCACAATCATCATGTGAAGGACTGGTGTCCAGTGGACCTTGACACTTAATATGTGGGAATGGATGGAGTATGAGGGTGAATTGATACTTCAATCAATGAATCACCCAAAGATGTTTGGTCATGATGCAAAAGCTGGTCTCCAAGGGACAAATCAAGCTGTTACTTCCCACCTACCAGAATTATCAGCACCGGTTGTCTTTATCAGTGCCTGATCACTAGCTTTCTGTCGAGCTTGTGTGAAGCCATTGATTACAGGTGGGACTAACACTGTTTTCCCCTAAAGCCTAGCTCACACCTTTGCGTTTCGAGCTTGCGTTCAGCTGCGTATTGCCCGAACGCAGTCTAACGCAGCCCAACCCAGCACTACTCAACGAAACGAGCTAATACGAGGTTAATACGCAGACTAACGCAGAGGCTTTGCGTTCTAGCTCGCTAGTTTGAAATTTTTTCAAACATCCGCAACTGAACGCAATATCAAAATCCATACGAGCTAAGACGAGGGGCAACCAGCAAATGCGAGCAAGGACGAGCAAAGTACGAGCGACAACGAGCTACTTAACGCAGGCCACCGCAGCTTTACTTTGAATTGCGTTTCACTGCGTATGGTTGCGATATCTGCTCGCTTCACCTGGCATAGCCTCGCTTTAGTTCGCATTACCTCGCTTTAGCTCGCATCACCACACGCTGTTCCTGGTACTCTGCTCGCATTAGCAAGGACCATTGCGGATGCAGCTCGCTACATTACGAATATAGCTCGTCCGTCGCTCGCTTCCCCTCGTTCCTCCTCGCCTTACCTCGTTCCTCCTCGTTCCTGTTCGATGCTGCTCGCTTTAGCTCGCTATGACTGCGTATATATATGTATGAAAACAAAAACTATTTAGATTTAATTAATATCCATTTAGTTGACATAAGAAATACAAATTGCTTGTCAAATCATGAAGCTTTTGTTATGATTGTGTTCTTTCAGCAAAATCAGATCCAAACACATCAGTTTTTAAAAACATCTCAAACTGAGTTTTGTAGAAATTTTTTTTTCTTGAATTGTATTACCACACAATGTATATCGCTGAAAAGTATTTTTTAACACAGTAATATGCTCTGTTCAGTCCTCAACAACTGCTGCAGGTACATTTTGTAATTAGCAAGGTTGTCATTCCTGCTTTAGTGACCATAGGCAAGCCATTTTGAAATGACCTAATGAAAATAATGTCTTGACCCAAAGCGACATTTAGGGTGACCCTATAAGAAAAACTTGACTTCAGACCATGAAAACATCAGAATCGATTTCATTGAACCAGAAACCCTATAATACAGATTTTGAAAATGATTGTGAAACGTTTTTAAACAATGCAAGTGACTTTTGAATTTCAGATGGCGGCCATATTGGATTTGACCAATATGACCTGAGGGCGCCCTTCTTTGCGGCCGTCAAAAATTGCAATACTAGTAGTATGGTTTTGGCAACATGTGTACCAAATTTGGTGCTTTTGGAAGAATTTGAACCAAAAAGTCCTTTGTGCCCCCCCCCCCCCCCCCAACTGTAAAAAGTCAAAAAATTATATATCAGTGCAACTCTCTTATACGCAGCAGGGCGAACTGATACGCAGCGGATCGAGCTGGAACGAGCAACAGTCGAGTGGCTGAGCAGTGAAACGAGGAGAAACGAGTTAATGCGAGCTGCTAGCGAGCTAGAGCGAGATGCTAGCGAGCAATGAACGAGTGGCGAACGAGGTACACACGCAACGGGGCGAGCAATCTTCGTATTAAAGCGTACTGTTACGAGCAAAAGCGAGCTGGAGCGAGGTGAAGAGCAACCTAAGGCAACCGTAGGCAATCATTTTGTAAAAAATATACGAGCTACAACGCAACAATGTGACTGCTACAAAATATTTTGCTGCGGAGTGCTGCGTTAAGGCTGCGTTCGGCTGACGCAGCTATACGCAGCTAAAACCGCAAAGGTGTGAGCTGGGCTTTAGAGAGGAAAGGTGGTGGAGGGGGGAGTTTTCTTAGCAGATTCTGTGCAATGCTTTTATGCCGTGTGTCTTGAAAGAAGAAAGTTCTCAGCAGTTTGGTGATCTCTTCTCGTCAAAGATGAGTTATCTGAGGATTTTGGTGCCTTTTCTTATTCTAAATTTTGTCTGCACCAAATAGAAGTCTTGATTGTCTGACTAGATACTAGGCATTCCTGCAAATCAATGTCCTGATAAGTATGCCAACATGCCCTTATACAATAACTGTTCAGTTTATATGAATGATAATATTAGCATTCACAATGAATTGTTATGAATATGTTAATTTTTATTAATTTTTATTTTTGTTATTATTATTGTTATTATTATTATTATCATTATGGTGATGATGATGATGATGATTATTATTATTAATATTATTATTATCATTATGATTATGATTATGATGATGATGATGATGATTATTATTATTATTATTATTATCATCATCACTATTATTATTATTATTTAACACCCCCACCCACACATAGTGTGTAGGGCTGGTATATAGGAATCACTCTGAGGTAGGATGGCCGGTCGGTTGGTCGGTCAGTCGGTCGGGCGGTCGGTCCGTTGCAAAATCTTGTGGATCGAACTCCTCTCTCATTTTTTGAGCAATTGACCCCAAATTTGGCATGTGTGACCGCTACCAAAGGTAGATGTGCAAGACACCTTTTTTTAACCAAAAAGCATACAAAAATATTGTGGATTCAGCTAACTCCCTTAGTCTTTGAGCATTTAGCTTAAAATTCGGCACACATGACCACTGTGGTACGTAGATGTGTAAACGTAATCTTTCGTCAGTGGTGATCAATGTGTTGCCATGGTAACAGCATATTTTGAATGAAAATCATACTAAAATACAGTGGATTCAGTTAACTCCCTCAGTCTTTGAGCATATGGCTTGAAATTTGGCACATGTGACCACTATAGCATATCGTCGCTGGGGTGACAAGACCTTGTATCTGCAATTTTGGTGAAAATGACTTGTTTTGATTAATAGTCAAATAATGGGTCAAGTGATGTCCTGTCCAAATCCCAACTGTCTTACTCCAAAAATGAAGCCACCACAGCATGTCAAAGGAAAGGCTATCCCATTCGCTATAGTGCTCTGGCCACCGTGTATTTTGGCTCTCCTGAACATTTGACATTTTGTAGATACGAGGTCTTGTCGCCCCAGCGACGATATAGATGTGCAAACTTAATATGTCATTAGTGTTGAACAATGCGTTGCCATGGTAACAGCATTTTTTCACCAAAAAGCTTATAGAAATATTGTGGATTCAGCTAGTTCCCTCAGTTTTTGAGCATTTAGCTTGAAATTTAGCACACCTGACCACTATGGTACGTAGATGTGCAAACTTAACCTTTTTGTTATTGTTGATCAATGCATTTCCATGGTAACAGCATATTTTGAATGAAAATCATACACAAATATTTTGGGATTCAGGTAACTCCCACAGTCTTTGAGCATTTGGCATGAAATTTGGCACATGCAACCAGTAGAGTACAGAGATATATGCAAACTTCATATTTCATCATTGTTGAACAATGTGTTACCATTGAAAATCATACAAGCATTTGGATTCTCCTAAATCTCTCTGTTTTAGAGCATTTTGGCTTCAAATTTGGCACATGTTACCTCTACATTACCTAGATGAGCAAAAAATCTTTTGTCAGTGTTGAAAATCTGTTGCCATTGTAACAGTATATATAGTTGTGCAAACTTCCTTTTTACCTAATGTCCAACATTGTATTACCATGGTAACACAATTTTTAATAAAAATCATACAAATTGTCAGTTTATTTATCTTGCTCACTCAGTTTTTGAGCGCTTGACTGGAGATGTGGGACATGTGACTAACAGTGAGCAATTGATACATTTATTCACTGTTGAACAGTGCACTGCCATGGTAATTTTTTTTCCATTAAAAAGTTTTAAAAAAAATTTATCTTGGTTGAGCTAATTCCCTTAGTTGTGGGTGGGGTGTGGGGGTATATTAATCACAATGAGTGTAGTTCTAGTTATTACCTCCGCCAAGGGGGAAGGTTGTGTTTTCGTTACCATTGGTTTGTTTGTTTGTTTGTTAGTTTGTCCGTGTGCAAAATAACTTGAAAAGTTGAGTACGGATTTGGATGAAACTTGCAGGAAAGGTTGAGAATGACACAAGTAACAAGTGATTAAATTTTGGTAGTGATCAGGAAATTTTTATGGATTTGATGAAGGATTTTCGGTATTTTGCCAGATAGGGTCAATGAACTTGGGAGTTCAAGCTGCGCATTTTTGAGGTTTTCATGCGCGCACTAAAGTGCGTGCTCTAGTTTCTGCTGGGGAGAGGCGTGCCGCACGTCTGAGGGTTTATGACATACACTGGTGTAACAAAGGCTTCTATATTGGGAAATTGGGCAATTTTTCAGTATGTGGAAATTACTGATCTCTATGAAAGAGCAAGATCACAGTGGAAAGTAGCTGCTTGGCCAAGGTCTGCACTCTCAGATTGCTTTTCTAGTTATTATTATTATCATTATCATTAGTAGTAGTAGTAGTATTAGTATTAGTATTATTATTATTTTTATTATTGTCATTATTATTATTATTATTATTATCATCATCATCATCGTTATATTTCATTCATTAGTAGGACATTCATAATAAGCTTTGTCAAAGAGCTGGTGATCTATCACTTGGTCTACTCCCAGTTCATCTAATTTAGTCCAATTGCCACTTAGCCTCATTACCAGTTGGTCTACATGTACTTCCAGATGGGCTATGCCAACTTCGTCTAATACCCACAGTTTATTAGACAAAATGGGAAAAAGTCCAAGGAGACAAAACTGCAATTAGTCCATCTGGTCATTAGACAAAACAATAAGTAGCCAAACTGGGCATTAGACCAAGTTAGAAGTAGACCAAACGGGCATTAGACGAAATTGATAGTAGACCAAGTGAGTTTAGCCGTAGTGGTGTTAGACAAACTGGGAAGTAGACCATCTGATAGTAGACCAAGTGGCAATAAACTAAAGTGCTTGCCTGGTTTTGGAGCATTACTGTGAAACACTTCAATCACCTACACAGGATCAGGGAGCTCGGCTGACTGTGATGATGAGTTTGAACTGGTAGGCACCCTCCTTGGTCTGGCCATCTACAATGGGATCATTCTAGATGTCCACTTCCCTATGGCCCTCTACAAGAAGCTCCACAGCCACACTGTCACACTGACTGACCTTATTGGAGTTCAGCCCTCCCTTGGGCGGGGCATCAAGGAGCTGCTGGGGTATGAGGGAGAGGTGGAGGATGTCTTCTGTCAGACATTCCAGGTAAGTCCTCAATGGTCTCCTCAACTAGTTTGATTCAGATGATTGATTCGTCTTGGAGGCTGTATCAAGTTCCACTCTGGTGGTAGAAAGTTTTTGACATAAATAATGTAAACACAATATTCTGAAACGGCAGAGTGTGTATGTTGTGGTACTGCTGTTATCCTATCACAATCCATTAAAACCCAAAGCACACTTTTGTATATTTGAAATATGATATTCATGTGAAAAAGCAAAGTTAAGCTTCTGAAATATGTACTGAAGGAATTGAACCACCAACATTTTTTTAAAGAGTGTGTATATTGTAATATTGCAATGTTTTTAGAATTTACTGTGTTTGCTTGTCTTTCATTCTCAGTCATTTAGTTCTAATTTACACATACCTGGCAATAATATATTGATTTTATTTGTGATAGTGATGGTAATCTTGATTATGTTATTCTGTGGCAGCACACATATTTACACAATATCAGTGCTTGCTCTAAGAGCAGTGCATTGACCAGTGACAAGGTCAGTAAAGAAACTGGGAAAATGTCAGTAACAATCACCATCGGCTCATGATTTTAGGGTCTATTTGAGACTTGTTCACTCCATCTCTAGGTAAATAAGTTTGCCTCACTAAATCAAAAGTATCTAAAACCATTAAATGGATATAAATTGCAAATAAGAATGTATTTAGTCAAACATATTGGTAATAACTCCTGACATTGTTTGCCAATAACTAGGTTTCGTATTCATGCATGGGTGATGTCATCACGACTGACCTTATTCCCAGTGGATCACAAGTAGCCGTCACCAATGAGGTAGGGTTGGATGTAATCTTCTGCCGAAATGTTTGATAACACACTTTTTTGAGATGTCTATTGTGGATGTATAATCTTCATTACTTCAAAACAAATTGTTTTGTGTGCATCAATTTTCCTCCATTTCTATCTGCCCTATGTCAAGCAAACTCAAGCAAAGGAATCAAATAAGGTACCTTCCAACTCTAGTAGTATTAAAGGTCGTATCAACATATTGTTAGACTAAGTTGCTGTGTAAGATTTAGGAGAAGAAGGAAATTTCATCCCATGCTTCCACTACAGATGTTAAAGAGACTTATCTATTTCTGATGTGTGTTTATGTATTTTGGTGTTGTTGTTTTGTTTTGTTTTTGTAATGGGATATTATAGATTAATCACTGTTTGTGTGTAAGAGTCAGATTCACTTGTTTTCTAATTACAATTTGGATGAAACCTTTGTTCTCACAGAACCGTGAGGAGTTTGCAAAGCTGTATGTGGAACATCTACTTAATGACAGCATTGCAAGGCAATTTCAGGTAAGCTCTTTTAGGTGGCAATTTAAGTTAAAAATTATTACAGAAATTTATATTCATGATATTTTGATATGATACAATTCACAATTTTTCTTCCCGTGACATTCACTTAATGTTGTTTGTTCTTATATTTTCTCACTTCGAACCTTCGGGCCAAGGGGATTAGGGATCAATGTACCCCATCTCTGGGGGAAGTCTTGGAGAGTCGTTGGTTTGTGTTTTTTGTTTTGTCTTCCCTTTATTTTCAAGAGCAAAAAAAGAAAGAAAAAAGGAAAATGCCCCTCTCCAGCCCTCCATGGCCCCTGTGGTGAGCTACATATCAGGCAGTTTTAAGATTAAAGTTTCAATCTTTTATTCTCATAGACCTCCAAAAGGATAATGAAAAAAAAAAAAACTGAACTGTGATGTAGGCTTGCACTGAAATATTTAAAGAACTACTGTTTGTTCTGAAGCGGATTTTTCTTTCTTTCCGTCATGTACCATCTCTCACTTCACTGCTTACTCTCCATCTATCTGCCAATATGACCTCCTTTGCAGGCCTTCACAAGGGGCTTCAATAGTGTATGTGGAGGTTCTGCTCTACAGCTATTCCAGCCATCAGAAATCGAGCTCCTCATCTGTGGTAGTCCAGATCTGGATTTCCATGCCCTGGAGGCATCTGCCACCTATGAGGATGGCTTCACGAGGTGGGCATCAACAACCCCATGGCAGTCTGTGGCCTTCCATTAACCTTTGCAGACCTTTAGCAATTCAAACTTTGACCTTTAGACTTACCCTGATATCACTTGACAGCTCTGGACTCCTGACTTTCTATTAACTTGCACTCATCATACAGTATATGCCCATTCAAGTGTAAGTGCTAGTGTGTTACGATGTACACTTTCAGACAAAGTCAGATAGTAAACGGAGTTACAATCAACAGTGTAAGTGCTAGTGTATTACGATGTACACTTTTAGACGAACTCAAACAGTAATCTGAGTTACAGTCATCTTTAAAACAAGGTGATATCCTCTGTAGATAATATGTAAGCAAAGGCCAAATATTTGTCCAAAGGTCAGTGCAGTAGAGGTGAATATATTCTGACTTAGTGGGTGGTTGAATATTCATCAGGCATCTATACCATAGGTTCTGAAGATCATGTGTATTTAAAGTTTTCTCTCTTTTTTATCCATGTCTTCCAAACAGGAAACACCGCACAGTGCTGTACTTCTGGAGGACAGTTCACTCTCTAGATAATGAGTGGAAGAAGAAATTGCTGCATTTCATTACTGGCAGTGATAGGGTGAGTTTGCCATGACAGTGCTTGTTGTATGCACTGTTGTGTTCAATTCCAGGTCACTTTGACCTTTGAGGTGGTAGCCCTCTTCCATGTCCACTCAAAATATCCACCGATTTTGGTTGATGTTTGATGGCACTAAGTAGACAAAGGCATCTGTGTCATGTGATGCGAGTGCATGTGGAGTTGAAAGTGCTGATATTGTGTATGCAAGATGCAAAGATATTCAACATTAAGGATTTAGCATGATTGCATTCAAGAGATATCTATGATATGTGGATTTGATAAGTCTGAGAACCTGCTGAGATTGAGTACCCTGTATGTAAGATATGCTAGCATATGGAACTAACAGATTGGTGCAATATATTGTCTGGTGTGGTAAGCAGAGGAGATGTTCTGCAGGATGTATTGAAAGCATGTTATACTAGCTGGGAATTTAATACAAGTGTATTCGTTAATAGTAACTCTCCTCTCCAACCCCAAATCTATTTTTTGTTTTCATCAGGTTCCCCTGAAGGGCCTGTCTAGTCTACCTATTGTCATCCAGCGTAATGGCCCCCACTCAGACCGTCTACCCACTGCCATGACCTGCTTTAACCGGCTGCTGCTGCCAGAGTACAGTGATCAGAACACATTGCGACAAAGACTACTGCTTGCTGTCCAGTATGGCAAAGGCTTTGGCCTGACGTAGAGTCAGTTGGTTGTCAGTATGCAGCAATGATGCTATGTGTGATAAGGGGGAAGGGTTAATGGGAAGATGAGGAAATCTGCCACATACACTCCTCATCAATACCAATTTCTCAGCTCTTAGTGCATTGAGTGAAATTTTGGTGCCTGTAGTACTTTTTGAATCCATCTGAGGGCATGGATTGGAATACACAAGTATTAATGATTGCAGGACATTGGTTTATGATGTACCATTTACATGACATGAATGCAGTGAAACAAGGGCAACAGGCTGGCAAAGACTCAATCAAAATCAGACAAATACCAAGAAACCTATGAGCAGCTTGATGATAACAGTAGATTCTATGACATTGGAGTCAAAAGGTGCCATGAAATAATTTTCATTATAATGTGATTGTTGTGTCTGTTTTCATTATCTTTGCCAATATATTGGTTCAGCCGTCATACAGCCTGCAGCACAAGGAAATATGTTGGCCTTGCCCATATCATTATGACAAACATGGTTAAGCAATCTTGTACAGAAATCGATCAGGCATAAAGATAAAGAAAAGGATTAGAGACAAAATTATCAAAGAGAAATACTTAAGTTGATGAGCCGTTAGAAAAAACAAAAAAAACAAAAACATGCAAATACTCACCAAGTCTCAATTCAGGTGAGGTAAACTTGGATGTACTCTGAATGTAGGCAAAGGATTTTTAGTTATTTGCCCATTGTTGCTGAAATATTAGACTCTGTTCAAAAGCTCCATTCCTTGTGATTGGATCAAGCAGTGATACATCCATGGCTCTGTGAACCAGATTCAATTTGTGTGTGCCATAAACATATGAAGACAGTGAACAAATTCAAAATAGGTCAAGTAGCACATATACAATGTATGTATTCATCAATTCCTTGATATGAGGGGCATGATAAGAAAGGAGTTGGGGCTTTGAAAGACTTTTGTGTTATTTCTTAGTCATTATTTATTCCTTTACTTGCCAGCGCATAAGATTTGTCCATTGTTAAATGCATAGATGTATGTCTTCTTTTCTTTTTTTAAAATCTAATATCTGTCTGTAACAGGCAGACCTGAGGCAGAGGGATCCATTATTCCTTCTGCCTTTCATTAATTGAGCATGTGAATTCACACATGCCTTCACCTGTTCTGCTGCTTGACTACATGTGTAAACAGTGTTGTAAGAGATAAATGTCATTCAAATATGGTGCTATTGCCAAGAAATCAAGAACAACGAAAAAGAACATTTACAATATATCTTCCATTTTAGGGAATGAGGTAAAGTACGTAGATGTGAAACATGTTTTTGATGGGTTCATTTCTTTTAGGGGATCTCAGTTTTTGGACATTTGTCAGGACATCAGCACAAAGCATAACTAACATGTAAGGCAAAAAGACCTTGTCTTTGGGGTACAATTAGCAAAAAAAAAAAAAAATGATGATAAACAACAAAAAATGCCTTCAGCATTTGAAATGATGTTGCTCGTTTTTTGTTTTTATATGGACATATTTATACCCCCGCCAAACGAAGTTTGAAGGGGGTATATAGGAATCAGCGGACGGTCGGTCGGGCGGTCGGTCGGGCGGTCGGGCGGTCGGTCCGTTGCAAATCTTGCGTCGCGAACTACTTCCTCAGTTTTCAACCGATTCCCATAAAACTTGGCACAGATGTGTGCCTTGGGTTGTAGATGTGCAAGACGTATTTTTTGACAGTACCCAAAAGTACGTTGCCATGGTAACGGCATATTATGGGCAAAAATGGGTACAAATCTTGCGTCGCGAACTCCTCCCACAGTTTTTGATCAATTTTTATGAAATTAGGTACAGATGTTCATCTGAATATGTTAATGTGCAAGACACATATTTCCGCAGTGGCAAAAAGTGCGTTGCCATGGTAACGGCATGTTATTGGTAAAATATAGGGCAAAATGCTTCATGGCAAAACTGCTTCATCAGTGTTCTTCCAATTCTCATGGAATTCATATTGAATGTTTGTCTTAGGATATAGGTCAGCATGACACTTTTCTTGACAGTGACAAAAAGTATGTTGCCATGGTAACAGCTCACATATTATGAGCCAAAATGATGGAAAATTTTGTGTTGCAAACTACTTCCTCAGTTTTTGCCCAATTTCCATGAAACTTGGTACAGATGTGTGCCTTTGGTTGTAGATGTGCAAGACGCATTTTTCGACAGTACCCGAAAGTACGTTGCTATGGTAACGGCATATTAATGGCAGAAGATCAAGGAAAGATCTTGCGGATTTAACTACTTCCTCAGTTTTTTGACCAAAGCTTATGAAATGTGGCATACACAATAGTCTTGGTGGGAAGATGTGGAAGACATATTTTTCGGACGTGTCGGAAGCTGCGTTGCCATGGTAACGGCATATAAATGGCAGAAGATCAAGGAAAGATCTTGCGGATTGAACTACTTCCTCTGTATTCGACTGAAGCTCATGAAATGTGGCACACACACTGGTCTTGGTGGGAAGATGTGCAAGACATATTTTTGGACGTGTCAGAAGCTGCGTTGCCATGGTAACGGCATATTAATGGCGGAAGATCAAGGAAAGATCTTGTGGATTGAACTACTTCCTCAGTTTTTGACAAAAGCTTATGAAATGTGGCACACACAATAGTCTTGGTGGGAAGATGTGCAAGACATATTTTTCGGACGTGTCGGAAGCTGCGTTGCCATGGTAACGGCATTTAAATGGCAGAAGATCAAGGAAAGATCATTCCTTGGGTAAGACTGTCGTCACGGGGCGGGGGTATTAATCACCTTAAGTGATATTTCTAGTTACAACTAACATTACATGGCCTCTTAAAGTGTTGTATTCAAAATCAGTAACTCTAATGATATACAGGTTTAGGTAAGTAAATAGTACTACCAATAGTGCCATTAAATTACTTTTATTTCTGGGGAGTGCTTGAACTGTATGCAGTGAAGGTCTTAATGGTTACTACTTCAATAGATGTTTTGGGGTTTGTTTGTTTTTATGCCTCCGCTACAAAGTGGTGCCGGAGGCATTATGTTTTCGGGTTGTCCTTCCGTCCGTCCGTAATGAATTTTGTGGACAGCGTAACTAAAAACCTTTTGAGGTATCCTAATGAAACTTGGCATGTATGTGTATTAGGGGGTGAAGTTGTGCCTATCAACTTTTGGGTGCACATGCTCAAGGTCAAAGGTCAAAAGGTCAAGGTCAAATACATAAAATTTCACTATTTCCACTATATCTATGCAATGCCTGAAGATATTTTCTGGAAACTTAGTGTATACTTGTATTACCCAATTAAGATTCTCTGGTGAAAGTTTGGGGTCATGAGGTTAAAGGTCAAAAGGTCAAGTAAAAATATAAAAATTTCACTTTTTAGCTCACCTGAGCCAAAGGCTCAAGTGAGCTATTGCGATCGCCCTTCGTCCGGCGTCCGTCGTGCGTCGTGCGTCGTGCGTCGTCCGTCGTCCGTCGTCCGTCGTCCGTCGTCCGTCGTGCGTCGTGCGTCGTGCGTAAACTTTTTACATTTTCATCTTCTTCTTGAAAACCCCAAGACCGATTTTCATCAAACTTGGCAGGTAGCATCCCTAGGGGGTTAGGAACTCAATTTGTTAAAATGGGCACCATGCCCCACCCAGGGGGCCCCCAGGGGGGCCCAAACCCCCCAAAATTAAGGAATCTGTAAAAATCTTCTTCTCTAGAACCAGAAGTGATAGAGCTAAGTTAATACTATGAGTTAGTACATTGATGACTGTAGTTTCAAGTTTGTTCATGGCAAAATTAGGGGTGCCCCCCTTGGGACCCAGGGGAGGGGGGTGGGGAGGGGTTCTAATGGGGCCTAAATTGTACATTTTCATCTTCTTCTTGAGAACCCCATTACCCATTTTCACCAAACTTGGCAGGTAGCATCCCTAGGGGGTTAGGAACTCAATTTGTTAAAATGGGCACCATGCCCCACCCAGGGGGCCCCCAGGGGGCCCAAACGCCCCAAACTTAAGGAATCTGTAAAAATCTTCTTCTCCAGAACCAGAAGTGATAGAGCTAAGTTAATACTATGAGTTTGTACATTGATAACTGTAGTTTCAAGTTTGTTCATGGCAGAATCAGGGGTGCCCCCCTTGGGACCCAGGGGAGGGGGGTGAGGAGGGGTCCTAATGGGGCCTAAATTGTACATTTTTATCTTCTTCTTGAGAACCCCATGACCCATTTTCACCAAACTTGGCAGGTAGCATCCCTAGGGAGTTAGGATTTCAATTTCTTAAAATGGGCACCATTCCCCACCCAGGGGGCCCCCAGGGGGGCCCCCAAACCCCCAAAATGAAGGAATCTTTAAAAATCTTCTCTAGAATCAGAAGTTATAGAGGTAAGATAATACTATGAGTGAGTACATTAATGACTGTATTTTCAAGTTTGTTCATAGGAGATCAAGGGGTGCCCCTCTTGGGGGCAGGGGGGGGGGGGGGGGGTTGGTTGGGAAGGTCCAAATGGGGACCTGAATTGTACATTTTCATCTTCTTCCTGAAAACCTCATGATGTATTTTCATCAAACTTGGCAGGTAGCATCCCTAGGGGGTCAGGATCTCAATTTATAAAAATGGGCACCATGCCCCACCCAGAATAATTTAGATTAGTGACTGCGTGAAAGGTGAACTTGCGATACTCAGGTGAGCGCTAGACCGGCGGGTCTCTTGTTTCTCTGTACCTTGGAAATTGTTCAAGGTATCTTCATGGAACATAGTATATATACATGTACTGACTGGCAGTGATTATCTAGAGAATTTAGGGTTCATGGGGTCAAAGGTCAGGGGCAAAGGTCAAGGGCAACACTTCAAAATGTTACTATTTCCCTCATATTTATGCAATGCCAGCAGGATTATTTTTTTTACCACTTGGTGTATGCATGTATAACCCAATAGAGATTCTCTGTTAAGTTTTTTTTTCCCTTTTTTTTTTTGCCTCAAAGGTCAAAAGGTCAAAGATCAAGTGAAAGTGCTGAACTAACTTTTTCCTCCGTATCTCGGAAGTGGCTCAAGTTATCTTGAAACTTACTACATATTTATTCATGTTCTGCCTGACAGTGATTATCTTATGAATTTTAGGGTCAAAGGCCAGATGAAAATGGTAACAATTTATTATTCAATACAGAAATTGCACTTTTTCTCCATACCTTGAAAATTACTCAATGCATAAAGGTATGAATGGGTCAAAGTCAAGTTAAAGTCCTTACATCCCCAAATACATGCTCTCTTATTCATCCAATTAAACCTAGGTCAAGGAAGGTGAACATTCAACACATTTGTGACAAACTTGTCATTTTGATATTTTGCCAATTTTGTGAAAATGTAATCACACATTGTCCACATGTACTATCTAGACCTATTAGGAGAATCGTGCATTATGGCAGAGGCACACCATAGTTTTATATGTTTTTAGGTAATATGCTTGTCCGTTTAGAATAGCCAGAATCTGAAACTTGAACCTATTGATTACAGATTTCAGAATTATGCTTCATCAAGACTGAGATAAACAGGTTTACATTCTTATATTTACCATAAAATCTGGTAGAAAGGTTTTGTGATGTGTACAGTAGTAAGTGCAGGAAAAATGATGATTACCAAATACTGGCTGTCCTTGATGGGGACACTGCAATGTATTGCCAGAGCTAGGACTATATTGCATTAGTTGAAGACAAGTACACACGTTTGTCAAGAGGGCAATAGAAAGCTTGTAGCCCCTAATACAAATCAGCCAATATTTCCTATTACTGAAGTGGGTGGCATTGTTTCTCAGAATTTCATCCTACTGGTCATTGTGTAGAATTGCAGCCTTGAACTTCTATAGTGCTCACCCAATAATCAGGAACCACTCTAACAGGAACAAATTATTTATGTGTTTTTGTTTTTTACCACATAGTTGGAACCACAACCCACTTCCCATAGTGTACTTGGGACATTTACTTTGGTGTAGGCACTTTATTGTTTGTTATTAATGTCTAAAAGGGGATAGCAAAAGCCAGAGAAATAATCACAGGAATGTTATTTCCCTACCACAGTTGTTATTTTTCAATCTAATCCGGATAGATTCTGTCTGATGCACGACCAGAACATTTGCTAATTGCCAGTGCAAAATAGTTTTTGGGACTACACAATAGGGTGGCATTGTGCCAGTGGTAGTATTGAGTGCTGTCAGCTTCTACTCACACTTGCACTTCATTTTTTTTTTTTTTTGCCGTTTTGTGTTGGAGTTGTAGCACATGTGTACATATTGGCATTGATATCAATTGGTGCGATAACTGCGTGGTGAAGTGTAATATACACAGTGGTTTCATGTGGGGTGATTTGCGTGGGTCTGTGCCATTCACCATTTGAAAAAAACGGGAGCCCCCACTTTAAGCAGGATAAAAAGTAATTTCCCAACCCTTCCCGAATAGGCGGGAAGGGACTGTAAAAACTGAACATTCTTAACACCGAGCATCACTCACAACTTTGGCCATGAATCTGCACATTTTTTGCTTAAACTGTGGGAATCCTTCTGTAACCATGCAGTTTTGTAGCAAATGGGGGTGAGTATGTGAAGGTTGAGATATGAGCACTGTTGCCGGCTGGTTCGTGCAGTGTGATGTAGGCAATGTGATGAACACTCAGGTTGTGTGGTATGGCCTGTGTGTAATCTATTCAAGTGGAGAAAAGGATTGAAGAGCAATGTGTGCATTTGAATTTCACCCTTAACTTGCCTCATATAGATGAGAATGTGTTTTATAAAAGGGATGTAGGGTGTCACATTGTGTTTTCAGCGATTGTTAACCTGTTGAGGATGGGTCCCGAATATGATTGGGCAGGTGTCTATGGAAAATGCGTTTTGTAGCAAAATCAGTCCATCCTCAACGGGTTAAAAGCTCAACATCAACAGGATTTACTATACAATCCATGCATGCTGGGCAGTGAAAAGGAGTTCAAAGCATATATTATGTGGCAGAATACTGCTCTTTAGCGGACAGGATATAGAGCAGCATTTTTCTCTGGTAAAGCTCTGTGCCCAAGTTGAACAAAGGATCAAGCAGTATTTGATCAAACTTGACTCAAGAATTTGATTTGGAATAATTGCTCCAAGTTTAAGTCATTGATGGCAATACCAGAAAAACGATGAGTGTATGTACATTGCTTTAAGTCAGCCAGTACTTTTATAGCAGTGAGTAAACACTATGGTCCAAATTTACAAAGGCACTTAAAAATCAAATCAATGGTTTAAATTTAGTCCATTGACTAAAACAAGCACCAAATAGTCATACCTTTTACACGCACATATCAGTGCATATTACTTATTCAATATCTGTCAGCATACATCATCTTTGACACACATTCATGGACTAAATTCAAACTACCTTTGTGAATTCAGACTGTCTGTTGACATTTGTCTGGGTAGCTGTGTTTACATACATTTTAAGATATCACGGGAGTGTAATCATTCATTGTCCCCGTGTACTGCAACTATGTCCTGTGCGTTGTGTACTCATGTGTTGATCAAACCAGAGTACTTATGATAATGATAATGATAATGATGAATAATAGTAATCAGAACAACAACAGGAATAATACGAATAACAATCATAATAGGTTATTCATGTCAACAATAATTATAGAATGGGTAGCGAGAATCCTGCGATCTGATTGGTCGAGAGCTATGTGTTGATTTTTACTGGCCGCACGCTACGTACGCTGAGTCACCGTGGTAAACATGTTATCGCGCACTTGTAGCAAGAGTACGCGTACTTGTAACAAAGGTTTGCGCACTGAGCAAGCGTTCGCGCACTCAGGTTGGCCATGCGTCCAGTAAATACTGATGCATGGCTGGCCGTGCGTCCAGTACTGATGCATGCTTGTTTACGGCAAGCCAAAAGGAAATGCATCCAGTAATTTTGTCATCTGGTAACACGATAGAAAAATGGGTTTTTGACAAGAAAATTACCCATTCTATAAATCAGATGACGCACATGTCTTTTCGTGCGTCAGTCGGAATATAGTGTGCATGCGGTAACTATGGAATTTAGCCTAAACCCACTCGGCTTCGCCTCGTGGGTTAAGCATTCCATAGTTACCTTATGCACACAATTCCGACTGACGCACTCAGACCTGTATGTCATTTGTATATTGTAACAATAAGAATGAAAACATAATGATAATGATTATTATGATCATGACAAATGTCTGTCAAAGAGGAAAGTGCTGATAAAAATTGGCATTCATTGACTGAAGGGGGACTGACTTGTGCATTACTGAACTGGTCTTTTGTACTCTAAAAACAGAGAGGGACTATGTTAACAATGTTTCCTAATGAATGTCAAAATTTGTGAATACAATAATTTTGAATTTTCTTTTTTTTTTGGTCAGCGTGTGAAGTTTGACCTTACCACATTTTCATGTCCAAACCTTCTAGCTACACATGTCAACTTGTATCTCTTTCTCTCTTGTAACAAAATGGTCAAATGAACAAAGGTTTGCATCATGAATTTTTACTGTTATCTGCAAACTAGCATCCAAGCAGCATGAATGTCAGATGCGTGAGTGGTCATTGTGTCGTGGCCAAGTCGGTAAGGGAGATTATGTCTCATTTCACAATAGATTGGGTCCCAGAAAGGAGTGCAGGGTGTTTTGTTTTGTTTTGTTTTGTTTTTTTTTCAGGTAGAAAATCATCATCCCCTCATCAGCTTAAGTGAACAGTATGTGTTGGCTAATGGTTCCCAACAGGTTATATGATATACAATGTACATGTGTTTGTGACTGCTTTCATCACAGATTCTCAAGTATTTCGTCAAACCAATGCCTGAAAATGGAATATTTGTAGAGTTAACCTTCTCTATAGTGAGTTCATTTGGAGTGGAGTGAAATCCTTGACTTTTGTTGTGTGAGGATTGTGTTTTACGTTTTGTCAAAGCTTCCACTGACGTTGGTGTACTCCTTATGGGCTAAATGTTATGTCACATAGACAGCTGAAGGGAACATGAGCATATGATGCAATTGTAAAGTCAACAAATATAATGAGATGTGAGTCAGGTATGGACTGCAAGAGGTAATGTATCATTTCATCAAATACCATTTCATTATATTCCTGAAGTGTGTTAAAGAAAAGTCATATATTTATCAATAATATATCAAATTCAGGAATGGAGAGCTTGAATGTATTTGTTTTCTTTCACAAAATGTTTGCATGTGTACACATAATATATTGATTATTCAGGGTTGTGTGAACTTTTGTATGCATTATTTAAAACCATTTTGCAATTTTCCACTTGTCTGAAATAAACACGAAGAAAGTATGGTGAGTGTCTAATTTTATGAGTTACATTTTTTGTCTGTTGCTGCTTGATGTGATGTCAGAAAGGTCATCATTGGAATACTTTGGAGACCTTTTGCCACAAGAAGATTACAGGCACGTGATCTGCCAGACATTCCAGGTCTGTTGACCCATTTAGTCCTTAGGAAATGTCACTGCATAAATTGTTTTGTTATCCTTAGGCTGGCACTCTTTAATTCATTGCATATTTTACAAGATTCAGTAAAGATAAGGAGACTGATCAAATTTATTTAGTTGCCACAAAATCAAAGAAATTTACTGAAATTTGCCAATTTGAGAAACAGAAAAACAAGAAGTGGTATCTTAAAAATTGTGTTGCTGATTTAACAATCATACACATGTGGAATGTAGAAAGTAAGATGCTTTTGAAGCAAACAATTATACTAATAGAGAGGACATAGATGATATTTTCTTATTGAACACGGATAGTGAATTATAAAATGTGGTTTCTTTGACTTATTAATTGAGTATAAGAGGAGTTCAAAAGGATGGCCTATTGAAGTGGTAATCCAACAAAGTATGATAGATAGATTGAAGTCATCAGTAATAAAGGAAGGGGTTTGAGTAAGGGTCATACAGTTACTAGTAGTACTCATATTAGAAAATACTGTCAATTCGTGTAATAGACCTTTTACAGTTGTAATGTGGCGTCAAAGCAGTACACTGTACTTGCAGTTTGTCGTAGCCTAAAGAGAGGAAGACACCTTCATCTAAAACGCAAACAAACAAACAGGAAATAACAAAGAAATTCATAGTTTCAAATTACGTCACATTTGAGTACCCGGTATCTTGGTAGTCTGGCTTCCAGACTATTTCGCTATTCATGATATTGACGCCCTCAACGTCGAAAAGTAGTATAGTTTAAGTTGATTGCCTTCGGCAAAGGCGGCGACTTCGTCGCCGCGGAGTCCAGTTGGCAAAGGGTCTGGAAACCAGACTAGTATCTTGGGGGCCATGAAACAAAGGGGGTCAAGGTGGGGTGACTCCCGCTTAGAATCTACTAAGGACGGGGCCTTCAGGAAAGTCACGGGTGTTGGATTTTTTCCCCCTAATTTATGTTTTTCTCAATTTTCTTCTTTTCTTACAGACCAAAAGTGTGGTGTGTATGTGGGGGCGGGGAGTAGCCTCCCGGTTCCGCGACCCCTGCATCTGACCAGGGTCCCTGATCTGACACGTGACGATCTTATACACAGGGCTGACTGCAGACGAAATTGGTTTCGTTTCACCTCCCTGGTTTAAGTGAGGAGGGCTGGCAAATGAGGGGTATTGCCATTAAAGACTAATTTATGATTTCAAAATTAAAAAAAAAAAAATCCTTCTGCACTTCTACAAAAACTGGTCAAGTGTCTTGAATGGTTGAAGACAAGTGCATACGTTCTGTTTGGTTGTTGTTTTTAAGTGAAGGTCTGTATCATACCAGGGAGGTGTTCGAGAAGGAGAAGAAACAAAAATCTCTCCTTTGTACCCATGCTACGTGCTGCGGAGATGTTCTGCGGTCTATCGCAGGTGTTGATGAATTGCTTTGACAAAAGACAGTATTTTCTGTTGAAGTATGCATCAGCAACAAACCGAACGAGCAGCAGTTCGCTGTCCATTTCAATATTTTCGGCAGCACTTATTTAGTGTGTAGATCACAGGACATGCGAACAAAATTCAGCACAAGAAAAAGTACTTCTTCAACTGCAAAATGCTATGGAACACGCAGAAACACGCATTATAGCCAATCACTTAATCCGAAAGATTTCACATTCAGGTACTAAACCGGCCGCTCAAGATTATGCACAAAATCTTCCCTAAGATGGTTAAATGTTAACTTTTTAAACGATACTGATATTCCGGGCCCGTTGTTTGTTTGTTTTTGTCTTTTCAGTCCTGCGGTACTGATAAACAAAAAGATTTGAAGAAAACCTGAAAGAATTCGCGCCATGACATGCATTGTATTACCAAAACGTTCCATACAGGATTTCAATACATCCTTTTGAAATACAGTGTATGCAAAATTGTCAAAATCAAGGACCTCTTCTTCGGTCTCCATAATCAAAACTGGATACGATGGAAGAACGGCTTGGAGCGTGAAAAACAAAACCAGTTGACTGTTGAGCATTCAATTGTCATACTGTAGAACCTATACGCAACAAGTTTGCATAAATTTGGAAGAAATTCCGCGCCTTCTCTACACCTACCTGGTTTAAAGACTGAATATTATAGGTTCATGGAATGATACTATGAATATGCGAGTTTTTCGCACCTGTTTGGTGTCTAAAGGATGCTGATTCCAAGCCAGTCTATTGACAGTGCACTTTGACAAGACCGATTGTCAGCCAAGCCTGATTGCCATGGAGAGATGTTTAAACAGAAAGCCTGCGTTTTGGTAGGAAATAGCAGAATTCCTCTAATTCGTACCTGCATTTTTCTTGATGAATTAGGGAACTTTCGCTACACAACGGGAAGACCGCAAGGACGCGGAAGCAATCAGCTGGGACAGTCCCCGCCCTCGGACTCCCGTCCCCATTTTTAAGCAGTTTCGCTATTCTGTGAGGACGGAGCCATAGCGAGAAGATCGCTAATTGGCTGGCTGCTCAATCGTGCCAACATCGGGACCGGACGCTATTTCAGCCGAGAACCGTTCTCGTTTTCCCCCAGCGCGGCCAAGAGGTTTTTTTTTTCGTATTTGAGCATGTGCAGAAGCAAATTTTGCACACGGCACGCTCAACTACCCGCCGCGTCGTGCTTGCGAAAGTTCCCTACTTGGGTTGAAAAAGATTACGTAATATAATTCTTATTTGTAGATGAATTATTTTTTTTTTGGCTTAATACAAGGCCTATTTGGACCATAGACTACTACACATGGACATTCATCGCTAATTAATTAATCATTCATACACCTGTTTCTTAAAATTTAAAAAAAAGTGTCACAGACAGCCAGCCTGGATGAAAACAAGATGGCTCTTTGAGAAATCTAAAAACTACATGCGCTGATGATAACTCTTAAATCGAGAAAATGCATGTGCAGTTGTAGTGTATATTGAAAGTCATCGCTAAAGTAGTTTAATTTGCGAAATGCACGTGTTCTACAACAGAAAACGTTTCTGCAGGTTGATTATGATTTGTAATCTAATTTTCCCATTTTCGCACATTGTTTCATTGTAAACAATAATATGGACAGTAATAGACGACATGAGTATTACCATTAAAAGCAGCGTTACATGACATATCCACAAGATGTCCACTTCAGTAATAACCAATAACTTTGTGTGACAGAAAAAAAAGGAAAGTTCCTCTAAGTCATGTTTTGAGGTTTGCTGCTCCCCATCGTTACCGAGGTGTGTAGGCCTATTCAAGAGCAGTTGAGCCCAAGACCGAACCGGGAAACGGTTCTTTTGTCAGTGATGGTGCATGATTACGCAATCGTCATTGTCCAAGCATCTGCACGATGTACTCGGTAAGATACACATAATCAGGTGGCGGCAGTGATGATGGGATCCAAGAAAGACCTTCATTATTAGTCCATTAAAATGTGTGTAGTAGGTTCATGTTTGAACAAATAAACGGGCGAACGATCTCTCTTCCTTTGGTAGTGCGGCCATAATAGTGCGTTGTGAAAATGCCAACTCTCTCCTCAGGCACGTATTTTTTAGTTATTATATGCGCTGTTGGATAGATACTCGTTTAAAGCTGCAACTCATTTTATTTGCGTGATTAAGTTGGTATCTCGAATGTTCACTGTTGGCTCCACAGTAGTCATACAATTACGGTAAGTCATGTTAGTAGTTTCTCCGTAAACAGCCTCTTGTAAAGTACAGAGCCTATACCTTCACAGGCTGCATTCACCAGTGAGAATCTTAGTTCTATACATGTAATTATATAAGGTACCCAATGACCTCTTCTACCCCTGGGTGAGGTGCCCGCAAACCATGATGACCAGAGAAAAAGACAGTGTTAAAGTGCAAAAGAAATTCAGTGCTCGATAATGTACTGACACTCCTAATGCGCATATTTTGTCGTGTGTGCGTGTTGTTGCATGTACGAGTAATCATTAGACATTATGCTCTCGTCTACCGGAACGCGCGATCTGCACATACTGGCATTCTCTGCAGATTATCAATGTCACCTTCGCGAGTTCGCTCATTTCGGTCTTATTTGGCTGAGGAGCCTTTTCAGACTCAATTCACTGGAATACAAACCAATGATGAGGAGCAGATAACCCCAAAACATGACATTGTTTTGGTCACAAAATTGTCAATTACTGAAGTGAACACATGTAGACACGCATGTGACGTTGCCTGATGGTAAGACATACACGTCCATATTTGATGTCTATTTACAATAAAACAATGTGCGAAAATGGGGAGGGGGGTAGATTATACAAATAATAACAAACCTCCAAAAAATTTCCTTTCTCTTATTAAGTATAAGTGCATTTCGCAAATGAAATTGCTTGAACGATGATTTCCCATAATATTATATACTACAACTGCACGGGAGTTATTTATTCTCTTCTGCCCATGTACGTATAGTATTTAGATCCCTGAAAGCACCGTCTTGTTTTTATCCAGACTGGCTGTCGGCGGTGGTGATGAATGAGCGATAAATGTCTACTGTGTCCGGTCCGTCTATCTCTCTTTGGATGATCAACTTAAAATATTGTGTGCAATTCGAGATCCCATTCTGCAAATAGGCTGATGATGAACAAACGAGTTTTAACGTGAACGCGATGACACGTTTCAGGAGTTAAAGTCATTGTCTACCGCCATATTATGTCTGTCTCACTGTCGAGTATTTCTTTGCGTTTTCTTTCCCAGCCAGGGCAGGGAGGTGGCTGGGGTAAAGAAGTGAGTGTGCAGCGTAGAATGTCTGTATCAGGGGTGCCTACCCAGCTATTTGTATTTTTTTTTTTTTAACTGGAAGGGAAATTCGCGTTGCATTATAGTATTATGACCTTTACTGATGAATAGTGGTTTCACATCTGCATTCTGTGATAAAGAATGGTAACCCTCGAAATCACTAAATGGCAGCGCAGGAAGATGAATCAATGAAGATTACGTAATTGAGGTTATACATGAGCGATTTGACAGTTGTTCAAGACAATAAATTCACATTGTTATCTGAAACCCGACAGACTCGTAGGCGTATTCAGAGAAACCTACTACTGTGACCATGTGAGGAGGAGCAAAATGAATGGAAATCATCAGATTTGGCTGGTTTTAAATTACAAGATTTGATGTAATCCCCTATTTCCACACATGGTAGCATTGCTCTCTCTGCGTGGAAACCATGTGACCATTATATTGCAATTGATTGACAAATTGCCCTACATCGACGTAAATGAGCACTGTTTTGTGTGGTATGAGGCATCACAGCTCTTGATGTACATGGTTATTCATGAGTTATGATATAGATGGCATTAGTAGATCCATTAAACAGGAACCTGCTCACGTTATTGAAAGGAAGACTGCCATGCACATTGCCACTTGAGGGCGGCGTTATGAAATGAGGTGGGTTTTTTTTTTTTTTTTTTTCGTTCAGTGTCGGTCTGGCGGTGTAGTTTGGCGGGTCACACAACATCCACTGTCGTCCGCCAGATCGAAGGTAATGCTAACGGTGACACTGAAGGGGATGTACAGATAACGGGGGTGATTGGCGATTGTATTTGGAAGACAATGAGAGTCGCCCCTGAAGAAGGATAAAGGGATTAGATTGTGAATACCAGACCGTGAGCCCGTACACAGTGGAGCGGTAAACAGACACTAAAGACCTGAAGCGGAATGAGGTCGAGCAATTCGGGACAGTTTTGATTCCGGTGTAGCGCATTGCCTTGACATCAGGAGTGGAAGCTTCTTCCAACAGCGTGTATGAACAAATGAATTGAAGAGATTTGCTTTGAAGGTGAATAACAAAAGTTGTTCCAGTGATGGTTTACGTGGCTGAGCAACATGTCTTGACAAAGCGGTATACTCTATCTTGTATACTTGAGCTACGTTAGGTTTGACAAGGGACTGATGACAAATATTTGATGTTGATCATTACATGGAGCTGTACGCCGAACTTTGGTCAGCTGCAAGCACAGAGGAAGATGGTCTCAGATGATGGACACCCACTGCTGTTTATGAAGTTCTGAATGTTAATTTTGCTGATTGCTCTTTGGCGGAGGGACGAATGGTAGACGTGCCGTGTCTCGTCATACATGAAAAGAATCGCGGAGGATATTTAAAAAGTTTGCAACTAAATTGTTTTCTTGGTTCAGAGAGGCGATTCTTCACATAAGCTGTGGCTATGGAGATTAATACATTGTCAACCTTATTTCGTTTGGTCTCTCCGTTGGTGATATGGACAACGCTATGCCAAGCCGAGTTTGAGCTCACAGTCCTACACACGAACGACGTCCACGCGAGGTTCGAGCAGTTCAACCGGTACGGCTCAGAATGTAGCCAAGAGGAAGCGGCTGACCAGGAGTGCTTCGGAGGGGTCGCTAGGAGAGTCACGAAGATCAATGAAATAAGACGCCAAGTAGACAATGTGGTGCTGCTCGATGGCGGTGATCAGTTCCAAGGAACGATGTGGTTTTTCATCTACAAAGGTGATGCTACCTCGCATTTTATGAACATCGTTGGATACGATGCCATGGTAAGATATGCAACAACATCGTTATAAATGAACATCAGGTAGATCAGGTGCAGCACCCCAAGTCACACGTTGGTCGTTGGTTGAATGATCCCGCTCACTTTGAGCTTTATGAATCGTTTTACGTGTGAAGTTTTGTGTGGCGTGATATGAGGTATGGAAGAGGTACATTGTGGGTGTCTATGTGTGTGTGCGTCTGCGTAGGAATGGTCATCATTGCAAGGTTCATTTGCAACATGACCGGTATTTGGTGTGAAAGCTTAATTATTTTCCTTCAATTTGAAGGCAAGTTAGGAAATCGTAGGTTAATAATTCGTGATGAAACTGCTTCACACAATTTTCCTAGATATTTTAGTGGTAACAAATTGAAATATCACTGCTGCCTGAAAATATTTCGTAATATTTTAAGATTATGTTTGTTTCATGGAGCGGAAATGCACTAATAGAATCACTCTTTAAACCGATCTTGAATTATAACGCATTCACGTTGTGCAATCACGTTGAAAATACTATCTTGTATACGTTGTGCGAACCTACCACAGAACCTGATTATCCTGCTCGGAACACTATCCTCGACAAAGCTCATATCACTTGACAAAGCGTGTACATGTATTTACATGAGGCCGTTCGTATTATATTCACCTTCACTTCACTGTACGATGTTTCCAGTGATTTCGTAAATGCACTGATACATACAACTTCTTTTCTCTCTCTTCCTCCCCCTCTCTCTCTCTCTGGAGAACTCTTCACGCTATCACTTCTGATTTTTGTATTGTGTGAAGTGTTGCGTACAACTTGCATACATTGAGTACTAAGTACGTCGGAGAGATTAGACACTGAGAGACATAATGACGATAATGAGATCCGGCATGAGATGCTATCCTGCAGGGTCTATCGATGTCATATGGGGAGGGGGAGGTGAAAACATGGAAGTGAACAGTGATTGGTGTTGTCAATGTTTCGCTATTCTATTTTTTATTTTTTTTAAAGGAGCCAATCCCTTGCTCCATCTTCTCACGTCTAGTTTGTGATCTTCATTTCAGGTATAGAAAGCACTCCTTTATTTTGACTTTCCATTTTATTCGGAATTTTGAGTAGAGACCTTTTCTCCTATTAAGTCAAAGGGTTAACACGTTGCTAAATTCACATGTATTCCAAGTTCGTTGTGTTGTGATATCTGTGAAGCAGAAGGTAACTTGCACTGACGCAGGATCGGGTCAAAGGGGTACTAAGTACCCGAAGAGACTCACAAATGACGCAGTCACGGACACATCTTGTGATAGAACAGAAATGACGCGTGGGACACAAATCTCAGAAGAGATTTGGTGATTTCGTGCTCCTGAATTTTATAGATACTGATTCATTGCAGCCAAGACAGCTTCCAAAGCCCTTCAGGCATTTGCATGAATCTACAGAAGAAGAGCTGTCTAGTTCGAATGACGACATTTTGTATTTGATTAATCTGAAAAGTCTTCATGGGATTATCATAATGTTAAAGGGATAGTACAGTATTGGTTGAGATGAGAATTGGGCTTTTAACTTTTTGAGAGACGCCAAGAAAACACTTATGATATAGAACAGAGCATACTATTTTAAGAGGAATTCAAAGTTTATTTGATGAAAATCGGGTTTGGAATGACTGAAACATCCAAAAACAAAGTAAAACAAAGCGATCGTAATAAAGTGTGGGTCCCACACTTTATTAGAATGGCTCTTTTTGGATATCTCAGCCATTTGAAAACCAATTTTCATCAAATAAACGTTGAATCCTTCTTAAAATTACATGCTCTTTCATATTTCGTAAGAGGTTTCTCATTATCTCACTTAGGAATGTTCAAAACATGAACCCCCTCCTCAACCAGTACTGTACAGTCCCTTTAATAGGATTGGGACAAGCTTTTGATCAAACCCCTTGTCCTGTTAGTGGAACGAGCCATTTTAGGCTAGACAACCGCTTTAGTTGAGAGGAAGTTAAAAAAAGACTTTTCAGTAGATCAGTACGAAATGAAAGCGACCTATCATTGGCCTTTTCAGTCGAAAAGTTAGTGGTAGCCTGATGACAAATGACTGGCAATAGATTTGACATCCGTGAGGTATGGTATGCGGGTACCTGAAAGATGACGTCATATTCCTAAATTTGTGTGAGGGGAATGGAAAGAACCCCCCCCCCCCCCCTGAAAGATTTTGTCTATTTATTTGTTTCAAATCTCCTTTGGGTGACGTTGGAAAATACGATACCCTTTATCCCTGGTACCTTCAAGCACAACGAGGAACTAATTCTCTGAAGAAGAAATTCGCCACAAAACATAAAGCAAGGAGTTTTTCGTTTAAGTGGCGTTATATCCAGTAAGGCCACGCAAAACTGCTATTCTTGGAAGTTGCCCTAATCCAGCGGTTGATTTGATCATTTGTAAATTTCAACATCAACAAGCAAACTAGTTGATTTCCAAGCTGAAATCATTGCTTGTCGGTAATTATTTACGCCGTAGTATACTAATGATTGATCACGCTGGTATTTTTGCTTAGAGATATTTTGCGAATGGACAGTTGATCCGATATTTTTGCAAGTTTTTAATTTCGCACTTTGTGGCGTTTTCATTATCATAGCAATAAAACTGTAAAAATGAGAAAATAAGAATATTGATAAAATAAAATAAAATAACACAAACGTTCATAAGAAAGTGTGACTTCTCCAACAAGCATTTCCATTGAAACATCTGGGGAAGGGGAAATGGCGGACGACCCCCCCCCCCCCCGAAATTTTCCTGGAACTTTCTGGTGGACCGTTTTTTATTTCCTAGTATTATTCCAAACGACATCGTAATAATCCAATTCACTTTGTGCAATTTTCTTGTAAAAGAGCAATGCCTGTTTTTGAGAAATAGAATATCTTATTCTTTCTTTCATACAAGTTTTTCAACGTAATCACATGTACCATGATTATATTCAACATGTTTATCCCAGCTTACAAAACTGTCAATGTGCACAGCAAGGTATTTACACCCATGTTACATGTTTTATTCTCACATCATCAATAAAAACATTAATGATGTTACATTTTGTTCTTTTTATGAATCAATTAACAGTTCTTCACATTTCTCTGTTTAATGGCAGCGGTTACACGAAAACTGCTGAGATATTTATCAAATCATTTACGTTACTCTCAATATCCTCTAGTGTTTTATCGGAGTAATAATGATGTGCAAATATCGTCTGCATAATGACGCACGACACTTTCTAGGACATTTTGGGAGACATAGCATGAACAATAGCGGTCCCATATAGGTTCGACCCCTAGTGGCTCTCCGCACTTCACTCGTTGAGGCAGGGAGGTGACACTTCCCTTGAGGTGAGGACTCGACACCGTTTACAAAAGTAATTTGTATCCAATCACTAAAAGGGATCGTATACGTTTGGTTGAGACCTAACTTCCGGTTCCTGACATGTTTTTTGTGAGATAATTAGAAACTTGTTATGAAATGTGAAAGGGCATGTAATAAACAAGAGGAATTCAACGTCTATTTTGTGAAAATTGGTTTTGAAATGACCGAGATATACAAAACAGAGCAATCCTAACGAAAGGTGGCACCAATCTTTTATCATAATCCTTTTGGTTTACTTTGTTTTTGGATGTTTCAGCCATTCCAAAACCGATTTCTTCTTAGAATGGTAAAGGCTCTGTGCTATTTCATGAGTATGTTCTCAGTATCTCGCAAAGAGTTAAAAGTCCAATCCCCATCTCCACCAATACTATACCATACCTATAAGGGGAACTCTGGCTGATTTTCATTTTTTTACACTTTTTTTTTATTTTGAACAACTATAAATTGCCTATAAATATACTGGGTACAGAGTTTCAGAATTCGTATAGGGATTGGAATAAGGAATAAGAATGTTTTCAAAATTTATAGCAATCACAGTGAACAAGGATGATGACATAGCAGCCTCACCATAAGAATACACGAATGGGGCTCAAAGAAGCAGAACGAAAGAAAGCATGCAAAAATTTTACACAGGTGACGTTGTGAAGCAAACGGTATTGTAATGAATTGCACGTACATTTCTGCGATATGTGAGCCTCCTACCCATGTATTATTATGATGAGCTCCACTCATGCATTCTTATGGTGAAACTGCAACTTTGTTCAGTGTAATTTGTTTGGGTTTCGATGTATTGGTTTCTCTGCACAAGAACCACAATTAGTTTCTCAAATCTAAATATGGAGGGGGCAATTTATGTACTATATGATATGAAATTATGAAAATCGTATGGACTTCCCCTTTAAGTACCTTCCAATCCATTCACAAGCATGGTCATCTCGTTCACGCCGTCGCATTATTAATTCATCCAGAAGTATAATGGTAAACCGTGTCAAATGCTTTCTGTAAATCGATGGTGATCATGCCAATAATCTCTTTATATCCATGTTATACGAAGTCAATATACCTGGCATTGCCATAATATGCATTCTAACAAAGCCTCCAACGGCCTCCTCATCTTCCAAGGACATCAGGCAAACGTCAAATGTTTCATAGATGTATTTAATTTACGCGTATACAGCCTGGTAAATGAAAATATTTTGCATTACTCCTGAAATTGGTACATTTTAGACGTTTCGGAGATTCGGCTTTTTTGAAGTGACAGTGATAATTGTAAGCATTTGGAAACTGGCGCCGTAAACTGGCGATACAGAAAACAGTGTATTATATATTCTCTGTATCCATTATATTTGATTTTGTCACACGTCAAACAAATAAGAATGAAGAGTAGTGGGTATGATTGTGATGAGGTAGTCTGTGGTTTCTTCTTCTTTTATTTCTCGTATATGTTGTCTACAAGCAATTACAACGTTGAGTCTATCAAAAGGGCTATTACTATTTACTCTTCACATCTGAAAATCGAGGGATCGTTGTCTGCATCCCCATGTTGTTTATCGATTTACATCGATCAGTTTATATTCATGAACAAAAAGTGTTCATTGGTCATTGGTTGTTAGCAATGTCGAAGGAACATTGGGTCCTACCCAAAAGAGTACGTAATGAGGGGGTTGATAGAGAACAGAGAAAGAGAGCGGGCAGAGAGAAAGAAAAGGAGGCTAGAATGGAATGTTCTGAGGCAAAATTGATCGAGTAACAGTAGCGATGAATACTCGTACATACTGAGTGTGAGCACCAAAGAGATTGCTCGTCATTCAGTGCGTAGAAGCACTACCGGTATCTTGCACAGTAGCGCGCATCGAGGTCGACTCACAGAACCCCGAACCCCAAAGAGCATTTCGTAATGCACGGGAGGCACGGTATGGTCCAGCTTGGTAAAGTCAATCTAATTTAAAGGAAACTTATTTGTCTATATGCCACGATATTTCATTACAGATATATATTCCCGACACGTTTGGAGTGTTTTAGTAAAAAGGACCTGCTCTCACGTGTTACTATAGTAACTGAGCATTGATGTGAAGTCAATAAATTCCGATCAAACACATTCAGGATTCTGTCCCTGTGCCAGGCCACGTGTAACACATTATAAATTTGCTCATCACATTTCCTGTCGTAAAGGTTTTTTTTTTGGTCAACTCAGAAGGAATCTAAATATCTCCTGCATACGGTATTATGAAAATATCAATCTCCCCAATTAATAATGCATTTGTGTCCTGTTTCCGTTTTATGTCTCCGCCACGAAGTGTCGCCGGAGGCATTATGTTTTCGGGTTGTCAAAGGTCAAGGTTCAAAGGTAAAGGTCAATTCCTTTAAATATTACTATGTCCCTCATATTCATACAATGTATGCAGGATTTTTTCTTGGAAACTTAATGCATACTGTATACATGTATTACCCAAAAGATATTATGTGGGAAAGTTTTTAGTCAAAACGTCAAAGGTCAAGTGAAAATGCTAAATTTCACGTCTTCCTCCATATTTCGGAAATGGCTCACTGTAGGAATATCATTATGAAACTCAGTACATACTTATAATATGCATGTTCTGCCTGACAGTGATTCTCTTTTGAATTTCATGGTCTTAGGGTGAAAGATCAATGGTCAAAAGCCAGGTCAAAGTGCTAAAGTTTTACTCTATAGGTTATCCCGCCCAATTTCTTCGGATTTGCATTCGATTTAATGATCCGGTCATTCAAGTTCGACTGAATTGGAATGATCATCGAGATCGACATTCAAAGAGGTAACCAGTTCATTCAATTTCATCAGCATACGATTTCATGAGTTTCTCACATCAACGTGTACAAAGGACGTTCAAATCAAAAGATGCACGTGGAACGCATTCAAATTTGCATTAGCGCCATCGTGAAGAACGTTAAGGAATTTAAATTCACGATAAGGCAAACACTTACAACTTAATATGGACAGTTTTTTTTTTTGGTTTTTTTTTGTCGTTGCTTATATTCTTTGTAGTTACTCATCTGTTTGAATATGCAAACTTAATATATCTTAAAAATTGGTTTTTGCCTCATACTATTGGTAATAGCTCGTTTAACTCTACTTTCAAGCACATACGTTTAACACTTTATTCATAAGCCTACAAGACTTAAGTCGCTGCTATATAAAATACAGAGTATGCATGAACATCTCGAATACTGACAAAATTAATGGGTGAAACATGACGTGACAACAAGCAAAACTGGCGATATACTAGTAACCCTTTAGTGAAATAGGTCTATTTACAGCTGAGTCGATTGTGGCAACTTATGAAAAAAATATAATAGGGGAAGTAAATAGAATCAAAAATAAAATGTAAGGGTTTGGACGTATAAGATATTCTGGGATATGGCTATTCCCTATATGGATACATCCATGCTATTAGAGATGAATTGTGAGTGGAAGGAAGGTCGACAGGAAAGAAATACATTCAATACAATTAAGATTAACTGATTAAATGAAACCTTGAAATGAAAATGAAATTGTATTTTCCGATATCACTGTATAAAGAAAAGGACCCGTAGAAAGTTGTGCATGCTGATTGAATTTGATCGTTCAAAGTACCAAGTTGTGTTCCTTAAAATGAAATTGAAATTGGTACTTCAGGGACCAAATTGAACGTCTATCCAGCTGGCGCGAAATTGAATGCCAACTTTGAGTCATTAAACTGAATGAATTTCTCTCTAAAAGGAATGACGTGAAATGAAATTGAATGCTCAAAGAATTAAAATGAACCATTACAGTAGAGCAGTGACAAATATCGCTTGAATTAGACCACCTTTTCATTAATTCGAATGCAAATCTAATGAAATTGGGCGGGAAAACTATTTTGATACAGAAATTACACCTTTTCTCCATACCTTGGAAATTACTCATTGCATAAACTTATAAAAGGGTCAAAAGTAAAAAAAAAAAAATCCTCAATTCCCAAATTGCCTGCTCTCTTAGACAATATAGCCGTTCATCTACTTAAACCTAGTTCAAGGAAAGTGAGCATTAAACATATTTATGACAAATATGTCATTTTAATATTTTGTTCATTGTGTGAAACTGTCATCATGCATTGTCAAAGAACTATAATAAGACCTATTGGGAGAACCGTGTATTACGGCGGAGGCATACCAGTCGCCATACATTTCTGGTTATAAATGATTTCACACGTATAAAGACTAATACGCATTCTTCAACACACACACACACACACACACACACACACACTTTTTTTTTGTTTTTCAACGATGTTTATTCTGTTCCATTCAAAGTAATAGAAAAAAAATAACAATTTTCATTTGCTACAATTGAAATGACGAAAATATACATTTGTGATCATAATAGCAAATTTGCTATTGCTGTACATAATGACATAACAAAAACTAGAGAGGGGCCGTCAAAGGCGGCAGACCCACGCCTAAGTACAAAGTCGGGGTAAACATAATGTGCATTCGGTCATCTACCAGAATTCGGCCACTTAATTGCCAGTGTGCTTTATCACCAGCCAGTGAGTTCTACCAAAGATCGTACACTGAAGTGTACGATCTTTGGTTCTACAGTCACATCACACGCAAATCACATAATTACACATACGGTATTAACACTCATTCACGTACAGGAAAGTCCTTAAGTCTCCTCCAAAAATCCATCGAAAATCCCAAATTCCACCGTCAAAAGTGCAGAATCGGAACTTTTCCAAGCGCGCGCGAATTAAGTCCAGTTTTAAGAGTATTGTCTACGCGACGGGTCGCGGAAAAAGCGCTAAAAATCGAGAAATACGCCGTTTTCTTGCGGGATATTTTGATTATAGCAAGCCGAGAGTGTGATGATATCAAAGGTCGTATGAGTGTACGATCTTTGATGGTATCCACAAAAGCAAAAAAGAAAAACAAAATTTACGTACCCCCTAGGCAATTACCCCTATGATTAGTGTCTACGGGAATTATTCAATGCAAGGGTTGAATGCAAATGTCTACTGCACCAGTATTCGGCCACCAACGAGCGCCGCAACGTCCCCGGTGCAATTTTGCACCAACAGTGTAGAGCGCGATGCATTTTCAGCGGCCTTGCACACGCATTGACATTGAGCACGCATATCGTGCAGTGTGACTGCGACCGAGCAAAATGCTCCTCCAACGAAAAAAACAATCAATGTTAATTTGAAAAATCATCAAATATCAAAGGTCGTATGAGTGTACGATCTTTGATGGTATCCACAAAAGCAAAAAAGAAAAACAAAATTTACGTACCCCCTAGGCAATTACCCCTATGATTAGTGTCTACGGGAATTATTCAATGCAAGGGTTGAATGCAAATGTCTACTGCACCAGTATTAGCCCACCAACGAGCGCCGCAACGTCCCCGGTGCAATTTTGCACCAACAGTGTAGAGCGCGATGCATTTTCAGCGGCCTTGCACACGCATTGACATTGAGCGCGCATATCGTGCAGTGTGACTGCGACCGAGCAAAATGCTCCTCCAACGAAAAAAACAATCAATGTTGATTTGAAAAATCATCAAAATACGGGCCAGTTTGTGATGACGGAGAACGAACTTTCATAAATCTAGAAGGACATAGTCCCTCAAATAGGCCTAAACGTAAATTTCGGAATTCTTACGAACATTTGAGCAGCGAAGTCGGATCGTTGGGGAGTTTATGTCTTCGTATGGTAGCGGAAAATCGCAAAGTGAGAAACGGGAAATTTTCGGAATGGTCACTATACCATGGGGTCAAAACTTCAAGGTCACACAGAATTTGCAAGGGTCAACCGATTATCACCAAAATCTAATCGATTCTTTCCTGTCATTATCCAAACATTCCCTGAACATTTCGTGCAAATCCGTTTTCCCGTTCTCTTGTTATCTTGTACACAAACAAACAAACAAACAAACAAACAAACAAACATACAAACAAACAAACAAACAAACAAACAAACAAACAAAAAAAAAACAAAAAAACAAACAAACAAACAAACAAACAAACAAACATACGGAACCCTTTACATAACCCCCTGCCGATTTTCATCGGCGTGGGTAATTACATTTTCAAAAACAATTATCAATTTACATACAGTCACTTCCCCTATGCTCTCAAAAATTGCTTAAATTTAACAGTGATGATTCAATTCTTCTAGCATTAAACTTAATAATCATCCAAATGAATTATGCAGCAAAATTATACAGTAATAAATAATGGAACCATATTACTTATCAACCAATACCCGCCCACCTACTAACTCATATCCCTTCCTGAGTCCCTATGACCACCCCCACCAGTTCCCTCCCTTCCTGTTTCCTCCCCCACCCCTATCTGTACACATGCAACACACAAACACACACAAACACACCCATACACACACACACACACATACACATGCACCTAATTTGGTTAACTGCTCTTGCCTACACATCACAATATAGTAAATATACTTATATAATCAGCCCGCCAACAGGCTGACAGGAACGCATGGGAAAGGAGGGGGAGAAAATACAAAACAACACAAGAGAAAAAAAAAGAAGAAGAAGAAGAAGAGGAGAAATGAAGGAAAGGAAAAAAATGAAGAAAAGAAAGAGTGGAATACTATGGAAACATTACTATTTTCATAAAAGTCACAGACGTTGCACGTAGCTTCAGACTGGTTTATTCAACGAAGTCTCAAAATATTCCCATTTTTGTAAATGTACATGTAGCTTCCCAGCCTTGGTCGCAAGGATTTTTTCCTCATTTATTAATTCAACAATAATCACACAAAACACACACACACACACACAGAAGAACACAATGTATGTGTTTAGAATCCAAGCATTGTTCAATTCAGTCATTATAAGAAATAGGACTGTGGAAAGAATATATGGGATACACATTGCTAGCGTCAGAAAGGCATTGTTATTGACCATATTGTGACATTATGGACTGTTATTCATGCGCGAGTCAGTCATTATTTTGTGCCACTAACAACTTATTAACAGGAAAGTAAACAAATTATTGAAGAGAGCATGGAAAGAATCGTATCAAGCAGGAGCTAGCATAGGTTTGAAAATACCTGAATTCACCTAAACTGAAGAGTAATACTGGCTGTACTTTGTATGCTCGCGCATGCTCTAATATAGTATCCAAGCTCTTCGGGGACAAAATACTGAAAGGAGCACTAAATTTCGATGGGGGGGGGGGGGGACTTTTCAGCGAATGGGGAATTGATCACAATACTAAAGTAGCACTCATGTCGATCACTGGGGCATATCTTCATTTTATGCGTCAGATGTTACTTCTTGTCAACGCACGTGTTTAAATGTATTTTTTTTTTAAAATCAACGTATTGTATTTTTGTTTCTGGTTCTTTGATATGTTTGTTATTGTACAATGTATGATGATGTATATGTGATTTTATCGGGCACGGACCAGCTGAAGAACAGCCATTGGCTGAAGCAGGTTCCGTGCGAAAATAAAATAAACTGAACTGAAATGCATGGACTTGCCTCAACCAGTACATGTGCAACAACACTGAAATTACTTTTGGCAGGCATGGTCTTAATACAAGAGCAGCCGACTCTTGAATGTGGTTCCACCCAAACCGAACCTTGGGTGATGTAAAAGCTGTTTTATATAGCAGGAGGTAAGGCGTGGAATTAGCTGTGAGATGTCTTCAAGAAATCACAGTCTTCGATTTATTATGTAATAGGAATATATATGATAAATGCAAACAAAGGGGAACTGGCTAGAAATGAATATAAATTTTCACTATGGAATATATTTGGAAACATTCACGTGTCCCTAAAGATACTACTCCGAAAACTGGAAAGAATATATTGACCAGAACGAAAGTGACCAGGCGGAAGTAGTGTTGGTTCCAATCCTCCCAGTATGTGGCGTTGACCGCAAAGAGTGCCTCTGTAAAGATGATCAGAACGATGTCGAGTTTGAACGGGGTCATCCCACGAGACCGACACCCACGAGTCATACGGTCCACGAGACCGACATCAAAAATAGGTCCATGAGTCATACAGCCCATGAGTTATACGGCTCACGAGTCATACAGCCCATGAGTTCGACGCTACGCACAAAAGGCTCACGAGACCGACACTAAGCAAAGAAAGCCCACGAGACCGACACTACACAATAAAGGCTCACGAGACCGACAGTACGCAAAAGAGGCTCACGAGACCGACACTAGGCAAAGAAGGTTCACGAGACTGACGCTAGGCAAAGAAGGCTCACGAGACCGACACTAGGCAAAAAAAGCCCACGAGACCGACACTAGGCAAAGAAGGCTCACGAGACCGACAGGATGAATAGCGCCATCTACATGTCAATTACCTGCACAGGGCGTTCCATGAAGGGGAAAATTAAATACTGGCGAGGGCATATTCGTCATGCTATCTAGAGAGAGATTTTAACTAATTGAACAGCACCATCTGCATATCAACGACATCAAGTAACTATGTATTTCTACACGTGTGGTTTCTAGAGGGTAGTTCTGTCACGCTACGGGGAGCGACATTGTTACCAATTTATCTCTTTTTTAAAAATAAGATTGTCCTCTTCATGGGGACCCCCCTCAACCCCCCCCCCCCTCAAAAAAGTATGAAAAAATAATAGAGGACAAGAACGATGAATGGTTCAATTTTAGATACCATCGTGCTATCTTTGATAGGCTTTCCCAATTTCTAGATAGACGGTGGACAGGATGTAAGGTTTTTTTTCGCCCTTTTCTTTCTCGCGTCACTAGTTAAGTATTATATAGGCCTTATCGGATATCGTATCCGCCTGCTTATACCCGCCTGCTTAGAGTTCAGTTTGGTGGGGTTTTTTCTGTAACTATAATGTACGATATTTCAAAGGATGAAAACTTTGTTACATCGCAGCGATTCAACTCGATTTGTGGCTTGTATTTGTAAAATTATTCTCCTCAAAATGGTACATTTTTCATGAAATAGAATAGCTGTTTTCATGGATGCATCTTCGTTTTCTGAATCCTTGAAGCTACCTTAACATACGATTATATCATTTTCTGTGAATTTGTACTAAATTGTGCACTGCAACATTAACCATTTTGTGAAATATTTTCTTGTAAACTTCAATTCACACCTGGGTATTATTCTAGTTGGTTGATCTGAATGTCCACATCATTTTAGTTATTTTTTTCTAAGCAGGTGTATACCGGTATATGTTTTGCGGAAAGGGAAACGAGGGTGTTTTGGCATTTTCGAAATTAATGTTTAAGCATCTCATGCACTTTTACTGTATTTTGTTTATTTTTTTACAAACACTTAAACACGCAAACGCAATCAAAAATCTTGAACAGTTCAAGGGCGAGGGAGGGAAAATGACGGGGTAATCCCCTGGCAACTCTCCTTTTCCATCTCTCGGATATCTTCCTTATGCCATTATCTGGACACCCTATACAATTAATTGGTCTATAGTTGGCGCTGTTCATCCTGTCGGTCTCGTGGACCTTCTTTGCCTAGTGTCGGTCTCGTGAGCCTCTTTTGTCTAGTGTCGGTCTCGTGAGCTTTGTTTGCCTAGTGTCGGTGTCGTGAGCCTTATAAGCGTAGTGTCGGTCTCGTGGGCTTTCTTTGCATAGTGTCGGTCTCGTGAGCCTTCTGTGTGTAGTGTCGAACTCATGGGCTGTATAACTCGTGGGCTTATTTTACTTGATGTCGAACTCGTGGGCTGTATAACTGGTGGGCTGTATGACTTGTGAGCTGTATGACTCTTGGACTGTATGATTTGTGAGCTGTATGACTTGTGGGCTGTATGACTCGTGGGTGTCGGTCTCGTGACGTGCACCCGTTTTAGCTTGTGCATGTTCCTCACTTAACGGGATTGAGTTACTAGTACTCAAGTTGGATGTGTTCTCCTTTTGCTCCTTACAGGTAGGAATAATTGTGAATATGTCTAACCCTTTATTGTTCTTCAAGTGACTTTGTTAACGTTTCCACTTGCCTAAGTATTATTGCCAAGTGTGTTGATGGCGTTCTAGTTACACCAATGGGTATCTGGTAAAGCTCGGGTAATAATAATGGCAGGGCTCTCTGGCAGAGCAGTGGCGACACTGAAGAGACTACCCTGGATAAATAAGACAAACCGCCGATGGTTCTATGTGTAATATTTAGGAAATGATTAAGTAGAGTAAAATACCCTGTTTGCGGAAGGCTTTGTACAGGGTGCTTATTTGCGGCAGGGACTATTTCATTCATTATGAATGAAAAGACCCAATAAGGTGTCAATTCTAATAACATAATTTGCGAGTAACTCCTATGCTTGTGTTTTAAAGTTGGACTAAGTACGCGTGTAACTGTTGTATTGATGAATCAAAGTGCCCCTGCCAGAATGGGGTCATCCCACTAGACCGACACCCACGAGTTATACAGCCCACGAGTTCAACATCGAAAACAGGTCCATGAGTCATACAGCTCACGAGTCATACAGCCCATGAGTTCGACACTAGGCAAATAAAGCCCATGAGTTCGACAGTAAGGAAAAACAGCCCACGAGTTCGACAGCTACAACACGGCGCGTATATGTCGGTCTCGTGGGCCTTATTGGCTTAGTGTCGAACTAATGGGCTGTATGACTCGTGAGCTGTATAACTCATGGGCTGTATGACTTGTGAGCTGTATGACTCGTGGGCTGTATGACTCGTGGGTGTCGGTCTCGTGACGTGCACCCGCCAGAATTAGGTGCCAAGTGAAAATGGCAGAGGTAACTATGGCAGATGTAAAAATGGCAGAGGTAAAAATGGCAGGGGTAATAATGGCAGAGGTAAAAATGGCAGAGGTAAAAATGTCAGAGGTAATAATTTCAGAGGTAGAAATGTCAGAGGTGATAATGTCAGAGGTAAAAATGTCAGAGGTAAAAATGTCAGAGGCAAACATGTCAGAAGTAATGAGAGCGATTTCGTCAGAGGTAAACGTATGAAGAGGTTTTGAATAATAACCTAGCCAGAGCAAACTGTATTTATCGAATTATCAAATCCAAACTGCAGATTTGAAGAATATTTATGGAATTATGTTTTAAAAGAATTACAGCTCTCTCATTATTCTGAGTTTGATTCAAGTGCAGTAGGCCTATGGGAAATTACTATTATCATTATTATTAATTTTATTATTACTATTATTTATCATTATAAGGGGGTTCCAACAATGCTGCAAACCCCTTAAACAGTATAATCCTACGTTGTTTCGCCCAATGAAGTTATCACACACACACACACACACACGAACCCACTTATGGTATTAACATATACTTCTATACGCTGATATACATACTCTCACATACACACTCTTACACAAACAAATTCCGCTCACGTCCAGGCTAGTATATTGTCATTATTTTTCATTTTTTGAACTGTTTAGTGTAAAGAAGTGAAGGAGACATAGTCGAAGCAATCCGATAATTTTTACCTGTTCTATTTTATTTTCTCACATTCAGGTTTCGTAGGAGCCTATTTATCTCACAAGGCCTGATCACGACATAATGTAGAAGTAAAAATACAAAACGCAAAAAACAAACTACAGCAGATGTATCGGCAGACATAAGTAAGCTCTTGCAAAATATTTTATCACATTGTTCAAGTATCACATGGCGTAAAAACAAATATCTCGAAGTTTAATGAGTGGTCACTTTACAAACTTATGCCTATTAAAACTGGAGACGAACTTTAGTAATAAACTGTTCTAGTGAGAATAAAAACCGATAATTTGCCATGGCATTTCTTTCAATTATTTTTGAACGAATCCGTAGGGGAAAAAAAATAAATGTTTGATGCCTTTCAAAATTAGCTGTTGCTCAAAAGTCAGATTCCATTATGTTTAACGTACATGTATTAAATTTATCAACAAGGTGTGTTGCTAAAGATTGGTAGATTCAGCCTCCGAGAATGACGTTGTTCCCTCGTTATACAACAACAGTAGAAAACTTCACTAAAAAGTAATACGAATCTTTCAGTAGAAATTACAAAAGGGGAGTAACAAAAATATACAGGCTCAAAATTCGTTAATATTTGTTAGCAAAAATATGGATATACCCAGGTGTCAAACCAAGATTTGACCAGTCTGATCGTTAAAACATTTCATTAGATCCACAAACATATTTATTTTTTTTTTGAGGGGGGGGGGGGTAGTTAAGTAGTATATAGCACAGGAGTGTAGGAACATTTTGGGCTCGTGATTGACTTCCAGATTTTGATTTATAATGTATGCGTTAAAAATCTGTTTACAAATTTTGATAATCTACGTGACTATACAGATTGCAACATGTCAGTTTAAAGGTGAGAACTAATGCTACTCGTTTTCATGGGAAGTCACTAAATTTGGCAGAGTTTGTACTATAGGGTCATTTACACTTCATTGGAAAGACCACAATGCTACGAAAACTGTGGCACTTCGATGATTAGATGCAAATAGATAAACGGGAATATTACGGTGAGCTTACACTTTACAGGGTGGCCCAAAAAATGGAACAGCAGGTTTTTAGGACTTTGCCGGGATAAAATGCGATAGTATTTTAGCTTGTTGGGTGGAGCATCCATTCTTCATTGAAATAACATCAGAATCAAATTTGGTGGAGAACTCTTTATTTTATTAGCAGTTCAGTTTGAATAGTCACTTCCGGGGTTTGCTCGTGTAGCAAATTCAGAGCTCTGTCCTGCATTGATATATGAGATCGATTACAACACTTCTGCTGCATGAGAAGTAATCATGGAAAATGAAATAAATTATATTTACAGTATTTTGAAATGCTAGGCAAGATAGAAATATGTCGATTTTATGAGGGTCACCTTTTTGAGAACAGGGGTGACTTCTGCAATTTTGCCACCCTTTACATGACACGTGCAGTAAAACTTTTACGCGTGTTTTCTCGCGCATGTATACCTTTTTTTTTTTCGTTTCAATGTTTATAATAACGTACATCTTTTACGTCACGGTTTATGCACTCTTATCTCATAACCCGATGAAAATGTTTCGGATAAAGCAGAAAGAAGCCAGGTGAGGCGATATGCATTCTACCTGTAAGGGAGGAAAACGAGGGAAATATTTTGTACATGTACGTAGCAACGGCGTAAATCCGTACTGAGGAGTGGGGGGGGGGGGGGGGATGATCGGCGATAGTCACCATCACCACGATTACAAGCCCATAACCGGACCGCCCCTTTTTTTTGGGGGGGGGGGGAGAAGTTTGGTCCCCCCCCCCCCCACACACACACACTTTACAGGGATCGAATGTCCCACTCTTTTCCATGCAAAGTGGGAGGGAAGTGGCAGCAAAAATATGAAGACTTCTTGTCTTTGTTTGTTTGGTTTTTTGTTTTGTTTTTTGCTTGTCAGCCGACTTTCGGCGGAAAATCAGAGCTTAAAAGTATGAAGACTTTTTTTGTTGTTGTTTCTCATGTCTTTTGATGTTCTTTCTTCTTGACTGACAGGCGATTTTGACCCCCCCCCCCTTTTTCAAAAACGTAGCGCAGCCCTGAATAATGCCCAAATAAATAAAATGGTAATATGTATATCCATTTCTTTGTATGTAATAAGGTAGTAGATATTTTCCTGTAGCTATTAATTGTATTCTTCAATTTTCTTGATTTAAGTCAATAAAGCAGTCATCCTAGGGGCATCGTTCCGTTTTAATGATGGTGGGTGGGGGAGGGACTTGGAGTTTGAATATCTGTGCGAGGGAGCGGAGCGGCCTAGCGGGATACCCCCCTCCCACAAAAGGAAGATTTTGCATTTTCAGACCTGAAACTCAGCGAGCTGGTGCACGCTTTTGGTGAAATTTGGGATTTTTTTCCTTTCAAAAAGCAAGTAAGGAAAAGAAATATTCATTGATAATTGAATGACTACATCGTGGTATTTCAGCTCTTGCTCCACCTGTGAGACATCACTGTGAAGGCCTACTAAATAGTGGGGCCCATCACCGGCGTAACCAGGATTTGATCTTAGGGGGAGCGGTTAGATGCGAGGGAGCAAAGCGAGCAAGGGGGGAGGGTGGTTTCCCCCTCCCACAGTGAGAACTTTTTGCATATTGATGTTGTAAATGGTGCAATTTGATGCACTTTTTTGCATGTTTTATCGACTTGAAACAGTCCCACATGTTTAAGGTAGCAGTGTATTTTATGTGGATTATTATTGAACAGTTTTGCCTATAGAATGGTATCATTTAGATAAACTTCTTGTATTGATTCTTACACTGAAGATCATGAACGCGATCGAGCTCGAGCGAGCGGAGCGAGCGAGGGGGGGGGGGGGGGGCTGGCGGGGCGGGGAGGGTGAGAACTTTTTACATTTTGATGTTGTAAAGGGTGCAATTTTATGCATGTTTGGGTGTTTTATCGACTCGAAACAGTCCCACTTGTTTAAGGTAGCAGAATATTTTGATATAGATTACAATGAACAATTTGCCTATAAAATGGTATTATTTGAATAAACTCATTGTATTAATTTTCACGATGAATAATTATCATGAACGCTGTCTGTTAAGCAATTCAAACAGAAAAAGCAAGTACACGAGGGTGTAGATAAGGGGCATTTCTCCTCCCACACGAAGGTGATTTTACATTTTCAGTCCTGAAATTCAGCGATCTGGTGCAAACTTTTGGTGCAATACTTGGAATTTTTTCCAGCGCCCCCCCCCCCCCGTAAAAATAATTGAATAAATAAATAGGGCTTTTTCAGGGAAGTGTTAAAATCATGGAATTTACTTCTTATTCCGAGTATGCACCATCTTTATGTTATATGTACAAATTCTAGTAAGGTAGAGTTTATAGGGGGAGGGTGTGGGAGGGGGAAAACAAGACGGAGCTTTTGCGATATTAGAATTGAAATGAATCGATCTGAAGCACACTTATTGTGGAAAATTCGGAAATTGTCATTCCCCAAAGTATACTAAGTCTATAGAGGGGACCAAGCAATGGGAGGGTGGCAAGATACGTCTCCCATATTCGAGGGAGCTTTTTTTTTCAGTTTTAGAACTGAAATTCAACAATCTGGTGCACACTTTTGTTGGAATATCTAGAAATTTGTCAATCAGAGAAGGTGGGAGGGGATAAGCCCTATTCCCTATTACCCCTTCCTACACGAGGGAGATTCTGTATTTTCTGATTGCATTTAAACGTTTTGGTGCACACATATGTTGTTGCATATTTGGAAAATTGTCTATGTTCAAAGTGTAACCACAGTCTACTTGTATGCATAGGGGCGGGGGGGGGGGGGGGGGCGGGCGAGCAGGGAGAAGGTGTGGGCGAGTGCTAACACCACCCTTCCAGTTTTCTATCGAAAAACGCAAGAAAATTTTCCTCATTTCGGGAATCATTGGGGATCATAATGATATGTTTGCCCCTCCCCTCTGTCCCCGTCCGCGCTCCCCGTCCTCCAGGATCGACGCCCCTGCATACGAGGATGCTTTTGCATTTTTAGAATTCAGATGAAAATATCTCGTAAACACATGTATGATGTAATCTGGGGAAATTTCAATCCCAGAAGTGTATACTATTTTTCTTAGGGGGGGGGGGGCAGACCCTCCGTTAATTGAAAGTATCTAGATATCTCCTCCCACCCACGGAACATTTGCATTTTTTAAACTGAAGTAACAGACCTGGGCCCTGTTTTATGAAGAGTTAAAAGTGATTATATAGTTGATTTCAACTCTAAGTCTATGACAGCCTGTGTGGTAAGGAAATTTAAAATCGATTTTATCTTTTGATAAAACGGGGCCCCGGTGCACACTTTAGATGAAACATTTTAAAATCTGTCAATCTAAAGTGTATTAAGTAGAAAGGACTGAACGGGGAGGGTATGGAAGGGGTTAGGCCTATCCCCCTCTTACGCGAGGGAGATTTTGTATTTTCAGAATTGAAATTCAGCCATCTTTGGGTGAAATATTTAGACAGTTTTCTATCAAAAAAGTAAAAAAATTTCCACATCTCGGGAGTTACGAGGAGGAGCAAAATGATATGTTTGTCCCCAATACTTTTATGGGGGAACCGCCCCCCCCCCCCCCCCCATCGACGCCTCTGCATATGAGGGAGCTTTTGTAAGTGAAAGATCTGCTGCACACTCTGATAAATGAAAGGAAATATACGTCAATCTCAAAAGTGTACATAGTCTATCGAAAGGGACCCAGTGGCGGAGCTTTTGCATATTTATGATTGCAATTCAGCGATCCGGTGCATAATTCTGGCGTTAGTTGGACAATTTTCCATAAAGAAAGTTCGAGATTTGTCCTCATCTCGGGAATTGCTTGGGGGACAAATTATTTGTCTGCCCCCAACATTTCCGTAGGGGTGGAACAAATGCCCCTTTGCCCCCCCCCCCCCCGAGATAGATTCGACGCCCCTGATCATCCCTGGGTATGCCCATAGATGTATCAGAGTCATCATCGTTTCAGGAATGATTCAGGAAATGGAGGGGGGTTCAATTATGGCGGTATAGTTTTTGTCATTGTTTGTTTGTTTGTTTTCGTACATAATTTGTGATGGTCCCGAGTTGCTCGCATCATAGCATGTTTACATGTAAAGCCTATGCTATTTGACGTTGTCAACGTCTGGACCATACCTTATGTCGATATTACTTTCTTCGCGAGCGAGCGAAGCGAGCGAGCGCTTGAGAAAATTATGTATACATTATCCTACAAGATAAGAATACTGTTCAGCTCTGTTACCTGTCTGAAGGCGGGCGTACGAACGTCATGCAATATGTCAAAATTGATACAATCACATTTCTGCTTCCTCCATTTTTTTCTCAAATTTCAGGGGGGGGGGGATGATTGTACAGGCCATCCTCCCCTCCTCCATTTCAGGGGGGGGGGGGGATATATCCCCCAATTCCCCCCCCCCCCCCCCCCCCGGATTTACGCCCATGGTACGTAGGCCCTACTGGTCGTGAAGGAATACAGTTTTCATTCTGGACAATTTTTGTACATGTTCCATTTGCAATAGTTTAGAGACGTCGGGGGCTGGGTGGGAGGTTTGGTCCTTTCCATTGAAACGCAGAGGGTATCCGTGAGAAAAAACAAATGCAGGAAAGTGTAGGGGAGACCGGGAAGAAATGGGACATTTTTTGCATCATCATGAAAGATTCCTTGTAACTTTTAAAATATTTTGTCAAATTAGGTCATAATCATAATTCTGTAGTATAGGTTCTGAAGTTTATAGTAGAGTGTTTATTGATACCCCTATATAATATATAGAACATTTTGGTGTAATTAATGATTTGTTTAACCCCTAATTATGGGGGAATGGGACATAGGACATGCATATCGTGTAAAGTGTGAAGTATAAATAATAAATAAAAGTATTACATAAGAGATAAACCAAAAATGTTCAGAGTAAGCTTTAGGAAGATCAGTCAAAGAAATCATAATTCGGCAAAACCGAATGTGGCAAAGATCTGGTACGAGTCTATCCGTACTAGACTATGCCACTCGTGTTTGGTTGGGATTGATATCCAAATATTTATACTAATATCTTGGCACATCAGAAACATTTCAGCTCTAAGGACGGGGAAACAGCGTGAATAAATATGGCAGAGGTCGTTTTAAGTGTAAATACAGCGGGGATTGATAGGACAATAACGGCAACATAATGGCTCTTGCTCAGAACAAGTACCGTATATCATTCTATAGAAGGTTAATTTAGCATCCAACATCGAAACTTCCTTTCCGATGATGGCTTGGCGTCCGACCTTTTATATGTTGGTATGAGCTTTTTGACGTCGTATTGGGTCCAAATCAGGTTGTTGTTTTAGTGGATTTAAGAGAGGCTACAGCGGGGATTGATAGGACAATAACGGCAACATAATGGCTCTTGCATGGTCTCAGAACAAGTACCGTATATCATTCTATAGAAGGTTAATTTAGCATCCAACATCGTAACTTCCTTTCCGATGATGGCTTGGCGTCCGACCTTTTATATGTTGGTATGAGCTTTTTGACGTCGTATTGGGTCCAAATCAGGTTGTTGTTTCAGTGGATTTAAGAGAGGCACAGTAGAACGGAATGTCATAACTATTATCAATAGGCCTTTTTGTTTGTTTCATGCATACACTGTAAAAACATCGGTGTTAGATTTAACACCACGGGTGTTAAATCTAACACCGATCAAACTTTAATAGAGGACCACACCCACAGGTGTTAAAAATGCACTGTGATGGTGTTGAAAAGTGTTCACCTGACACTTCGTGGTGTTAATTTGACACTGTACCTGGTGTTATTTTGACACTGTACTGGTGTTAATTAAAAAATGACAACACATGGTGTTGATTTGATATTTGTTGGTGTTAATATCAATGGTTTAACACCCGTCCAGCTTCAATAAGAGACCACACCAGCTGGTGTTATTTTGGTGTAAATTTATTTTCACATTTTTTCAAAAATCTAGTATTTTGATGTAAAATTCTTGATCGTCTTGTTCAAATTAAAAATCAACAAGAAGTGCAGTTACTAAGAAACTCTTCAAAAAACAGTTTAAAATTTGGAAATGACACCCGGAGGTGTTAATTTAACACCATAAATGAGCACCAAAAATTTAATACCAGCTCGGTGTTCACTATTTAACACCGGACTTTTTGCAGTGTACATGGTCAGGGTGTGTAGTATTAAAAAGAAAACCTTGGTATTTACGTTGCCACAAATTGACGCCTGTAACTGTTATTAAGATTTTTCTTTGAGAAGAATGAGTTCAGAGTTTGCCTGTGGAGTCCGCCCAGCCACGTCCTTTTCTTTCGTTTGCGCGTTGATTGCCTGTAGCTGTCATAACAATCATTTCCCGCTTTACCCGATCATTTGGCCATGGTGGTCCACACTGTCATTTTGACTCAATCACAGTAATTGTTTCTCGGTTGCCTGTTGTGTGTCGGTACAATTATGTCCCCCCCCCAAAAAAAAAAAAAAAAAAAAAAAAAAAGATACAACCGGATTTCCGCGTTGATAGCTTTCAATATGATTAAACTGTCTGTATATTATTTCAGGATCTAAAATAATCACAGCTTACCAATATTTTGCAGAAAACCCCATTCAATTTGGTTATGTGGATCGTCGTAAAGCATGTCATGGGTTTCGCCTATATGTTTCTTCCATGTTAGGGTGGATGCTCTTGGAACTGCATATTAATGTGTGAACACAATGGACAGAACTTGGAGGGAAGGGATTCCTGACATGCTCTACAAATATCCTCATTTCTCTTTGACCTCTGAAGCAAATCGGATTGAGCTTTCTGTATAAGATGTGGGAAACAAGTTATAGTTTCATACCCTGAAATTGTATTTGGATTGATTCACTATTCTTAAAGTTATCATTGCGGAGGGTCCCGTTGTATTCGTTTTTGTTTTCGTTTTTGTTTTGTTTGTTTGTTTGGGTTTTTTTTTTTTTTGGGGGGGGGGGGACATACGGTATATTGCAACTTCACCATGTTCACATAATCACAGATTGATGCAGCAGTACAGATAGTACTCCGTAGCTTTTCTCCCACTGTAAGTGTTTCAGTCCATAACACTGACTTGATTGCGCACTAAGTTATCTCACATCCCTGGTTGTCTGTCATATCTTGTGCAGTACCGAGTTCATTAGTATCAAACAATTTTGATATCATTGATCGGATGCAACCTAAAGTGACTCATGATTGATTTGTACATTAACTGCAATGAGGTGGGAAAACAGGTTCCTATACTCTCCTGTTGGATGCACAATAATTGAAAGGTGCAAGAAAAACATGTCCTTCAGTAAGGTAATATTGCTAAACTCGTCACTTTTACCTATCCATCTGTCTGATAACTATCTATCCTCCCGTCTATATCTACCTATCTTCCTCCCTAATGTACTTCCGTAGCGCTGAGGATGGACGTCAGGATGGAATCTCGAGTACTCAAGGATTGATAACATTGTTCTGCTAGCGACTAATGTATTGCAGTATATAGAGAATCCAAGCTTTATGTCAGATATAGTGCAAATTCTTCATGGAATTAGCAGAACTTGGCACAATGATGCCAGCATCCCAGTTCAATAAATCGTTATTTAGGGATCGTAGTTAAAGTTAAAGCGTCATTGTCGGTCGCATTACGCCATTGTCGTTTTTAAACCAAGTCATTACTTTCTTATATTCCCTGCGATGTGATGAATAGCCCTGTGCTATCCATTGACTCATTTGCCAGATTATGCACATCACTTTGCAAAGTTATATCATACCTTACACTGAATTCGGAGTAAAAAAGAAGCAAAAGTAAATATGAATGCCTGGAAGTGTATACGAGTGCGTATGAGTATACAATAACCTCTGTGAGAGCCTTAATGAGAGCCTTTTGTAGTATTACGCAAGACGCAAGCTCATTAATAATGTCTCTCCATTTCTTTGTTACTATACCCAATCGAGTTCTGTCTTATGACGCCCTTTATCAAGAACCGTGTGTAAAGTGAAGAAGGTATATACGACCATAGGCAAAGAGACAATGACTGTTATCACTCTAGTGGCCGCTGTATCATTTAATACTAGAGTAACTCCCTGTGATTAAAAAGCGCTCACTGAAACAGGACCCTGGACTCTTAAGAAATTGACAAGAGTGTGTACTTTGGTTTTGCAAAAATACCTGTTGACATAATGAATGATATGGGACGTGGAGTAATCTTCAACTTGAAATGGGAGAACTCTGCAACATTCTGATAGTGTTTCGAAACTGTATTAGAACTTCAAGAGTCGTCTCCTTTTAAAAACAAGACGCGTGCAGGTCGTATGTCAGAGAAAAAATGAGAAACATATCTCTTGCGAACTATCTCCTGATGTTATTTTGTATCTCCAAAATGCCTAATTTCCTCTTAAAAGGTGCAACCATCCGATGACTTGTTTCTGCTTTATGACAGATAGAAGACTCCTAAACACATAACACATCAGCTCCTTTCCTCTCAAATAGTGTTACTACGAGAGGATAACATAATATACACTCTTTTACTGGGTTGACTCTCTGAAACGATACATCCCTCAATGCAATGAATGTAACAAAGAGGGATTATCGCCAGGCCCCTGAATGCACCACACTGAACTCTTCAGCTACGTAATATTTTATACACCCAGTGTATGCGTGATAATACAGCTACGGTCGATGCTCTGAAGTTGTAATTCTACAGTATAGCAAGAAATTGCTCGCAATTCAATGTGACATTCAAAAAAAAAAAAAAAAACGCCAAGTGAGTGAATGACAAACCGCTGCTACTGTATAGACATAGCACCATGTTTATGGAAATGTATTCAGCATGCGGCATACGAATTGGCCGCAGAGTTCCACATGCATGTACTCGTTGATGAATTTTGTCAATTTACCAATCATGAACACACTTGTCTCTTCCTGTCGTGACATGAAATTGATCGTACACCCATTCAAATAAATCTTCCTTCAACGTCGTTTTGTTACATATCTGATATTGGAAACTAAAGGGCTGGGTTGGCGATTAGTTACGAAAACAAATTTTAGAAACCTTCATTTAGATTGCTCACGTTGAACTTTGCTCAATCCCCATGTCAGGGTATTGTACTGCAAATAGTCCCACACGTTGTGTTGATATCTGTCTATCAGAACTGCCACATTATTGTTCAATCACCCCCAAAAAGTGCAGCGTCATGAGGCTATCCTTCGGGAAACGAAGCCTCCCAGATTTCGATTTTACACTTTGCAACGAAGTGATGAACGAAGTGACGTCAGTGAAGCTCCTAGGCGTCATGATACAAAGTGACCTCAAGTGGGAATGCCATGTCCGTACTATAGTGTCGCGGGCAAACCGTCGCATGTATATGCTCCGAATGTTGAAATCATTCAACATGCCTACTGATGATCTTGTGTCTGTGTATGTTGGATTCATTCGACCGCTTCTGGATACGCATGCCCAGTGTGGCACTCAGGTCTCACGGTCGCACAGGCAGGTCTACTTGAACGGGTGCAGAAGAGAGCACTGAGGACCATTTTACCGCACTGCAACTACGAGGTAGCACTGGAAACAGCCCAAATCTCCAGCCTAGAAGTGAGACGCGAGGAGTTGTCTATATGAAATTTGCGCAGAAATCGGCAAACTCTGTGTACTTCCAGAAATGGTTTGTGCTGAATGCGTCCTCTCGAAAACTCAGACACGCAAAGCGCTACATGGAAAAAAAATGTCGCACTAAGCGTTTCGAGGATAGTGCAATTCCTTACCTCACAAGGCTGTTGAATTCTACATCAATGTAAATCATTTTGAATTGTTATCCCGGGTTAAGATTACTGACAAGTCTCTGTGTGATGAATGATGACACGCCCCTCATACTCATACTCATTCCTTACAGTCTTTTTTTCCCCCTCTCTCTCTCCTTCAGCCTTTTACTTCTTTCTCTCCTTTTAACCTCCTCCTTTCCTGTTCAGAAAAGGTTATCAAGGTCATAACCTCTATATCATTACCCTATTGCATAATACAAATGAGTTTTATTATGTTATTTTCTTAATGGATTACTTTTCTGATTACGTCACTATTGGATTCCTGAGTAAAGTTGTACATGCATATGGCTGTGTTTGTTTGTATACCTATGTGTGCATGCACACATTCACGTAGTCCTTCTTTGTCTCTCCTTCTCCCTCTCTATCTTTACTAGACCCCTCTTTTACCCATTCTACCATGTTCTTCCAATCTGCTCTACCAGGTGAAAGCTTTCATTGACTCTGTTTTTATTTTGATGGGGCCACCTTCCCTATCACGTTGCTGTATCTCCTTATCTTTACAATTTTATATGTGCGGTCCACGATATGTATATATTCATTCTTGTGAAAGTTAAATAGGATATAAATTTGTTATTTTCTCATTCTGCACCCCCATACAAACGTCCGTAGTAATGTATGCACATGCATAAGTCTGTGTATGTATGTATGTATGTATGTATGTGTATACCTGTATGATGTATTACATACACATCCAAAATTTGCTAGACCCTCTTTTTTTTTATCCAATTTGTTTTGTCCTTCCCATCTCCCCCGGCAGGGGAAAACTTTCACTGATAATGTTATCATTTTTGATGGAGCAACTTTTCTGACTATGTTGCTGTTCATCACCGGGTATCTTTCTATTTTCCCAATATCTATTAACAAATATGTGTGGTTTATGATATGTATCTTACTGAGAAAGCTACGCAGAATATAAATATGTTATTTTTGTAACCCTGCCCCCTTATACAAAGGTTCGCACATGGTATGTGACTACATGCAAAAGGCTGTGTATTTGTGCGTATTGTGCATGATGTATTGTATACACATACTTATTGCCTTTATCTCTCCTTCTCCCTCTATCCCTCTCGTATCTCTATACTCTACATCTCTTCCGTATATTGCTTTGAGAATCACCCCCATAACGCTATTTTTTTTATAAATCTGCAATTCTGAATGGAGAAATATGACATTTTTATGTATATATTTATGTATATTTTTGGACAGTTAGAGGAACTATTCTGTGAGTTTGATGTTGTTATTTGGATTATGTTTAAAGAAGAATGTGGGTCACGGGTATTTTTAAGGGGTCGGATGAGAGTGCTAGGGTATATTCATTTGATAATCTAGTCATTATAATAAAATTTGGTTATGAAATATACAAAAAAAATGAGTTGATATAATTATATAGGGGTTGTGCAATCACATTTTTAAATTTTTAAATATTTTATCTTTGGTTATCATCAGTCATACAAACCTGATGTTTTGTGTATGATGTTTTGTAGTTTTATTGGAGTAGAGGCAAACCAGCCGTCACAGTATTTTTATATAGTTCTGCTTGTTTTGACAAATTTGGAATATGTTCTTATCTTGCATGATATATTATATCGGATAATGCTCAACTTATTGATTTGCATACTTATGATATTTTCCCACTCAATTCTATCACACGTGCAAATGCTTTACTCTGTAACCGTCTGAATGTTTGAATTTGTATGTATATATTTTATGTGATATTATACGCAATTTAGCCCTCGGGCTACGAGATGTGATATGAATAAATAAACCTTTCAATAAAAAAGACAAAGATTTTTTATAGGTGACCGTGCATCACAAAACCAACAAAAAGTCACACGTCATGAGTTTACGTGACGAATCAAAGTAGGTGAAACAGGTCAACCTAGGCAATCTAGAGTTTTTCATTTTTTTCGGAGAAAGCAATTTCTTTTCAATTCGATTCAATTCAAGTTTAGATTTTATTTTCCATTTCGACATTTTATTAAGCTTTGAATAATATAATGATTGAGATTTGTGTTTAGCCAGTATTTCTAAAACACTTGTTTGTAGAGGAGTATGATTTGATATTTAATTTCAATTCATGTTCAATTCATTCAATTCATGAATCATGTTTTTTTTTTTATGATGGAAATGAACAAATTATTTAATTGAATTGAATTGAGTTGAAAATATGTCTTAGGGGCCCCTTGTCATCTCTTAAAAAATCCTTTTCACACCCATCACTTTCAACTCGAATATTTTTTTTTTGAAATGTCAGAGACATCCAATGACAAAGTAAGACAGAGTGGTACTTATAGGAGGTCGTGGGTACCATGCATCTTTTATTAGGATCTCTTTGGTTTTGTATGCTAGTATCTCAGCCATTTCAAAACATATTTTTATGAAATATAATTGAAACTCCTCTGAGAATTGTATGCTCTTTGATGTTTCACAAAAGGTTTCTCGTTATCACACACACACACACACACACACACGCACACACACAAAGTTGGAAACTTGAAGTGCAACCTCAACCAAACTATACCAGCCCTCTGAGCCCTGTTTTATCAGACCTTATACTGTGACAGCGTCGCGTCGCGACAACGTTCGGAGGACAAAATTCCTCGCCTCGGGCAAGAAAACCGCTAGAGAGAGCGAGGGTAAACCGTTAAAACCTTCTCCGGGTAGGTTTCCACGAATGGGGTGTGTCTACTCATGCGACTCCTCCTATTGTTCTAGATTTTGCACAGTCATAAAATAAAATGTGGTGACAGTCACTGATTGCAACTTCACAGAGATCAGTGGATACAATCCATGCACGAGGCGTATCAATTATTGTCTGCAATATTGTGCATGTGTGTTTAATGTATCAAAGGAATGTTACAGCGGTTGCGCTCTAATGGAAGAGTTGTCGGGGTAATGTCGGGGTAATGTCAAGGTGATGTCGGGGTATATAGTCCTCCTAGCTGGCAAGGGTAGAATTTTGCAAGAGTTATCGCGGCAACGTCTGAGTAACATTTTGCGTGGACCGTTTTGATAACAGGCAGGGAAAAACATTACCCCGGACGTTGTCGCGGTAACTTTATAGTTTGAAACGCTCTGTTTTAGATAGGTTTTAAGATTCCATTTGATTTGAGATATACATAATTTTAAAGCTTAAAGTCTGCTCTTCCAGAATCTGCCCTTAAAAAATCATTTGCAGTAACTTTTTGTTGGTTTTGTGATGCAAGGTTACCAGGTGTACCAGTAGTATGGTTTCCCAAAATGGTACACAAGACAGATGAAAGTCTGAAGCAGTACAAGGGGGAGGGAGATCGCCGTAGCATTCTATTTTTCGTTTCTCTTTTTCAAACTGAACAGGATGATGACATGGAAGCTCCACCATGAGAATGTATGAGTGGGGGCCCAAAGAAGCAGAAAAAAAAGGAAGAAAGCATGCATAAATTCCACACAGGTGAACCTGTGCTTGTAAGTGATCATTTGATCATTGTCTTCTTGGGCAACAACTCGTCTTCAGAGTTTGACCAGCATTCACAAAAATCTACAACATAATATACTCATGCATCGAAACACCATCCATGAAGTTTAGTTAGACTTAATGTTGCATCAGACGCTCGTGATCTGCACCAACAGGAAGGCATTAAAAAAAAGAAAGAAACTGCAAGGGACCAGAGTGAGTCAAATTTTGCCTCCACAAAGTAACGACCACTTTACGGATAGCTTGACGAGAAAATGATGATAATTTCAAAGATATCGGATTTCAAAGGAGACGATTCCATTTTCAGGAAGGCCCTTGCGTCATGATTAAAGCTCGCTATAACCCTGTGTTACTTGGTAACAAATAGCTACAAGTCTCTACAGTTTGGCTTTCGATAGGGTATCTCAATGTACCATCTGATCCTACGTTTTTATCGCTTAAGTCTGTCAAGTAAAGGTCTGTCCTGAAAGGGATATGTGGAAAAGAATGTCCGAAAGTCCTGTGGGGCTTCAATCATTATGTTGCGACAATTAACGGAAAGCCTTCCCATACAGTCTTATCTTCATGACAGCCTGCTAATAATGCAGTATTCCTTCATCCATCTCATTGTACAGCAGTATTCCTTCTTCCATCTCATTGTACAACAGTTCATTGGATGTGTACCTGTCCCCAACATCTTCTTCCTGCTCCTAAGAATGATACAGGGCTGGTATCTTTTTATGACTCGATGATCGGCCATGGCAGATTTGAAGGTTGCCTTTCGATAGTTTTTCCGAGTGTGGGCTCATGATCAAAGTGTTACCCTAGGTGGCTCGTTACGTTCATTGGGTTCGTTTGAAGGCAGACCGAATTTCATACGGACCTCCCGGTATCTACACGGAGTATCCCGGCTGTATTTGGCGGCTACACGGAAGTACACGGTGCCTTCAAGGAAGAGTTCAGATTGTTTTTCATCCATGAACTCCGCGACGAAAATTTTAAGCAAGCTTATTTCCCCCTTGGAGTATGCTGACACACCATTTGTCATGTCGGATGCCTCTCCGGTATCACAAGGTAATGCCGGAGATTATACTGATGATCCCGGAGCGACGATCCGGGATGATTTGCGATTGGATCCATGAAATTGTTACAGAGACTTTAGAAGTTCAAATTCCGCAAACGCCTTCAATTGCTTCTTGGATTTGTCTTCAATGTGATTATAGCCATGTCATAGATATTTCAAGGGCAAAAGCAGATAAACGAAAGCCTTCCTTGGTCTGACGGTCCCCTTAAACGTCACACAAGATCTTCGCCTTGAGGTCCCCCCCCCCCCGAATGCCAGCTCTACACAGTCATGTGCGAACCCTCATAGCCGCCACAAAATTTCGCTGGATTAAAGGCATTATTCAAACAGATTTATATAGATTTACCAAGCTCCAGGCAGCCTGCTTTGATTATGAGAATTTAATATATCATTTTGAATCTGCTTTCATACATTTTGAAAGCTACGTTAGTCGCCGTAAGAATGCGTTTAACCGTGTGAGTCCATTTTGTTATGTCATTTGCATACCATTAAATACAAATTTTCGTAAAACGCTTTACTTCACTAGTTGTCTTTCCTTCAGTGACGAGCGCCTTAAAAAAAATGATGATTTGCAAGAAGGATGACTACTTTAGGAAACAGTGAGAACTCGAGAAGTACCTAGATTGTTATATCCCTTTGCCTACGAGTATTTCAAACTTTTGCTTGATCTAAACAGTCTCCAATTTAGCCTGTGTGTTTGCAGTATAAAATACATTCCCGACTAAATTGTCGGTGAAGTGTTCGTCTGTTCTTTTATATTCAGATTGTGGTGGGGTTTATCTACACGTATTAAAGTAGTAGGTACATGTTTAGGATGACACAAAAGACATGACACAAAAGCAAGTTTTTGTAGTGTCATCGAGTCTTAGTCGCGACGTGACAAATAGAATTATGAAAAGCCTTACAGCTTCTTTGATGTACTGCTAACACGTCTGTTTGTTTTTAGTTTGTGTGATGTTTGCTCACAGAAGTATAGAAGATGGAGTGCCACACCTACAAGTTAGTGAACTGCTTCTGATCACGCGATGCTGGTCTCATTTGACCTGGATCTACAGAACTATGTTACATTGCATGTCATCACTGGTGATGTAATGACACTCTGAAAGAGAGACCAGGGTACAGGAAAGGTATGTTGAGACGGTTGAAATTTTGTGCCAGACTCGAGATTCAATTCAATTTTTAATTCAACTGAAATTTTATTTCCAATAAAACATTCAATGAAAGCAACATGTACAATGTATTACAACAACATCAAAAAGTGCATAGTAATGATAGGGAACTAATTGTTCAAAATAATTGCGTTAATGGAAAAGAGAGACCCACGTAAAAGACAAACTTGTAGAAATGTGGGCCACTCAATACATTGAACCTACAATAGAACAAAGGTACGGAAACACACACACACACGCAACATACACACAGGTACAAGACGATCACAGTAAACAAGAACATAGACAGGGCAAACAATGAGACAAAGGGAAGGGATAGGTTAGAGGGAGAAGGAGGGATGGAGGGGAAAGAAGAAAGGAAAGGAGGGGAGGAGAAGAGGACTATCGAGAGGAAGCAGGGGTCCACAGCACATGCTGAGCTAATGCCAGACACTTCATTGACATGGGCAAGATAACTAATATAAAGGAAGTGATAGAAACAAAATGCGATGATGTATTACCCCGTGATGTCTCGAAGATTCGCCCTATGTATGATACAATCGGAATAGTAAATCTTATTAGGCCTTCTTGTATGTATTGTAGGAGAGTGAAGATACCACGATGACGTAGACATTTTTACCAGATTCCCAATCTGCCTCAAAATAAACTCTTACCTGTGCCTTTATTTTGCATAAATCCTTTAATGCTGCTCGCAGTCCCGCAAAATAAAGAAGGGAAAAGCACAGAGGGCCCCTGACGTGCCCTAAATCAACCAAGACCTCCCCCCCCCACTACTGCCCTATAAAAGGCCGCCTGACACAGTCATACTTTTTCCTTTTTCCTTCTGCGTCTGTCTCTCCATGTATCGTGTGTTCTGCAGAGCTCTTGGTGCTTTACCGTTTTCCAAGGCTATATCCCCGATTTTGGGTGAGATCATTACTTTTTATGATATTTTTCTCTATAGGCTCCAGCGATAGTCCTGGGACTGATCACTGAGTCCCAGGGGTGTCCTCTAGTCCCCATTCTGCCCAGCCTGGGTACGGGGAAAGTGGGCGGAGTTGGATATCGCGTCCTGAATTCCAGGGATTCACGGATGGACCGTCTCACAGGGAGACTGCACTCGGGTCTAGCCACCTTTAGCCGGGCATTCAGGATGGGTCTTTCCAGGGAGGTGGAAGAGTCCTTCCACCTCCCTGGTCTTTCCACCTTTTGTCTAGAGCAGAGCACGGTAGCTTTGCTGTTCCTGTTCGTTAGTGGATCAGTTCCTTGAGGTAGTGGACAGGGAGATATCCATGCATCAGAAGGCCGCTGGCGTGGCGTCTAATATCTAGCCACTGCGTCAGTCTCTCCCTCCATCTCTCTCTCGCTGTAAGGTCTTAAATCCTGTCCAGTAATGCTTTCACCAGTTGTCACATCATCTCATCAGGTTTTGATATCAAGTGCGAGTCTGTCAATTTAAGGTCCCTCCCTTCCAGCTGCCAGACTACCTTTGGGTGTTCTCCTCTATTTCCTCTGCAGATATGACATTTGGTATTGGGAAAATCTCAATGATTAGCTGTCATAGAAAATGTAGTATCAGATCCAAGGTGTTGCTATGTTCTCTGCCGCGAGAGGCTCTTCACTTCACGCAATCAAGGGAATGTTAGTCGATTTGGAGATTAATTACTCCTTGGCCTCGTTAGGATTTTTTTCCTTTTTTGGTGTGTCTAGGGAACCCTTTTGACTTCCTGTCACTTGCTCAGAGTTCATTGGTCAAGTCTCCACGTAGTGTGTGTAATACACTGGCACTGCTTATTCCCAAGGTCCTTGACTCATTTAACCCTAATCCCACCAGGTTTTATGAGGGACTTGAAACCATGGGGGGGGGGGGGGGGGGGGGGGCTTTTTGCCCCCCCCCCCCCAGATCTCGGTCGTGGACGGCGCGATAATCGCGAAAATCTGCACTAAGGTAGAGGCCAATGTAATCTACAAGACTGTATAGTTAGATTTTTCAAATGTTAATTAATCTATTTTATTTTAATTAGTTTATGCAAATTTATGCAAAAATATTTTTTTGCTTATAAATCGAAATATAAAGCTCCAAGACTTCAAATTTTTTGGTGAACATATTCTTTTTAATATCCTCAATAATAGTATTGAAGCAAAAATTTGGCTTCGCAATTATTTCTTATGTATTTTATTGTCTATTGAATTTCTTATGTATATCATTGATTTTTACTATTTGTTTTTGTTTTTTGTCAAAATTTGTCGCAGGAACTTTTTAAAGCATAATCAGGCTAAAATAAATCATTATCAGCCATTGAAAGTAATATTTTGTTCTTATATGAATTAATTGCAAAAACACAATTTACATTGGATTTGTACACGAAATCATGTTTTTGAGCAATTTTTGGGTTGACGAATTTTTTTTCAAAGGGACGTGGCTTCAAAATGGTATGCCCGGGAGCGACAAATTTGGTCTCAAAAGTTGCGCGACACTTGAAAGAAAAAAGTCGTAAAATGTCGCGGCGACAGCATCACGCGTTGCGGAATAATCACGCGAAACGTCGACGCCCCCCCCCCCCCCCCCCGGAATAGGGTTAATGCCTCCTTGCCAGACCTCTCTTCCCACCTCCCTGGTAAAATCGAATCGTGACTCTACAGCGAGTGGGTATCTGTCCTCTTGACCCGCAGGCCCCGCAGGCTCGCAATGGAAACAATGGCAGCAATGGATAGGTAACTGTGCATATACTTGTAGTATATTGCATTGCAGTCATGCATATGGTGATATGCATGGCAATGTATTATGTCATGTGACATATAAAGAAGGGGAAAGTACTAGGTGTTACAAAAAAAGCATTTTCCACTTTTGATCCTTAATAGTTAAAAAACTATACATCAGATAACACTGGCATTGATATGGGCAATAGCTGAATAGTGTACAATTTTGTTGGAGGCAATTTTGAAATGAAAGCATGATTCAGTTTTATTAAATTAACGTTGATTTTTCAGTTAGGTTTCAGATTTTGCTCTGTTTTCAACCCTCTGAACAAAGCTTTAACTGTGCACAGAAGTCAATTGGTGTGTATGGGGCATACCGCTTTTGACTATACGGAGCTGAACGGATCGCTTTGATAGAAGTTCTGATAGATTTTTGATAGAAGTCGATAGTTGAAGTTCATCATGCCACGTGAACAAAAGAAGAGGAAGGCTGGAGAAGGAAAGGCAGCAGCCTCCAAGAAGATCATTACTGAGCAGGCAGCTTCTTCTCTCTCTCTCTCTTCTCCTTCTGTCAGCAGCTTGTTGAAATCTGAGGAGGTTCTGATTCTGCTGCTGCACTAGTGCACCAATTATAGAAAGTCTCTCAGCATCCATGGTAGCACAGTTTTACTGGAACTTTGAGCAAATTCGATATAAAGGAGGTCTGCACTCAACGGCAGCTCGATTTCAAATGGGCTCCTGGTCCATTTCTCCCCGTATATATAGCCAAATTCTGGTCCCGCTCCGACACCTTCAAACCAACGCCAATCCAAAGTTCATCACCGCAATGGATCGCTGCCTCAACGCCCGACACCGTTCCAGCAATCCCGTGTCCGCTCGTAAAACGCTTACAACCGCTCCACCAAAGTTTGTGCAACGTTTAATCACCGCCCGGGCAAAGCTGGCGAAGCAGTGGTGGTCCAGCGTTCAAGATTTCTGCGTTGGCCTAGCGGACCCAAGCGTCCACGGACTTGCGTCTAGCGGTGCCAAACTTTGACTGGGCGCTGTTGGAGCGGTTGTGAACGTTGCCGGAGCGGAAAATTTGACAAAATCTGGAACGTTACTTTGAAATTAATCATGGATTTCATGAAACTGATTTAGGTCTTCATATTCAAATCACCTCCAACTGAATTGTACACTATTCAGCTATTACTCATATCAATGACAGTGTTTATCTGATATATAGTTTTCGAACTATTAAGCATCAAAAGTGGGAAATGTTTTTTGTAACACCTATATTTCATTACAAGCCCTTACAACTTTGTTGTGTGTGTGTGTGTGTGTGTGTGTGTGTGATTTAATCCAGTGCACACTTTGCCCGTGCGTGTTTTCATCCAGTCCACACTTTGCCCACGATCGGAATTTCTAGACATTACTCCGTCAATGGGACCGCATATAACAGGTTGAAAGCTTCTCTCGCAATGACAGACCGGATCCCCAATTGAGATTGAACTTCTGATGGCATACTGAGATATCAGCGATAAATCAGTGGACAGATCAGCTCCAATCTTCACCCGTAATTGACCTTTTTATTGTCTAAGGTACTGAAATACATCTCCCGGTTTTATCACTCTCCTAGGATGATTCTGGGTTCTTGGCTCCAAGAACAAAAAAGAAAATGTAAGGAGTATTTTTATACTAAAATAGAATAAAGAGAACATAATACCGGAAAAAGGAAGAATAATGAAAAAATAAGAAACTGACGCATGCACAGGAAAAGAGGAGAACGACTGAGTGGAGGACTGAAAGAAGAACAGAAGACATAGAAAGGGGAACTCGCTATACCGACATTCGCAGTCATTTCATCTATTATATGTACATGATGGTGAAAATATTGTGCTTTGTAAAGTATATTGGTTACAATGCTGCTGGATTTAGGTCGGTGAAGTATGAGTAGGTTCTGTCAATGGAGAATCGAGAGTTCAGGTGATAGCTTCAACACACAAACTCATCTCTCCTCCCATTTCCTCTTCGCCATCTTTACCACTAATACCAGATGGAAATCGGAAGAGAACAGTAATGATGCCACACGTTTATCACATCTCACAAATTAAGATGGACATACCAGGGGTAAGATGTAAGCTTCCACATGTAAAAGCAAACCTTGTTCTTCTGGCCTATGAGGAGAGAGATATAAAATCCAGCTACCTGTATGTTTTGTTACACTGTACGCCAAGTTCAAATTACATTGTACCCAAGGCCAGTAAGAGTGAAAGTATCCCATTTTCAATGTAAAAAAAAACAAGAAGATGAAGGAATAAAGCAATTATTTCACTCCTTGACTCGAGATGATGCTATTTTTTACTGCAGCGATTTCTTTTCTACTTATTAATGTTTATCATCAGGATCAACAAGCCAACAAACGTTTGCACGATTCAAGTGAACTGTTGTAGCGCTCAGTGTCACTCACATACTTGTATGCAGCATTGATACAGTAATAAAAAAAAAAGTGTCGCGAATGTCGACACGAGATTATTAAAAAAAAAAACAGTATCGGGCAATATGTAGAATATATAGCCATATTTTTTCAAATCATACAGCCAAACTTCGGGTAAACCTGACAGAAAGACCAAGGATGATGGTAAATCTCTCTTCGCTTTCAAGCACAAATTCAAGTGTTTTCAAGATCTCGACCACGCGTTAATTTCAAAACCCTTGACCGATTACGTTTACACAAGGAGCGTAAGTCGAGCCCCGTGGCTTTGACCTTTCTCTCCTCATACCCCGGGAGGGCCAATTACAGTAAGTGAGGCAGTGGAGGTCCTGTCTAGGAGGCTTGTCTGGTACAGCTTGAGATGTCAGGATGTTATGTTACCGAAAGCTTGTAGCTTATAACATTCCCTCCAACAAAAAGAGGAACTTGTGACTCGATTGACCTCTCTGAGGTTGTAAGCAATATGACTGCGTCTTCCACAGTTTTTGCCGGAAAAGATGGACGCCTCCTTGCTGAGCAATTTTAAAGTAATTTGTGGATAAGGTGCAGCGATCATGTATTAAGTGACAATGGTTTTGGTAACTACTCTGATGATTTTCCCTCAACACATGCGAGTGATTCGAGGTCTGTTTTGTTTGTGTATTCCCTCATTTCCTTCATTTTAATATCTTTTAGTCTGGTAGCTTGAAGTTGATTATTCTAGGGCGACTTCTTGTCCTTCCAAGCCAGTTTTATTCTTCTTCCTTTTTTTCACGAGAAATGTATCACGAGATCTCACCAGATGTTGCAAAGAATTAAAAATTGACAAAAAGAGGCGAGTATTGTAATAACGATAGAGGAATTACCAGCCGATACAATGTGTCTTTTTTCTATTTGTATAATATACAGGCGCATAATAAATTATGATTATACTCTTTAGGCATAATCACCTCAAACGCGGTACGGCTTTCTACTGAGATTTAATGACTTAACATTCCTTGATACAGGTGAGAAGCTGCATGTTAGACTATGTCTCAGATTCATATTTTTCACATGGAGGCGGAAACCCCGTTTGTGAATTCATGCTTTCTTTACCAGCAGGTGTAATTCTTTGATTATCATGTGTTTGATCCAGCTAATCAACAGTTAAATTCTGAACCGATGTTGTGCCACGAGGGACACTTTTCTGTCCGCCTGTTGTTGTTGTTGTTGTGTGTGTGTGTTTTTTTTTTGTGAACGTCTTTACGAGAATTTAATCTTAGTCATGATGTACACGATATTTCAGTATAGTATGCAAATAAATCCCCAATATATTGTGATTTTAAGTAAGATAATAAAGGATTTGCTCTGTCTGCTGTCCAAAAGTATCTCGTCCACATCAAGCTTTGGTAATCTTATTCTGTAATTTCTTGAAAACCTCAATATTCTATATACCATTTTTCTTGAAAATAATTAACGAAAGACATATTCACATGTGCTATCGTTTTCGCCCATCAAAAATCAATGCTCAGTTTATTCACTTGACAGTGCAATGGATCGTGGAGTCGCATATCACAACTAGAAAAGCACTCTGAGAGCGCAGACCTCCGCCAAGCATGCAAATCATTTTCAGCGTTCTTCCGTGGAGATATCAGTGATTTCCACCCATACGTACTTATAGCATTGTGTGCTGAAAGTTGCCAGATTTCCCAATATAGAAGCCTTTGCTACGTCATAAACACTCAGCTGCACGGCGCGCCTCACCCCAGCAGAAACTAGAGCACGCACTTCAGTGCGCGCAGGCAAACCTCAAATGCGCGCAGGCAAACCTCAAATACGCGCAGCCTGAACTCCCAAGTTCATTGACCCTACCTGCCAAAATGTCAAAAATCCTTCATAAATTCCCCCAAAATTCTCGGATCACTACCAAAAGTTAATCGTTTGGTACTTGTGTTATTCTCAACCTTTCCTGCAAGTTTCATCCCAATCCGTTCACTACTTTTTGAGATATTTTGCACACGGACAAACGAACCAACTAACAAACAAACCAACGGTAACGAAAACATAACCTCCCCCCCCCCCCCCCCTTGGCGGTGATAAACTTTGTTGCCCCTTTTGCTCCTTATACAGTCAATCGACCGATTAGGAATAACTAAATTTGTTGAAAGGATAATGGGTAAAAGAGTCGTTCATTATCGTCGTGCAATGTGCCAGCATACTGATCATGGGAATGCTCTTTTGCATTATCTGCCAGATAATAAGTTCAATCGTGTCCAACAAATCCAAATTCCTGCTGCTTACCATATCACACGTCCTCGTTCATATGTATCTACACTTTCATTACTGCTGAATTTGTTAAATGAAAAACACCGCATTCAGTTAAAAATCCTATATAACCTCAATACTCCATTAATTTCTGACTTGTTTGGGCTCTTTCTCGTTACCTGAATTTATAGAAGAATATACCATTACTTTGGAATCTCATTCTATCTTGCTTTCTTTAATGATTATTATAGTGGTAACTTGACGTTGCATCTACAAGAACTGTGGAACATTTCCCAGATTATGTTTAAAAAATTAGATTTGCTGGACGGAGTAACAATATTATGACAATTACTTGTTCTCGGGTAAACCTAAAAGCATTGTGATTGAGAGCTTAACATCATGAAAGCGCATAGAGGTTTTCGTATCTCGCACAATGTAATTTTGGCGACATCATTATTATCATCATTATTGCGATTATCGTTAACATCACCACAGCTATTGTAACCATTGCAGTTGTCGTTATTGTTTTATTATCTTTTTTTGGATATGACTATAAAACAACTAAATTAGAAGACCAAATTGTACAAAAGTCAGACTTTATCAGCAGCAACAAGATCTGTGAAAGTTTTGTAATGGTTATAGGAGTAGAATGCACACAGGGATCCAGGATATCGACTCTTTCATTTCGGATGGCGTACTCGCCGGCCTCGGGTGACATGTTTCTTTCGTGGAGGTCATGACTCCGCTTTTTCTGTCACCACGGATCATGACGGCAATGTCAGAGTTGACTATGTGTGTGCAACGCCGTCTAAAGAAATACTCAAAAAGCAAACATTGTCTGTAATTTTACACGGTCATCGATACTACAGGGATACCAAGTAAAATATTGGGGTAATCCCACGAGACAGACACCCACGAGTTCGACATTTAAAAAGGTTCATGAGCCATGCAACCCATGAATTCGATCATGAGAATTATGTTTAATATTCCGACGTGTCGGTTCAGAACTTTAACGATCACTGGGAAGAGGTAGAAGGTACTAAAACCTTGCTTTAATGACAATAGTAATATTATTGTCATTAATGAAAGGTGTTGGTACCTTCCAGCTCTTCCAAACAGCATTAAAAATGACAAATGCTCGCTCTCTTGCTCACTCCCCTCACACACACACACACACACACACACACACACACACACACACTATACATCTCTAATCACTTTTCGCAGCCCCTGATGACGCCAAGTGGCATTATTAAAAGTAGAAATACAAGCTTACAGAATCATCCCTGATTTAGTCTATTTGCTCCTACAGTGTCAGAACATTTCGCTATAGGTTACGATTTTTACATGAGCATACCATCTTCAATGTAATCTTAATTTGAAAAAAAAAAATACAATACGACATTTTCAGAGATGAAGTAATTTGTATTCAGGGCCTACTAATAATAATGATAGCTGGTTTTATATAGCGCATTACACACTTGTTAAGTATCTCATTGCGCTTTACAGACTATTATTACCCCGGTCATTGGATACTAATATCAGCTCTTAAAGCAAATATTGAGAGTGAAAGACATAATATGTCAGGAAGCCTTTTCTCTTTGTCGATTTATAAAAAGCTACTAATAGCCAGGAGCTTTCTGGTGGGCTTCTACGCGGCGCATCGACGGGGAATTGTCCATTGTCCACCAGGAGACATAAGGCGCACTCGTGGTATCACGGAGGTGGACATTTTTATCCAAGAGACTGCTTGGTATACACCACCACTTGACACGGTCAGCTCCCACCACCCCTACCCCACTCGGAATCGATCGTTCCACGGTCTTTGTAAAGTTACTCATTAGTTGCCTCATGACATCTGCAAACAGCTCAGCTTTCAAAAAGGGTATTTTTTCATGTTGATATCAAATATCATGATGTGGAATTTCTGCAAAGAACTGGTAGTGAGGTGATAATGGTGTAAGTCTCAAACACTATACTGCAAGGTGCACAGACTCCATATTCTATGTGGTGACACGACATTTGCTCCTGCGACAATTGCTTATGTTCTTCAAGGACTTAGGGTTAGGTGTGTGATAGGGATTTATGTTTAGTTTGATATTTGATGTGAGGATTAGGATTAGGTTTAGGTCACGCTTGTGGATAGAATTTAGGTTTGGCTTAGCGTGCGGATATTTCATGGGAACAATATTGTCGTATAAACATATGAGCAAATGTCATGGAACCTCCTATGCAAATTAGTCATCAAGAGTATGTGGGCATAACTTTTTGCCTGCAATTACAGTGGTGTGTAGTGGATGGACTCAACCAATTGCAATATAAAGGTCCTGTTTACCTTTTGGAACAGTGACTTAAAACATTTTCAAGATATATTTAATGCAATGTGTAAGTCTGTTGTACAAAAAGAAAATCCTATCATATATCATTTTCGCGATAAAGCCTTAAATATAAGGAGATATCTGTATTTTTCTCATTTAACCGTAACTGGAGACGGTTTAGTCTGGAAACATTTTTATTACAACTATTGTTCACGTTTTGCTTATCTAACAATACTTAACATCGATTTTACCGGTTAAAATTTTTACAGTAGTTGTTTCTAACTCTAACTCTAACTCACATTTTAGAAATATTTCAAAGCACTAATGCTGGGTTTTTGTTTCATCTGCAAATGGTAAACTATGTCTTTAATATGTTGAAAATTACAAGCTAACGGTGGATGAGTAATATCGTCGGCATGACCCGTAAATTTCACAGACATAAACGGTCATAAGGTTATTCGATTTCAAACATTTCCGTTGTTCAAGTTCTTGAAAGCTGACATTGATGTACTCGACCTTGAGTGAGAACGAACAGGGGCCAACCAATGCAACTTCATATTAGGAAGTGGTCTTGTAGTGTGAGTAGGTTGTGAGTTTGAATAGTTAACATTATGCATGGGGCGTGATACATCAAAAAGTTAATTTGGAATAAATGTCACTCTAGCTTGGCTACCAATAATACCACACTCCGTCATGTAGAACTTTCTCTGAATGTTTCTATCTACAAGACGGTGTATTTTCCGTCGTTCTTTTCCTTCATTTATTTTTGTTAACAAACTTTTAGATGAATAGCAAAGTACTCAGTTAATCTCAACATGTGCAATGTCCATGTCTACGAGTGTTTATTCGGAAAGGAAAATGTGAATCTGCGTCTGGAATCTGTACAGTAATAGTTCAGATTCAATGCAAAAACACTTGTCTGGATGTTTCAACGGTTTCTACTGTTACTCGTACGCAGGTCGAATCATTTACTGAGATCGTTCCTGTAGGTTGGAGAAAGTACACATTTTTTTTCCGGTAATGTTCAATGCGGTTATTAAAGTTGTCAGCTGTTGCTTTGAAGTTAATCTTGTAAAGATATAACGGCTTTCTGAAACGATGTTTAAGAGAGCGTCTATTCACCAATCGCGTATACTAATTTTCTTCCTCTTTTGGTTACATACATGATTTACAATTCCGTATCAGGAGAAGCCATTTTGTGTAATTTTGGGGGTTTCAATGACGTTGGTATACAACTTGCCATATGGAAATTGCTATTGAGTGATAGATCAGCTTTCACTAGGCGTTTTCACATCAGCTCGATAAAAATCTAATCGCGATCGCAAATTAGCGCGCTATTTCATTTCCTATTCACATTAGCCCGAACATTATCAAATAGCGTGCTAGTTCGCATTAATTATCCTGCTATTTCGGAAATTTCCCGAGTTGGACTCGAGAAATTTTCTCGATCAGAGCGATAAAATTAGCACGCTAATTTGTATTCACATAATGAGCCCATGATGACGCAACACGGATCGTCAAAAGTTAATCTTCACAAGTCACGACGTAGAATCGGAGGAAAACAACAATAGTATTTCCAGCATTCACTGCTCCTAATGATACACAATAGTATTCTAGTTTCTCTCCATCCTAAATTCATGTCTGATCACCGTTTAAAGAGCAGTATACAGTTTCTTTGTTTGTAAGCAGTAATGATAAGGTAAAAGATAAATCAAGGTAAACATCAATCGGAATTCATATTGGTGGTAGCAGATACTGCGCCATATATTTGCTGGTAGGATTGAGATGACGTATTGTATACGTCAGTTTATTGAGTCGGACACACCATTCAATATTTACATACAATCATTGTATGGATTTCAGAAGGATAATCGCTGCCCGAGTTGCATGATTTAAAAATAGGGACGTGTTGTTCATAGTTCAGTAGAAAATTCTCAGACCTGGAAAAGTTGTTAAGTACAAGTTGTTGTTGTTGTTGTTGTTGTTGTTGTTGTTGTTGTTGATGATGATTTGTGTTCTAGAAGGGTATTGAGGTAAAATTAGCTTGGTTGCCAGTTTGGCAACCTTGAGCAATTGTTTTTCATTAGCCTAATGAGCATAGTTACGTAATTAGCATTTGGAAAATGTGTAATATACTGCTAATTTTTCTACAGGAAGCCCGAAAACAATTGGAAATAAAACTTTTTAAGGGTTTTCTGTAACGAGGATTCCATTCATAACGCCAGTTTGTTTGTTCATTTTCCATCTGAGAAGATGGCTGGATAGCCCATATTCAGGTATACTATATAAGCTAGTCTTCCACGGATGGCGCCCAGTTGGACCTGAGGCGGGACCACTTCACCGTCAGGTTAAACACCCTGCTCTTTGCGATGAATGAATGAAGCGGGATCTTTTACGTGCATGAGTTGTGACTCTCTCATACACGGAACCTCCATTTTATGTCCTATCCGAGGGAGAGTGTGTTTTGTCTCTTTCTGGTTTCTGATTTTAAATGATACAAGTGTCTTGAATGTCGTAATTAGCATAATGAGCTAATTTGCATATGTACAATAGTGAAGTAGATGGTACCACATATACCATGTTTGACCTGAAAACAGTACAAGTTTTTTTTTATTGTTGTTGATTCACATTTTTTAGGGGTGTTGAAGTAAGCTAAGCTTGATTGCTGCCTTGGCAACCTTAAGCATCATTTTTAGTAGTCTCATTAGCATATTCAGCTGATAAGCGCGATACGCCATGTTGTTAATTTCACCGCACAAAGCTCGAACACACAGGTAGTACGACTTTTCAAAGATTTTCTATGATCAGGAATCCATTTATAACACCGGGTTTTACTTTCAAACGATGGAAGTGTCTTAAATATCATAGTTATCATCGTGAGGTAATTAGAATATCATGTATGCACCATGTATACCGTGTATCACTGTATATGACCTGGAAAAGTTGGTATGTACAAGTTTTTTGTAGATTCGCGTTTTATTTAGATGGGCACTTAATGCTGTGTTGTGTCTGTGCAAGTTTGGTATTGTGTCTATATGATGTAGCTGGGAACAATATTCAAAAAGTATTTTGTAAACACATTTTATGATGTACAGCGTAAATGCGTTGGAGTATATTGGAGAACAGGAATAAAGAAGGACACTTGCATTCTAACTCCAACAAGAAGCAGTCATGCCTCCATTATTCTCCGACTGAGTCTAAGCGTCTAACGGCCCCCACAAACATAAAAATGGCGACGACGATGGGATAACATGAAAACTATAAGCTTGGTTGCCATCCTCTCAACTTTGAGCAATTACCTTTGATTAGCCTAATTATAATATTTGGTTAATTAGCATAATATGTAATATTCATTTAAATCATATTCTTCTTAATCCAGGAAGCCTGAAAACTCAGATCATGACTTTTCGAGGTTTAAGAGATTTGTTTTGAAGGATAGATTAGGCTTGGTTGCCACCTTGACAACCTTAGGCAATCACAAATTAGTAGCCTAATTAGCGCAAACATCTAATTAGCTTGATATAGACTATGTTGAAAAAACTAGGAGATCACAATTTTTAGGGGTTTTATATGAACAGGAAGGAATCCATTTGTGATAGGGGGTGGCTTGGATGGAAAGGCGAGGTCTTCCCCCATAAAGCACGCTAAAGTTTTTCGTTGTATAGTTGAAAAATTGATCTAACCAAGGAGGTTCTAAAGCTGGAGTTCCAACTGGCCATAATTATTCAAACAGTTGTCAGATTTCCTATGGATGCACAAAAGAATTCCACAGGTCCATTTGTACCTTTGATGTTCGATGTTCGAAGCCGCCATCATTCTGGGCAATCAGAAGAAGGATTTTGAACTCTAACATTATATCGGGTATATTTTGCTTGTTTATTCGTTAACTGACATGAAATTTCTCCTTATGATAAAACATTTAAAACATAGGTCAAACTCGTCCAGAAATACCTGCAAAAGTGTAAATCGGAGCTGTATGTTGTGAAAGTATTTGAAAGTACACCCTCTTTGAATGCCGATTTTAACACTTTTCCGCTAAATTCCGACAAATAAAACTGATATGGAATAATCTTCGAGAATAGTTCTTTATAAATCAATATGTCAGATTTGTGCCCGGACATGCCCATGTCCAGTAAACTGGATTTTCATTTCATCACTTTTTTAGTGATTTCTATCCGCGCATCTCCTGCCTATATATTTTTGTATTGCTCATATTCAATAAGTAGGGATGGTGGAAAGTTATTACCATCATAAAGATATATCTTTCCTAGAAGGTAGCTGGTCGTTATGCAATGACACATGAATCAATTGTCTTCCTATCTGTGGGGCAGCTCCAGTTTGGTGCTTACTTCAAATATTTTTGAGTGGCGGCTTCGAACATGGTTTCAAAGGGAATAAGAGTTGTGACTCCATTCTCTTGAACCTCCTTGGTCTAACAACACTTCTCAAGGTCACATACATGATATCTGGTATATCATATATTGACTATCGAAAATAAGCAAATAAGCTCATTATGGCAATTATGATATTTAAGACACTTGTACCATTTGAAAATATGTTAAACCCAAAGTTTAAAATGGATTCCTATTCATAGAAAACCGTAATAGAAAAGCCATACTTTTTTGTTTTTAGGCTTCCTGCATTGAAATTAACAACATATGTATACATATTGTACTAATTGGCTCAATATGCTAATTAGGCTAATAAAAATGATTGCCCTGGGTTGACAAGGTGGCAAAAGAGCTTAGATTACTTCAGTACCCATCTAAAACAAATGAAGCAACAAAAAATCTTGTACCTAACAACTTTTCGAAGTCATTATAGTATATGGTGCTATCTACTTCACTTATGTACATATTATGCTAATTACGTCATTATGTATTTGATTTGATTTCATTTGATTTATTGTTCCACATCTCAAAACACAAATAACATGACACAATCGATTTGACATAAGACTGAACATAGCGTCGTAATTACAAAGAATACAAGAGAAGACAATTGTACAAACATGAAATGTGGGGACCTACTAAAAAGCAAAGCTTTAATGTATAGGTCCGTGTATAGATGAAAATGTTGGTCTTCTTAAACAACCTAGTAACGAAAACTATGAAAGGAAGGAAAGGGACGTGTAAAAGAAAAGAGAGCAAAAAGATCAAGAGAAAGAAATAAAATGTACGAGAGCATAGCGAAATACAAGTAGCCACCTGTATTGCGCTTACAAGATTCTTTGTCACCCGAGCAACATAGTTACGTAACTGTAAAAATGCGCCATAATGCACATGATACATAGTAGGCGTTTTCACATCTGCCCGAAAAAATCCAAGCTCGAGATATTTTTTAGCTTCCCAAGTCAGAAAATAGCGCGCTATTTCGAAACATCGGGCTGATGTGAAAACGCCTAATGATTCATTAATTCAGGAGTAGCCTTGACAGTAGGCGTTTTCACATCAGCCCGATGTTTCGAAATAGCGCGCTATTTTCTGACTTGGGAAATTAACCCGATCACGAAATAGCGCGCTATTTGATAATGTGAACACAAATTAGCGCGCTATTTGTATCGCTCTGGTCGAGAAAATGTCTTGAGTCCAACTCGGGAAATTTCTGAAATAGCGGGATAGTAGCGCGCTATTTGATAATGTGAAAACGACTCGAGAAATTGGCGCGATGCATCCCATTATGCCTAGCGTGTGTGACCCGATCGATCAAAGCAAACTGAACACAAATCATGAGGAATTTTTGAAATTGCACACATTACTGATGCTGTTTGCACATGCTCAGCTGTCGAATTAGCTCGAAAAAAAAAAATTCGGGCTAATTCTCTTCGGGCTGATGTGAATAAGAAATGAAATAGCGCGCTAATTCGCAATCGCGAAAAGTATCTCGAGCTTGGACTTTTATCGGGCTGATGTGAAAACGCCTATAAATGACTTAATACAAAGAACGAAAAGCAAACCTGGAAACCTAATAAACGACGAATCTGATAAAGAAGACGGAGTTCGAATAAAATTGCATGTTGTATGATTAGACCATTAGATATAAGCCTGCAAGAGGGATTTTTTGTAAGTTTACGTTTAAAACAATTCAGTGACAACGATTCAGTGATGTTAGAGTCAAGGCTATTCCAGAATGTCGGACCTGTATGTACTATTGTTTTAAGAGCAAATGCAGTTCTTAAGGGAGAAAAGTGAAATTAATTTTCCTGTCTTGTAGGGTAGGAATGTATAACTTTATTTTTTACAAACATGGTAGTGAAAGCATAAGGTAATTCGTCTTTAGTTAACTGGTACATAAATATCCCAAGGGAGTAAGAATATACACGTATATCAAAAATCTTTAAGAGGTTATTACTTTTGAAAAGTGGGCTTGTCGGTGCTAAATAATTTGTACAATTGATAATCCTTATAGCTCGTTTTTGTATTCTGAAGATAGACTCCAGGCGTATTTTGGAACAATTCTCCCAGGCCAGTATGCTATAATGAAGATACGGAAGAAACAAAGTAGAATATAAGGTACGTAATATAATATGGGGAAAACATGCTTAAGCTTCTGTATAACACCCAAATTTCTTGATAGTAGCTTACATAAATGATTTGTTTGTTCCTGCCAAGATAATCTACAATCAATTAAAAGGCCAAGAAATTTTACTGAATTTGTCTGTTGTAAATTTACCTCTTTGATTGAAATTAAGCCAGGTAAACAAGTAATTGTATTACTAAACACCATAAAATTAGTTTTGTTTAGATTTAGGGATAATTTGTTACTTTGAATCCAATCATTAACGTGATTCAACTCAAATTTAAGCCTATCAAGTAACTCAGTAGGATTTTTGTGCGTCAAAAAAAGACTTGAATCGTCCGCAAACAAGAGGAAAGAAATGAGTGCTGACGACCTGGGCAAATCATTTATGTACACAATAAAAAGAAGTGGTCCCAAAAGGGAGCCTTGTGGAACACCACATGTTATATTTGCTGTGCTTGAATCAGAATCATTAATGTGTATAAATTGTGATCGATTTGTGAGGTAATCTCTGAACCACTCCAAGGCGCTGCCACGAATCCCGTAATGAGACAGTCTGTACAGTAATATTTCATGATCAATTGTGTCAAACGCCTTGGAGTGGTCCAGAAAAACTCCAACAGTGTGAGATTTAGCTTCGATAGCTTGAACAGCTTTATCTACACTGCAAAAAGTCCGGTGTTAAATAGTGAACACTGAGCTGGTGTTAAATTTTCGGTGCTCATTTATGGTGTCAAATTAACACCAACGGGTGTCATTTCCAAATTTTAAACTGGTTTTTTTTTTTTGAAGAGTTTCTTAGTAACTGCACTTCTTGTTGATTTTTAATTTAAACAAGACGATCAAGAATTTTACATTAAAATACTCGATTTTTGAAAAAATTTGAAAATAAATTTACACCAAAGTAACACCAGCTGGTGTGGTCTCTTATTGAAGCTGGACGGGTGTTAAACCATTGATATTAACACCAACAAATATCAAATCAACACCATGTGGTGTCATTTTTGAATTAACACCAGTACAGTGTCAAAATAACACCAGGTACAGTGTCAAATTAACACCACGAAGTGTCAGGGGAACACTTTTCAACACCATCACAGTGCATTTTTAACACCTGTGGGTGTGGTCCTTTATTGAAGTTTGATCGGTGTTAGATTTAACACCCGTGGTGTTAAATCTAACACCGATGTTTTTACAGTGTATTAGCAACAAAACGGCGTGAGTAGTCGAATGTGTTTTTCCGAAAACCAAATTGAGTGTCTACTAAGATATTATGATCTTTTAAAAACTTGATAGTTCGGGAGTAGACAACTTTTCAACTACTTTGGAGAATGATGATAAAAGAGATATAGGTCTGTAGTTGCCCAGGTCGTCCTGACTGCCCTTCTTAAAAACAGGAATAATCTTGAAAGAAAGACATTATTCAGAGGGGTGAAGGTTCAGATGCAAGTTTCTTCACTTTGTCTCCCTCTACAAATTAAATTTGTTAAGATCGCAACTGCTGATCTGTAAATTAACAAACATGTCGGAAAAAAGGAACCAGCGGGACTCGAACCTGTCATCTACTGCTTTCCGGGCAGCGACACTACCACCAGGCTGTCCCTGGTTGCCGGCAGTGACACGATGAACATGGAAAAAATACCCAAGCTCCGAAATTCCGACATTGTTATGTTAAGTAGTCCAAGGCGGACAAGGCATATTAAATGAAAGAAAGACATTATTCAGAGGGGTGAAGGTTCAGATGCAAGTTTCTTCACTTTGTCTCCCTCTACAAATTAAATTTGTTAAGATCGCAACTGCTGATCTGTAAAGTAACAAACATGTCGGAAAAAAGGAACCAGCGGGACTCGAACCTGTCATCTACTGCTTTCCGGGCAGCGATACTACCACCAGGCTGTCCCTGGTTCCGGCAGTGACACGATGAACATGGAACAAATACCCAAGCTCCGAAATTCCGACATTGTTATGTTAAGTAGTCCAAGGCGGACAAGGCATATTAAATGAAAGAAAGACATTACTCAGAGGGGTGAAGGTTCAGATGCAAGTTTCTTCACTTTGTCTCCCTCTACAAATTAAATTTGTTAAGATCGCAACTGCTGATCTGTAAATTAACAAACATGTCGGAAAAAAGGAACCAGCGGGACTCGAACCTGTCATCTACTGCTTTCCGGGCAGCGACACTACCACCAGGCTGTCCCTGGTTGCCGGCAGTGACACGATGAACATGGAACAAATACCCAAGCTCCGAAATTCCGACATTGTTATGTTAAGTAGTCCAAGGCGGACAAGGCATATTAAATGAAAGAAAGACATTATTCAGAGGGTTGAAGGTTCAGATGCAAGTTTCTTCACTTTGTCTCCCTCTACAAATTAAATTTGTTAAGATCGCAACTGCTGATCTGTAAATTAACAAACATGCCGGCAAAAAGGAACCAGCGGGACTCGAACCTGTCATCTACTGCTTTCCGGGCAGCGACACTACCACCAGGCTGTCCCTGGTTGCCGGCAGTGATACGATGAACATGGAACAAATACCCAAGCTCCGAGAATAATCTTGGCAACTTTCAATTTACTTGGAAAAATACCAGTCATTAAAGAAAAATTAAATACATCGGTCAAAGGTGTGGCTACTTCATAAATAATTTGTTCAAGAAGAAACATTGAAATACCGTCATGACCTGAGCGTTTTTTAGCTTTCAAATTATTTACAATATCAATAACATCCAATTCATCTACGGGCATGAAGAACATAGAACTAGGATTGGGATTCACTAGATATGAATGAAATGTTTTTTCCGTTAGTGGAATATTTCTGGCCAAATTTGACCCAATATTTACAAAACACGTGTTGAATACTTCAGCAATACCATGGGAGTCATCAATTATCATTCCATTTTGTATTATTTTATCAATTCCCAGTTTCTTTCCGTCATTCTTTTTTAATACATCATTTATGACTTTCCAAGTAGACTTGTTATCATTTTTATGGATTTGAAATTGTGCAGAAAAATAATCTTTTTTAGCTTTACGTAGCACAGAAGTCAAAGTATTTCGGTAAGCTGAGTATTTGCGTTTTGCTTCTTCTGTGCCACTAGACTTATATCTATAAAAAAATATATATATATTTTACGATTAATAGGTCTCAAAATTGATTTGGTGATCCAAGGACTTCTTGGGATTTTTTTTTGTAATTCGATTTGACCAAAGAAACTGGGAAATGAGCATCATATAAACGCAAAACAGTTTCATTGAATAGGCCTATATCAAAAGCAATATCAGCGTCATTCGTATCATAAACAACAGACCAGTCGGTATGATCAAGACTCAATTTAAAACTTTCTATACGTTGTTGTGGTATTACTTGAAATCCCTTTTTATTATAATTCATTTTACTTTTTTCAAAAATATTATATAACATCACAAATATAGGGAAGTGATCTGATATATCAGAAACAATGATTCCTTGATCGGCAACGTGAGATAAATTTATAAATATGTTGTCAATTAGTGACGAAGTTGTATCAGAAACCCTTGTTGGTTTCGTGATACAAGGTATAAATGAATTGTACATCATTGTATCTAAAAATTGCTTACACTGGGCCTTTTCGTTATAATGAAATAGATTAATATTAAAGTCTCCCATCAATATACAATGCTTGTTCATAGGAAAGGGAGAGTCAAGTATAGTTTGCAATACATCAACAAAATCGTTAAAATTACTATTTGGTGGCCTGTAAACCTCGCCAACTACATGTATAAGGTTTTTCGCATCTGGTATAACAATTTCTATGAAGACGTTGATCATATCAGAGACTTGACAAAAATTTTCCATAGCATTAAACTTGACATCATCTTTAACAAACAAGGCCACACCGCCACCGTGCTTACGTGTTTTATCCTTTGAAACTAGAGTGTAACCTTCAATACAGACAAGCGAATGAAGCGGATCATGCAACCAAGTTTCGCAATTGTAAAGACGATATTAAAGACGCTTGCATCACTTGGAATTGGAAACTGGTGTTACAAATGGATTTCTCGTTATAGAGGACCCTTATAATAAGCTGTATTTTGCGTGTTTTCAGGCTTCCTGTATATTACAGTTAGCAATAGCAGGCTTTCTGGATTAAGTTTAACAACATACATATTACGCTAATTAGCTAGATATATATGATAATAAGGCTGATCAAAGATTATTGCCCAAGGTTGAGAGGGTGCAACCAAGCTTAGTTTACTGCATTGTCAGTACCCATCTAAATAAAACACGAATCTTAAAAAAAAAAAGAAAACGTGTCATAGACCATGTACACGACCTGGAAAAGGTTCTTTTCCAGGTCATGTAGTCCTACATTGTGTTTATCATTATACAGAAAAAACTCTTTTTTAAGATACGATGATGATGGAGATTCTTTAATAATCATAGAGAAAAAAAATAACGAATGCATCTATTCAACCCCAATCAATTATTCCCGTTTTATCAAATTGAATAATGTTATTAACAAGCTTTAACCACGGAGTTTATTGTAAATGATTTCTGAAAAGGAGTGTAAACACGTGCAGATAGTCCATCACATTCCACTATGCACTGTATGAAGATTTGCACAAATCAACCATCTAATTTGGTAGTACATGAGCCAAGACTGATGCAACACTTAAAGTTTTTGGAGGGGTATCAAAAAAGAAAAAAGGAGAAGAAGACGCATTCTGAGGGTTAAGACGTGTTGCTATCATCGCTTTAAAAGGAAATAACCCGACAGAGGTGTCGATTAACATGAAAGCTGCTCTGCGATTAGCACCAAATCCGATGCATGATTGACAAAGTGCAATTGAGAAGGTCCTTCGGAATCACCATTTTCTAGCACGGCATCAAATGGCTCGTTACGAGTAATCTTGTCGGTCACACGAGTGTGGGCTCACTTGCGTTGCGCTCCTCAACGGTCTTGTACGTGAATCACCAAACGACAATTCTTTTTCAAGTTTGATAAAGCATTGATGTGCGAAACCACGATAGCTGAGGTATACCTGTCAGGTAGACTCATGGGGAAGAATGTTTCATGAGAGAAATGGCATTCCTGTGCCACGGCCAAATGAAATATAAGTATACTATAAACCGACGTCACAATAACGTCATTTCAGCGATTGTTTTGATATGCAAATGGAACATTCTACTGGGCATAACTCTCAGAAGATTTATCCAACTTTACACTAAGAGAAATAATAAACTTTTACTCACCCATTAATCAAATACATTTTACGATGAACATTTCAGTTTAAAGGAAATATATCGTATACAGATTATTTCTTATCTAAAAAAAGTTCCACAGATATATGTATATACATGATAAAAAGATTTTGCCTCATGTGGAATATGACAAACGCACATCGTCATGAAAATATTATCATTACTATTTCTATTATTATAGTATTTTTGTTATTACCATTATAATTATTATTTTAGCCCTATCTATACAGGGTGTATAACTATTTCAGTGAACTGATCGCCCTTCTTCCAGTGGGCCCTGTTCACATCAGAAATAGAAATAAAAATAAAAATGTAAATACAAAACAAACGAAGAATTTCGAAAGTGCAATTGATGGAAGCCAAAGCCCAAATATTAACGTGGATTGAGTGAAAGCGGCCGTGTTAGTAGAACATATCAGTAAATGTTTTAACAAAATCGGGCAATCGATTAAAAATTTATGAATTTTTAATATTTCGGTGTCATCATCTTGAATTAAGAGACTACATTTTATGACGTCATTATGGACAAGAATACAAGTATAAAGATGATTTCAACATATTTTCACTTTTCTAGCATAATGAAAGAGTTCTTGACTTACCCTTTTCAGAAAGCAGGGGAATACTTTTACTCGATGGAATGTGCACTTTTCATTAAAAATGGGATTTTAAGGATGACGTCATGGACTGTAGTAGTCTTCTTATCCAGGAATAACGGCACCGAAGCCTTAAGATTAATAACTTTTGAATCGATTTTGCTGGTTTTTTTAAACTTCATATATTTTCGTCCAGCACTATTCTGGTCATTTATTTATGTTATTTGACAACAATTTCCCAGTTCTGTTGGTTACAATTAGTTCAGGCATTGCAACATTATTGATAAATGTATGGCAAAGAAATAATCATACCAGTACAACATCTCGTCACTCAGGGTCATGTATATAGCGGCAGGACAATGGCGGAGTCACGATTGCCAAGATAAGCAGCAAACTGTGTCAGTTATACGGTGCATTCGAGGATATTGCTCCCTTCACTCTTAATCCAGATTTCAAATTTATTGCACGTGATATGACTGACTGACGATAGACCACTGCTTCCCTTCTATTCTAGAACACAGCGACGAATCTGTCAGCTGAGACTGTGCATAATCCATGGTGTTATAGGTTCGTAAGAAGGCATGATGAATTGCCTGGAGAAAACCTGTGCATTATTCTTAGATTCATTCGGATCGCGTATAGATATGCTATGAGTATATGCACTCCAGTATTTGTTATACAGCGATACATCAATTACCCAGTGTTGTAATGGGACACTAAATAACAAGCTCGTGGAATTGAAAGGAATAACGGTTAAGGTGCACCAAAATAAAATCCTGTTCTGAACGTTTATTAGAATGCATAAATATTGGCGATATTACACTCCTGCCACTAAAGATATAACCAACAGGGCATTTAAACTGCCTTTGAGAAATCCATTATGTTGAGTGAAGAAAATCGTTGTTGTTGTTGTTTACTGATTTGTGTCAGGAGGCTCTCACTGGCTGATGGTATTATACTCACGAGGTAATGGGGTCAGGTGAAATAGAGCTGGTGTAATTTCTTAGGAGAACGGCACCGAATCCCATGATTTTAATCGCCTTAACGTCTTTCATGATGTAACTTGATCTTTCTTTTGGTATCACCGTCAATGTCTGCGACTCAAAGGCAGATTGCATTGGTTCACTTGACACTTTTATTGTCGTTACTTATCACATGTCTGCTTTGAACAGCCGAGTTAGGTGGGGCAACATTTATGTAAATTGGTGGCATTCTTCGAATCCATTCTGCCTTTTTGTTGCAACTCTGTATGTTTTAGGTTGAATATGTGTTATGGCCATTCTGCTATCGAGGTCATAACAATTTTTTTTTTCAATTTCAAAAGGTTGAGTCACATGAATTGACGACAGCAGATAGCCCTCAGACTACACCCTACTTCGTCAATCATGGCATAAACAAGAATCGCAATGCGGGAGATACATCATCGTCTCTAATGGTCTAGTCCTACCTCATGTCAAGCCAACAACGCACACACAATCCAAGGGACTTTTACTCCTCTGTTACAGACTTTTCACAACCTGCCGATAGACTCACCGTCTTATATTTGTTCACTCCTCTTTTGCTCTATTAAGTGCCTAAGAGCCTGGAAATTGGATACCGGGCCCCAACCATATAATAGGTTTCCCGCTGCTTATCATATGTGCTACTCACTTGACTCCTGGGAAATATACTACTGTCATATCTAGACGGGAGAGGGCTTGATTAGGTTTTCCTCGTGTCAAGACGCACGAAATTAAATGGGCAATTAAAATCAAATGAAGGACATTATCTCCCTCACCGTAAAACAGTATTGAAATGCAGCATCAAACGTAAAAACATGAAGAGCTATGTCTGATTATTTTTTTAAGATGACCAGAGGATATAATACAAATAGAAAATATGCCTCAAAAGATATCTCAAGCAGCAAACATTCTTTGAGCAAACATCAATCAAAGGCGACGAACAATCTGGACTGTAAAGGTCGGGTGAAAATGGTCGCAGCATCTTGCCTCGGAGACTATTGTTATACAGGCCTATAGGTCAGAGGATGGGAGGATAATACATTGAGATGCGAATAAGTGTCATCAAATGAACCGGCAAAAAAACCCAAACGATTAGGGATCGAATGTATGGAACATCACAGAGGGCTGGCAAGGGAGACGTCTTCAGATTTTCTGCCAACCACGAGTACCATCATGTGGGGAAAGCCATAATTCCACAATATAAGTTACAACATGGTGCTGCAATTCACTGTCTCTTGGCCGAAAGGAGTGTGCCATACATTTTGATTAGGCATCTACTTGGTCATCCTCCTTCGTGTTCGAAACATGAAGGGAGTTTATGTTTGACCAGTTATCATATTTTTTTTAAATATTTCTCTTATTATACCGTCTAAATGGTGAGAGAATTAGAAGTATTGTTTAAGTCCATGTTATTATGTGAGAAACACGCTCAATGGATTCTTACATCGTCCAGTTTAACCACTTGTTTCGACATGACTGAAATATAAATTGACAGAAACAGATATTTAGTAAACGCAAGTTGTGATGTTTACTTTGGCTGTATCGTCATGTCTATAAATATTGTGTGTGTGTGTGTTTGTGTGTGTGTGTTTGTGTGTGTGTGTGTGTGTGTGCGTGCGTGTGTTTGTGTGTATGTGGGCATCCGTGTGAAAGAGAACGATAAATGTCCGGAAGATTAAGGATCTACGACTTGTGAATCATTAGCATACGTGTTTGTAGGCATGCATGGTTTTCATGGTTCTGCAGTCGACACGTGGCTATTTAAAAAAAAAAAAAATCGTTTTACGTGTAGAATCTGTGCCACTTATATCAACCGATAACAAATATGTTACATGGATTTATAAGGGCTGAAGTAACGCACCTGGGTTTAAGCAACCCCCATAAGCAAAACAGATTTGGCTAGTATTACCTCCAGTGTAGCTGGCACGAGCAAATCTTGGCAAACGATTCAGAATTCAGCAGTGCGCATTTTGATTTTTTTGCATTAAGGCATCATAATGAATTTATGCAGTCCAGTAGAACAGAAGTCGAAGAAGCGTCAAAAGAAGATGTAACAGAAGCGTCAGGAGAGAATTGATGAGAATAGCAGTAGTTCTGAATATAACTGGTATCTTCTTTCAATCGTATTGATTCCATTGCTGCCTATGATGATGGTGGCTGCAGTAATAATGATGTTGTTAATCATGATGATTATCAGAAGCAGCCGTGTAACACTGACAGGAGTCAAATTAAACTTATTATAATGTACTTTGACTTCATTTACGGCGTAAATGTGTTTATCCCCGGTTCAAAAGCACCTCAGTAAACAGCATTGTGCCCCCAAGATGGGGAGGGTATCTTAGATATCTGAAACCATACCCCAAGCTGTAAGTTCATGTAAAATGCACCCTTTAGATGTAATTGCAGAGATTCCATGTAATTCAGCTGACTCTGATGTAGTTTTGTGTCAAAACTTCATTTCAAATGGGGCACATAAGAGTCTCTCACATAATACAGTAAAGAAAATCCACGCAGGATGGAAACATGTCTGTGTAAAACGCTAAACTAGACCTGCATGACGTGTACTTTTATAACTTGCTATTTCATGACACGATGGATTTACAAGTTTAGATAATTACTCACTGATGAGAGAGAGGAAAATTTTATGCAAACTATCCTGTAAAAAATCCCCGCGTAACGTCATCGTGGTTGAGAAATTATTCTCTAGTAAGTATCTAACACACAGAAACAATGTGCGGTGGCGTAGTATCTGCGGTGGTGCAAAAAGTGTTAGTTTTCAGGAAGCGTGCTGTGTGGAATAGATATTTTGTTCCATGTCGTTACGGCGGCTGTTTGAGATTAATTTCAGTGTCAAAGTGAACAGGAAATTGTCGCATTAGTGAGAAACCAATATGTAACCAAACGATTTGCATAATTCCCCATACGTCGATATCCGTTAATCCGAAAATGAAATAGGATTCGTTCATGTAAACATTTTTGGTGTTATTCCGGCGATGTTATTCGAAGGTTCATTAACCTGAAAATTAAAAAAAGTAGGTGAGTACTAACTTACCTTTAAAATTACGAACCTCATTTTGTTTTCGGATAAACTTATATCAGTATTGAATTAACGATTTTTCGGATTTTTTTTTTCATTGAGATTTTATCTCGTATCAATAGACGATCCTCTAAATCAGTGCAAAATTAGCCATCGGTTTTGGAGTGAAATTCTTGGAATGATGACTTTGTACAACAATACAGTAATAGTGTTAATACCAGCAGCTTTTGGTGAACTCTGTGTGATTTCGTGACATTGAATGGCTTCCCTCTTTGCCGTGATATTTATCAATGTCAAGAGGGATCAAGGCAAAATGCTTGAAAGTGTGCCAGGCAGCTGTTTTCAATAGACTACTCTATAATATCGTTTTCTCGAGTAGCCCACATCATATAACATGGGCGTAAATCCCGGGGGGGGGGGGGGGATGGGGGGATATATCCCCCCCCCCCTGAAATGGAGGAGGGGGGGGGGATGGCCTGTACAATCATCCCCCCCCCCCCCTGGAATTTGAGGGAAAAAATGGAGGAAGCAGAAATGTGATTGTATCAATTTTGGCATATTGCATGACGTTCGTACGCCCGCCTCAAGACAGGTAACAGAGCTGAACAGTCTTGTAGGATAATGTATACATAATTTTCTCAAGCGCTCGCTCGCTTCGCTCGCTCGCAAAGACAGTAATATTGGCATAAGGTATGGCCCAGACGTTGACAACGTCAAATAGTATAGGCCTACATGTAAACATGTAAATCCAGAATTTTACCATAAGTGTGCACCAGATCGCTTAATTTCAGGTCTGAAAATGCAAAATCTTTCTCGTCTGAGAGGGGAGTATCCCCCCCCCCACACCCTCCCCCACTCGGTCGCTCCGCTCCCTCGCACAGATATTCCAACTCCAACTCCCTCCCCCACCCACCATCATTAAAACAGAACAATGCCCCTGGGATGATTGCTTTATTGACTTAAATCAAGAAAATAGAAAAATACAATACCTACAGGAAGATAATACCGGTACGTTATTACATGCAAAGAAATGGAGATCTATATTATTATTTCAGTGAATATATTTGGGCATTATTCAGGGCTATGCTACGTTCTTAAAGGGGGGGGGGGGGGGGTCAAAATCACCTGTCAGTCAAGAAGAAAGAAAATGAAAAGATAAGAGAAACAACAACAAAATTTTTTCGTTCTTTCAAAAGTCGGCTGACAAGCAAAAGAAAAAAAGAAAAAAAAACCCAAACAAACAAAAACAAAAACAAAAAGTCTTCATATGTTTGCTGCCACTTCCCTCATACTTTATATTTCATGCAAAAGAGTGGTACATTCGATCCCTGTTAAGTGTGTGTATGGTGGGGGGGGGGGCGCAAAGCCCCCCCCCCCCCCATCCGCTGGTAAAAAAAAGAATAAAAAAACTTACCAAAATGGTAATTCAAGGGTTAGTAAACTGCTTTTGAAATCGACATGAAAGGGGGATCAAGAAATCAGATATTTTTCTAAGATTTCTTTGAACCATAATTAAAGAGGTATATAGCGTGAAACATTGTTCAAAAAGTCCGGAGCCGACAAAATATTGCGATTCAGCGTGATATCCTGGTTGGCATTCTGAATATAAGCAGGATGTGCGCAGTGTACTCAGAACATCCGAACGGCAAAAAGAGTCGCTGCAATGTTGCGCAATGTGGTGTAGAATGTACACCTTTGTACCTTACGCTTCGTTATATCAAAGCTAGATCATTAATAATTTTGCAGTGTTGCTTTACATACTAGTCTATATCAAAATGCCTTGCATTGCCAATAATAAGACTTGACCTGGGCTATTTCCTAACTTTTTCATGTATATAAAACACACACACACACAAACACAAACAAGTGCAGATTTTGGATATCCTTCCCCCATTTGGTCACTTCGACGCCCCCTCGCTGGTCATACCTCCCCAAATCATGAACATAAACCGACACCCTTGACTACCAGTGGCGGATCCGCCCCCCCCCCCTTAATTTCCAAAGCGAAAAAATGTAGCTACAAAAGGCAGTTCTTGGACTGCAAAATGTCAAAATTTTCAAGCTCGCTCGCTCCGCTCGATCGCATTTAATCGCTATGCCATTCTCCTGATGTTGCTGCCAGTAATTGCCAGCAGTTGCGCCCGGTGCGCCCCCCTTATTCCAAAGTATAGCTATACAAACGGCAGTTTTGAGACTGGAAAATGTCAAAATTTTCAAGCTCGCTCGCTCCGCTCGCTCGCATTTAATCGTTATGCTGTTCTCGTGATGTCACTGCCAGTAATTGACAGCAGTTGCGCCCGTTGCACCCCCCCCTTAATTTCCAAAGTGAAAAAATACAGCTACACAAACGGCAGTTTTTGGACTGTAAAATGTCAAAATTTTCAAGCTCACTCGCTGCGCTCGCTCGCATATAATCGTTATGTCATTCTCCTAATGTTGCTGCCAGTAATTGCCAGCAGTTGCACCCGGTGCGCCCCCCCCCCTTAATTTTCAAAGCGAAAAAATATAGCTACAACCGTCAGTTTTGGGACTGTAAAATGTCAAAATTTTCAAGCTCGCTCGCATGTTATAATCGTTATGTCATTCTCTTGATGTCGCTGCCAGTAATTGCCAGCAGTTGCGTCCGGTGCCCTCCCCCCCCCCCCCTAATTTCCAAAGCGAAAAAATATAGCTACACAAACGGCAGTTTGGGGACAGTAAAATGTCAAAATTTTCATGCTCGCTCGCTTCGCTCGCTCGCATTTAACCGTTATGCCATTCTACTAGGATGTTGCTGCCAGTAATTGCCAGCAGTTGCGCCCGGTGCGCCCCCTTAATTTCCAAAGCGAAAAAAATATAGCTACAACCGGCAGTTTTGGGACTGTAAAATGTCAAAATTTTCAAGCTCGCTCGCTTCGCTCGCTCGCATATAATCGTTATGTCATTCTCCTGATGTCGCTGTCAGTAATACTATTGCCAACAGTTGCGTCCGGTGCGCCCCCTTAATTTCCAAAGCGAAAGAATATAGCTACAAACGGCAGTTTTGGGACTGTAAAATGTCAAAATTTTCAAGCTCGCTCGCATTTAATTGTTATGCAATTCTCTTGATGTTGCTGCCAGTAATTTGTCGTTTCACACCGTCATTTCATAATCCATAAGGAAAAAATGACTGCGCAGTGGAATGTATCACATTCCGTATATGTATTGCAGTCCCCATTACAGTTTCCAGACTGACAGCACACGCACATACGCTCACACACACACACATACACACGCACGCACGCACAAGCATGTATACACACCCTCAAAATTACTTTTCCACGAGGTGCCCCCCCCCCCCCCCATGTCTTGACCAACCCGCCAGGGTATGACACTGGCTGCACCCGTCCGGTTATGGGCTTGTAATCGTGGTGATGAAGACTATCGCCGATCATTCCCCCCCCCCCCCCCACTCCTCAGCACGGATTTACGCCGTTGGGGTAATCATCATTCTTTCTTTGAAGCTGCACCGTTCGATTGCTGCTGCTACGACTACGAATTGGGACATTTATAAATTGTCTGCACACATAGACAGAGAGACAAACACACACACAGTTGATAATTTACACACAAAAAATATTCACATTATTATGTATACACTTAAGTATTCTTATGTATTGTATATACAAGTTGTGTGTTTGTTTGTGTACTTTTGTATGCATAAACGAATATCAAAAGGTCAAGAAGATAGATTATGAAACACTTCAGTCATGTCATGGATCATCTAATGTTTCAGATTCACAGCTTTGAGAATACCAAGCAAAAAAAAAATAAAATAAAATAAAGATAAATGGCAGAGGTGCAGCAATTAAAGTCATTACCATGGCTGCCAAATGATAGAACCCCTCTTCTCTTTTCATTGAAGGGATGATGAGTGAATGACATGAGTGAATTTAACAACAATAACAAAAAAAAAATCAGTATTGTATCTATGCCCGACGTTACTCAATTTATGTAAAAATTCAAGCTTCAGCTTTGAATGCTAACTTCCGTGATTGTTTAGATAATTACGATGGTCAAGTGAGCTTGTAAAACATCTTGAGAGTTTTATGAATGATAGATATTAAAACCTAGAATGTTTCAGTTAAAGATAAATAACATAGTTTGTGAAATATTTGAAACTTACTTATTATAGTAAAATAACTTTTTTACTCTTAATTAGTTTCACAATGGGATAAAAGAAATTGTGTACATTACGAATGAATCTTGCATAAAATTGTGATGATCACATTCAAAGCTGAGACAATAATAGCATGTTGGGTACAAATCTTTATTTTTTAATAAAGCCATAAAACATGCATTTCTCGTGTTTCTGGAAACAAACTGTACCCTCCATTGTATTTGAATGAAGAAAGAGAAATATCAAAGGAGGGCTTGCTATCTTACATCAAAATGATGAATAAGATGTCGTATTGTTTAAGTGATTGTAGAATCTTATTTATACAAGGATGAATGGATGAGATGACAGACACGACGTAGTGATTACGAGGTGTTCCTCAAGAGTGTAAGAGAACAGAAAATGGCTTCAGTTACAGTGTAGAACAACGTCCAAAGTTTGGAGACTTTGCTGGTTTATGATGTCTTTTATAATCTTAACAGCTCTTAATCTAGCCAAATGAAAGCTAAGACTAAATGAAACTGGTAGAAAAAAAAATCGTCGTCGATAGATGCACTCCATCCACAGTTCAGTTTGTAGCTCGTCAGCTTATTATTCGTTAGCCATGGACTGTGTGTCTATACCTTCGAACAGTAGCTGCCAGGTATATACGCTATATGTGATAACTGGAGGAGTATAATAATCTGTGTTATCTTACGATGGTTGCTATAAGTTTTCCAATATTGTTTGACATATTTATTTGTACTCCTTGCTTTGTGGTAAAGCAGCATTACAGCTGATTGCAACCTGCATATCACTGTTACATATTATTAGCTCAATCTCACTCGTCTTAAACTCATGGTTAATGCTGAAGTGTAATTCAGGAATACAAAATAAACATGATGTTTTAACATCGGACAGTTCATCATTCTTTTTATCGAAATGTCTTATAACTATCAAAATGAGACACAATTAAGTTCACATAGAAAATTATGTGCCACTGCAACCATTCGCTATCAGTCTGCATTTGAGAGCGGGGAGGAATCTGCTGAATTGAAACGTATTTTGAGCACGTTTCTTTGCAACGTTTTGCACATGATAATGATATCAGTCATGCACACAAACGCATAATTTCAATAATTTGACGTCATTGTATATTGGCTTCCATCAACAGGGCTCTTCCATAATTTGTATTCCATTGTTCAGATCATTATGACCGTAAAGATTCATCTGCATGTGTGTGTTTGTGTGTGTGTGTGAGGGAGATAGATAGAGAGAGAGAGAGAGAGAGAGAGAGAGAGAGAGAGAGTCTTTGTGGTGTTTTACCTGTTGGTTTAACAGCATTCAGTACAGTTCCTCTTGCAATCGAAATGAGGGAAAACCCAGGGTGTCACGATCGAGGTACTGCCATAGCTCCGCTATAAGTCGATGATGGAGACCTGTTTCTTCAATGAATTGTTGGTTTGCGTCCCGATGAACCTAATCTGTCGGAGCCTCCCTGGCGTATTTGGCGAAATGAAGCAGCCTACTGGCCTTTTCACCTTTCAACTAGCTCAGTTCTTATGACCATGCAGTAGTGGTCTGTAATGGCAACCAGAACTGATCGGTAATGAGGACGAGGGACGGGGATAACAGCATTCGTTTTATTGGGAGTCGTCGGCAGTTAATAGGAAGAGTGAAAGAATATAGTCTCAGTACCGGGAACGGAGAATGTGACTGTACGTGCATCAGGTATATAGCTTGTAGTTGACATTGGCCGCACCTTGTCAGATGCATGTGGAGTGTTATAAGAATTCTTCATCGCGTGTCAAGTTAATTTGTTTAACATAGTTTATTACTACTGGTGTAAAATGCGATGTAGAGATACATAGCCTATAATTATTATTGCTCTTGATCATGATTGGAGCACTACCGTATGTTGGCTAAGGCTATTGAGCTATAATCGTCAGGAGATCCTGATTTCCAATATACCGCCTGATATAACGAACACCAATGTTTACAGATTTTGAAAAAGTTCATGTTACTAAATGGCGTTTGTCTTCTCAAGATATGAAATTGTTGACAGTAAGAAATCGGTGAACACAGGAATGTGTGCTCATTTTCCTGTCTTGTTAAGGCAAGTCGTGTATTTTGATACTTTATAAAAACATTTTTGTACTAATTAATTATCCTAATGTGTGTACCATCCTCTGCGTTGTTATAACAAAACATTTTTGATACTTTAGAAAACTCCTACTGTTATCAATAATTATCAATTACCCTAATGTTCAAGATGCAGTGTCTTGTTGTGTTTCAACATTTGCACTGATATCATCAAATGAATATCTGCTGAAGCTGCCCTGAATTGCTTTGGGTATCAAGATGGATGATTGCGATTTGCGATTGACGAATCATTAGGCGTGTATCACACACACAAGATACGTATGCCTTGAATGCAGTCTATACGTCAGTCCTTGCCAAAGAAAGGCAAGATGCGCCTCCCTACTAAGCCACTGCTAGCTTTCATTACCACACTCGGGAAATGATTTAAGAGCTTAATGGACTTTCTGCCTCCGAGATTAGAAGCGCCTTTTACGAAGACTGATCGCGGTCATGCGTTACGGGGTTCGATGATGAACGCCCGATGTCTGCAAGAGCTTCATTTTCGACCAACAATCCAAACACTCGTGCAGAGGGGCCGGTGTACTTCTTCTGATCTTCTGAGAACTATAGAACTTATAATAGAAGAGAGCTTACAAATCCATGTCGATTCTTTATAAAATGGCAGTCTAGGGAGGATTTTACAGGCGTATGATTCCTACATTGCTAAACCAAGACCATATGTGGATCAGCCCATGTGAATGCAATAGTCATAATGAGTATGCTGTAGTTCGAAAGGTCTCTTGCATTTGTATCAATGCTTGCCAACAATACTCACATTTCGATTGCAATATATGACTGTTTTATCCCACAGGGGGTCCGTGCGTCATTCCAAGGGGACTATTACAGTCTAGGATCTTGTTCTTCTGGTTTTGCATCTACAATTGACATGCACACATGTAAAATATGATGTAAAATAGAAAAATACAGGAAACACCAACAAATTCAAGGCTACTGTTACAAGAGGAATAATTGTCGGTTGTAAGGATTGTTTTGTGTAGTGATCTTACTTTTGTTCATTTCCCAACATTAAAGATGGAATATGTTTTTGAGAATAAAAAACATGACCCCTTCAAGTATCAAAATCCACTGCTTCATATTTTATATATTAGAATCACTAACGTTCCGTATGAAAATTTTCGTTCCTCTTTTAGTTTGACTCTCGTGTATGAAAATGTCAGATAAAGTGTAAAATGAGCCAACGAATATTTCGATATTATATCCATTCAATGGTCAATATAGCATTAACGCTATAGACAGGGGACGCGCTTTTGAATCGTAAATACAATAGAAGGACATAACATGATCACAATTTAGTTCCTGTATTGGTGAGAAAGCTGAGTCCTCCAGCGTACATTAGTCATCTAATATCCATTCAATCATACAGCCAGAGTGTCAATGTTTAGAGAGATACTTTTAATTTCTTCTGAACATTTTGGCAATAATAGCAACGACATTAAACGAACAGAAAAAAATTAATGTCTTATTAACGATGTGTTTCAATCCGATGGCGGACATGGGTGGATGAGTGTATATACCGCTCAATGGTTGCTAAATTTTAACCAGAGCGTCCTCAGTCTTTCTCTCCTTCCTGGGTGGAATCCGCCTGATCATTCATAAAAACAAGTACAAGACTTCTTCATAAATAGGAGCTCACGGCTTCTCACGTAGTCATCATTTAGGTGCACCTGTTGGCTGAAGTAGAAGTAAATGACAAAACTTGGCAAATTGAAAAAAAATATCTGTCAATCTCTGAACTCTGAATAAGTCAAGCATGCCGTTTTATCAATTCGTAGTACAAGTGCGTATATGGCAGGTGTTCTTTCCACCGTCGGGTGTGTGCATGTGAATGGGTCTGTTAAGAAGGTGAAATCCCACAATTCAATCTATCTCTATCGATCGTTCCAATAAGGCTAATGTCAATATCGCCCTCGGGTACACTATCGCCAACAGGAGGAGTGGGTTGTTTGCAGTTGGCAGGAATTTGAATATGCAATATTTTCTGAAATACAGATGACTCTAGCATACAAGGCGATACTACTTTTTATTATACATAGTTGCTTTGCTCACCTTTAATGTTACTTCATAATTTTCAGAAACGTGTCCATTATTATCTGTGCATGTGAACATACATAAATTTTAGTTCAATGTAGTTAATTTATTGAAGTGACGGTTCGAAATTTCTTCTCTCTCTAATATGTACGTCATAATCTTGTCACGCCTATTTTTCGCATGTTGCTCATTCCACTGCATGCTCGTTCCCTTCACGCCTTGTCTCTAATCAACAAAACGTGCTCCCACAGCATTTCAGCTCAGAGGCGAAAAATACAGAGAGAGAGAGAGGAAGGGAGAGAGAAGGATCAGGAAAGATACGTTTGTAAATCACGTGTTCGCCTATACTGTATGTGCGCGTGTGCATGCGCATATTGTATGATTGTGTTCATAATATTCTCAAAAACTCAAAGAATTATGAAAATTACAACGATGTTCCCTATTCCAAATGTCCATAATTTATGTCTATTTTTGCGAATGGTCGCAGTAGTAAGCATTACAACATTACGGCTGACTAGGCGTATGAGTGCTGTAATCGAATATTGATAAGTCCGAATGTGATTAAGAGGAATTAATTTGTTTGTAAGTACTACAGAATATTTGTGTTCCATTATTTGATTGAATGTCTGAATCACGTCTAAAAATTGGTTTTAAATTGGAAGTAATTAAAGGCTTCGATTTATGGAGATTTTTCGCAATCCGTATCGTGTAGTGGGCAGAACCTTGAGATTATCGGCAAAATACCAGGTTCGAATACTGACGCGGGTTCTTTGCATGGCCAATCGTCCCCAATCAAAGATTGAACGGATCATTAATAATCTGTCCGTCTTGACAAATTTCTAAGTCTAGTTTACTTTTGACTATAATATTCCTTGGAATGATGGATAATACATGTAATTGTAATTGTAATTCGAATTGAAGAATTTAAGTCGAGATTTCATGTTTTCTGTCTTACGTTTTGCCCCTTTTTTTCTCTTTGGCGAACATGCTTCAATAGATTTGACAAAAGCAGATGTCTAAAGCTCTCTAAAAAGATACCAGGTTAATTTTCACGACCTTCATATCTAATTCTGATTTCCATGACCTCCGACCTTAACGATGTTCAACAAAACTTACAAGTGGGAAAGATAATATTCAGGACGGTGACAGGGGGAGGGGTGAAATGCATTTAAGATTCGTGACAGTGGGAATTTATGTAAAATTGACAAAAAACAAAAAACCGCACCACAGCAGCAACAGAAATTGAGTTGTAGAACAATTCATCTAACGTTCCTTATAGTGATACATGTATTCTATGAAAACGAGGGGTGATGAATTCTTCATCATGAGGTGCGGAACCTATGTTCACGGGAAAGATGCAAAAACATTACATTGTTACTTATACGTACGATCGATTGTTCACTGGCAGGAGCGTTTAAAGTCAAATCTTTCCAGCGAATGGCAAAGACTCTACTGGTTATCATCAACGCGTAAAATTCGCTCCCCCCCCCCCCCCGTGTTGTGTTTTGTTTTGGTCAGGGTTGTTTTTTTTTGGGGGGGGGGGGGGGGGGTATGGAGCGTTTTTATTTGTTTGTTTGTTGTTGTTTTTTTTTTTGGTCTTTTTTTTAAGCTGATGCAAAGCAATTGCGACATGGCAAATTATGGCGTCAGCTCATGGGACCTTGCCTTAACGTGTCTCACGCCTTACTGGCAACCTAACGAGGGTACACTCTAAACCAAAGATGGCGGTTTTAGTAAGTGAGGCCAGCGTGGGTTTTGCGGTATGTCAATGCTCATCTGGGCAGAATCACTTGAATGCCGCTGACTGTGAATTATGGGCGTTAGATTTTTGTTCTCCTCCGGCAAGCCAACTGCAAGTTCATATAATTTTGAATCTGTTTATGAAACAAAATATCAGCAAAAAAAAAAGTTGCCTCAAAAGAAGAACAAAGTGATAATTGATTCGATATAGTCGCCATTGTGTCGTTGCTTGGAAATGAGCGGTATTATAGGCACATTGCAGACTAAAGATTGAATCATTGTTCAATTCTCCTGAATTACACCAACAGTTTCTTCTACGTTGTATGTAGTAAAACTGTCAGTCTATCGTCCTGCACTACACACTATAGCATAGTGTGACCACGATGTATTAGAGGTTATCTGGTGAAAGATATAGTGTGGAATGTGATGTCCTGCAGGACTTAGGATAGTGCAAATCACTTGCAGTAACTGGATGAACACAATACTCCTGTATCACAAACGGTGTTGGTGTCTTTCCATGCCTCTCTATAGCAGCAGATAACAAGCAGGAAGACACTACAACACTCACTACTCTTGTTGCATTTGTACACACAGGCAATTGGAAATCACGAGTTTGATAATTCACCCGCTGGTCTTGAGCCTTTTCTTCGTGCCGTCAACTTCCCTGTACTCAGCTGCAACACAGATGCCTCTCAAGAAGACACTATCGACGGCCTTTTCCTGAAAAGTGTCATCCTTCAGAGATCTGGAGAGGATATCGGGGTAATTGGATACACATTTTACAGGACCCACGAAATTTCATCTACAGGTAAGGCCCTGACGCCATCAATCACCGCCAGGATATACGTGTACGTGTGTGTATGGGGGGGGGGGGATGGATATCGTGCTCATCTATACACTCTTAAAATATCCGGGTCAGAACTGACCCGGAATTGGGTCCGTTGGGGTCACACCCCGTTCCGGGTCAGAAATGACAAGGAATAGTGTTAGATATGACCCTATTCAGAGTCATGAATTGGGTCAGGGTGACCCCATTCGGGTCTTCACGACCAAATTCCAAGTCATTTTTTTTTTCCCGGAACGGGGTGTGACCCCAACGAACCCAGTTCCGGGTCAGTTCTGACCCGGATTTTTTTAGAGTGTATGACTGTGCCAATGGATATTACTGTATATAAATAATGACAGAGCAACTGAAAAGAACCGATCGACGGTCTGCATATAAAATGCAAAACAACGCTTATTTCACGGATGTTGTTCATTAGTATTTATTGCTATCCTGTTCCGATTGAAAGTTACGAAATGTTAATCACAATCATTTTCAAGTAGGAAGATACTGCCGGCTCTTGACTGCTCTGCTTTGTGTGATAATAATGATTTAAATATTTAGAGGCAATCTAGAGGCAAATTTTCTTCGATCAGACAATCGAACTCTTCTTTTCCGCAAGTGTAGACGATACAACTTCAAAAACAACAACAGAAATGTGCGAAGTCTTTGGATCCGGAAATCCTTAAGCGCTGAGATTGAGAAAGTGTCTGAATGTACACTGCTGACACGCTACTGATGATGTTTGACACACGTATACCTTATCTGAGTTACTATATTCTTGCCTGGGCAAACAACGTTCCTTAACATTGAAAGTTGTTACAGTTCCCAACAACTAAAAAATGTGGAAAGTTGTGACTTACAAAAAGGTATTAATATAGAAAACGCTTAGAATCATATCAGCTAAAATTATTGAAATGAATTTCAAAGATTTGTGAAAGTACGGTTTATACCTGTATTGTGCGTTTTTATCACTATACGTTTGTGTGTGTGTGTCTGTGTGTGTGTGTGTGTGTGTGTGTGATTCGCGATTTGGTTACAGGTATAGGAAAGCACATTTCACGAAGCATTGTCTTCCCTCATAGATAAAGTATCTCAATTATATTCTTTGATAACTCAGCAGTGGGCACATGCCACATGTATATTGCTAGAATTTTCCAACTCGTTTGAGAAGATTTATCTCGTAGAATTCTCCACAGTTCACTGATAGCATAGGACTATTCTTGTTCATTCTCGGAATCAATGAATTTAACAGTTCGTCTAACGTTTTAACTATTCTTTTGTTTGTCTTCGGTTACGACTCCAACGCTATATATATATATATATATATATATATATATATATATATATATTGCAATCCCAAAGATTTCTGGGATATAGATGGAAAATTACTATTTGTGCTGACGTGGTTCAAGCAAACACATTGTCACAAATACGGACGAAACACATTTACACTGTTGAGCAATTCTCTAACGTTGCATTAGGACATATAAGCTCGAGAGCTGTTTATTCATTGCATTTTGGGTTCTACAAAATTTCCTGGATTGTATAAGGATAGCTACTTAAAGAACTCATTATAGAATATCTATGGAGATTGATTTCCTGAAATACATGTATTAGCATCCTAAGGTAAGTGTATTCGTCATTTCTGGACGGGATTGGTTTTTATTTATGCTTCTACCATAAAGTGGCGCCGGAGGCCATTTTGTTTTCCTGTTGTCCATCCGTCCGTCCGTCCCGAATCGAATTTGTTAACGACGTAACTTCAGAACCGTCTGAGGTATCCAAATGAATTTGGTGTATGTATGTATGGGCAGACGAAGTTTTGAGTCATAAGGTCAGAGGACAAGTTAAAAGTCTTAATTTTCACTTTTTACCATCCTCGCAAATAGCTCAGGGTATCTTCATGAAACTTACTATTTATGCATGTATTGCCCGATTTGATTCTCTTACAAGTTTTTGGTAAATCAGAGGTCAAAAGTCAAGGGTAACAGGTCAGCTTAAATGGTAAAATCCCACTATTTTCTCCCAATAATACTACACAGTCATAATATCGGAAAAGTTTGGTTCATGAGTCCAAAGTCAAGTGAAAAAGTTGGAATTTTACCTGCTTTTCATATTTTCAAAATGGCTCAAATGCCATGAAAATTGATGTATAATTACCAAATATTATAGTCAATCATATGATCTTGTCATCTCACATTGAAAATATATACTATAGACCTATTCGGAGAATGATGAGATATTGGAGAGGCATGACTACCAGTCGCCGATTTCTAATTTCATATGTTCCTGTCATTCATGGAAGTTTGATTTTATTCAATAAGAAAACAACAATATAATACCCCAAATTATGTTACAGTTCAAAATGATTCTTCAGATTGCTCAGAAAGATGTCGGCATCTAGATCAAAATTACAAATGCGCCCGTTGAATTCTTTTCTACACTCTTTGAAAAGTGACAGTAGTCGGAAGGGTTAGATTGGTTATAACCAGATTTGAAGTGCTTCTCACTAATGTCCTCCACTTGCAACTAAACTAAGTGCGTTGTTGTGATCGTTTTACTCTCGTCTCAATGGATTTTTCCACGAGGATTCGTAACTTGAAACCATTACGAGTTCATGCATGTTTATAATGAGCAAGTGATTCTTCTTTATTGGCTATGATTTTGGATCAAACTTTTTTGGAATGTTCAACACATCTGAAGATATAGTCGAAAGTAATAAATACTTTCTATATAACGCAATTCGGATCCGTCCCAGAGTGGTTGATAAAGTTTTAAGTTATAGTTTTAACGCTATCAATAAATATTCAAATAGATAACTCTACTGTCTTATTCTTTTGAATCAAAAGAATAAGACAGTAGAGTTAGATATTTGAATCATGCTCATACTCACCTTCTTTGTTTGTGAGGAGCATCACACCGACTTTCTTTTGAAAAGACGTTACAGACATCATTTGTAAAGACGTTACAAGACTTCATAAACTGATCCAAACTTATTGGAGATGTGAATGACGGATGAAATTGATTTTAATCAGAACGAGAGAGAGAGAGAAAGTAAAGAAATCTATAGTTAAGTTAACTTGATAGAAGTACATACTCAACATTGTTATTTGGAATTTAATGAAATCAGGGCATGAAGAAATGATCTGGAGCTGATGAGAGACGTTTGGCTCTGAAAACCCAGCATGTGAAAAGGGAGAGAAAGTGGATGGGATAGGAATTATGCATACATACCATAACATTGCATTCAATATTCCAAAGACGGTGATGGTCCGATATGAGTAGATATAAGATCAATCATTCGCATAAATGGGTTGGACAGCTGTCGTAGTGCATTCATGTCAATGTGCATAATGACGAACAATTGTGTTCCGGTTTAACATGATAGTGCTTGCCTTTAAATGGTGAGACCAATTGAAAGATCGCACACATGATATGATATATACTGTAGTATACTGTAAATTTTATCATTTTGATAAAAACACCCTGTTCCTGATAACACTGACTCGTACGAAATATAGTGAGCAAAATATATGTTACACTGAAAGAACCCTTCAATTGAATCGACACTATTGTGGTATCGTTTATTACAAGATACAAATGGTTGTGTATTATGATCAGCCGTTAAAATTGATGATTCCCTGGTCACTGAGCAATTATTGTCTAAGTGAGTATCACGTGATATCAAGTGTTTGTCAAGTATGTTACCAAGCTGTTGCTTTTTTTTATTAACAGCGGAAACCCTTACTCATCCTGCCAAGAAAAAGTGTTTTATATGAGCTGTAATATTTGGACTATTTTACCATTATCAAACGATTCATAATTCACAATTTTTTAGTTGTCTCTCCCATTTTCCATCAGGAAATTGTGTATTTAAACCAGAAGTGGAGAGCATTCAAGCAGAGGTGGATGCCTTCATCGCACAGGGAATCAACAAAATCATCGCCGTGGGCCATTCGGGAATCAATATCGATGAGGAAATCGCCAGGAATGTGGTCGGCTTGGACGTGGTGGTTGGTGGTCACACAGACACATTTCTTTATACAGGTAGGATTTCATTCTCGTTATGAAAAGTGTGCTAAAGTGGGGATGGGGATCTGTGGATTATATCCCTGCTTCTTATTCTTTTATGTTTTGTCATCAATACAAGTTCCTATAATCATTCTTCTCCCCCCGCCTTCCTTCCACAGCCTCTCAACTAGTTACCTATGGCTGCTACTGTCAAAACCAATACTATTTCTTGTCTTCATTTTTTGATCACAACAATAGAAGGCATGATACCTCTGCAGTTTCCCCTTTCATAAATGATATCCCTGTGTAAGACATCGCCCTCCACATGAGTTGTAATTATCGTTTCCATCTGTTATTGCGATATCAAATGCCAGATTTCATTAATTTGATCCATTATTTGACCGCATGGTGCACACGCTGAAAGTCGCTCAAGATCAGCTGCTCAAACATGAGTCGCATGCTCCCAATTTTCTATTCGGTTTGCTCAACGCTTTAAGAAACATGGACGTCGACTGCCTCCGGGAATCTATTTAAAGTCCCTGTCACAATTTTTGCTACCCGGATGATCCCGCGCAGATGGCCCGCTTGTGACAGTACCTTGCACGTATCTCGCCCATAGTTGCCCGGAGTTGCGCACGCAAATCCTATTTACCCGCAGCCAAGTTTAGGCCCTGTCACACCTATTGCTCATATACTAATTTGCAAAGCTAACATAGATAAACCATGGTGTTTTTATTTTTTCTCACTCTTATTCTTTCTTTTTTTTCAGCGCTTTTTTTTTCTTCGTATAGTTGTAATGATAAATATACGTTTTACGTACCGTGCGATGCAATGTATAGTTGTGTAATGTTATCAGAATATGGCAGTTTTGATGGACTCCATTAATTTTGATAAATACAAATGTCTACCCATCTGAATTTTGTGGGCTGTTTCCGCTCTCTCTCCCTCTCTTTCTCTTTCTTTCTCTCTTTCTTCCACATATATATATATATATATATATATATATATATATATATACACACACAATGATAGCTCGGTCACAGTAATAGTTTACATTTTAGTATTTTTTTTTTCTTATTTGGCACCCTTACATCATCTGGTCTTATCTACTATCCGTTCTCCTTTTCTTTTTCACAAACACTGATTACTCGGGGCTGACAGCCAAACAAGCTTGCTTTCATGTAGGTCCCGTCATACTTTTCTTTGATCAACCCCATCTCGATTTCGAATTTGACCAGTTATCACATAATTACTGTGTTATCACCATGTATATTTTTGTGTTTTGCACATTGTTTACAAGGTGAAAGAACTTGTTTGATTTCTGAAAGTATAGAAATAAAATGAATGAATGAATGAATGAATGAATGAATATACACGTACACACACACGCACGCACATACGCACTGTCATTCTCTTTTCCAGGGACACCGCCATCATCTGAAACACCGTACGGATCATACCCTCTGGTGATAACACAAGCAAGTGGTACCAGAGTTCTGGTCGTTCAGGACTACACGTTTGGAAAGTACCTCGGCCGACTCGACGTCACTTTCGACGACCAGGGCGAGATCACTGCTTATGGGGGAAACCCAATATTGTTGGATGCCACTACAGAGCAGGGTAGGTAGCTCAGGTTTTCCATTAGTGCACATCGAGGCATAATAGAGCGAAATGTCACCGCGGGATACATATGAAAAAGTTATACTGGGGAACAGGTTTAAAAGGGAAGGCCCATGCCAAACATATGATTCAAGTTAAGTTGATGCTCGTACAAGAGGTAGCATGTAACAATATTCCATTCTATGTCATTTTGATATGAGTCAGTATGCAAACTATCCTATATGTCGACGATAAAATTCATCATGAGCACTCACGAAAAACTAAAAGAATTTTGAAGAGAATTCAGGTCAGAAACAGAATATGACTCTACACGCAGTAGCAGTAACGCTGCTAGACAGAAAGATTCGTCTGTCCGGAGGACTCTTTTAAGCCCCAGTCACATAATGCTCTGCGTCCGGCGTTACGTCCAAAAAAAGTCATTTTTTTCCGCGGACCCCCGCGGATCCTTTGCCGTCACCAGAAATTTGTACAAAACATGCGGGCAAAAAATGCTGGCGATACGGACAGACACGACCAGATGCGAATACTCGCGTCCACTTGCGGATATTCTTACGAATTGGCACATAATAGTTCAGAACACTTGCGGAGAGTTGTGGATATTTTCGGATAGTTACAGATTGTTATTAATAATTATGGACAATTTGGTTTTCTCTTACGATTCCTGCTAAGTCTGTGTATTATGACAGCAAGGTTATCACATTTTGGACTGTCTTACATTGTACACGGGGGAAAACTGAAATTGAACTCCGTACAAGTTGTGAAAAAAATCGTAATCCTTTAATTTGCTTTACAATAATAAAAGATATATGAAATTTTGAACTTGAAGTTTGAATTTTGCTTGTGCAACTCAAATATGAATAAACGTCATAAATGTAAAGAATATAATTATGTGACCGTGCATCACAAAACGAACAAAAAGTCGCACACACTGATTTTGTGTGAGGACTGAAAATAGGTGAAATGGGTCAACAAAGCCGATCTTGACTTGGCTACCCTGGGTAAATAAGGCCTTATCATTATCATTATTATTATTATTATTATTATCATTATTATTATCACTATTACTATTATTATTACTATTATTATTAATTTCAGTTTAATCGGAAGGTAAATTTTTTTGCGGATGGTCTGCGTCCAAGCCACGGGTAGTTACGTTCAGTTACGGATAGTTACGTTTGGTTACGGTTACTTGCGTAAGTTTGCGTCCGTGGCGTCCCTCTGCGAAATTTTGAACATTTCAAAATTTCGCAGGTTCGGCGACGTCATTTTGCGTTTCTTTACGGATGACTTACGGACAATTACGTCTACATACGTCCCTGCGGATGCCTGCGTCCACGCTGCGTCCCCATGCGTCCACTCATTCGTATCTATCCGCGGCGGACGTAATCCATCGTAAAGCACTGTGTGACTGGGGCATTATATTTTGCCATTAACGCTGTCCTCCGGAGGGGATCCGTGAAGCCAGACGCAGTCTCCGCGGAACATTCCCCGATGGACACATACAGACCGATCTTTCGGTCAATAACGCTGCTTACAATGAGAATTATTATAGCTCTACATTTAGATAATTTTGATAATGATGATAATGGTTATGATGATAATGATGGTAATAATGATTGTTTAATTGATGTTGCAATCATTTTCTTCACTATCATTATTGTTGTTACTATTGTCATCAGTTATCGTTATACTTTTCTGTGACGCCAATAACATTGTTTCGGTGTGCTTTACGCATTGCACATAGTAATTGCCAGGGGCAATGTATATGAAATCAATCTTTTTCATATCTAACTGAAATTTAATCGCATTCCCAAGGCATTCTTGCAAGGATTGAAGAAAAGAATAAAATGTTAGGTAGAATTTCTGTAGAGTCCGGGACCGAGTAACAATGTAATGTTAAAAAGCATCATGTACAGTGTAGAGAGCAATGATGCAATATATGCATTTCCTACAATTCGTGTGATATTCACGAAATTGACATGCTCTTCATGAATTTCTTCCTTTACACCAATGTGTCGTTATTTCACATTCTCTCGAAAGAAACTTTGTTGTCAGTGTCTTTTTTTAGATACCAAAAGATATTGTGTTCTTGTAAACACAATACCACAAAAATTGGATCATAATCAATATGATAATGGTATATGACTCTAACTCTTTGCAAAAGAGAACAGTAAGAAGAATTATGGCTGTAATAAGGTCTCTTTGAGTCCTCTCAAAACAAAGCACTTTAATCACTCCATGAACTTCATTAAAGATCGCTGTAAAATCATTTTTATTTTTGACTGGTGTGAGCTTGCATTCTATCATAATATGCACCTGTAACGTGTCTCGGTGTACTGCAAGCTGAATGGCTGATCCATGGTAGACAGGGCTCATCCTTTTGTCGACATACCACTAAAAAAAAAAAAGAAGTAAGACTGTAGGACCAAAGGCCGTGGAAGAACAAACAAGAGATTCTCGTGAGAACTTAAACCAAGAAAACTGTGTTGAGGTCTGGTGGTGCCTTGATCCTCGATAAGCACGATGTCGAGCTTTCTCACGCCTGCATGATTCCGCATAACAGTGTGCTCTTTTCCGCTGTTTGATCTCATTGGTATATTTGATAAAACGCCCACTTCAAACATGAGTTTCAACATAGCATTTGCACTATTACCACTTTAACTGAAGGAGGTATTCTGAATATAATCAGATGACGCGATCGCTTTGTGACTCTGATCGCAAGCAAAACGAATACTACCAGTTCTAACTGAATAAGAGTGCACAATGTCTGCCAGCTATTGTTTGTCAAATTGCTTTATCCATCATCGCCATCTTTGACTATTTCCAACAGTAGGAATCGATGAGAGCTGAAAATATCAAAATAACGAAAATCCCACTTTGATTAAAAACACACCAAAGAACATGGTCAAATAATTATTTATCCCAAAAGGCAGTGGTGCTATGGGTATATAACGAAACCATTTTCCACTTTTTTTAAAGGGGGGGGGGTATCCACAACGTTTCGAATTGATATCAGTTACCGTAGAGACTAATAATCTCAAACAATAAAGAGAATATAATGTAATATTATATCGAAAATCTTTCTGAAACTCTAACCCATTGACGTTGGCAGGGTGGATTTCGCTTACGTATTATCTGCCGTTAAAACAAAAATATTTGAACTTCCAAAATAGAATGGAAGTCCGAGTCTAAGTGCAAGTTCACTCAAATCAAATGCTTGAAAAACCCAGTTTAATTTGCCTTCATTGTGTATATATGCATACAGCTAATACGTCAGTTCGTCAATACTAGATCATATTTGCACGGTACTCCTCACCGCTAGGCACTGTTTTATATCATACCTGATGTGAGTAAACAACTTTAATTGTGCAACTTTTATCCACGTAACAGCTTTTTAGTTACTGTTATACATTATTACGATCAGCTGCAAACCTTAACTTTGCTTTAATAATGATTGTACTATTGAATACAACACTTATAATGAGTCATTGATCTAGTGGCCTATTATGAGGCGCAGAGGGACATAATAAAGATAATTGCATACAGTCGTAATAATGAAAGTGGAAAGAACAAGGGAGATATAGAAATATGTTTGAACAATCCAACAAATGCTCAAAAATCAACACAAGATGCGAACATATATGACTTCTTATGGTTTAAATGTTTCTATGGACTCTGCTGATCGGATCCTGTGTGGAAGAGCATTCCAGAGAGGGAGATGGAGCTGCAAAAATAACAGTCTTTTCTCCGAGAGTTGTGATTATTCTGATGACTATATTGTTTACTATTGCAAGAGCGGAGATTTAATGAAACGTGAAACCGGTTGACGATGACCAACAATAATTCACTTATCGGAAGGACTTTAGAAAGTGTTTATGTTTGTGACATTTATCAGTAAAAGTGATTGATGCTTCCGCTGTCTTTGAACAAGTTTCACGGCATAGTTGTCGTTAGTTACCTAAAAACAAAGACTAAATATTTGTTCATTCCAAAAAAAAAAAAAACAGTCGCCAATCCAATTATATTGATGCAGATTAAGGCACAGCGGCTTGCGCTGAAACGTATAAGGAAACACAGGGAAATGTCATGGAAAAGTAAAAATGATTGGCATCGATTGCATGTACAGGACAAAATAGTGATTTGAATCGGAGTGCTTATGTTTCATCTCCTTTGCCGTAGCAGTCATTGGTATTATGATTTTGCAAGACTACAGTGATTTCATGATAACGATAAAACCTATTTAAGTTATTTAGTTTTGAAGAAATAGGTTAATGTACAGTTCAATGTGATACTTAGGAGTAATAATATGTTATTACGTCCTCTAATCTGCATATGTGGTTACTTCTATAATCATCATTCTTTTCTTGAAGATATACGACAAAATTCCATGAAGTATTTTGCTAAGGTCCTATTTTGATGAAAATGTTAATCCTTACCATTCTGTAGCTCGATTTAACTCATAAAAGTCACAACATGTATAATTGGTTTGAAGTTAACTCTAACAACAACTATTTTTATTACAGACACTCTGTACAAGGTGTGCAATTAAACGATAGGAAAGGTGCTAGGGTGCTAGGGTGACAAAATTCATTCTCGTGTCGCACCGAACGGAGTCCGTGAACCAAGAAATGATCAAATTCTCTCACACTTTCACACAGTATGACAAATATCGTAGTCCTACATCTTTTGCGTGTACAGTGCAGCAGCAGATCTTGTTTCACATGTGAAAACAAGAGCAATCCCAAGGACTTCTGCCCGACGACAAGTTTAAAGTGACCCAGATTTCTGTAAGCTATCCAGGCATCGAGTGGCTCCAGCATAGTCATATGGGCGAAGTAAAGCAAATTGCATCGGTTCGAAGACTTTCTTGTGCACTGCTTTGCGTCGTTCAGTAAATGTGAAAGCTTTTTAGCCCCACTGTACTTATACATTGTAAACAAATGCTTTGTATGAGTGTGTGCTTTACTCCAGTAACCCGTTCCACCAGACGAAGGGTGAGTTAGTCAGTCTTGTAAACATAACAGGGAGAAAACCCAAATGAAGTCTGAACTCTGGTTCCTTGGCATACCAGCACGATCTCCTGTGTGCGTGATTGATATCTTTACGCGATTTAAGATACCTTATGAATCTACGCGTTTCTTAAAAAGGACGAAGAGAGAACCATTTATCTCGTTATTGTACCCAAATATCCGATCATTCTTCGATCTCCCTCAAAATAAATATTGTTGCCGTTAATTCTTTGGGGATATGTTAACCATCATAGACATCTGGTAGTTGAAATGACACTTTTTCACTACATTTTGATTCATCGATTCGAGTATCATATTTGACTATACACGTCGTTATAGCATCCTACATTAAATGACTTGTTCCTTCTTATAGATCCCACAGTTCTTGCTGAGGTTGAAGAATGGGCGGAGCTCGTGCGTAACTCTTCCAATCAGTTTGTCGGAATATCCCATGCATTCCTGGAAGGCGACCGATCAATGTGCCGCGCTCGTGAGTGTAACCTTGGTAATCTCATCGCTGACGGGATGGTCAGTCAAAACAACAAGAATCCGGACGAACTACGATGGAATGATGTCGGAATCGCCCTCATGAACGGCGGATCGATCAGAGCTTCCATCAACAAAGGTCAGCAAATGAGGGAATACAATACAATACAATACAATACAATATAGGTACTTATATTAAGACGAGTAAACATGTATCACGACGCTTCACAGAATCATGATATCAAACGTACAATAAGGGGGAAGGGAAAAAGTACAACAGATGAGGAAAAGAAATACAAAATATGCATAATTAATCAATCAGATATTGAAAAGGAAAGTCTTCAACGATTTTGGAACACTGAGAGAGATGGTGATTCCCTGATACTTTGAGGGAGCTGATTCCATAGGCGTGGGGCAGCTGCCGAGAAGGATCTGTCTCCTGTCCGAGTGAAAGTCCTCGGGACAGATAGCAGGGTTGGGTCTTGGCCTGACAGTTTCTGAAGGTAAGATGGAGCACAATTCTGAAGACATTTGTAGGTGATTGAAAAGATTTGTACATGATTCGCTTTTGCCTTAAGGGAAGTCACCTATAATTTGGTAACTGTTACTCACTGAGTACGTAAATTGTTATACAACAGTCACGACGAAACCAATTAATTTGGCATTTTAAAGAGGAGTCTGTTGGTACCTCTAAAAATTTATTTTCATGCAATGGATATACACAAGCGGGCCCACGTGAATAGCAATGCAAAAAAAAAAAAGAAAAGAAGAAACATAGGCCAAGAAACAGTGATAGAAAGAGAGCAACGAGTTAAGGTCGAAGGTGAGCTGGTGAGAGAAATGAACCAAAAATGCCGGCGTGCGAAGTAAGAGATTTAAAGCATAAGATGATATACTGTATAGATTTGAGTAGCGTTGAGATAAGACAGACCGAATGAAGACTGTTTTGTAAGGGCACTGGGGGCGCCTGCTTTGTTGAAGTAATGAGCGATTTTTTTTTTTTTTGTAACTCGATAAGGCAAGAGAAAACACATAACGTCACCTATGCGACACCGATATTAAAGCCAAAGTAAATAAGCTGTAACCAAGAGAAAGGAAATGATTTGGAAATCAAAAGGCATCTGATTTATTCATTTGGGGAACATGGCTTTGACTTGTTTCAAGATGAATTGTTCATACGGGTCAAATCGCATGCATTCGTGAATCATTTTTACATTCTTAAATAAAGGGGACATCACGATTGGAGACATCGGCAACGTTCTTCCATTTGGCAACACGGTTGACGTCATGGAGATAGAAGGTCGGTATCTGCTGGAGGCCCTAGAAAACGCCATGTTACTCTACGACCCAACCGTACTCGACGGCAGGTTCCTGCAATTTTCAGGTTTGTCATTGTGGCGTTTTATCAGAGATCGTTAATAAGCGCGTCCCAAAATGCAAGTGTAAGAATACTTTGTGTTACAAAGTTAGCAGAGACAGAAATAAGGCTACTCGATGATTGCGATCACTGTAGATGATATCTACGACTTGCTGAAAATGCACGAGAAAGCGTGAAGAGAATGTGTGAAGTAGCGGTGGCTTTTTTTTTTTCTTTTTAACTGACCTGGGCCAAGGGCTCAAGTGAGCTATTAGTCCATGGGCCAGGCCAGATATTGGTACCATCTGAGGTGGCAATACCTTTTTGGTGTCATTTTGTTTGTCGGGCATAGATATGCTTATCAAGCTATGATAGAATTTCCAAATGAGTAGCTTAGTCATAGTAAATGAATTTTAAACCAATTTGGTTTCGTTGTTATATCCCTGTACTTCTGAATCGAGACCAACCGCTGTACAAAGAAGAGCACTGTCTTCTGTATGTTCACAGGTGTTCTGTTGTAAACGCGGTGCGCTTAGTCTTTATTCAAGGCAGCGAAGGGAATATCCAAGGGTTATGATGTCTACAGCACTTAGTCTAATATTCAAGACGGCGAAGGGAATATCCAAAGCTTATGATACAGTGTATATCCCTTTATCTAAAAACAACAACAACAAACAAGCAATTTCTCGTTCTAGATAAAGACTAAGCGCACCGCGTGACAGCTGTGGACATTATAACCCGTTGGATATTCCCTTCGCTGCCTTGAATAAAGACTAAGCGCACCGCGTTTACAACAGAGCACCTGTGGACATACAGAAGGCAGTGCTCGTATTTGTATAGCGGTTAGTTCCGAGTCAGAAGTATAGGGATATAAAAACGAGACCAAATTGGTTAAAAATCCATTTATTATGACTAAGCTACTCATTTGGAAATGCTATCATAGCTTGATAAGCGTATCTATGTCCGAAAAACAAAATGACACCAAAAAGGTTTTGCCACCTCGGGTGGTACCAACAACCCATTTTTCGGCTCTTGGCCCATGGACTAATACTGTGATCATTTATCGCCCATCGTGCGTCGTGCGCCGTGCGTAAACAGCTTACATTGAATCTTTCAACTTGTAAACCCCATAACGAATTTCACCAAACTTGGCAGGTATCATCCCTACTGATTGTCCATCTAGATAGTAATTTTTTCACACTTACAAATCCGGTTAATGAATTACAAAAAAATCAAGCACTATAGCGTTATACACTGCTAGCCCAAACAGTCTTGATTATCTACATTTCATACCAAATGATACAATAGGACCTAGTTCTACCATCAAGAGCTCTGACTGCGTGTTACCCACATATTTACAGCACTGGCAGACCGCACAGTCTCTTCAACTTTAAATTGAAATAACAGTGTCCAATGAATACGTATCATATTCCATAACCCTAATTATAATCGCAAAACATTTTATCACAACGATTATGAGGAACGAGTCACTCTCGATGTGTGATAATTTCCATACCATTCCATCAATAGATTACAAGATATTCTGAAAGTATATCATCATAGGCTTCAGTTCATGCTGCTCTCCGCCTACAAAAAGCATACACCGTCATGTTATAATTCCCCAGGGGAGGGGAGTGGCGAGGAGTCCTAATGGGGCCTAAATTGTACATTCTCATCTTCTTCTGGAAAACCCCACGATATATTTTCACCAAACTTGGCGGGTAGCAACCCTATGGGGATAGAATCTCAATTCCATCATATGGGCACCACGCCCCACCTGGGGTCCCCGGGGTGGGGGAGGGATGGTACCCCCCCCCCCGTACGGAATCTTTAAAGATTTTCTCTAGAACCAGAAGTGATTTAGCTAAGTTAATACAATGAGTCAGTATATTGGCTGAATCAGGGGGTGCCCCCCCCCCCTTTGGGACCCAGGGGAGTGGGTGGGATGGGTCCAAATGGGGAATTAAATTGTACATGTTTATATTCTTCTTGAAAACCCCCTTGATGAATATTCACCAAACTCGACAGGTAGCATGCCAGGGGGTTAAGATCTCAATTTGTTCAACAGGGCACCATGCTGCCCCTGGTGGGGGGGGGGGGGGGGGGGGGGGGGAGCTCCTAGGGGCCCACCCCCCCCCCCCCCCCCACACACACACACACACATTAAGGAATACAATTCTTCTCTAGAACCAGAAGTGATAAATAAAAAAATAAAGTTACTATGAATTTGTACATTGATGACTGTAGTTCCAAGTTTGTTCATTGCAGATCCAGGGCCGCCTCCCCCCCCCCCCCCATCTTGGAGTGGGGGGGGGGGGGGGAGGGATCCAAATGTGTGCCTAAATTGTACATTTTCATTTTCTTGCTAAAAACAACACAATGGATTTTCACCAAACTTGGCAAGTAGCATTCCTAGGGGTATAGGATCTCAAAGTGTTTGAATGGGCACCATGCTTTTCTTGGGGACCCAAGGGGCAACGATATTCTTCTGTAGACTCAGAAGTGATAGAGCTTTAAGTCTTTTTTTTTTCAAACTTCATAGTCCAACATTCTATAAAGTAGAGTGTACTTGGCTAGTATTTTTACCAGTGTGATGGAATATGCAAATGGACATCATGACCCCAGCTCTCAAAGCTGCCCCGCCCTCTCATAAGAGTCTGCAAGAATGCATGGAAGATGAACTTGCGAATACTCAGGAGAGCGCGAGACCCCCGGGTCTTTCTTTTTTTAGGACATAAGCCATAAATAACCTCATATACAACTCGATTTAAGGCGATAAAGCATTAAAACGGTTAACTGCATTAATGAGGGATATTTTTGATATGTAATATAGGTGGCTATTGCAATCGGTTATCCCTAAAAGTGCAGTGTTTTGATACGGTTGCACACAAATACACCGCACGAGTGTCCTATCAATGGACAGATTTGATCGTCAGCTCTGACGATCGTCAAATTCTGTGAAGCATCATAAATAATTGTCTAATTTCGACATTTCTGATAGATACGCGTGATTCTATCGAGAAGTGCTCGAGCAAAGAGAAGGCGTGCATTTTTACTTGATAACCAAACATAATCTCCTAGGTCTGCCAAAACGGCATCTTGTTGGCTTTTTCAGCTCCTCAAACGACTGTCCCTGTCACTCTTTCAGTGTCTTTACCCACCAATCCCAAATTGCTCATCTTTCACTCTCTCTCTCTCTCTCTCTCTCTCTCTCTCTCTCTCTCTCACAGTCTTGCCCAGAGGTTCACCCGATCACTGGCTCTCAGTGTTGACATTCATTCTCCCACTAATTTCTCTTTACTACACTCTAATGATTACTATGATAGTAGGTAATCATCTTCACAGCAGCTGAATAATTTACAAAGAACTTTTTACCCGAGCATTAATTTCGCGTAATGAACATCACCGGCCCGAGTTTCTGTGACCCAATTAGAGGGGGAATCAACAAAATATATCCTGCTGAAGAAACGTAACTCTGCCCCATAATAAACTCTTACCTGTGCCTTTATATAGCATTATCCTTAATGCTACCATCACTATCGGAATATAAAGGAGAAAGCAAAGAAGGCCTCACTGACGTGTCCTGCGTCACCCCGACCCCACCCACAACTGCCTTATAAAAGCCGCCTGGCAGCAGACATGCTTCCTCTTTCCTCCCCATAAGCAGCAGTTTTTGGGTAGACACTTCTTTGTCCGTCTGCTTCTGCTGTCAGCCGGAAACTTGATTTGTATGTGGTCTTCCTTTCCTTCTAAGGAGGCTTTAATTCAGGTGATCAACTACCCACCTCCCTATTTATTCCCAGTGTTTGGTGTTCTGAGAAGGACAGGCAGCTTTGTGTCACATAGATTTCAAATATAACTATCGGCCCTTCCTCCCCAGCAGTTTTTGGGTAGAGACTTCTTTGGCCGTCTGCTTCTGCTGTCAGCTGGCAACTTGTACTTTTTCTCAACCTTCATGATGCCTACGTACTTGTATCTTTTCACCCGTTGTCTCATCATCTAACCAGGTTTTTATGTCAAGAGTGAGTCTACCCATAAGGTCCTTCCCTTCCCCTTTAAACTCCCTGTGGGTTTTCACTTGGGTGTTTGTCGTCGTCCTCTTTTTCCTCTGCAGAAATGGCATTCGATAACGGGATTGGCTCAACGATTGGCTATAGTGAGTAGTGTAGGAGTACGATACAAGGTGCTGCTGTGCTCAAAACTGCGAGATGCTCTTCACTTTACACAATCAGTAGAAGTTTAGTCAATATGGAGATTAGCCCTTGCCCCCTTGATGATTCGTTGTGTCTAGGGGACCTTTTCGACTTCCTGTCACTTGCTCAGAGTACATCAATGAAGTCTACAAGTAGATACTGAGTAGCATAATGTAGCACAATGTGTACTCCCAAGGTCCTTGGCTCATATTCTCTCGCTATAACATCAGTTTAATGTCTCCTAGCTTGCCAGGCCTTCAGAGCATCGAGTCGTGACCCTACAGCAAGTGGGTATCTGCCTTCAAGCACCCAAGGCATCGACCTCCTTGCATGGGTATGAGACGTTCAAGACAGTGTTTCTCATAGCCATCGGCTCTGGTCCATGTCGCAGCTCGGTCCATGCTCTAGTTCTGTTGATCCTGGCTTTTGTGCTGGGAAAACGCAGGCGCTCGCCTCGTCCCCAGAGTCTCCTTCTTGGTCAAGAATGAGTCGGGATCTAGGGTTGGCATTGGCACACAACGTGCTCTGTAAACTCTAACAAACAAGTTCCTTTTAAGTGCGAAATCCCTTATTGTCTGAAAGAGCTTGGAAAACTTTTTCCGCGCTTAGAGTTGTCAAAAAAATGCAAGTGTTGAGAACTGTTTCACATGATCTATGAATGCATTATCCACTAGCGTTTATATCAAGGATATCAATCTCAATGTCTTTGTTTTCGTTGATATAATCTCTTTTTTTTTTCATTATTTTTTTTATTATTTTCCGCTTCCCTTTTGGCTCGTTGTTTGGTTTTTCATGCTCTAGTATTACATTAGTACAATTAATTTTAAAAATCCATAAGAACTCTATACTGGTAATGATCAACCATGTCGACTTCGCTAGAATAATGACCTTCGCAAAGGCTCCTAAGTTACGTTGCTTCTGAACATGTTAATGAACAGTGCAAAATTTTATCATGAAGGCGATCATTATGTCCATCTTCAATTAGTCATGGAACAATAAAGAATGATGGTGGCAGCCTCTGCTGCAACAAAAATAAACATTTTGCTATTTGAGATAGGCTTCTTTCTCAACGATGCCACAATCATCTCTTATTGTCTGTGTTGTATCCTTATATTCTTCTTATGGTTGTATTTATTTGCAGGCGTTAGAGTTGTATACACTCTGGCGCGTGAGCCAGGTAAACGTGTGTACGGTGTGCAAGTCATTTGTACAAATTGCACGGTACCCCAATACGGCCCGCTGTACCAGGACAGAACATACAAGATCGTGACCAACAGCTTTCTGGCGTCTGGGGGCGATGGATTTACCATGATCAGGGACCATAAATTCAATCACGTGACTGGTGAGATCTGGGATGTGTGCATTGATGAAGATATGAAACAGTATAGCCTACATGTGTAATTATGCACTTGGCTCTGGATAAAAGGAAAAAAAAAACTAATCAGACATCATCATTCATCATCTATGAAGAACCATAATTGTCAGGAATATCTGGTCAAATGCAAACATGGTACGTTTGTACTTCCAGGGCTTGTCATGGATACTTTTAGCGATTTCACACATTATACTGCTCCAGTCGGTTATGCAATGTTTACGCCATGTTCCCGGCAGCCAAGGATATCGCGTTTTAGACCACCGACAACAAAACGGGATAGATGTGAGATAACGCGTTAAAGGGCGCTTTGTGTCACGGTTTCACGATTGCTGCACGTTTTGTCAAGGTTCTCACTGCGAGCTAGAGTGTATGGTAGGCCGTTTTGCCACGTTATGTCAGGTCAAGTCCCGTCGTGTCACGTTATACAGACACGGCGCGCTTCGACGCGTTACTTTCCACTATGGTGTGACTCGGCGAGCGCCGTTTGCGAGGCGTCTGGGAACGAGTGTAAATGTCGGGCCGGTGTGGCGTATTATTTGATTCGAGTCTAAGCATTAAGGTGCTAATAGCACCAATTTCGTGACATTATTTATATACGAACATTTCATTGTATTCCTAATTGTTTTGTTGGAAATGAAATGATTCAACTTGAACTTGAATTAGAGCTACGGTATAGTCGGTTCGTGACGGTCAGTAGGCCTACGATGTATAGAGTTGGTCAGCTGGCCGTCTTGACCGTTGTGGATCGTAACGCTGCCGTATTAAAACCGTTGTGGACCTTAAAATACCGTCATAAGGCCGTTGCTAACCTTTTAATACCGGCTGTAAGAACCGTAGTAAAGACCGTAGTAACTGACGATTGTAAAGAAAGAACATTCAAATTTGTTGTATTCTTGCGTGGAGTTATTTTTATGACACTGATTGTGAAGTTGCCCTACATCGACGTAAATAAGCACCAAATAAATCAGTGTTTTTGCAAAAGCCGTGGCCGTGGTTTATCATGGTTACTATTGAGACACTTATTACTTCGGTGCTTATTTACGTCGATGTATGGCAAGGGTTGTCAATGAGTCGTAAGAAAGAAGATGTTTTAAATTTTCTTATCTGACCGACAGATCCAAAATAAGCGTGTTACACTGAATATAATGTCCTCACAACAACCGTTATAAACCCATCACGTGACCACACTAGAACGTCTTGGACCGTTTCTGACCGTACTTTACCGTTTCAGTAACGGTCGTATTTGATGTTAGTTTACGATCGATCAGTCCTTGCAACGTTCAGTGGTTACGACCGTCAATGTCCGAGAAGGTCGTGTAACTGTTTTTAACCGTCATTATCGCAGGTCGATCGTAGTTCTAGTGTTAGATAGCTCCTTTCCCTCAAGGCTGGTCACGAATCCTTTGACAGCCGTGAGATGTACAAGACCTAATAAAACTGAGCACGGATGGAAAAAAAAAAATGACCAAAATCTCACCGCGTACTGCCTTTGGGGCAAACAGGATTGCCGTATCTGCCGGGAACATGGGGTTAATGCAGCATTACATACTATTTTTTGTAACTATTCCATGAGAGTGCTGCGTGAAGTCACAATAGGAACGCAGCGAGAAGTCATTTATACTGGATGTAAAGTTTGACTCATTCACCAGTCCTGAGAATGTCATGCACGTAATAATTGACATTGTGTCTGATTATTAACTGATATCAAGCAATAAGTATCGGTATTAGTGTGTTGATAAGAAAATAAATCGAATGCTAATGACATTGTAATCGTTAGGCATATACTCATCTTCTTATACACAATTCACGCTATCCAGTCAGCAGATGCATAGTTACTGATAAAATTAATGATAAGTGTGACTTCGATGTCCCGTGATATCTGACATTGTGCTCTACAAATCATTTACATACAGTATTTGTCTTATTTCTCGTTTCAAAACCGATGTAGGCAACTTGGATTCTGCCGTGCTCGCTGAGTACATCCAGCGACTATCACCGGTAGCACCAGCTCTCGAAGGCCGGGTCACCATTCTAGAGTACGACCCGGATATACTCTGCACTGGCCTCGCTACAAGACTGACACCTCATAATACTGTCGTACTTATTATCTCATTAGTTGTCTTGATAAGCAGCAGACTGTATAATCCTTGAAAGCAATATTTTGTAGTCTTCGCCTATAGGATAATCATAAAGAATTTAGATATAAACTGGTTATCAATTTCATTGTGTAATCAGTTGAAAAGTGTTAAACATTGAGCTGAAACTGTGATTAAAAGAAAAATATAACAATTCAAATTGAAATGAAATAAGTTACCAGTTTCTCATTATCACACACTCGCCGGTCAGGGCGAACTCAAAATATCTTCTTTTTTTTCACGCTGATTAAAATGTATTCTGTTTCTGGATGATGGTGCTAATGAATAATCGGTTGTGTAGTAAAGAATAAAGGGCAGTCTGAAACCAACGCAAAGTATTAAAAAAATATATCAGTGAGGAGAAGCTAACCTTTCATAAGGTAGGAAGCAAATTCCTGTTGAAAACGTTCGTTTTGCCGTAACAATATTCGTATTGATTTCTGGATTTGGTATTTTTCTATACATCTTGGATATTAAGATCGAAATGTTGCTGGATTAGCGGTTGATTCGAATGAAGCCAGCAAGATACAAACGTCATTGAGAACTGCTTACCGACTGAATCCAGGAAAATGCTACTGTACTTCGTGACATTAAAAAAACCCCCTCAAATCTGGTGCAAATCATGTTGTCTTCAGTGAGGAAATGACAAACATGAGTCACAGGATTCTATTCTAGACATAGCCAGTACGAGCCAGATGCCAATCAGTGAAGGAAAAAATGCAAACTAGGAATCAAATAAAGACATAGTCATCATGATAATATTAGGCAGAAACATAATATCCTGTCTGAGTTATTTGCAAAATATTTCAATCAAAATAGCTCTAGTGGGACCTGGGGGAGTTTCATAAAGCTGTTCTTAAAGTTGCAAATGACTTAAGAACGACTGGTGATCAGTTCTGATGTGCTATACTTCTCAGAATTTCAATAATTCAGCACAAGAACTGATCACCAGTTGTTCTTCAGTCGTTCGTAACTTTAAGAACAGCTTTGAAACACCCCAGATGTGACACCTAGGGAAGGTTTGAATTGGGGTGAACATGCTCTTGACCCGTGTCTGGTCACCGATTCAGGTTTCAGCCAAATTTTACAGTAAACCGGGATGCCGCATAGCATGAATAGTCTATGCATTTAGGATGCAACAGCAAGACTCTAAACACGTAACTGACGTATTGGGCGAAGTATAGGGTCTTGTCTAGAATTTCATGATTATCGACTTACAATCGCTGCTTGTAATGCCATAGTGGTGTTCGAATGTCCTGAATGGTGCGATGCTGACAACGTGGATACCGAAGCTCGGTCTGAATCGATGCAGCTCACCCACAATGGATAAATCAGTCCACCTTCGCAGCGCACTTCATGTGGCGCTTATTGTGCATAATTTCAGCTTAAAGAGAATTCAAAATACTAAAGTTTTTTGTTGTTCTTGGTGTAGTTTTTTCACCTTGTGTAGGCACATGGCGTTCCATTGACATTTCTGTGTATATGTGTTTGTACTTCATGATGCTTATTTGGTTTGTAAACCTGCCTTTAAATGAATTTGACTCAATTATACGCACGTCCTGTGAACAAGCATCGATATGTCTGTCAACTGCTGCTATACACTGTAAAAACATCGGTGTTAGATTTAACACCACGGGTGTTAAATCTAACACCGATCAAACTTCAATAGAGGACCACACCCACAGGTGTTAAAAATGCACTGTGATGATGTTGAAAAGTTTTCGCCTGACACTTCGTGGTGTTAATTTGACACTGTACCTGGTGTTATTTTGACACTGTACTGGTGTTAATTAAAAAAAATGACTCCACATGGTGTTGATTTGATATTTGTTGGTGTTAATATCAATGGTTTAACACCCGTCCAGCTTCAATAAGAGACCACACCAGCTGGTGTTACTTTGGTGTAAATTTATTTTCACATTTTTTCAAAAATCTAGTATTTTAATGTAAAATTCTTGATCGTCTTGTTTAAGTTAAAAATCAACAAGAAGTGCAGTTACTAAGAAACTCTTCAAAAAACAGTTTAAAATTTGGAAATGACACCCGGAGGTGTTAATTTAACACCATAAATGAGCACCGAAAATTTAACACCAGCTCGGTGTTCACTATTTAACATCGGACTTTTTGCTGTGTATACATTCCCATAGAAATTCAAGCCGTTCCCATTTTATTGTGTGATAATTTAACTTGCGATAACATCGTTGTTAAGGTACTGCTGCTGTGAAATAGGTAGCCTATAATGTTGTTTTCTATAGACAGACGGCACCAAAGAGGTCTCTGGAATATGTACACTGACCTTATGCTTATTATTGTCTTTTTCTTAGATTAAATAAAAGATTTCTAAAAAATGTCACGAGGATTTTTTCAGGTTGCATGGTTTTATTTATGTTTCATCGAAAGTTTCATTTATTCATGTATGAAGGTATACTATACGTCATTGATCATCGATATTCATTCATTCAACTCTGATGATGATGATAATAATAATAATAATAATAATAATAATAATAATGATAATAATGATAATAATGATAATAATAATAATAATAATAATGATAATAGAACAAAATACAATGACTCTTTTTGGTGACAGGAGTTGTTTAGAATGGTTAAACACGTGTTGTCATGGGTGACAATAAAACAGAGTACTGTAGTACCCATGAGAACCGAAAACATGAATCGACACGATCGGCCTTCACAGATTTCCATGGTCAATATAGAAGCTGTATGTTGTGTATATCGCACATTCAACGTTTGGTCTACCTGTTCTCCAGGGACTTCGCCCGTGAACGACAGTATGAGCATAGGCCCTATACCATTTACCCGAATTGTAAATCAACGGAAGCAATAGAGAAGGAACTCGTTCACGTAATGAGAAAAGTATCTTGATTAATGGAACATTGTGTATAAGCATGCGACAAATGTGGAGAAAGAAAATTGTTGATTGTACTGTAAGATGAATTATGTACTGCTGCAAACGTACTACTACATTCGTTAAACCTTATCCGAGCAAACGTGCCAATGTATGAGATTTTTTATGGCTCTGTGCATGTCATTTCCGTGGAGATTTCATTCTTAATGTGTAATTATTGTGAGAGATCCCACGCATGTTTTCACGGACCAAATACGTTGTCAGGTCTCTTGAGTGAAGTTTTCTTTGCGTTAGAATTATATTATAGAAAATATTTTATCATCAATAAGAGATGATGAGAGGCAGGGGGAGAGAGAGAGAGAGAGAGAGAGAGGATGTGAAATGTACATAATCTTATTACGTATCACATTTATGGCTGTCCATTGATTGATATTTGGCTTTAGCCACGGAAAATGTATAACATGTTATGCCTAATTTGTCATGGTTTAAATTGTTTGTAATGGATGTGCCATTTTTGAAAGGTATGTGTGGGTGTTTCAATCGCTGAAATATGAATCGATTTATTGAAACCAATGCTGCACTTACGTTTTCTCTCAATGAACTTTAGTCAATAGATGCATTGCGAAAATTCGAAATATACATAGTTTGTTATGCTCATTCCTTTCTACAAACAATATTAACACATCTATCCCTTGAGCTTTTAGTTGATAATATATAGGTTGAAGAGTTTGTCCCTGTGTATGTTAGAGGAGTATGAAAATAAAAATAGCAATTTGAGGAATGATTTTATGGTGACGACTATCTTATAATTCATAAAGAAGATAATTAAGACGACTATGTACACTGTACTGCAGTAATTGTATGTGAACACTATGATGAACGGTAAAGATAAAAATACATGTAGTCATAACAGTCAGTCTGCGGCGCGTGCGATATGCGATAATGAGGCACGAACGACAATTTTATTCAGAATCACGTTTGCGCAGTTTGTGCTCTTGAGACTGACGAGATTTCGCGATACTTTGCGAGAGTTTTTGCAGAGGTCGCAACAACAGCTTTCATAGCTTTCGCAGTGCATTGTTTGACCCAGGATGGTTGGGTAAGTTATAGAGCTGATTATGCTCATTGATTTGATACCTAATTTCCCTATTTTTTATCTCAATATAGTAGTCCATTTTAGCATCAAAGCAAACGATTATTTGCCAGTGTTTAAGAAGCTTTTAGATCATAGTTTGATGATTTGCTAGTTCCTGACTGGTATTGAAAATAGATCTCCGTAATTTCTTCGATTTCACAATCGTGAAACATGAGCGAGTATGATAAATTAAAAACCGAAGAGGGGCACAGTTTTTAAGGTTGTGAATTTTCCTGTTGAAAACAGGGCAAATTATGTTTTCTTACCGGAAGTGGGGTAGTGAATGAACACGCATGAGAGCGATGTGACGTCGTAAAATGAGACTAAACCTGTGCAAGTCGCGAGTGTGTGTCATTATTTCGAAGGTATGCATTGCCATGCAATTGTTTTGTATAGAGATTATATTACATCTTGCACATGTGCATGTGTGTGTTAATGTCGTCTTTCAGTTACTGTTCCATGTGATTCTTGTTTCCCATTTTTTGGAAGAGTGAATAATTTTCAATGTACTGGGTGTTACAAAAAACATTTCCCACTTTTGACCTTAATAGTTCAAAAACTATGTTTTAGATAATAACATTGATATGAGCAATAGCTATAGTGTACAATTCAGTTGGAGGTAATTTGAAAATGAATGCATGATTCAGTTTTTTTAAATTCAACATTGATTTTTAAGTTAGTTTTCAGATTTTGCTCCATTTTCAACCCTCTGTACTAAACTTTAACTTTGCACAGGGGTTATTGGTGTGTATAGGAGTGTGTTGTTGATACCCAGACAATGGTCGTTGACAATGACCAGGATTGGAATGCTTCATGAGGAATTCCACTATCGCAGCTAGTCTTTATTCATTCTGAAATGTGGTGTGTGCAAGCACATGGAAACATGTGCTTACTTCTTTCATGTGCATGCATTTCACCCTGTATCAAGAATTCAGACTAGCAGTGCTCAGGGCAATCCACATGAATAATTGATAAAGCATTCATGTGCCTTGCAGCAGAGTTCGGAACAGGTGGTAGCCAGGTCCATTGTTCAGGGTCATTGTAAGTGCACACTCACATACACATCATTGGTTCCTGTGTGAAGTTCAAGTTTTGTACAGAGAGTTAAAATTCGATCAAAATCTGGAACCTAACATTGAAATAAATCATGGATTTCATGAAACTAATATAGGCTTTCATTTTCAAATTACCTCCAACTCAATTGTACACTATTCAGCTATTACTCATATCAATGACACTTTTATCTGATACATAGTTTTTGAACTATTAAGAACCAAAAGTGGGAAATGTTTTTTGTAACACCTAGTACAAAGTATGAACATGTATTAGTCCTGAACGATTATTTTTTGGAAGTAAATTCTTTGAGGGCACTTTACCTTGCCCCATGAACCAGAATTGTTTTACTCTATTGTTCTTGCCAGTACAGATTAACCTGCACATACATGTATCCATGTGTGTATTGAATGCAACAGGACCTATGGCCACATTTCATTTAATTAAACCTCAAAGCTCGTAGCCGACAGCATTGAGTCAGCAGCCGATGGATACTACGCAATGCGACACGCCGCGTCTTGCGACAGATTTCGACCAATCACAGACCCGGAATTCCGTGCGAACGCGAGGGTAATCTTTTTAAACTCGACGCTAGACATTTCTCTGAATTTTGCTAGTTCCTGACTGGTATTGAAATAGAAATGAGAAAATGTGCCCTTAATGTGATACAATATAATTTAGTGGACTTAGTCTTCACCATATTTTAGAGGGGCATGGAAGATTTCATGTTAGTTTTTGGCGTCAAACATGAAGGAATATTTTTGAATACAATACCGAACTTCCTGAGAGATTTTGATATCCTATATTCCTCTTTTCCGTTTTATCTTTATCATGAGCATATTTGTTGATGTTTTCTCTTTCAGACGATGCTAAAAGTGTCGAAAACTGACAAGAAATACTCGTTCTACTTGGATTTATTCATGACCATGTATCTGCTCATTAATATGCAAGCACCGCTCAGCCGTGCATACGACTTGAATAAATACGTGCGTTTTCGCTCGCGCTGCGGACTGACTGATAATGCAGGTTATCGATAGGAGCGTTTGCGGCTAACATAATGTGGTGGTATTCATTTCAATTCTTATAGATCTAACGGAGTAAACACATTGTTACATGAATATTGAAATGATCATTTTGTTTCGATACCTGTCAGTGGATACCAGTAGTAGGCCTATCTAAAATGTTTTTACCGTAGAGGGCGAAAAAAGCTTAGCTGGAAGCAAACATTGATTGAACAATACTCGACTGAACTGAGGAAATCATTTTTAGGAAAGGTCGAAACGAGAGAGAGGACATAGAAGCTTATTTTCATGGGAGCATCAAGGGGTCAATGGCTTCATAGTACTAAAGGGAGATTAGAGAGAGACCTAGTCAAGTAAAATATGGTTTAGTTGTTGCTCGACAATGAGCGGTTTCTCACATTTGGGAGTTTCGGCGAATAGGGATGTGCAACATTATCATAATCTGGAAACCACGCAATTTGATGTATTAGTGATCGGTCAACATTGCTCAAATATGAATTACGCTTTTGGGGTGTATGTTGAAGAGACTTTAGAATTTCTATCCAATTTGATGGATAAAACATAGATGGATACATAAAGAGTGCGGTTTTATTTATAGATATTATAGACCATTAAAAAAAGAGAGTATAAAAGTAAAGGCCCAACTTCTCAGAGTGTAGCTTTATTTCTCTTTAATTTTATGTGCAAGATACCGGGCAGAAAATGAATTGAGCAGTTATTCCTCGAGATCTGCAACTGATAAGCTGATGATGTGTTATATTGTGTGTAAAACGTGTCAACACTTCCGTGTTTCTCGTGTTACAATGACTGGTTAGATTATTCTCACTGTCCCCTTCGTAAAGAACGTTATAGAATTTTGGATATTCTAATTAGATATAGTTCATAATTTGTTGATATTACTCCATGAAGAATTTAAACCAAGTATCTCTCAACTATTCCTGTAATCATAAATGGATTTTTTCTTCCCATGCGTAGACCGATTTTGTCTTTTTTTCTCTTGACTCTTCTGCATACATTCTAATAATTATAGTAATTGCTTATTTTGAAAGAAAAAACAACAAAACTAGAGAAAATAAAGGCATTAGATATGGAGCGATTTATATCTGCAAACTTCAATAGTTCGAATTGTGTTCAACTTCAAAATTTTACGTTCAGCTGTAGCTTTTACTCGTTTTGATGGATCAAAACAATTCATTTATCTAATTTCCGCCTTAAATCTGCCAGTCATTTTTTAAAGTTTTGCTTATTGACTTCCTACAATAATTTTCTCGTGAAAGTTTGATAGATGCGTTCATGTTTGCCAGTTTCATTGCTCTCAAATAATTTTAAGATCACGCGTGGGATAACTTTTTAATGTATAGCATAATAATGCACGTAAATTCTGTTTCAGCAAACACCTCAGCTAGCCGACTTCCCAGCATGAAAAAAAGAAAAGAAAAGAAAAGAGATAGAACCAAGCGAAAGCATTTTTGTCGTTTGGATTTCCGGATGCTAAAGCGGTTTCATGTTACCATGAGTCACACTTCAAATTATAATCACTGTTTAGATACAGCTGTCTCGTCACCCACAGCAGCTGTGGTCACATCATATTCATGCTTTTATGGTGGTTATAGAATGATTAAAAATCATAGATAGAATAAGATTTTCAGTCAAATAAAGTTTAATACTGGCAATAAATCATAAAAATTGTGATATTCATTTGTATAATTTGATATTCCTTGTTACATTTGTTATTCGTTGTAATTCTGTTCGTTTATGAATCGGTTCACAAAAATAATATAGTCATATAATACATGTGCTCCCGAGATTTAAATATTGCAACATATTGGAAAATTAGTTACTGTTTTATTTGGTGGAGCGGTGTTTATTTGTGTGTGTGGGTTTTTTTTTTAATACACTGTAATTTGAATAGTGATCGACATTCCAGTGAAGAGCAACTTGTTCATTGTTATTTTTTTTTTCATTCCATTCTACTGAGTCCGTCACGTGCACACCGTGGTTAAGACAGTCGAGTTATCTAACGAGCGACACCGACAAATCGTCGGCCGGTGAGGAATGGGTGTCGGTGGCTCAGAGCGCTGAGCGCTTTCGGGTGTGACATGAAACGACGTACGGACTGTGTTAAACGGATGGTATAGTATATGTATTTCAAAATAAGCTTTGAATTCCTCCTAAAATTTCATCTCCAAAATGATTATCCTTTAAAAAAAAATAATAAAAAAACACGTAAGAAACCTGAAGCCCCATCTCAATCGAAATTGTACCATACCTTTAATGCCGTAGGGAAACAAATAATTGTGACAAGCGACCAAGGCCTGGCAGAGGTAGATACACAACGCTTCGGAATTGTCGATACCCCCTCCATCAAGCTCGTGTTATGACCCAATTCGAATCTGCACATAGTCTGGAGTGTGTCTATGTCTATGGAGTTGGCATTCGGTCATGGACGGGAACATTGACAACAGCAAATACCGGGTGATTCTGGACTATCACTTGAGTCCATCCGTTGGTAACAGCCAACCCCTGTTCATTTCCCAGGATGGCAACGCAACGTCAGGGTACAGGGCTGCCCAGATGGACCAGTATTAGACGAAAATAGCGTGAACAGGGTGCAGTGGTCGGTGCAATCACAAGATGCTAACCAGTTAGAGAATCTGTGAGCTAACATGAAGAAATCTCTCACCAAGGACCAACCTAACACCAGGGAGGGTTTTTCCGTTAATCATCAGGGCCTGGGGCAGCATCATCCAGGAAAGACTGCATGGTATTTAGGCAACGCTCCCAAGGAGGATACGTGCCATCATCAGAAGGCGCGGGTAACCAGTAAGATACAAGGACTTGGGGAACCTTACATGGCGAATGACTTTAGACTTGTTAATAATATGTACCTGATAATAAGATCTTGAATCATGTACAGTGTACTTCGAATTCATTAAAATAACAATTATGCTAATGTCATAAATTTCCTCCTGTGTAATGCATGAGTCTACTGTGTGTTGCAATAAGAGTATAAGAGTACAATGTATATACATATACAGCATTTAGCACTTTCATCAAGGAGCTTCTTTCCTTGCTTTCATCGATCCTTTCATCGATATATACACTTGTATATATGTATAATTATATGTATATATATATATATATATACACACACACACACATATATATATATATATATATATATATACCATGTATGTCATCAATCATGAAAAGAACTCCAAAAATGCATCATGCTGTCAATACCAGTCAGGTGATTTTGATTCTGAATCAAAATCACTTGACAAAGGGCAGGGTGCCGGAAAATTTGTGTGTTCTTAAAATAAACCTGGTATTGACAACATGGTACATTTCTTGAGTTCTTTTCATTATTGATAATATATATAATATGAAAAGTTAGATCGCAAAACGAGTTAACTCCACTCCTTTTAATATGAGATATTTTCAATTAAACTTGCTTAACACAAAAAGTTAGAGATATGGAATATTTTTTATATTGACTTCGAACAAAAAAAGTCCTTGTTATGTGACTAGCGATCGAGGGACTTACTTTAAATGTTTCAAAATAGCGCTTAACTCGTTGTGTGGTCACGCTTGTCTTAAATACTTGGTATATCATATTACAGAAATTACAGGCTTGATAGGAGCGGTGCCCCATTGAGCCACGTACCAGAGAAAAGGTTAATATATATATTGCATGTATACTTGTTCATGTTTGGGTTTAAAGGTTCGTAGGTGTATAAATGAGAACAAAAATATTGAAAGTAAAAAAAAACAAACACGTATTTAGTTCAACGTGGCCAGATTATGTCTTAGTATAGTTGCAATCATCTTCCTTCAATATTTCGCGATTTATTTCATCAAAATCGTCACATGTACAGCTATTTCATAAGACGATCCGATGAATTACATCTCAACTTGATGAGAACTGTATATACCTAAAATAAATTTGATTATACTGGACCCAGGTTTTGTAATAGCTTAAGTTACAGCTTGAAAGAAAATGTTTAAGATTATTACCTTTGAATAGAAACTTTAAAAAGAATTGATTTCTTCATATATTAGATAAATAATCGCTTATGAAAAGATTGTAATAACTTTGATATATACATGTACCTGTCCTGCCGACTGGGTGTATGACGTGTTCGCAGACCTGTCTTCCGTTCTTCACTGCTCTTTTCCTTTCCTCTCATCTTTCGTTGCACTTTAATGTCATTCTGGCTTTGTTTTTGCTCTCTTTATATAATGTATATTGTATATATATATATATATATATATACATATACATACACATGTATATGTATATATATATACATACATATTTATATATATATATGTGTGTGTGTGTGTGTGTGTGTGTGTGTGTTTGTCTGTCTGTCTGTCTATCTGTGTGTGTGTTATAATTCCGTCTTTTCTGAATACATGCATTTTTTTGTCAGTTTTTCTTTGTTTTTTTGTGCCGACCTGTGTGTCTTGTATGTATTGCTGCTTTGTCAACATCTTTTCCGGGTACACACGGCTAAACGATTGGCTCAGTATCGCAACATTGCTATGTCGTTTCAAGTTTTATGTTTTCTTGTGCTTTAGAACAAGTACTGTTTAGTAGATGCTTTATAACTTTGGTATCATATATCAATAATCATATGCTTTAACGGTACATATTTAGATTGATTTTCCATGTATCTGTCATTGTTTTATATATATATATATATATATATATATATATATATATTAGAAGAAAGAGTCTCAAGTACGCCATGGATCCAACGATTACATTTTTTTTATTACAATTAAAAAAAAAAAAATATATATATATATATATATATATATATATTGTGTGTGTGTGTGTGTGTGTTTTTCCCCCTTTTTTTCCCCCAATGCTTAACGTTTTACAAGCTCTGCTTTTCAGTGGATCACTCTTTAACATTGCAAAGTGTACATTATTTTCCGGTTATTATTCGTACATTTATTTTGTTTAAATGTGCTTACGATAGTATGAATTGATAAATGTATATTTGTACTATATATCGTTTCATATTGTTGGATAGGAATAAATGCAGTGTATTTAATTGAATTGAATTGAACATCTACGGTATAAAAACAGCTGCATCGCTCATCGTTCTCGTTTTCTTCATTCACATATCAAATTAAAATGTATTAATATCTTTTGTTTTCCCTTGTTACTGTCATGGTTCTCTTTCTTGATTTTGTTTCTTCTTCCTCAGTATACTCAGCTACTTATATCTTTTTTTTTCGTCCATCTTTCACGCCGCATCTCTCACCCCTCACTAATGATTAAATGTGTGATCCGCATTATTATCCTGTTCTTGTTTCTCCAGGTCAAGCAAATTTCAATGTTGATAGGTTATTTCCATACATCTTGCTATACACCTTTTGTTGACATGATAACATTATGGTTCACTTTAATCCATCACCCATGGTAACAACTGAGAGTTATTGCTGTAGATATACGACAAGTGTGTCACTTTAACTCGTTTGAATTTAATTCAACATATTCAAAAACGGCAAATTGAATTCATAGGCCATGTAGTCGGTATAGTGATACCTAAGGTACTTACAAAACTTATATACAATAAACTGTCACATAACACAATTCACAAATTTTAAATGCAATTTACGTTGTGGAAGCGTAAGTTTGCAAAATTTTAAATCAGCATCAGCAGTAAGTAAAGTGTATAGTTACCTGCTTTCATACACTTATCGTTCACAAGTATTTATACCCACAACAACGCTTGCTGGAAGTAGGAATCATTTGTTTGTATTTTTAGAGATAATTGGTGTACGTCAACTACTCTTACATGACTACATTACATGTTAAACGTGTCCATGAATTAAATCTCAAGTACTGTATTGAATGATTGATATTGCTGCAGCGATAAGAGTGCTGACATGTATTTTAGGAGATAGAAATCCATTAATTGAGAAAGCGTCTTTGTTATTCGATATTACAATTTCAATCATGACTTCAGCATCGCCGCCCGTTTTGCCTGTCTTTACTCTGTAAATGTTATACTTGATCGTAAATGAGTCAACATGCTAAAGTTATGTACATGTGTCTTATCTCATGGTCTTCCTCAGGCTTTAAAAAGTAAAACTTGTAATGTGAAGACCATGCTTACGTCTAGACGCTGGGCTGACACATCGTTGGCTACTCCTTGTTTCCTTTGTGTAAAAAAAGAAGAAAGAAATACTAGGCCTACGGATGCTAGAAAACCTACGAGCGCTACAACTTAGTTTGATACTGTCACTGTCACTTAAGGATGCACCGAATAACTTTGTAGCCATCTAATGACATTTGATCTTCCGATAGTAGTCATCCACAAATCATATGCTTCAGTCTGTAATTCTTTGCATGATCAGCATAATTGTACAATCACTACAAGTGCTGTTTCAACAGCAATATATATAACTGCAACGAAAGCACCTTTTCTCTTGCCAATTATTCCTGTATAATGTAATGATAATCATAATAATGAAACTGAGTTATGCTTCTGAAATTGTTTAAGCAATCTAACTACTCGTAATAACAGTTCTATTACTACCACTACAGGTGCTATACTACTCCTGCTGCTGCTGCTTCAACGGAATTGTATTTTCAGGATGCATTCCTTTTGTTCTCTTCAGTGCAACCACTGTGTGATGTGCATAGGATCGAATAGGTTCTAATTTCTGTAAACAAGTTCTAATTCTTTGCAGTCACAACCGCAAAGGGTACCTTCAAACATTGCAAATATGTTTGAGAAATATAAACGAACAATATTGCACATTTGTATAAATCAGAAGAATAATCGCGTATAACATTTCATTAATACTATTTCAAGTTATTGATCAACTGAAAACGAGATGTCTACTCTTACTTAACAGTAATTTAGCTAAAAACAAATATATAAGGCAACCTCAGTTTCTTTCAGCAATGCCCTCTCATCTTTTACTGCTGAATGCGTAAGGACACACTAGAATGTTCCTTTAAAAAGGAAGACAAGCGAACGAAATTGCAGAATTGTCGGACGTGGAAGACGTGCGAACATTTCCTCCACTAGACCAAAACATGAGCGACAGAATAATACTGTCAAAATTGTGTAAACCTATCCGATATCGTCCCAACTGAAACACAGTTTTTTCACATGAAACAAAGAGGGCGCTCGATGTAATCTGTTTTTAGGAAGTATAATGAACAGATGTAGAGACAACAATAGCATCTATTTATAACTTCTTATTTCGTTACAAACCGAAGTCTGCTCCGCAGGCAGGTGGCTTACGTTGAAACGGTCATTTATTCTCGCTCGTACAAGTTTGTGAATGACACATTTACACGAACAGCTTTTGCTATAAACACAGCACACATACATGCAAATTTAGAATTAGATATCATCCAAATATGACTCTGTCATTTGAACGGAATGGCCTCGAGGGAGTTTGCGTGGATATCAATTATAATTCATCTGCATCTTCTTCCCCGTCACCAGCCGCGGAATCCACGCCAACTTCTTCGTAATCCTTCTCAAGCGCGGCTAGGTCTTCTCTAGCCTCAGCGAACTCGCCCTCTTCCATGCCTTCACTCACGTACCAGTGGACGAAAGCGCGCTTGGCGTACATCAGGTCGAACTTGTGGTCGAGACGAGCCCAAGCCTCCGCGATGGCCGTGGTGTTGCTCAGCATGCACACGGCGCGCTGGACCTTGGCCAGATCGCCGCCGGGCACGACGGTTGGTGGCTGATAGTTGATGCCGACCTTGAAACCAGTTGGGCACCAGTCGACGAACTGGATGTTGCGCTTTGTTTTGATGTGTGCAATGGCGCTATTGACATCCTTCGGCGCTACATCGCCTCGATACAGGAGACAGCAGGCCATGTACTTTCCATGGCGTGGGTCACATTTCACCATCTGGTTGTTAGGCTCGAAGCAGGCATTGGTGATCTCGGCAACGGTCAGCTGCTCATGGTAGGCCTTCTCTGCGGAGATGACAGGGGCATAGGTTGCCAGAGGGAAGTGGATGCGAGGGTATGGTACCAAGTTGGTCTGGAATTCTGTGAGATCAACGTTAAGGGCCCCATCAAATCGCAGTGAAGCAGTAATAGAAGATACAATCTGGCCAATGAGACGATTCAGATTTGTGTACGTTGGGCGCTCGATGTCGAGGTTTCGTCTGCAGATATCGTAGATTGCTTCGTTATCCACCATGAAAGCACAATCGGAATGCTCCAAGGTGTTGTGGGTTGTGAGGACAGAGTTGTAGGGTTCCACGACCGCTGTGGACACCTGAGGCGCAGGATAGATGGCAAACTCCAACTTGGACTTCTTGCCGTAGTCCACAGACAGTCGCTCCATGAGCAAGGAGGCGAAGCCTGACCCAGTACCACCGCCAAAGCTGTGGAAGATGAGGAAACCTTGCAGTCCCGTGCATTGGTCAGCCTGTAAGGAGAAAGAGTCACGTCATATTCATTTGCCTTTTCACATTTTGCTGTTTCAGTGTATGACATGCGTATTCATGTCTACGTTAATTCATGCATCCTCACAGCACTTCCGAAATTTCATTTTGACCGACGAAGTTGACATTAAAATTCATGAAATTCTTCCGTCGAGATGTTTTCATTGCAACTGATCGACAAATTGCCCCATATCGACGTGAATAAGCACTCTGAATTGATCAGTGTATCAATCATCAGTGTATCAAAATTTCATGAATTTGAATAATTACGCAGTACCCGCTGCATGCTATAAGGATTAGAACCAACACTTGCTGTCGGTGGTCTAGTGGAGATGACGCCTGTCCGGAGATCAGGAGGTCGTAGGTTCGAATCCTGCTCGAGTATGTACGCCCAGTGATTTTTTATCATAGCTACTACTAAAATACTACGAGTAATCCATTCAGTGCTTATTCACGTCGATGTAGGGCAATTTGTCAATCAGTTGCAATGAAGTTGACATTAGTCATGATTGGTGATGTAAGCTACACGAGTACTGAAATGATGTCGCTTGCCAATACAATGCTTTCCTCTAGTCAAGTGTAAACTCAATGTCATAAAGCAGTAATATGTTACATATTGTTTTCACTATGTTGGTGATCAAAAACATTCCAATTTGTCAGATGGTAAAATAAAGTTGCCGTGAAATTCTCATTTGGGAATATTTATGCACAATCACAGTCATCGCGTATGAAATGTATTTATGTATCTATTTACCAAAAGATACATGTGCCCTGCGTATATACCACGTGATTTCCCAGACAGCCTCAAACACAAACAAGTAGATTGGTTTTCAGAGACAATTCAAGAGCTAGAGCGAAAGTTTCAAATCTCAAGTTTCCTCTTCTTCAGGCCTACATGATATCTTGAGGGTGTGATTCAATTAGCTAATGAAGGTATAGACATGCAAATGTTCTGTTAAATCACACCAAAGTATGCAAGAATATGACGTGTTACTTTTCACTGAACCCAAGAATAGTATCATATTAATCTATATCAGACATTATAGAAGCGAAAAAAGAGAATTTATTATTTATCCTACTCAGGTCGCTCACCTCTTTGTGAGTAAAAAAAAACACACAACAACAACAACAACAACCACAACATCAGTGCTGAATGAATCACAATCCTACTGCTATTTCTTTTTGTATAACTTGGAGAAAATGGAAAGCGCAGCTCTGACATTGATGTTGGAATATCTCACTCACAAGTTTCCTGATCCTGTCCAGAACCATGTCAATTATCTCCCTGCCAACAGTGTAATGACCGCGGGCGTAGTTATTAGCAGCATCTTCCTTGCCTGTGATCAATTGCTCGGGGTGAAAAAGACTGTTGTACCGCCCTCTGCGGACTTCATCTGGAAAACAATGAGAAAATCAACAACAATAATGTATCACCAAGGCTTATCATCACTGCTGGCATTGATATCATCATCACAATGTTACCAGCGTCATCATTCCCCAGAAACATAATACATAAAGGTGAAAAGGATAATTAATGAACAATGTATTGAATACTGGCTTGTATCTGCGAGTAAGAAAAACATTAATTACTATCTACAAAATATTGTAAAAGAAAACTGAAAGAAGACCTGAAATGGCAAGCTAGAATAAAAATGGCTCTGCTCTTTGAAGCGGTCATGAAAAGCCACTGTGAAGAGTATTTGACGTGAAGGAGGTAGATCTCAAGGGTGAACTAATTGGCAGACGCTGACAGAACATGACCGATTCAGGGGCCGCGAAGAATGAACAGTCGGAAAAAAATACAAGAAAAATTTCAGATGCATTGCCTCCTGATCCGACCACGGACACTACGGTCCAAAAAAAAAAAAAGATAAGGACAAATCATGTAATATGTATGTAACTCTGTCATACGTTATCATTATAACTGACAACTTCCGACAATGTTGACTCATTGAGGAATTATTTGATTTCTTGAAAAAAAAATTATCAACCAGTCATTGATTGATTGATTGATTGATTGATTGATTGATTGATTGATTGAGGAGTCTACAGTAACCATAGAAAATTATTTCGTGCAGATAATCCCTGTTTTTATAAATCCCTATCAAGCAGTAATGGTTGATTATGCATGACTCACCGACCACAGTGGGTTCGAGGTCGACGAAGACGGCGCGAGGAACATGCTTGCCCGCAGACGTCTCGCTGAAGAATGTACTGAAGGAGGCGTCATCTTTGCTCCCCTCAGCCTTCTTTGGTACCTCTTGCATCATGCCGTCAGGCCCAATACCGTGCTCCAGGCAGTAGAGTTCCCAGCATGCATTGCCGATTTGAACTCCGGCCTGACCAACGTGGACTGAGATGCATTCACGCTGGAATTGAATAGGAAGATATCTGTGTTTTCGTGTAAAGTTTATATGGGAGTGTGTGATCTATTATAACGAACACCTGATAACGTTTGCTTTTTAACTTGTTGATATTCCAAACTTATCTTAGTTCAATTCCAGCAACATACTGAAAAACGGGGGAAAACCGGCCATCATGTAAACATCATGGAAAGCGGGAGAGAGCAGGTAAAGACTGTCATGTCGGGACAAACACACTGTGTGAAATATATGGACACACGCAAACACAAATCAAGTGAGAAGAGGAAAATTCAGAGGAATAAGGAAAATAAACATTGAAATCAGAGGAAGATGTTAAAATACATTGTATCAACATTTCGATTTTAAAGACAGAATTATACACATTCACATTTTTACCCGATTTACGTTACTTTACTTATTTTTCTTTCAACTTAAGAGTCTGTGGCTTTATCATTTCAGTACATAATCGCACATACATGTAAAGACATACGTTAATTAATCATATACATGAATACCATTTTTTCCCTGAGTATAATAAATACTAATTGTTAGAATTTGTAATCTTAATGTCTTAGTGCAAAATTTCCTGATTTGAGCCTTTGCACATGAAAAGATTTGCCAATTTTACTTCTACATTTGTTTTTCCCTTTTCTTTACTCCAACATTACATGCGTTGCACTTTAAGAAATAATCCTGCATGTGGTGCAAGATCAAATATTCATATCCAATGTATGTAAGATCACTTTGTCGAGAGAGATCTGCAAGTTAAGATGTGCGGTTTCTCTTCTCTTAGCGTTCCCATGAAACCGTACTGACTGACACCCGCCGACATTAAGGATGACTCACGTCGATTTCTAATAGAAGGATTGGCTGGCGGAAGGGATGGGGTGGAAATATGTAATGTGAATGTGTGTGTGTATGTGTGTGTGTGTGTGTGTGTGTGTGTGTGTGTGTGTGTGTGTGTGTGTGTGTGTTAAGAATACGAAATCGAGAGTTATCAAGACTTCAAACGTGTACGTTTTCCATTCTCCTCTACGAGCAATGCGCTGCAGCATCTCTGCTCTCAATTCCGTATGGCTCAGCTTCTGAGTGCTCTTACTCATGTGTTCAAGCAGAGTTTGTTCTTCTCTTCCATCAGGCGAAGGACAATATGAGCCTCTCCTAATCAAACTGACGGCAAATTTTGATAACTGAGGCAATTTTGCCTCCCTCTCTATTTACAAGGTGAAGAGGTTTTACACCTTAGCTGTACGCCTTGGCGTTTTACAGATATGAATTCTGTGAGGGATTTGCATTATCAGTGAAAAGCCAGAGAAAGTCCGTAGAGTGATTATGGATGAAATACATGTATGTATCCTCGAAAGGGAAGAGATGATAAAACAGGCAAAAAAGGTGAATGATTAGATAGAAGAGTTAGAAGAGTTAGAAGAAGCGTATTGCTGCAAAGGAAAAAAAAAGAGAACCCATTTTATAGTCTTAGCTCAAGTATTATTTTCAGTACAGGAAAGCATTAGATGCTTTGCTGAGCACTGATTCACATTAACACACAGTGCATTCTATTTATATAGTGTCCAACGTAGATCTAGACGGAGAGGGACAGTAATGAGAATGATTCATGAATTGCTAACCTCACTCCTGTACCATAACGTAACGTCTCGAATCGATACATCTGTTTAAGTCGTGTCTATGTCTCTTGTATCTTCCTCTTCCTTCTTTATATCTAGAAGGTCCATAGACGAGGACCTGTATTACTACCTTATAGTGTATGCAAGGGACACTGCGAGTGTGGGCATAATGCATGACACCATAAAAAGTGACCTTATCTATCGACATTATAGGCATTTCAATAACGGCCAGTGGTGTCATGTATGATTAGTTATGTTACAGCGACACATAATGGGGTGGAGGAGTGATATTATTTTCTGCTGCATTTCAAGCATACACTGTGACGACTCGCGGCGACGTGCACTGTCATGAGACGTACTTTACATGCACCCATGCACGAGGCGTTGCATGCTATTTATCAGATCATTTGAGTACTGTTGACATGAATGTTTCTCAGGTTATGTTTATCGATATATTGATATGGAAATACTTTGCTACTACTTCGCGAGTTATACTCAATGTTTGTTTGTTTGTTTGTTTGATTTATTTTTCTTCCAACACAATTTCATACATAAATCAAAATTATTTTCAGTAATATCACATGGAATATCAGTAAGCAGATTACAAGTACATAATTCAAAGAAGGAAAATTGATGTGTAAATTAATCGTATTACCAATTTTCCAAATAATTATCTGAGAAATTATGCGAAAGAAGGACTGCCACTATAAGCAAAAGCTTGAGCACGTGGCAGCCCAGGGACCTATCTACATAATACAAAAAAAAAATATATTGTTTGCGGAATGGAGAAATACTACAAAATATAAAACACTGTAAATACATTATGTTTTTTATATTCCTAGTGCATAGATACGAATAAGAGTAACGTGAAATATGATGATGATGATGATGATGCATGATGATGTTGACAGGGTAATGATGAAGAAAAATGTGATAATGAAGATGAAAGTGATAGTGGTGATGCTGAAGATAATGGGAATGAAATGAAATGATAGACATAGAAACATTGCGTATATTTATTGTAGTTTTAAATCCAATTTACAGGAAAAGAAATGTGATCAAACAAAACAAAATATATATTCAAATGCTATATTCATAGATTGTAATCTGACAGTAATGTAGTTTTCAATCTAGCCTTGAAAGAATATAAAGTTTTACATGATTTAACATAATCTGGGAGTGTATTCCAAAGATTTGATCCATTGTGTCTTATAGATTTTTGTGCAATTAATAATCTGGGATTTACTAAATGACAATTTTGCGAATTACGAGTGGGATATGAATGAACGGTGTAATTCAGTTTAAAGAAATCGTGAAAAATGTTTGGAAGTAAGTTGTTCAAATACTTAAACATAAAAAGCAAAGAATGTAATGTATTTATATCAAATATATTCAGTGTTTTTAACTGATAAAAAAGTGAACTGGTGTGGGCTAAGTATTGTGATCCAATACAGATGCGAATGGCTTTCTTTTGTAGTAAATAAATAGGGTTGAGTTTAGTTTTTGAACTTGTAGCCCACACTAGATTACAATACATAATATATGGTAGGATTAAAGAATTGTAAAGCATAAAAAGAGTATGTTCAGGAAGATAACTTTTCATCTTTGAAAGAACACCTATATTTCTAGAAATACAGGTTGTAACATAACGTATATGATCATTCCAGGTTAGGTTTTCATCAATAAAAATGCCTAAAAACTTAACAGAACTTTTACGTTCAAGAAATACATTATCAATCCTTATGAATGAATCCCAATGAACATTCACATTTATAATTTCAACTATTTACGTGAAGGTAAAAAGAGGGACAAGGAATCATTATGCTGTCAAGCTGTCATATCTCTGTTCATTTTAAAGAGAGATGTCAACATTCGAATTTTACTTCCACCCATTATAAAGAACCACTTTCAAATATCATAGGCTGTATATAATGGAGGTTTTTTTTTTATTTGTCTCTGTAGAGATCGCAGTGCTGTTGACTAATGCCTGTATTCGTGATTACCATTTTCTGTGGCTATGTTCAGTAGGTCAGACATCGATGTGAAGCATCTGCGGCTAATAAGGAACCTGTACTGGTATCAGAATGCTGCACTCAGAATAGATAGTGAGACCAGTATCTGGAAAGAGATCAAGGGGAGTTCGACATGGCTTTGCAATATCACTAGATATTTTCTCGCTGAATAGCGAGATGATAATTGTACGCGAAATGAAATGAATGAATTAATGAATGAAATATCTTTTTTTTTGTCTTGTTTTGTGATGTTTTGCTTTGTTTTGTTTTTCTTTGAAATGCCATGGGGGTGCTGTCAAGGGGATCCCAACGCAGCACCGGCCAGCCAGGGGGAGGTGTACAGCACTTAAATGGCCGAAACACTGGTGATCCCTGGTGTGCTGCTGACGACCCATGGCATTTGCGGAGTTAACATCTCTCCGTTTATTATCTATTATCTTCCTATGGAAGAAATGACAGTTTGGGGGCCAAAACGGAAAAATCTAAGATATGTCATTGAATCTGTCCTAGTAGCAGGAAGAAGGGATGCGTTGCAAGCACTCCTGAATAAGTATAGTCATCGAAAGTGAAAAACTGGAAAAACTATCATTAAACCTTGAGAAGACAGAATGTATGGTAGTTTCGAAGAAGAAGACTGCACGCAGTGGAGGGAAATGTAACAAGTTGAAAAATGCTGCTACCTTGAAGGTTTGATCACTGTAGACGGAATGAGGGATGCAGAACTTAAGAGACGAATTGCGCTTGCAAAGGAAAATCCTTTGACAATATAATTCAAGCAGCAGAAATGTGGTTCTTGAGAAGAATGCCCAGAATACTTTGGACTGACAGAATATCAAAATGTAATGAAGAAGTACTCCATACTGGGAAAAGACAGGTGCTGGAAGACCCTTAATCATGTTCATAACAACATACGGACAAGACAGTGGACTGACTGGTACCCTAATGTCACACACGGCCGGATTTCATACCGGGTCCATAAGGAATTAAAACCGTATCGACCCGGTTCGAGCCGTAGAGACCTGCTTTGACCTGCATCGTAACCCGTGTCAATTCCTGATGGATTCCGGGGGCTACGATACGGCGGTGAAAATTTTTTGGTCATGTTCAAAATTTTCTCACGGATTTCAATTCCGTCTTGATATCAGAATTGACCCGGTTCGAACTGCACTGACTCGCATCGAACCGCTGCAGCCCGCAGCGTAAAAACCGTATGGACCCTTGCCGTATACCGCATTGCCTTCATGCAACGAATGATGACAAGGTTTACGGTACGGGTCGAAGCGGGTTGAAACGGGTCGATAGGGGTCGAAAAGGATTCAGTTAAGGAATTTAAAGCGGATTTTTATACGGTTCGATACGGGTCAATAAGGTTTTAATTCCTTATGGACCTGGTTCAAAATCCGGCCGTGTGTGACTGTAGCATAAATTGCCCTCCATTCCGGGACTAATCCGGCTCATTTTTACTCTGATCAAATCCGTTTTGTGACCCGGCCGTGTGTGACTCTAGCATAAGTGGTAACAGTATAACAGTAATCGCACGATATGTTGTGTTTCTGTGTATACATGTTTTTTTTCTCCGATTATGAGGCACCTTAACAATAGAAGCTGCCAGCTTTCAAGTTTCAATTTGATTCCTTTCACCTGAAAAAAAAAGACTAAATAGCAAATTTTTAGTACTGTGGAACAGTATAGACACTTTTATTGTTTCCAAGAGCTTATGTTTTCTTAATGTCATATACCCAGGGCCGGCGGAGAGTTTTCAAAAGTGTGGGGGCCCACTTCCGAGTTTTATGAGCTAACAAACAAAACAAAAAAAAAGAAAAGAAAGAAAGGTCCTCAGCTCATCTCTCCCCTACCATTTCCGGGTTTCTTCAGCTGACAAGCAAAAAAAAAAAAAAAAAAAAAAAAAATAGCGCCACTTACATACTTCCGGGTCAAAAAAGTGTGGGGGCCCCAAAATGATGACACCTTATGTATTCCTTTGTATGGTGCACAAAATGTGTGGGGGCCCGAGCCCCCACGGTCCCTATGGTTCCTCCGGCCATGCCTTCCAAACTGTATCCATTACACGTTGCATATCTGCTTACTTAACGATTGATGATCGTATATAATAATATCAAGTTTTGTTTCTCTTTGTTGAATCGTGATTACCACGAATCCTTCACACCATGAATTCTCCATGGACTTTCTTGTATCAAGTTTCGTCATACTAATAATGTGATATGAGAAACTACAAATTATTGTTGCTAGAGAGAGATTTCAATTCAATTCAAGGTTACAAGACAGCATTCATCTGTGATATGATGGATATAGACGTGCTTGTTGTGGGGGAGGGATGTAAAAAAAAAAGTATTAACCCTAACCTAGCCTCTTGCTTCATTATTTGGCGCGACTGAGTGAATTAAAGTACAGCGATGGGACAAAGCGGGATGGAGAGATTGAGTGGCACTAATGTCCTACAGCCGTAGAGTCAAAGTACATGTACAGAGTGCAACGCTATTATCCCGTTGATTTACCGTCTGGTTTCATTAGAGGTCTCCTGGCTTTTTGGGGACCTACAGATATACAGGGACCCAGATTAAATACCAAGGCTATCGTGTATGATTTTCTTTTTTTAATGTCAACTGCTCACTATATGCTCTCTTTCCTTTTTCCTAACAAAGAAAATGTTGTTCTGGTGCAGAGTACATTATGTCAAGGTATCGTGTAAGTTACTATTTTCACACCAAAATATCCGCAATAAGAAAACCGTCCTTGGTATATCGTGTAAACTCTGATATCCAAATAAGGAAGTGATCAAGGTGAAAACATAAAGAATGATTACGTTAAACAGAAGAGAAGTGTTCACGATATTTGTCAGCTAATCTTGAGAAGATGTGATAAACTGGTTTGGAGGGGTGTCTGAAATACAGTAAATACGACAATCTGTCATCTCAATTCAACAGTCAAATATAGATTTAATTGGAAACACTTGGAACCTCATTGAAATAAAAAAAAATGAAAAGGAGGCAATTGGCAGACAATGAAGAATCAGCAACAATGCACCAAATGGCAGGACAAAATGGAATAAGCAATTCAAAATAGATGGAAGATATCGAAGATACAGGTACAATACGATAGAGGGGACAAAGAGGTGAACAAGTTATGGACGTGGTTCAGAATGTTTTTTTCTGAAGGATGAACTAAAAAGTTAAATTTCCAATCTTTATAGCGGGCAAAGTGCGAGACGCTATTGTGGCGCCGCGGGATATGAATTAGAATGACTTGAGAAGACTGTCTGTGACGGGGAGAGAAGAAGACACCCATCGTGATCATGACGATGAGTCATGGACAGTCATTACCCGTCTCTTTGCGGCAGCCCACCACGCATGCGTCATTTTCGGAATAGAGAGTCCGAGTGATGTATTATAACGACATCTTAGGCAGATCCTAACAATTCATGAAATTACTGCCATCGGGTTCTCACCTCATGTTGCGTAATTATTTTACTCACAAATGCGCATGAAGTTTATTTGCCTCTTCTTAACTTGTGTTCATGTATGTGTGTCTGTGTTTTGGTTAAAAGTAGTTGTTTATATAAAATTATCATCCCACTGGTTTACCAAAACGGTGTTGCTCATGCTGTTGTAACATGTCATTTAAACTGTATAGCTATAAATGTTTTAAAAGAATCTAAAAAGAAAATAACTCAAGCTGTGTAACAGAAAAAAGGAGGAAAATAGGGGTCATTTCATTCATATTAAACTTATATAGATTACTTATCAATTGTAGTTATTAGGAATATGAAGGGTCATATACATGTCCGTGTCTTTAGAAACAATACAGCTGTAAACACTGGTTTACCAAAATGATGTTGTTCATGTTGTTGTAACATGTCATTTAAACAGTACCAGCAAATGTTTCAAGAGAATCTCAAAAACTTAAGCTGTGTAACAGAAAAAAAGCGGAAAGGGGTCATGTTTGTAATAAGTAAATTGCTTTCTTCAGAAAATGTGACAATTATCATTTATATTCAATATATATTGTTTACTTATCAATTGTAATTATTAATGAATATAAAGCGTCATATACATCTCCGTGACTTTAGAAACAATATATTTGTATGAATATGTATATAGAAATACAAATAAGAACTTCCTTATCGGACGGTTGCTAGACATTCGAATAGAAAATCAGATTGGCGAAAGGTACACACCCATACTTGCACACCCATACTTACACACACACACACACACACACACTCACTCACAAAATGAACGGTCCGAGGGCGCGCTCTCAAGCTACGACAAGTATGTGTCTGGCGAACATTATTACAATGTCTGCAGTGCACCCACGACTCAAATGTGCACTAACCACGTCAGCAGATTCTCGCTCATGTGGGAAAACAGTCATGTGATGATTCATCGTGAAAATGTCTGACAAAACGCTGTACACTATAAGGAGATGGGAAAACATGTGATTGATCCCTCATGCAAAGATTAACCAAGGGTTGGAACGCTCCATAAGTACTTAAGTAGAAGGAATAGGAGATGAATAGCCATGATGAAGGTCAGTAGTAAACGCCAAAGAATCAAGTGGTGAGCAAATGCATCAGACTTCTCATAAGTCGTTCCCTTTTTTAAAGATTTGACAAGATCAGAACATCTATAAAACAAATCGAATAGTACATCTCATCTTGAAAGATTTACGTAGACTTGCTTTCTGTTGCTCCTTTTCGCAAAGAGAATATCTCGTTTTGTAAAAATCCAATTGTGTCAATGAAATGGAAAAAATAGATGACAAACCAAGCAACCAAGGACGAAAATACAATAATAAGACACTCCTGTCATGAAATTAGCATTCATGATTCGACTGCCACACCTTCTTGATTATTCAGACTTCAGCGCAGCACACGTGGCCTGCTTCATGGTCTGCACAATACACTACTCAAGGAGTCTCATGACTTACCATATTCGTCTTGTGAAGATATGAAACTCTTGAGATAAAGTACCGGTAGTCACAATCTCACAACTGAACGGAAGAATTAAGCTTGAGTCAAATTTCAATGTAGATTCTGTAGTCTTGATGAAAAAGGTAGTGAATTTCGTTTCTTGTAAAAGGGCGTGGACCGGGGAAACACTGCACAAATCTCACGAAAGCTGCGATGGCACGAGAGACTTGGCGATGAGATGAATCTGAAAAGCCGCGAGCTCCTTTCCTTCCTTTTATAATCAAGAAAAAGGAGAAAATGCGTACGACCGGCGTGGGCGGCATCATCGCGGACGAGTCATCCTCCGTCCGTAGGATTTCTGTTCTCACCCGCTAAACGACACGAGTTCCCTTTACTCATGTTGTCACCGAATAGGGCACTTCACATTCGTCCCATTCAAGTTTTGAAAAGATTTTGATGTCTGGTTTGAAATTCATATGTTAACATTTAAGCTAGAGACTGGGTTACTTGTTTTACCTTGTGGTTACGTTGATTGCTTGAGCTGTGTTACAGCTTTTACCAATAGACAATACAAACCGGCAGGTATATTTCACGAGTAAAACGTAAAATCATACAGGTGCTTCGCGTGTGTGCTCCTTGTAAGAATGCTTGTTTTAGCACCCATGTACAACGGTCTAAATAATCTTACCAAAATATGCAAAGAACGAGAACGTACGCTTTACATTGTGAAGAAACATAAGAAAGCACACATTGGAAAAAATAATGCTTTTTGAACCAGCATTAAGTATGATTTCAGACAACACATAAGAATAGAACAGTTTCATCGTATGAATGGACATGTCTCCATTAGGGTGATGCAGTAACGATACAACCCGAGAGATTTCTCGTCGCGAACACGTGATTAGAACGATTCTGTGAGTACTGAATGTAATGACCCTGTCAATATTGCGGGCTTCATGTAGACTCACCCATAAGTCATATCGTCGTGTATTTTGGGGTAAAGGAACATTTACCTCTCATAAGAAGGTTGATTTGGCTGTAATTCATTTCAATGACAACTCCTGGTTAGATTGTTTGTTAGTTTGCTTGTTTGTTTGTGTTTTTAGGGATGATATTGTTATATCTCCAGTAAGAAATCGCCTGCCAGGTAGATATTATCTCTAAAACACTGTAATAGCTAAAGAGCAAAATGTGATCAGTTGCTATCCGTATGATGTCCACTTTTTTCACGACAATGCCGAAAAGCAATTGTTCATACTGGTCACTTTATATAGAATGTTAATCATCAATGTGTTACCTACGCTATCACAATATCATTGATATGAGGATACAGTCGTTACAAGGAGGCTGTTCGAAGCAAAATCCAACAAGAAGTACAACTTTTTATTCTAATTTATCATTATCTATTTGACCAGGAAAGAACAATACAGTACACTGTAAAAAATGCGACATGCGACATGTTTATGAACTAAACACAGTGTTAAAAATATAAACACTTTGTTTAACATCTAAACACCCGGTGTGTATAGCACGTTTAAAGTATTGAGAGTTAAAGTGTTTAGCTTGGAGTGTTTAGTTCGAGTGTTTATTCTGGTCACGCTATGTTAATCTCAATATGTCCATATATATATGTATAAGTGTTGGAAATGGTGTGTAAATTGCAATTTCTAGTTTCCTTTTATCACGAGAAAGTGGAAACTGTTACGACATCAAGATGCACTATGAAATAATTCATGTTTTAGGCCTTTCATGGAAATGCCTAATCAATAAGGAAAAAGGATAACCTAAAAATATGTAACACAACTGTAATAAATTCATATTTTGGTTTCGCATGTACAGTCCTATATTTTAACTGCTAGAAAAAAAAATGGGAATTGCCTTTGTTAATGATTTCGTTCATGGTTTAGGGCATTACCCAAATGTTTGTTGGTTAGGCCTAAACACTTCTACTGTCAGGGTAAACAGACGCGTTTACATTTAGAACGCCTCGTAAACACGTTCTAAACACCGCACATGTTTAACATAAACACTGTGATACTCGTACTCTACAAGTCAGCAGCGCATGTGACATATGACGGCCGCGGCCACAACGCACGCAGTGGTGCCCTGTGCGTGCGCTTCTAGCGCACACTCGTGCTATGCATATTATGACCATAATCAATGCACAATTGGCGGGAAAGAAGATGTGCGCGTACGTACCTGTACGGATGGATCTGTCTGATTGGCTGGCTGGTGCTGCCCTAGCAGCGTGATGTGCGTAGGCCTACAGTACGTGCGCATTCGTTGCTTGGCACACTACACTTGTACGTGCACTGTACTTACGACTCGATCGACTGCACTGACTGCTGTTACTGCATAAAGCTAAAGGCCAAGGAGCGGATCTAGCTAAGATGGCGTCGAAGCGATAAAGTTCTAGCCTGGCCGGCCGCGTTTTTTTTTTAAGACGGCACAGATTGGGGCATGGCGCGTGTTAAACCTATGGGAAAAAACGTTGGGTTAGGGTTTTTGGTTATGGTTATGGTTAGGGTTAGGGTTAGGGTTGGGGTTAGGGTTAGGGTTAGGGTTAGGGTTAGGGTTTGATGGTTAGGGTTAGGATTAGGATTAGGGTTAGGTTTAGGGATAGGGCCCCCGATAGATTTTTAGTTTACCCAATCTGTGCCGTCTAAAAAAAACACGCTGGCCGGCCTGCATGAAAGCGGTAAGTCTGCTAAGCCTGCTAAGTCGGTGAATAACAAGATTTAGTGCAAAATTACCCTCGTTTAATGTAAAACTGTAGTAGGCGTAGAAATAGGCTACGCCCTTAAAGATTTTGCTCGTTTGTTTTAGTTTTCTATTCTAACGGCTAACGTTTATAGAACGGGGAACGCCCTAACTGCAACGTGTTAGTGTTGTTAACGTTACAATAGGCCTACACTCTACAGATTACCAGTGCCGTAGTTATGGGTAAACTCGGCCCCAGCGGGTAAACTCACTGTATCTTTTACGAAGTTATGAAGTATCTTTCATGTGAATGACGATGGGTTAGTGACTATATTATGAGTGAAATTCAGTTTTATTCCCTGTAAATTCTTCATAACTCAACAGGTGGTGAAAATTGAATGTAAAGCCCGTAAGAATAGGATGTCTTGGAAAGGGATGCCGATGACACCAAAGTGGGTGACGATGATGTCCTGACGACTGTATAAATTCTGCAAGACATTACCTCTGCTGGCAGAGAACGAGGCATGCTGCAGTCAGCAGAGTAAATCAACTGGGGATACAGTTGTAGTACATCACTGTATACTACCCATGTGGAAAGTGGAAATCAAGTAAGTACTCAGAATTGCAGAGCCAATTCAATGAATAGTATGTACTTAAAGGGCATGTAAATGATTTTCTATAAAATGCAGATTTTAGATGCTTTACGTTCTTCTGTTTGTTTGTCTGTTTGTTTGTTTTGTTTTGTTTTGTTTTGTTTTGTTTTTGTTTTGTTTTTATGGATTCAGTCAACTTCTTTGCTACCCATTCATTTTCAGAATCTATGGGAGCAGTTAAGTCCATTGTATTGCAAAGCCAACTGATTTGTTTTCCTTGTGTAATCATTTCTTTTTACCAGCACCAGTACGTCATGGAAGAATTGATCAGGGATCACGCCAAACCTGTCTGGATTAGAATGAAAGATGCATGCGCTTTACTATACACCCCGTCTAAAAGTGCAAACATCTGAGGATTACAAGGACATCGCAAGATATACTGATATACAGTATATCTATGGGCCTACATGACATATGAAGGAAATGAACCATGGATAACAATTTTGAATGTTAATAATCTTTTTCCCGCTAGCCATGTGATGTCTCACATCGTCATGATGGACAACAGGCCTATTAGGAGGCATCCCACCTGTTAGAGCAACCTTTCTATTGTTTTTTTTCTTCTTCACTGACAGTGTGCATGTAAACCTGTATACTAGAATAAAGTAAATCATATGGGGAATGATAGGGTTTTGTATGCGATAGGGCTTCAGTTCTCCGTGTGTGTGTATGCGTGTGTGTATTACATAATGACGAACCTCTAAAGAAATATGAAGCTAGGGGGCCTATATAATTCGAAGAGGAATTCAATGCTTATTTGATGAAAATTGGTTTTGAAATGGCAGGGATATCCAAAACAAAGCGATTCTATTGTCCTCTGTGCTTACGATAATGGTCACCTTCATTCTTATTGCTCATAGATATGTGTAATTGTCTTTTTTTAACAGCTGGTACGTAAAATTGTAATTTCATCTAATATGTAAAGACACTTCCTCGAAATCGTTTTGCACTATTAAGAAAAACAGTTTTATTCACTTCATTTTATTCATCCACCAATGTCCTTGTTATTCACTGTTAAGATATAATTATTACTCAAGAACTTTGTTCGATTGGCTTTCTGTTATATTCTTGTGCAAAAAGGAATATAGAAATCAAAACAAATCAAATCAAAATATCTGCCATTTCATTTTTTCCCCTCAGGTGCTTCCTAATACAATCAGTAGATATTGGACGCAAATAAGAGGCCAGTAGTTGTATTTGTTCAGAATTCTTTGCAATTTTCTTGTAGACCTGATAGGTAATGCAGTATTCGGTAGTTAATACAATGTATTTTCTTTCTGAGATATTCTTGAAATCGGTCACATGGAGAGAGGTATTAGAAATGTAGTACAACATGTATGGAGAATAGGGAGGAGTCTTGAAACTGACAGACAAATTGACAAGGGAGGAGTCTTGCTGATCACATTGCGTGTTCATGACAGCCTTGCATACCCTCCCGACTCCAGTTGCAATGCATTATTTTTACTTTGTTCATATCCTCTTGTCTTTACCAAAAAATTCTGCTGTGTCGAGATTGAAAGTAGCCCTCCATACCATGATTATGTGGAGTATGATGAGACTGATTAGACTCTAATAGACTATTCATGTATACCCATTGAGTTTGACTTCTTTCTCCAAGGTTCTAGCAAGGTACAGTTGTAGAATTTTTTCTTACTCACGCTTTGAAATCCACTAACATTCTAATATTTCTCTCAAAATAGCAAAAGTGAAAAATCCATACAGTACTGTTAGCTTACATGTACTTTCAGTGATCGTCGCAGTGAAAAGAACAATATCATGTATGTATTAAAGTTCCATTATTGGTACTGATCAGGAAGTGCAGATGTTCACCACAGGCTAAATACAGTGAAAACATTTTTTTTTTTTTTTTTTTTTGGGGGGGGGGGGTCTCTTTATGATGGAGTGCATCATCTATACTCCCTGATCAGTACCAATACGACCATAGTGTTGTAAATGGTATAATTTGCCGTGAGCCTAATCTGGTTCGGGTACCCAAAGCACTTTGCCAATAATTGATGCAATCTTGGATTTGTTCACAGACTGCAGTTATGTTCCTGGAGGTGTTACATATATGTCAAGCTTCCGAAGCGTTGAGTTGCAATTCACAATCAACAAGTTTATTAGTTTGTTTTACAATACTAAGAATTAGTAGGCCAAGAATTATATGGAACTGAAAAGTAATTGTTAAATGCAATATTGTTTTTTCTCCAAAATGAGTTGTGTGCCATTTCCTGCATATACAAACTTTACTGTCTGTATAGAAGAGAATTTCATTTACGTCTTCCTGTACAGGCCAGTGACTCCCAGGTATCTTGCATTTAACTCAGTATGGTGTCGTATAGCAAAACATGGCAATATCTAAAGGGGAAATCCAGTGAAAATACTAGTTAGTCTGATAAGAAAGAGTAAAATATTAAGAGTTCATTGGTCAAATTTTGATCGAAATCGGATGTAAAATAAGGAAGTTATGACATTTTGAAGTTTCGCTAATTTTTGAGGATACAGTTCTTGAATGGTTAATTATGAATATGCAAATGGAAACGTGGGCATGTCATTCCCCACTTACTTAATTTAAAGTTTTTCATCCAAACGAAATTATTCCCGAGGCTCAAGTCCTGATATATCTAACTGATCACTTTCTGAAGTTATTCAACCAGCAATACCATAATCTTTCATATTTCATTAACATAAACATTGAATTTCATCATTTTTTTTTTCGTACACGATCAATGGAAAATTGTGAGGTTATGACATGGTCAACTCACTCATTTGCATATTCATATCCACTTTTAACTGCTTCGCAGAAATTAGCAAAACTTCAAAAATTATATAACTTCCTTATTTTTCATCCGATTTCATTCAAATTTTTACTGTTAAACTTGTAAGATTTTACTCTTTTTTTATCAGACTATCTTATTTATTGGACTCGATTTCCCCTTTAAAGGATTTTAACTTATTATTCATCAGATATTGCCCAAGCTTTGACTGATGTTTTGATAACTTACATTCAGAGAAGTGCCTTTGACTCTTGTAGCCAAAATGTTTGTGAAAGCTAACCCAGGTCTTCCCTGGTATTATGCGTTGTAAGTGTGCTGATGATTTGGTACATCACTGGGTAAATTCTATATAATGTTATGCATTTATCTCATTCTATGCAAAAGTGGAAACAATCCACTTTACATTTATAATTACATGGGAATTAACATGCATGTGAGTAATGTATCATTTAAACACGTAGAAATTAGCATGTATTAATGTATGATGTGTAAACATGTCTCATATAAACACGTGGAAATTACCATGTATGATGTGTAAACATGTCTCATATAAACACTCAGCATGCAGGTGTAAACATGTATCATATAAACACTGAGAAATTGCGATGTTTAATATGTAAACATGTCACATGTTTAGTGTATGCAATTTTGTGATCGATCTAAAAATCAGACATGTGTTCTGAGAATAAACACTCAAATGGCAAATAAACATGTCGCAGTGTTTTTAATCTGTCACAGCGAATAAACATGTCGCAGTGTTTACATCGTAAACAGTGCGTCATGTTTATTTTTTGGTTCAGTGTTTAGATCTTAAACATTGTGGGTGATTATGTGACTGTGCGGTGTTTAGTATTTAAACACTGTGAGTGATTATGGTGTAAACGTTTGGTGTTTAGGCTATAAACAGAGCAGGTGTTTAGTTTTTAAACATCAGAACCGTTTAAAACATAAACATGTGTGTGTGATAAACACCTAGGGTGTGCTGAAAATAAACACAGCATGTGTTTAGTTCCTAAACATGTTTAATATATAAACGCGTCGCAGTGTTTTTAAACTGTCACAGAAAAGTGTTTAGTTAGGTGTTTAGAAACTAAACAAATTTTTTACAGTGTAATGACAGTACAACAGCACAAAATACATAACAAATACCATGCACATAAAAATGACACAAGACATAAATAAGGAAAATGTTACATGCTGGTCTGGGCTCGCAAGAGCGATTTTAATCGCTTTTGCTCTAAAGCATGTCAGCCCAAAATAACTATACAACTATAAATACAGCTACATCTTTTTGGTTTCTTAAAACCTTCATGAATGAACTTCTATTATGTTAACATGTTTCTTCAGTGGTAGTCTAACTATACATTGCACGTTCTTTTCTTATAGTAAGTTGTATTGTGAATGTTGTGTACAATGTCTTTATTTAAATGCTGACATTGGTGTTATGAAGAACTGAAGAAAAAGAGTAAATCATCAGTTTCGTCGATGTGCTCTTAATCCTTTCTTTCATTGGAGTCATCCACCACCATACATAACTCGCTTTTCTATCGAAGCCTTTACAGAGCAACAATGAATAATGATAACTGAGCACAGATTACTCTAGAGAGTATTATTCCTTCTTCTGGGTACGATGCTAGTCCTTAGACTTTTTGCATCATATATAATGCACTCCGAACTTTGGATATTGGACAAACATATCGCTCAATTTCCTCTTTACCCGAACTGTTTCTCTTGTAAGTAGCTACAATTTACTTGAAATTCACTGATAATGAGTTTGTGGTAGTTCACGGAATTATAGTCACTGGAATCCTCTACAAAATCTTCTTGTGATTAGCGGCAAGACATAATATGTGATAAGGACAATCACCTTATGTGAGTTTAAGTACATTTTGGAGATACGTCAATAAATAATTGGAAATATCACATAAGACAATCTTATTCAAATGTTGTGGGAGGCGTTAGATGTGCTCGTCAACTGGAAAGATAAAACATGTACTAAACTCTAGCTTTGATCAAACTCAGTTCAAAAGCTGCATTTATCAAAGTCAAAACATACATCCCACAAAGACCAAAACAAACAAACAAACAAACAAAGTAAAGCACACCAAAATGTAGTGAGTATTCTCCTCTTGACAGCTCTCAACGAGGTACAGTGTATTTCTGAGAGGAAAATTATGGTGCCACCACGTGAACTGCGGACAGCAGGGACAGTCAAATTGACTATCCCGTCGTATAGGAATGGCACTGTTTGTGATAATATTGCTCCTTCAATTATTGCAGCTTTCACTTAGCCTGACTCTATTAAGCACGCATGGAGGACCCTGATGGAAATAGTAATTACCTTCATGCATATGCTTCCACGGATGAACTTCGACGGTACATTACCTTTTAGGAATCCATATTACCTGTATTCCAAAATGTGTCATTCGTGTAGAGTTACCGCCATGATTTTGTTATATCTATTACCAAGCACAGTAAAATGCACAAGCATGCAAAGTAGTATCTGAGGTTTAACCTATATGTGTGTGAACATGGAAACAGGACGCAAATGAATTCGTCCATTATGGAAATACAAAGTCGAAGTGTGCGTGTGTAAATACAGCCTAGGCAAAGGTGACAGGCAAAAAAAAAACAACAACAACAACAAGTAAATAATACGTGCTCTGTTTAGCTCGACTGTTGTGCTTGTTTCACCGATATCATTACATTGATTGTCATTTTGTATTATCATGACGACTATTATCAATCATGCATTACAAAACGCTGTTCAGAAAAAAAACCTAAATCACAACGTTCACAATGTAGAAATACTAAAAGGCTAACAGTACATTATTGTCAAGTAAGGAAAATGCGCTTTCAATGATTTCCCAAAGTGGTGTAGTGACCTGTCCAATGAAAACTTAATTTCAGTTCAATAACTGACTGAATTAATTATGTACTGGTGCTTCATCATGAGAGGATTTTAAGTCAGTTTTGTAAACTTTGCGATCCCTCTATCTGCACGAGGTGTGCCTGTTAGAAACCTATATGCCGATCAAACTACCACATGAAACATGCGATAATATGTATCTTCAGGAGTGTGGTTCCTTATTATGATTCTCGATATCCAACTTAAACCAAGCAATAGCAAAGGTGATGAGTGCATTTAGATATAGCCATACTAGGTGCGGGGATAAGATAGGTTTGAGAATGCGTACATAAACTCATGTGGTGAACCCGCTATAACATGAGGTTATTTCTAAAATTCCAGATGTTGATACTTGCGACACATGCAAAGAGTATTGCTGTCTTGACCGCCTGGTTCATATCGATCACGTAAAGATACAGTTGCGAGTCATCAGCGAAAATGCAGTGGTAAGGCATACTGAAAAATGTTGCAATGTAAACAATAGGCCTGTTTCATAGTGTAACCCATGGTTCCCAACGAAGACTAGGGACAAATAAGGAAAATGAAGTGATGAGGTGATCATTAAGTATGTTGACATGTCTTTTTAGAACACACCCCTTTTCGTAACAGTTACTTATGAAATCCCTTATTTGGCTTTACATACTTGTACTGGAAATAGTAAGTTTACATGGAGAATCAAATGAATAGCTGAGACCACCTGCAATATCAACTGTCATTTTCAGCAGGTACCTAATAACGTTTCCGAAATCTATCATCGATAGATAGTCTGTTGTTTACAGGTCAATAAACCGAGAGTCATGCATTCAAACTTGCGATGAACAAATGCATTCTCTATTTGTGACTCTGCACCTCAAAACAAACAAAAAGTCGCCAGACATGAATTTTTCGTTAAGACCATATTCTGAAAGAGCAGACTTTAAGCTTTAAAATGATGTATAACTCAAATCAAATGGACTCTCCTAACCTATCTAAATATTGGAAAGAAAGCACAAATTCAGGTAAAGTGTGAACTGAGAAAAGAGGCTCTGAAGTACAGTATCTATTCAAGCGCTTAATCTTTACCAAACTGTGCTGGCTGTGCGATGAATGGGACAAAAAACAGGAAGTAAACCACCAGAGTAACAACAATGAAGGGATTATCAGATTAAACGGAAATTAAGCATGCCTCATTAACACATTCTGTCCATAATAAATGCCAACTTTCAAAGCAGTAGCACCATCCTTTCAAAAGTTATTAGAGTTGAAAGTGAAGAGTGTGGACAAGGTTTTTCAGAAATGAAAAAGGGATTCTAAAGACACACATAATCACACTATTCCACCAAAAATGTTCGAGATAAACTGCTAAAAAAACACACTTTCCTGCCCGTTTTATGATACCAAATTTTAGCATAATGTAAAAGAAGACCCGCTCTTTCAGAAAATATGAAAAAGTTAAGTTCGGCTGGGTTGACCCATTTCACTTATTTCAGCCCTCATGCAAAATCAGTGTGTGCGACTTTATGTTCGTTTTGAGGTGCACGGTCACATTTAGCCTTTACGTTTTCCATTCTACTGGAAATATTGGATATGATCACACTACCAGTTTGCTATTAAACAAATGACTGAATTGTAGCGTACCTTTGGTACACACGCCTGGGCAAGATACTGGTTATATCCTAAATCATGCTAAATTGAAAGCCGAAACTAGAAGTCTAGGGTTCTATGATACATTCCATGTATTTCAGTTCCCACTTCAAAATACTTGAAATAAGTACTTGAATAAAGCATCAGGCTTATCATTAGGCCTACATTTTATAGAAGAATCAACTAAGACACAATAAGAAATTATACATGTTTGAAAGTGTTACCTCACAATAACAAGGAAGTAAACCTGCTTGTGTCAATGAAAACCCAAATTGAATACTATATGTCATGAAGGTAGCGTGAAGGGAACAAGGAATTATAAAGCTTTGGTCATGACATTAAAAACCTTAGTTTTTTGTTTATTAATACCAAACGCTATAAAAGACCAAAGGCATTTCTTTGAGAGAAATTCATAACTACGTTATGATGTTTAAATGCTTCCACCTGGACGTGAAGGGACAACCGGAATGTATTACCCCAGCCAGGACCATTCCGCCGCCCTTTATGTACATTATTACGTAATCATGATTATGACATCAAGCGCGGAGAAACATATTTTCGGGTAGGGTCACAGGGAAAAGAGCACCATAAAACAACGTTCCGTTTTAAATACTATAAATAATAGCTATTGGAAGTCCTTTTAATCGATAATAGAGAGACAATAGAGAGTGGGGGAAGAGAATGAGAACTTTGGCATCACTTGTGTGGAAAAATTGCGTATTATTGCACTATCGGATGATTTGAATCATAACTTACATAACAGACATTTATATAATTTTATGTGCTTTTTTGTATCATATAGATAAGTCAAATACCAGTCAGCGAATTGATAAACATAATCGAGTGACACCAAGTCGACATTATGTTCTCCAATGGAAGAATATTTTCGTGCAGACAATTTACACATTAGACCAAACGGCAGAACTATGAAATTACAGCACAGTCGATATATAGAATGAAAATGTCTAATTCAGCCTTGTACATGACGCTTAAAATTCGGCGATTGATGAATTGCCAACGGAATGTAAGTTTAAGAAACAGCATGTCATATAAGAATACCATTATGAAGTACTGCGAGCAAAAACAGCGCGCAAAATGTCTAGCGTTGTGCAGGTGGAAATGCTACAGCTATTGCCATCGCAAAATATCAGGTTGAAGGTAGATTATCTCACGATGTGGTGTACTTTGACTAACATGTACAATTAAACGGCTGATCACTGTTGTTGGTGGAAATGTTCAGCTTTTTGAAACATCAAAGATTAAACCGTTATTAGGTCCGTCGACTTCTACTCCAGACTGATTTTACTTCCCTCAATAGCACTTAAAACTGAACATTCGTAATATCCCTTCCTCCACAAGTCATTTCTTCTTACATGTCAATGTATTATAGTTCTGTTTTACTTTGCTCACGATCAGCATGGTCAATTAACTGATCACTCAATTTCCCCGACTCGACTGTTTCTGTCGAATAGCGTTCAGAGCCTGACGCAGCGCCTGACGCACGTTCGTTCGTCCCGTCCACCGATGATAAGCCGCTCACTACTCTGTCGTCTTCTTCACCGATTGTGGAGATTGCTCCTTCTTCACCACTTGGTTTTGGAGAACTCCATTCATGTAGTTTTTGTTGTCTGTACATCGACAATGGTAAAAAGGGATAAAGTACTGTTTTCCTGTCGCTGTATTTTTTTTTTACATTTGCTAGCCTTTATGCCTCACATTCCTTTAATCACTCGAAGCCTCTTATAGTCCCATCTCAGATGAGAACACTTGATCTAATTAAAATAGACATAACAAACATGACTTGGTACAGGTGTTATTCATTATAACAAATAGTGTGTTAAATTTATGTCATCGTCCCAAAAGCTCGAGCTCCTCATATTTTTCTTATTCTTCGCATTGATCATTTTGCCTCTACAAATCCACTAGCCAGGGATCACATTCCAATCTGTTTTAGATAAAATCTGCAGGCATACAAGTGCAAGTTATTCATTTGCTAATGGCAATTGGATACGTATTAGGTACATTGACAATAGAGATTGCGTCTTTAAACACTTTTTTAACCCGAACAGAATAAGTGAATAGAGCAAACTTTACCTTTCTGTTGGAGTTACGGGGTCAAAATAGAATAAACAAGATTCTTTGTTCGATCCATTACAATCGGGATAAAGACTTGTTAATCCGTAAAGAAAAACTGAAATAAAGAGCTGCTTTGAGTTGCTTTGGGTTTGTTTGCCTTTCTTCTGCAAATTTTGTTTTTGGCAGGACGGGATTTGATCTAAACAAGGAAAAACAGAACTTGGGAAATATTTCCTACCGTTTCAGACTGGAGGTAAATAAATGCCACGTTTTGAACTTTGCATAAGCTCATGCTCACCATATGGACCGTTTGTGTTTTGTTTTGTTTTGTTTTTGATTACCTTGCATAAACATCATCGACTGTGATCCAGTTGTTTGCTATCCACTTGACTCCTTTTCTGACGTCACAGCCACCATGAAGGGAATACTTGTCCACTGGACCTAACCAACCTGATAACCATTAACATGCAAACACTTCATGAGTAATAGATGGATTTAAAAAAATGCATTGATAGGTAGATAGTTGCAGTGGAATAAAAGATTAGAAACATGTCAATATAAAGTTAAAAAAAAAGAATTTTAAAAGAAGGGCTAATGATGACATTCATTAATTTGTGACATATCTGTGGAGAGAAATGTAGGGACGGTAAACCAATCTTAACGATTTCCTGTGTATTTGACTAATATGTCTAATCTATAATAAACTTAAAGAAAGAAGACAAATCAAATTAAAGAGTTCTTGGGTCGCGTTGTTGTTTCTTTTTTTGCAAGAAAAAAGTATCTGTTGGGAAGGCTTGATTATGTATTTAGGGAATAAGATATCTGTTAATATCATAAGCATATAAATCATCAGGAAAGCCATACGCGACGCTTGTTCGACTTTCTGACAATGACTCCTCATTCGCCTCGGTGACCTTCTTGCCTGAACTAGCTCCCTGTGTATGTACATAAATATCTCCGTAGCACAGTGAGCTTTGTACTTTACTGCTATTTTTTCCTACCATGACATTTACAGGTCCACCCGTAATATTTGCTCAAAGAATGTACTCACTGAAAACAATAAGCATACTGCCATCCTGCCTATTGTGAAAGCAGGGCTTGCAGTAAGACTGGTAATAAGACTTGGAATTTTTGTATAAGATATTGGTATTTTGAATGAAGTATGTTTGCATGAACACGCTGTACTTTGTCTCATCATAAAAATGTGAACTAGACATGAAAGAATGTCTGTATCGAAAAGATATACGACCACTATTGCAATCGCTAACAAAATGAATGCAAAACTGAATCAACTCAGTAACTGCTTATTTCGTTTATTTCATTTAAAATAACGGCACTTCCTCAACGTTACTATGGAATAAATGTCAGTAACACTTCACTGAGAGCTATTCCTGATAAACATTTCACGTTATCTACGTATTCAGATTATGTTGAAACAGACTGAATAATGTGAGCGGCAAAACAAGAAAGTTTCAGTTTCTCTTCAGTAATTAAGTAAATGTACGATTTTAATACTAAATGAATGATAAAGAACAACATTGTGGCAATTGCAAAATCCTGCATACAATGAGATGCACCTTACCAACAACGGTCTATTATGGGGTCATGGTCGTCAAATGCTATAGGCCTACACTTCTTTTTGTGTGTGTGCATGTGTGTACTTCGGAAGTTATGGCGGTTTCTACAGCGCGCCAAAGCGGTATCATCAATGGAATTCAGTTCAACGTGATAACTCCTTCCGACTAAAATAACAATGTAACATAGTCTTTGACGTTGATATATTGTGCAATATATGCATGAATTTTTTAACAGTTTTTAATTTCATATTGGTCATATGCATATTGACATGCTCTGGGAATATGAAAATGATGAATCATAGGGAAATATATGATATTTAAGTATACGGCTGATATGGTAAGCTAATGTGCATATCATTTTCAAGAGCAAAGGGAGTCGCAATGTACAACAACTTATCCGCAATAAAAGTATCAGAATGAACAAGGGTGTTTGCTTTGCACCAAGAAATCTCATTACGTTAAAATCATATGTCATATTAAGTGAACATACATGCAGATTATGACCACGCTATACTAACCCGTTTGTGGATGACGTTTGTGGTTGTACCACATGACTGCCATGCCTTTCTCCGGTTTCACTACGGCGTTAGCCTCGTAACAGTGATTTGACAGGTCACAAATTTTGCCAGAAATGTCATCATAGACCTTCAATGTAAATGATACACAATTCAAGTGGGATCATTTCGTTTTTATATTAATTTATCTATTTGCCATATTATTGAAGATTACAGAAATGTCGTCACAGACCTTCAATGTAACTCTGGCAACTCTGACCTTTTATGTACGTTTGAAAAATAGTTATTGTAGAGTAATATATTGTGTTTGGTAAATTGTGATTTTTGTTGTTATATTTTGTATTATGGTATAATTTGTTTTGTTTGTTTGTAAAGCGCATTGAAATTCTTTTCAGGTCTGAAATGCGCTTTGTAAGAATTTGTTATTATTATTATCATTATTATGTAAAATGAGGCCATATTTTCGAATTCACGTAATTAGTTACTATTGTAGACGCACACGACAGAAGCTGGGCAATCATTGATTAGCCGCAAATTTTACCTGAAAAGTCGTCATAGTCCGTCAATGTGATCTATTCCACATTTTAGTGATATTATTTTATTTTCGAATTCATGTATTGAGTTACCACATGATTATTGACGTTCATGACAAAAGCAAGGCAATCACTGATCATCTTTATCACTCTGTGAAAAAAGTTTTGTATTCGGAACTGTTATAAACTCATTAGATTGTGGGCTCTTTCAAGCAAGGCCATAATGCTGTGAAGGCTTAAACTTGCAGTCATAGGCAGTAAAACGAAAAAAATGACGATCAATGGATTTTCACTTATTTCCTCACAACTTCTTCGTGACGTTGTCATCGACATAAAGAAAAAAAAAGTCAACAAAGTCATAACCTCGGTGATGGAGGTAACAGCATATGTATGCGAAGTGTCTGGTATGAGGGACAAGGCTGGGTGATTTTGTGGTCCATTACCTGTTGATCAAACGTTTCGTTGTTTGCAAGCGGAAAAGCCGTCTCCCCCCCTTCCTCCACATCACTCAGGTAGTACATGATGGTAATATACCTGTGGAGACCAATGTTGTACGTTAGGCCGTAGGGCTCTGATATTGGGCCGAATGCATAAACGCTAGCAATTGCTTGTGCTAGCCTTTTACTCGAATCCGTATGCATAAAAACAAGCAATTGCTTGCGAGCAGAAGCTTTTGCTAGCAAGCACAAGCAATTGCTTGCTGCCCGCAAGCAATTGCTTAGAGACCAAACATTTGCTTAAAAACGTATGCTTAAAACATACCTTTTGCTTATTCTTGCTAGCAATTGCTTACGATTTTGCAAGCTCTGTAAAATGAGCTTAAGCTTTTGCTTAACTGGGACGTTCCCTTTTAAGTATCATATTCATATCAATAAAAGAAAGACCACACTTGCGCATGAGTGGTATAAATCTACGAGAAATTACTCCTAAGTAGTGTAAGAAACTTTTTCGTTTTAACAACGGGAATGTCCAGTGGTTAGCACGCAAAATGTGATGAAAAACAGGTAGGATGTCTGACTTCGGTGGAGAGCAAGGAGACCTCTCTCCACGTGCGATCTGGCACATCCGGGCTACTATAAGCAGTGGTGGGATCAGCCAGTACGTGTGTGTGTGTGTGTGTGTGTGTGTGTGTGTGTAGATGTGTGTGTGCATTTATGAGTGTCATTTCATAGCTCTTCTGCTATGTCAGGAAATGTTTCCGCACACACACGCCCTTTCAAATACATGCTGTCACACTCGCCTTTGTTCTTGTGTGCGCACAGGCGTGACGTCCCTTTTGTTGAAAACGTAAGCAATTGCTTGTGCGGGACAAGCAAAAGGTATAAGTACAAGCAAAAGGTTATGCATATGGATTTAAGCAATTGCTTGAGCTAGACCTTTTGCTAGACGAGCTTGTGCTTTTGCTTGAAGCAATTGCTTACAAGCAATTGCTTGTTTTATGCATTCGGCCCAATGAGATGAAGTTTTGGGCCATACACATCATTTCCATGCTTCTCAAATTTCCGAGCAATATGCTTCTGGTTAAATGGTTCTAAAGATATGTCTATCATTCACGTATTGTCATGGTAGTAAACACTTGATCGTGTTGGCATTTTCAAGCTGTCTGTTGGCTGCTAGGAAGAATGAGAAATCATCGAAAGCCCAGAAGATGGATAGGGTAAAATAAATAACATGATAGATCAATATGTCATATCATATCAACATTGATTGGGTCGTGTTCTTTGCCACAATTCAATTATTTTTTTTTTCTGTTTTATGAGGGAACTAAAATGATTACCATGCCACACCAACCAACACTACGAAATACAGCGTTATATTGAAATCACAATTAAGGGATGCTGGAGTAAAATAGTAAAATACTTGGAAATTGCGCATGACAAAGATATTCTCTTATTGCAATACACTGACCGACACAATCTGCCTTTTGGATGTGTGTGATGCACTCCTTCAAAAACAGTCTTAGTGTGTATGCATTCCTTGTCCGTGTCGAATTCTTCAGTGTCGTAGTGAGCATGATAATGACCTCCCGGAAAGTAACGGGCAACCTGCAGAGAAAAGATCGCTGTCATTATATCATACTCCTTTCCTTTAACTTTATCCGATAAAACCAGTATGCCTATATTTCAGGCATTTCATTATCATCAATAATTTGTGGGAATCTCACTTTGAAAAGTGTTCAATTGACAGGCGGTTAATTTAAAGTAACGCAAGTTCCTGGTTTCTGTCGCACTGAAGAAAAAAAAAGATTGTAAAAGCAACAATATATCAAAGGATTCTAGGATTCAGACCTACTCCTCTTTCAAGTGCATTCGGTGGAACATTTCTCTCTCTCCCTCTCTCTCTCTCTCTTCTTAATTGAACTCAGACTTTACCAAACCCAAATTCCAATAAATACTTGTAACAGTATCACTATATCAGGAAAATATGTTCAGGCTTGATTTATTTTCTTTCTTTCTTCTTTGCATTTTGATCATAGAAATTTGCCTTCCGTGGGGTAGTTACACATAGTTCATATTAACATATCAACAGTATCATTGTCATCAATATGGTTGCAGCTATTGTTTGGCATTACTCCATAGTGAAGGTATGAAATTATTGAGCAAAAGACAAAAAATGGCTGATGAATGTAAACAGAAGGATCAGATCGTTATGCACAACCTTCAGCCAAAGCGCAGAATCATGCAAAGACTTTCAAAAGATGATTGACATTAAGATTGGCACCATGTAGCTCCATTTTGGCACCAAGTGAGGTATTATCACACCTGCATGCAAACTCTCTCTGCTTTCATTGGTATCACTTTATCATGATCAGTCAGTCCAAAAGCACTCATATGATTTGCATTTGTTAACCCACCATTTCTGTTTTCCTTTCATTCAGAAACATGCAGAGAAATTTACCACCAAACACACACACACACACACACACACACACTTTACGGGAGAATTCGAAAAAATATTGTAAGTATGAATTACCCCCGGAAGTTTTGAAGGTGGGAAAATATTCTCTCCTTGTTTTTCATCAAATTTGTCTAGTAACAAAATAGTCACTTGCAAGAAACCTCATATATTTACAAACACATAAACCTTACCTGCATGTGCTCACTAGTCTGTAATATATTCGGATCCAGCTTCGTAAGCCCAGATAACCTTTTAGTAAAACAAAAAGATCCATACAACATTGTTCGATACAATCCTTATACAGCAAACTGAGCAGTTACACCTTACACGGAACACAAAACAGACACAGATGATAAATGACACGTACATCATAAATGAGATAGGTCTTACCTGTCCCCGAGATCATTCAACAGTCCACCTGGCAAGTTCCTCCAATCAACCCATGTCTGATCGCTGATGCGGCCACGCCCTTTTGACGCCACCGACATATCAATTTGTCCCGCAGTTCGTAAAGAAAACCAGTTCTATGGACAATACAAAAGACAACGGAAGCAAATGTAGCTCTCTTTCTTTTTTACATCTTTATATGAAGTATGTTCCAATTTTCTTCGCAAAATCAAACACTATTTCGCACCTCTGCAGTCAACTTTGAGAATAACTCTACGAGCTTCTGTCAAACCAATCACGTATACATGCCGAGAGGTAAATGACATGTAATAATCAGTCACAAAAAAAAGAAAAAAAAAAAAGAAACAGAACAATCGTCTCAGCAAATTTTTTTCTGTGTTTTTTTTTTCATTGGCTGTACAACTTATACGATGGTCGTCGTTATAATGAGCACTGCGGTTATTATAGTTTACGTTATTTATAAATCAATTGTTTTATTTCATTAGGACTGTAGGCCCCACATGCTTTCTTGTTAGATGTTGTATAGCAGATTGGTAGTAAACGTGATTACTGCCTGAGTCTGAGGTGAGCCATGGTTTTCTGCAAATTATCATACGCAAAGAAGCCCTTTGTAATCATAAATATCTCACTTTCATCATGGCTTCTACATCCCTGCTGTGCATCGCCCAAAATTCATTCAGTCCTAAATGTAGGTCTGAATCTGCGTCCAAGTCGAAATCCAAGAAGAGACGCTGTATTTCGGCAATAGACAGCTCGCCTTCATCCGTTGTGTACCCGGGCAGACACGCCTGAACCTCTTTGTAATCAAGTAGTCCATTTGCATCTTCGTCATACTTGGCAAAAGTAGCTCCCCATTCAGTCTGGTTGTATGACGTCGTGCTCCCGTCTTTTGTGTAGACACCGTACTTCTCGTCGAACTCTGCTGTTACTACTTTGCTGCGCGTAAGTCCAACTGACTCCCCATAGGCGATGAGACTGTCACACTCTTCCCGCGAGATCAGGTTTCTTACTTCTGCAGAAATGTCGGGACGTTATCAAACAGGACATAATAGGAGCGTGGCGTATTATGATACCAAGACAATGGGATGGAGAAGATTTTTCGATGGATCAAAACTTACTTCGGTGCTTTAATTGCTTTATGTCTTATCGTTATAAACCACTCTGATAAAGTACTGAAGTCATCACCTTTTCTTTATTTTTTTTTTCAGAACATGCAGGTTTTAATGCAAACTCTTTCTCCCTCACACACACACACGCACGCACACACACACAGTAGCTATGAGAAGAGACCAGATACTGAAACTGGGCAAAACCCTGCTTATACTGCTCTTCACTTACCGAAGAGGGGCGGGTTTTTGGCCACTGTCGTCATTTCCACTGTTCTGTAAGGAGTAACCTTTACATTCTGGACATAGCCAATCTGAAATACACAAAAATCAGAAGGATTAAACTTATGGTAGGAATTACTTACCACATACGTACGGGGTGGGGTGTCTTTTGAAGTGTTTAAACACCTCCCCTAGCATAATGTACAGCAATGGGCCTTTAGTGCAATTATTTTGTGTTAAAACTTGTAATTTTGGGTATAATTACGTTCATTTTCTAACTTCACCTAATGATAGAGCGTAAAAGTCAATCTCGTCCAGAAATATGTGCAAAAGTGTAAATCTGAGCTCTGTGTTGCGAAATTGTTTGAAATTGTGCCCTCCTAGTAAAGCCAATTTTATAATTTTTTCAATTAATTTCGATAAATGAATAGTTCTTTATAAAATGATATGTTAGAGTCGTGTCAAGACGTAACCTTCTAAGAAATCACGTGGACGCCAATGGCACTAACTATCCACACACGGAGACGCATAATCAATATCTATCATGTTCATGGGCACGATAGGTCGTTACTTTGGAACAAAATTTCAATGTGTATCTCAGTCGTTTCGCAGTCGCGTCTTCATTATCACTTTCTGTCTTTTAACCTTGTGCTTGTTTGTTTGGTTTTTTTTCGAAATGAAGTAAGCAATGTGATATCATGCGAAAGATTGCAACCGAGCAGACGGTTTTTAATCACTCTATTGTCCTTGTTTCAGTATCACAACAGTCAGTCATGCATTCAGTATGCATCAACTTTTCTCGATGAGAGCTGCCAAGGACAAAATTCAGTGATGTAAAATTATCCTACGTTAAACAGGTTTTCATTTGCCCCGTATAACGAAATCTAGAAATGATCGAGCAGCGGCATCTATCTTAGATGAACTTCTCTATAGACTTTCTCTGCACTTGCTACTCCATAAATGATATAGTTTGAAGACATTTTCAAAGATCATGTAGGTAAATATTGTGAGTTATTGCTTTTTAAGGCCTATGAAAAAACAACAACAACCACTGGTCTTTTTTTTTGTGTGTGTTTACGTGTATGAATGACCGTATCTATTAGGAACCATAGGAAGACTTTAATTCCTATACCTTTTGTACTCACATAACCATGAAGTACTGAATAAAGTAAATTACTGAAATTTTTGCAGCATGATTTTGAACTTTTTAAGCAGTCTATAACAGAATACCTACAATAAGCTCCCAGTAACTGATCAATTATCTCATATTACATTACATATGCCGTGCCGTCATAGTCCGTCAGCAACACTGCATTACACAGGGTCTGACACGTGTTAGGGGTCAGTACTGATTATTGCGCTGTCACACAACCATTATAAACTTGCGGTTTATATTACATAAAGATTTTGCTAAATCTATTTGTTAAATTGTTACGTGGTTCAACGTTTGCATGTGTGAATGTTGAAATGGTCATAACCACTCGGTACTTTCACTTCGTTGAACACGATACTCAACGCAGTCCACGTAGAGCGTCTGCTGAAGGTTTGTGTTTTTTGTGTTTTTTGTGTGTGTGAATATTGGTACTTTGTTGCGTTGTTAATGTGATAGGTTGCACGCAAGAGTTAGCATGAATTAAAGTGCACTTCAATAGCGCGCACTATAAATAAGATAGGAAGGCTTCGAATATTTTCATGAAACTGTTGTATCAAGGGCATGTATACAAACGCGAATGGGATGAGTGTCCTATTGATTTGAAAATGAAATATATGTATTATACATGTTTTTTTCAAAAACATTCATTACATTTTTCTTTTACCTGAAAACTATAAGAATTTGTCGAATTCTTTGCATTTAATTTATGTATTTTATCTTGTTATAACCTAGCACAATGAGCCCTATAAGAGGGAAAACGGGTTATAGTTGTATCATCGACCTCCAAAAATTTCTCTGTATGCTATTTTTCAGTACAAACCAAGGGGAGAGTTGTGAATTGAAGTTATCATCATTTTTTTTTCTATTGCACATGCGATGTGGCAACCGGTTCCATGACATTTGCCCTGTTGTGACAGTTGCTCCAATGAAATATCTGCACGCTAAGCCAAACATAAATTCTACCAACAAACATAGCCCTAACCCTAATCCTAATCCTCACATCAAACTAAACCTAAAACCCTATCACAACCCTAACACTAACCCTATCTAGGTCTCGGGAGAGAATAAGACCAGAGTAATTGTCGCAGGAGCAAATGTCGTGTCACCGTGGGAACCATTATTCATAGTCGTTGGAAGCATGTAAGAATTTGCCATTATTTTTATTATTATCATTGTTATTATCATTACTATTATTATTATTATCATTAGTATTTTATTCGGCAGAAGACATACAATACAAAATCAATTACAATTCGACATAATCAATCATTACAATAAGACAAAAATACTTAAACACTGGATGCGTTTGACAGGACTGCCAGATATTGGGCAAGTTAACTGAATACTGTACTGTAGTCCGCCCTAACCTATATCCCTGCCAGGCGCACTCAGTGTTACAGATTTATGTGGCAATTATGTGATGGCATTGATTATCATAATAAAAATAGCATATGGCTACCATAATAAAGATAGCATATAATATTCCATAGCATACTCATTTCATTTCCGATTTGGATGAAACTTCTATCATTCTAGTCAAATTGAGCTTGGTTGTAAAAGAATTTTTAAAGCGAAATTCCCTCGATATGACATTTTGATATAAGCTAGATATCCATATGTGTTTTATTATTTATGTATAACAGAAACAAACCCTCTATTATTTAAAAAAATACAATTACCTACGGATCGCGCGCGGTGCAGTACTTTACAGAGTCAAACATTTCCGATCTATAAAAAGCAAACTACACACAGTAAAGACAACAATAATGCAAACCCGTGTCTTTAATACTAGTATTTCAGAAGTCTCGGTCTTTTTCCATGATATTTTTTTTTTCATTTATGATATTCGTGTTCCTTAAATGATCTCTTTATTCTAGTTTATTCGGCAGGTTAAAGGTGATGCCTGCTGGACATAAATATACAGGTGGTTCAAAAGGTCGATAACTTAGATACTGAGGCTGAACGTGCAGAATGTATACGACGAACAGCCTTTTTCGATCCTACACGTTACAGAATATAATCAGCATATGAAAATGATTATGAATGAAACATATTACATTTATGTATCACATTCCATGAATGCGGTAGGGTGATGTTGTGAAAGTCTAGTTGGTGTTCTATTACTTTCACATATTAAACATTGCAGACTGCTGTAGGCATCGTGTTAGTAATTCTATAATCAAAATAATTGCCTACTTATGTCCTTCTTGCCGTCAATGCTTGGCAAGCATCAGACACCGATACCCGCATTGAAGTTGCATTTTCAATATCTGCGCATATCGACCCATTCGTTCTCCTACGCTAACAGCTGTAACAGCAATAGCTTAAGTCGAGAAGACGTGTAGGCTACGAGCTCTTTCAGTAATTAAAGCAATATTGCTGATACCATTCCATGCGAGATATCATCGCATGAAGGCAGGAGACGAATTAAACTCTTGCTATATAGCGTGTTGGTCAAATCTTTAAATTGCCCGAAATGGTTTGAAAAATAAATATGTGACACGCATCGGCTGCAATCACGCCTTTTATGTTATGGTACTCCTAAAACGTATAGGTAGACAGTGTCAAATACTGCCTTAACTTTAAGCTTTGTAAATTGGGAATAGCTTAATGCTGAGGACTGCATGTAACTTGAATACTATGATATATTAGTCAGGAAGACGGCCAATTGCTTTTGATATGCAGTGGCACAAGTGTGCGCATTCTGCCAATGAAAGCAGTTGAAGTTTATCACATAACTTACATAATATTTGTACGCTGTTGCCACTGTAAGAAGTAGACACTGTACGTATTTCTTACAAAATTTATCAAGCAATGTTCAGCTATCCAAACATTAACTAAATCATTTATCCAATTTTGCCGCACTACATTTTAAGTAAACATATGCGAATCGCATTAAAATGTTAGTAAGATGTATCATACCGTATATCAGCAGATTAACTTCAGAATGTTTCGTCATATGATAAAGCCCAAGTTATTTTGACCCTTCCCAGGCTCAAGGGGGCATATTGTGCTCCCTCTGTCTTTATCATATGATGTACCACCGTCAGATTTGGCACATTGATAGAGCAAGTCATACTCTACATGACTTTACCATTCAACTTTCTCAAGGTTACCAATTGGGACCGCTATTCACCACGATTCAAAGAATACACAGAAAATATGCTAAAATCGTGTTTTTCCTAATATATGTCTGTATTATTACACCTATTGCTTTTATATTTACAAGAAAGAGCAATTCAAACTTGACTGTTTGTTATGCTTGAAATGTCTCAAGGTTACGATGTGGGGGCGATATTCGACATTATAATCTAAAGAATTATATAATGGAATTAACTGTACCCTTTTTGTGTGTCTTTAGAATTTGCCCAATAACTTTTATATCATTATATCCATAATATTGGAAATCTTGAGTTTGCAGATTGATAACAATAGACATAATAATGACACTAAAGATAAAACGAGTGTATAAGATTCAAAATTATACAAAATTAAAGGGAAAACTTTCGAAACTGCTATTTTCAATCATTCCTTTTGCATCTATTGTTTTAATGCCCCTTTGTCACATGAAAAACAAAAGAAATGATAAGAAGACTATCCTAGGGCCATTCTCAACCATATAATTACTTCATCCTTTAGCAAATTGTGGCCAGGAAAACACACATTCTATCCACTGTTACACTTTTAACTAAGGGACAGAAAAATACACAAAATTGGACATACATGGTTGTTTATTTATGGTTGCCATGGCAACCAGCAATATAAAGCATACCTAATTATAATATATCAAAATGTTTGCAATAGGATTTGAGGAAAATTTACCAAATTTAGTCGAAATTGAGCGAAGCGTGTATGAGTAGCAAATGAAAATACGATGGGGCACAATGTGCCCCCTTGCCATGGGCTGAGGTTTAAGGAACTGCTCTTCAATTTCATGACAAGTGTCACATGCGATAACATCCCTCGTGTCAAAAGCAACAATGAACACGTCAATTCACCTAGACAATGCAGCTGATGAGAAACATTCAGTCACCAGTCATTCTGGGAAAAAATCCTGTTCGTGTGCGGATTCATACGCACACAATTTATTGCTAACATACAATAATGTAACCCTTACTTCTAATCACTCTCCATATGTTTCGTGCATATGTTTAATTGATAACTAATTCATGTATCATGATAGCGTTTTATAACACAGAAGAGTTCCCCAAATTTCGTCAAGTGCAGACAACGAACATATTTTCAAAAGAAGTTAGAGAATCTTTTTTTTAATATGCACTATACACTCAAATACGTCCAATAATTAATGGTGGTTATTATTTCTTGGTTATTTATTCATCAACAATCTAACAATTGTCATGATTAATTCATTACGTGTTCAGATTTAAGCCTGCTGTCAGTTTTTGCTATTTTGAGCTCATAGACAATAAATGCCGATTGCGCGAACACACCCCACCCCGATATTCAGTCGTATAAAGCAGGGACATTATGAACATAAACTTGGCACTATAAAAGTTGAACAGAGGCTACGACATTACTCTGTAATACTTGCAGGAGGAAGAGAATAATGCGGGAGTCATGTAATTGTGAAACATAATTAAAATCCGAGCCACCCGACATCTTCGTGAGAAGTAATGAAAATATTTTATTGTGCAGATGTCGATAGTTTAATTTTCAGTACAAAGGAGTAATAAAGAGGCTGTATGATTTCAACCCACTTATTTTCCTGCTCACTTAACATTCATTTAATCTGGAATTTAATTTATCCATATTTACTTGGTGCTTCCTATCAGTACAAGCGCAGGCCCTGATATATCTGTTCAAAACACACTTCTAAAAGGAACCTACCGCCACTGGATCTATCATGTACAATGCCTGTAAGGGTTCCTGTGTCTCTTCTGTCGCATCATTAATGCTTTCTGTAAACTGGCTGTGTCTGACATCGTTGGTCCTATCAATGGTTCCTTCGTCGAGGTTGCTGGACTGGTCTTCCTGTGAGAACGCAAGACCGACAACGAATGTGATCATCAGCAACAGCGTTGTACTCGCCTTTAGCAGTGCGAACCCCATGACGAGATTCAAGCGTGCTCCTCACTCGAATCGAACCTGTAAAATGTTCGATAGCACGATGACGGCCAAGGGACACTTCGCAAATACCATCAACTAAACGCGCGCAGACGAAGTCTTTTCGTTTATCTTTCCTGTGTACGTACATAATATCCCGGCAGTATACTACTAATGTGCTTAATGCCTCACAGATTGCTGCAGAAACGTAACCGTGTGCTCTGCACTCGGTTGCAGTTCTCTCTACTTTCACGTTTTTACGATATTATGAGCTAAGATTTTCACAAATTTTGTACCCGCTACAATATCGGGTTCAGCAGCAAGGAGAGTTTGGTGCCATGGAACCTAATCTGAACTATCTAGTACTATTTGTCTGATGGTGAAAAAGAGAAAAATGCAAACACACACACACACACACACACACACACACAAACACGAACAAACAAACAAACAGAAAACATGGGTACATAGGACTCATTCAAGCCATTTTAGGTCACCTGAGCCCAAGACTCAGTAAGCGATCGCGGTCATTCATTGTCCGTCGTGCGTCGTATGTAAACTTTTGAGGTGATACGCTAAACGGCCTATCACCTATTAGTGTTTGCTCGAAATTCCCATTTCTTTCTGACGAATTTTGTAAACAAAATATCTCAATAATGACTTAACAATTTCACATGAAATTTTCAGTCATCATATCTCACGACAATATCTCAGCACAGCAACATTTTCACGACGATAACTTATCTGTGGCCTCATCTAGGCGCCATTTTGTGATTTTCAATGATCCATCATAACTTCATGACTAAATGTCATTTCTTTACCATTTTTGGTAGACATAAAGCTCAAGTCACGTCTGATCATCCTGTACTATGCTAATTACCCAGGTCACCATGACGTGCGCGTACGCGCGCGTCAAAAACATAAAATGCTCAAAACGAACTCCCGACCGGTTTTCTCGAGGTTTCAGACAATTTTAAGCGTTTCAAAAAATTCCGCTCGTACGCGTCCGTCCGCACGCTTTCGTGCGCACAGCGCGTAAGCAACATGAAAATGCACTTTTTTCGACTGATTTGGATTCCTGATACATTAAGTAACAATATCCATTGATTTCCGATCGATTTTGACCAATAACAAAGGAATGCACTGGCGTCAAAGTTAAAAATCCGCGTGCGCGTCTATGTGTAAATATAGTGAAAAACATGTCTCTGTTTATTTCGCCATAGCTCTTTAAAATGTCCAGTAACCCTATGTTTTTATTGCATATTACAAAAGCATACGAATTGCAAATAACATTTCAAGTATCAATATTTCCATGAATACTCTATGACGTCATCATATCGTCATCTGATATCAAAAAAGTGGAATTGAATTTTTTGAGGTACTGTTTCTGACATTCATTTGCTGGTATCTCTATTGTTTTAGCTCAATATTATCCCAAATTCGGATATTGTACTTCGAACATTTCTCTTTCAAGTCTATGTCATTGTTTTGCAATTTGATAACGTCATCATACTGGAAATTGTGATTAAACGCAAAGACTCAAAATCAGCCAAGTTTACGTGTTATGTCAATGGGAGGTGATTTCTTTTTTTAAACCATGCATTGACTTGATAACGTTCAAGCACCTTTACCTCAGCTGATTTTGTTACATTTCCTTTGAAACTTAAGTATGAAGTAGCTGAGACAATAAACTGCAGTAATCATCATCAGGTTGATAATTTTGCAGCTTAAAACTGAAAATGAGAATGGAATGTGGACGAAACAATTCCTGATTTATCTTTCACATATAAGCTTACGTTCCTTATATTTCCTCATGGAGACGTATAGCGGAGAGATTAAAGGCGACATCTCTGGCGCCAGAGACGTGAGGTTGCGCACGTGCGGGTTCGAACCCCACAAGAACACGAAACAAAATACTTCTATCTTTTACTTTCTTTTTCTTCAGTGGAGTAATTACACCTTCGTCCATGTAGAATTCACGTTCTCATGTAATCGCACCCATACGCGCGCGCGCGCGCACACACACACACACACACAATATTCCTTTGTTTTGTGTTGGAGCCCACATTGCTTCGACTGCTGCAGGCTTATAGGGTTTGTCAAACTTATCATATCATATGATGACGACGAGATGAGACATAGCCCTCTTGGTTATGTAAATAATGGTCAAGGTTCATATTTGAAAATACAAATGTTAAAGTGAAGGCGACTTTTAAAAGACTTTATCGCCATGTTTGATTTCTGTTTTCTTTTTTTTTTACATTTCGAAGACCTATTGGTAAATATTCAGTTACATAGCCTGTCTAATCGACTTACTTGCACACGCCGACAATTGCATGGAATTTCCACTGGGTTGCATGACAGAAACAATTTGATCTGAATTATGTAGGACTGTATAAAAAATAGGACTTCACGAATGTTTCTCAATATGACTTTAAGTAGCTATTTAATATCATTTTCGTTGTCGATCACCCGTGACCGATATCTGATGACCCCCAGCGTATCACCTAACTCGTCTTCGGTGTGACGAGTTTCATATCTCGTTACATTTTCATCTTCTTCTTCTTCTTCTTCTTGAAAACTCCATGATGGATTTTTACCAAACTTGGCAGGTAGCATCCCTAAAGACATAGGATCTCAATTTGTTCAAATGGGCACCTCCCCGGGGCCTAAACCCTCCCCTCCCCCATCTTTCATAACCCTCTTCTCTATAGAAGCAGAAGTGATAGAGTTGGGCGGTGAGTTGGCTCAGTCGGTAGCGCGTCTGCCTCACGATCACGCGGCCCGGGTTCGAACCCGAGTCTGGACTGAGCAATGTTGTGTGTAAGCATACCGTCCCCTCTAGCAAGAGGCAAAATACTCTGTCCCTCGGATAGGACATAAAATGGAGGTCCCGTGTATGAGAGAGTAACAACTCATGTACGTAAAATATCTCACTTCATTCATTTATCGCAAAGAGCAGTGTGTTTTACCCGGTGAAGTGGTCCCACCTCACATTCAACTGGGCCCCATGGAAGACCAGCTTAACGCAGCTGAATATGGGCTATCCAGCCATCTTCTCACATGGAAAATGAACAAACAAACAAACAATAGAGCTAAGTTAATATGAGTTAGTATTTATGACATTAGTTTCAAATTTGTTCATGCCCGATCCAGGGAAGCCCCCGGGGTGGGGAGGGGGGGGGGGGATGGGGCCCTAATATTGCATTTTCATCTTCTACTTGAAAACCCCATGATGGATTTTCCTCAAACTTGGCAGGTAGCATCCCTATGGAGATAAAATCTTAATTTGTTCAAATGGGCACCATGCTTCCCCAGGGGGTCCCAGGGGACCACCCCTTCCCCCATTGAGGAAACTTTAAAAAAAAAACCTTCTCTAGAAACGGAACTTTTAGAGCTAAGTTGATTTTTTGAGTAAGTACATTGATGACTGTAGTTTCAAGTTGGTTCATGTCGAATCCCGGGTTACCGCCCCCCCCCTTTCCCCTTGAGTCCGGGGGAGGGGCAAATTGGGGCGTGAATTATACATTTTCATCTTCTTCTTGAGAACACATGGTCAAATTTCAACCAAACTTGACAGATATTATCGCTTTAGGAATGCAATATATATTTGTACAAAGGGGGGGGGGGGCTGGAGCACAATGCTCGAGATGTGAGGGGGAAGGATGAGATAGACAAAACCCCAAAATTAAGGAACCTTTACAAATTTTCTTCTCTCAAGTGATGAGTTAAATTAGTGCTATGTGTTATTTAGATTAGTGACTTTAGTTTCCAGTTTGTTTGTGGCAGATAGGGGGATGAGCCGGAGGGGGGACCAAATTGAGGCCAATCTTCACATTTTCATTCATCTTGGTCAGATTTGTACCAAATTTGGCAGGGATTATGTCACCAGGATGATCGAATATGTATCTTTGCAAATGGGCACCATTCCCCGCCTGGGGGCTCCAAGGGGCACAATAAATATCTAGAACCGGAAGACATATGCTAAGTTAGTGCTTTGAGCAAGTAGAACCCTAGTACCCCCTATTAAAAAAGAAATGTTTAAAACTGGAAGTACTCTGAGAAAATACATCAGTGAGTGCACTTTCAAGGTTATTTATAGTAGATCCAATTGGTTGGGGAACAAATGGGGGAAGTTTTTACATCTAAGTCTTTTTTTTTTCTATATCTGCATAGTCAAGTTTTCTAAATACAGTGTACTTGGCAGGTATTTTTAATCAGTGTGATGGAATATGCATATGGGTACCATGCCCCATAGAAGCCATCAAAGCTGCCCGCCCCTCCTCCACACCCCCCCCCCTAAGTTTGCAAGAATGCATGGAAGGTAAACTTGCGATACTCAGGTAAACTTGCGATACTCATGTCAGCGCGAGACCCCCGCGTCTCTTGTTCGGTGTCAGTACAGAGAACTTGTTAATGTGCTTAGCCAGTCTTCCACATGGTTTCAAAGTATAAGGGATCCATTCAGGACGTGGTGTTTATGATATTTTATATTCAATATCCATCTTATACACACTAAGAAAAAAGGATTCATTCTTGCACCTTTTAAGGGTGCAAAGTGATGTCACACTGGTGGCTCCCTATGGGTGTTATCTTGCACCCTCAAGAAATGGGTGCAAAAGTGGCACCATGCGCAAGGGCATAACTTTGCACCCTGTGGGTGAACCTTTGCACCTCCAGAGAGGGTGCAACGTTGCATCTTTCATTGAGGGTGCATTCTCGTTCCCTTGGATGCATCTTTGCACCCACACAATTTGGCGTTAGGTTGCACCTTTTCTTGGGGTGCAATTGTTTGCCCTTTTACGTTACGGCACAGCTTCGCACCCCAACAAAGTGTGCTATCTTGCACCTTTTTTGAGGGTGCAATCTTGGTACTTGAACTTGTGGGAGCAACTTTGACCCCTTCGTTGGGGTGCAAAGCAGTCCACAAAGTTCCAAAATTGGGCCTTGGCTTAGGGTGCAATCTTGGAACTTTGGGTGTTGCTTTGTACCCGCAAAAAGGGCTCAAACCTGTACCCTTGGGATCAACTTTGACTCCTTCCTTTGGGTGTAAAAAAGCACCCAAAGTTCCAAGATTGTACCATTTCTTGAGGGTGCAATTTTGTGCCTTTATTATATAGGTATAATGTTGCACCTATGTGGCGCTTATTTGATCCATGACTGCTGCAAAATTGCTTCCTAGATCCTTAAAGGAGCCAGTCAGTGTCACTGTCTACTCCTTTAGAGGCGCAGTATTGCCCAGTAACCTCAAGTGCACCTTGAGATTACTGGGCAATATTGCGTCTCTAAAGGAACAGGCAGTGACACTAATTGGCTCCTTAAAAGAAGCAATTTTCCAGCAGTCATGGATCAAATAAGCACCACATATTTGCAACATTATACCTGTAAGGTATATATATTTAGCATCACATAACCGGGTACAATTTAGTTACTTTAACTACTTTAAACCTTGAGTAGTGTGAACTGATGTAAGCCTATTTGCTCACTATATCAAACTTATGTTGTTGTTGCACTCTGCAAAGTAAATAGGATTGGTGTAATTTGGATCCTGTGAATCATGAAATGTGTGTTTGTGTGTGGAATTTGTGAGCTTTGAAAATGTTAATGTAGAAGTTAACTTAGTTGTGTTTGAATGATATACTGAAACCAAATATTTACCCAATTACCTTTCCAATAAGGTGAGCACCATCACTATCTATCAAACAAACCCTCTAGGCAAGAGTATTTATCTGCATGAAGGAAGAGGTAAAAATATGGTATGCAGTTGTCTGGATACGTTTTATTCAAATCGTTCTTGAATGCGTACTTATTCACATAATCTATAAGAATAAGATACTTACCAGTAAACAAAGCCTCAAAAACAAGAGCATGCTATTTACATTTCTAAAGTATGCACCATATCTAAAAGAACAACAAAAGATGTAAGAGGAGTTAACAAGTTGTTTGTATGCATTTAAACGAATAGGCCTACATATTTCCATGCTCACAATATTCATGTAACAGTGACGACATCATGAATCATCAAAAAGATATGTTTTCAGCATACATGTCTTATAATTAGGAGTTTGTTTTATATGCCAATTGTCCTAAAGTCCTTATCACGACATGTCTTGGAGTTCACATTTATTTAAAACATGATATTCTTGGCACGTAGATTACGACTACAATTCATTATGGTTTAGATAGTTAACTGACATACGCATACCGTATACGGGCATTTCGATGAAAACATTTAATTACAAGGTATAATAATAATAATAATTAACATTTATATCGCGCTTAATACACAGTTTCTAAGCGCCTTACATATATCATAATTATACCAAAACGTAATATTATATTCAACATAACTACAAAACTCTGCAATAATCTACATTACATAATATACTTTAGCAATAATCAAATACTAAAATTTGCATACTTAATAGACACACACAAAAAAGAAGAAAACATAACATACGCATGTAGAAAAACATGACATCATAGTAACTTCAACTTATATTGACTTCATTAAATGTGTCTTCAGGAGGGTCTTAAACGTATCTAGCGAGGGTGAAGACCTGATGTGCAGGGGGAGCTTGTTCCATAGTTGGGGCGCAGCGACGGCGAAAGCACGACTGCCATAGCGGGTACGTGGTATTGGTCCAGGGCTAAGTTGGAGATGGATTGAGCGAGATGATCGCAGGACACGGGATGAATTCTTGGGAACTAATAGTTGAGAGATGTATCCAGGGGCTAAACCGTGCTTGGCTTTGTAGGTAAGGGTGAGTATTTTGTATTGTATTCTTTGAAACATGGGGAGCCAGTGAAGGGAGCGAAGGATGGGAGTGATGTGGTCGGATTTCTTGGTGCGAGAGACGAGACGAGCTGCTGTGTTCTGGATTCTTTGCAGGGGGGCAATATGGGCATAGGGAAGGTTAACATACAGAGAATTACAATAGTCGAGGTGCGTGGTGACAAAGGCATGGACAAGACGTTCCGTGTTGGATTGATCCAAGAAGCGTCTAAGTTTCCCAATTTTGCATATGCCGAACGCGGCTGAGCGGCATGTGTTGTTTATATGCCTCTGTAGATTGAGCTTGTGGTCTACGACAACCCCGAGATCTCGAACTGATGCTGATGGGGAGATAGCATCTCCAATACAGTTGTTGGGAAAGGGCGTTGATTGGCGAAACTGAGATGTGACGTGCAGGATTTCAGTCTTAGTCTCGTTGAGTTTGAGTTGGTTCCGACTTGACCACAATTTGACCTCGGTAACACACTCAGACAATCTCTCCAGACTTTCCTTATGCTTACTATGCTGAAGGACTACATATAGCTGCGTGTCGTCCGCATACATGACGTGGTTGACCCCTTCATGGGGTCTGATGACCTCAGCGAGAGGATCAGTGTACAGGATAAATTCCAACGGTCCCATGACCGAGCCCTGGGGGACACCGGCCTGTACAGAGAACGGGGAAGAGTAGGAACCATTCACTTTTACAATTTGCGTCCATCCCACGAGATACGTCTTCAACATCTGCAATGCCAGCTCATTGATGCCGTATGTCCGTTTAAGTCTCTTGAGGGCAACCTTGTGATCGATCGTGTCGAACGCCGACGAGAAATCTAGGAGTACAACGACAGCTTCATCCCCTTTGTCCAAGGCCAGGAGGAGGTCATTGTAGACTTTGACTAGTGCGGTCTCGGTTGAATGAAACTTACGATAAGCTGACTGCATCTCAGGAAATAGACGGTTCTTCTCGAGGTAAGCGCAGAGCTGTTCCGACATTATCTTCTCGAGAACCTTACCAAGAAAAGTAATGTTGGCAATCGGCCTGTAGTTTGAAAGTACATTTCGATCCAGGTGAGGTTTCTTCAGTACAGGAACCACATGGGCTACCTTGAATGATTCCGGAAACGTGCCAGAAGACAACGCCAGATTGACAATATTAGTGATCGAAGGAAGAAGCTCATCTAGACAAGACTTAAGGAGCCACGCTGGAATTGGATCGAGGCTACTCGTCTTAGTTGCACGTCCCACTATGACACTGCGAACGTCATTCTGGGACACTGGCTCAAAGAACGAGAACTCACTGGCACATGTATCTCCCTCGTCTTGCAGGTTTGCAACTGGATCACAATGGTTGAGACCAGCAATGATTTTCGTTGTCTTCCCTTGGAAGAAGTGTCCAAAATCTGCAGCCAGCTGTTCGTCAGAGTCGTGATCAGGAAGCAATGCCTCGCCCCTTGGTGTGGAAAGCTCTTGGACAAGCTTGAAAAGTTGTTTGGTATCACTTTTTGCTATCTCTGCTGTTATGTAAGTTGTCTTTGCCGTGTTGAGTGCCTGTTGATACTCTCTGCAGCATGCTTTGTAAATTTGTTGGTGAATCTCAAGATCAGACTTCATCATACGACGCTCAGCACGCCTTCGCAATTCCTTCACACTGTCCGTGTACCAAGGGGCGTGTGGGCGCAGTGAAATATCAGCTAGGTATATAATATGAAAATCGAACTTGATACCAGCCCTTATGGGCTACCAATGGAGACTATGCAGGATTGCAGTTATGTGTTCTTTTTGGGTGATACACGCATTCCGACTGATTTGGGATCAATTCGAGTCTCTCGAGCTGAGTTTCCGAACTGCAATGAGTAAACCATCATTATGACTAACAAAGTGACTGAGAATAATGCATGCACCAGTTTCTGTTTCGTTGTTCTCTACACAGAAAGTTGTAACGTTTTCCCATCCTGTGTAGGCACACAGGGATTTGCAGATCACCTTTGGCTATAACGCCATGGTCACGTGCAAAATGAATGCAGCTTATCTAACTTGTAGTTTCCGAATAGGGGACTGCCGTGCTTATCCATATTAATCGGATGATTGACCCCGTCAAAGAGTAAATTGCGGATATCATATACCATTGTCAAATCCACTTTCTGTTCTATACACAGTATCAATGAAATCTTATGAACCACTTAAGCATCACCAAATCATGGAGTATGTAATAATATCATATTTCCTTGAAACGGCTGCATTTGTATGAGCGGGAACAGTTTGGCATCATACATAGCAAGTGTCGTGACTACAAAACTAAATACATGTTATTATACAAGGTCTCAGGACACTTTGAATCGTGTCCCCCTAAAAAAAAAAAACAACTAGTGAAATGTTGTATACCCTAGGCATATTAACCTATGATCTTTGACCTTTGAATATATTGCCCACATTTTTCAACGAATAGGCATCTGGATGCAACGTAGTGTATATATAAAAGGAAAAATGCTTTAGGAAAATACATTTAACCACTTCAGAAGTAACGATGGAACAAATAGCATAATATTGACATGTTCAATTCTTCCTTAATGACATGACAGAAAACTTTCCTCACCGAACCATTCTGTCGTCATTCAAGTACAAGTTATTGATAATTATATATTTAGTTCAATCAAAAGTATACATTGAGTCATTGCAAAAGTATCTAATGAAACGTATGCTTCAGAACTACATCATTGTCATTTATTCTATAACGCTAATAAGAGAGTTATTGTTTCGCCATATTGCCTAGCAGGTTGTAGTCCTCCTACGACGTTTGTTCAACAAATAAGGCACAAAATGAAATTTTGCGAATTTTGCACGTTGTTTTGCAAAGTCTCTAACCTTCTTTACCACTATTCTCAGACATGTATGCTGATGCTGTATGAATTAGAAACGGAAGCTTCACAAATATTCACCATCTAACAAGGTAAAAGCGAAGTGATGTCTTGCCCACACATCGAATTTGTGATTACACTGATTTTCAAATGTAAGCTAATTGACTTTTTGACTGTGGACGTAGTCGGACTTCACCAATATTAACACTTGACAGCCATCTTTAGATGATCTGAGGAGTGAATTTGATGGTCATATAGCTCAAAAGTGTGGGAAGTTATTGAAAGAACGCCACAATACCGTGTCGACAGTACTTACCAGGTGAGATACAAAGATAGAGCACGAAATGACATTGTAGAATTTGACAACGACCTACAATTTTTGATCTTGAACGCTGGCACCAACAAGGTGGTAGAAGTAACTTCGTCCAATCGTACATACATATGCAAAGTTTCATTTTGATACCTCAAACAGTACGTAATGCTTAAAGGGGAATGAAACCCAAATGTACACGTGGATTGGAGCAATATCATAAGAACACATAAGTGCACATGGAAAATCGTAATGATCCAGTGCAAGTTATGCATTTTTTAAGTTTCAGTGTCACTTTCACGTATGTATATGGAAACGCATATGAAGAAAATATCAAGGGAATTCCATAAAATCTGATTCTTAATTAAAAGTACAAATTGCATCAACTTATTTGTCGTTGCCATAATGTTAAGGGTAATATTACCCCCCCCCCCCTTCTGGAAGACGTAAGTCAAGTGCTCCTTTTGTAATGCTAGAAAAGTGACACTTTGCCTATTTTAATTTACATTTCTTTATATCATTTTCCATGGTTGACGTCAAAGATGTAGCTTTCTCATCTAGTAATGGCGGCACTGAAACTCTAAATATATGTATATAGCTCTTCAACAAATTTTCCGATATTCCTCAATTTGTCATGATGTGTTCAACTGCTAAAGTAATCTCCCTGCATTAACTTGTCCACTTGTATATTTTCGTTTCATTTCCCTTCATGATACAATGTTGCCATAATCGATTACAGACTGATGTACGGACGGATGGACAACCTGAACAACATCATTTCTCTGGCGACAATTCCTTGCGAAGTCATGAAAAAAGTATACACCATGAAAACTTCATCCTGGTAAACTATATCAAGACAATTATTGAACAATATTGTTAATGAAATGCAGTAGGGTTTTTTTTTGTGTGTTGTGTTGATAGTTGCCTGTTCAAATCAAGGCTTGCTATATGTACTGCTGAAGAATGAAGCATCGAGTGTTTCTGCCTTGCCTGGAATACTCAAAGCCACAGAGCATAGAAGGGCCGCAAACATTGTAGCGAAGGAAGACACAATTGTATACAGGAATTCGGGCAGATTTCACAACCGTCCAGCCAAATAGTGATGTCACTAGTGCGCAGCATTTCTCACATAGTGAAGATTGGGGGATTTAGTCCTGCCATGTTCTGAAAGAGATTTTGGCATGAATAAATGACTGTTACACTACGCAGTTTTGTTGCTTACATAACTAACAGGTTAGTAACTATGACCATTGAGCAGAAAATGGAAAGTTAAATTGATTGTGTAGTTTTTGTTGAGATCTACGTCAGGTTTCTATAACATCTTTTGCTGAGATAATGAGGAATGGTTTTGAAATAGCTGCGATATCCAAAACAGAGCAATAATAATAAAATGTGGGACCCACTTTTTATTACGGTCGCTGCATTTAACTTTGATTTTGGATGCCTCAGCCATTTCAAAACCAATTTTCATCAAATAATCTTTAGAATTCCTCTTAGAATGGCATACTCTCTATTATTAATTCATAAGTAGTTTCTTTGTATATCACAAAGGGTTAAAGCCCAATCCTCACCTCCACCAATACTATACCATCCCTTTAAGTTTTGATATTGGTTTCTAAACAGATCCGGTCGGATAGATTTATTTGAGCTATTTATCATATAAGTAAAACGTAATAATGTTGCAAAGAAATATTCCTCTTATAATTTCTAGTCACAAAGCACATGGAATTCCCGTCTCCCATTAAAAAAAATGCAGCACTTACTTTGTCACAGACATACAGCATGTCCTCTCCAAGCAGACGGGGAATTAGGAGACAGCATGCAGACATCACTAAGTTAGAGCTAAAAAAAAAGAATAGATGTGGAATAGCCTGAGCAAAGTCATGTTGAAAAAAACAGAAATGTTGCGAATTTTGAACTGAGATGAAAATACACACCTTTTATGTAGGCCTGCATATACATAAGGCATATTCAAATATTCCCATAGCACAAAAGTCTTCATAACATAAAATAACAAAGTAAGACAACATCATATTACATGCCAATTTAACATCAGTTTGCTGTATATTTTACACAGTTAGGGAAGGGAGTTAAGACTTATAGACCTCGGCCATTCAGCCGTTGCTGAGCTTGCCACAGACGATGGCCCGGGTGCAGCTGGCCATGGCAGTGGGTGTAATGATGCCCATTATGGTTGACACCTCTAAACCTGTCACCACATAAAAAAAGGTAAAAATATAGCCCCCCACTACTTATTCATAACATTGATTTGATTTACTTTAATAATACTGGGGGTGTTTCATAAAGCTGTTCGTAAAGTTACGAACAACTTACGAGCGACTGGTGATCAGATCTGATGTGCTATACTTATCAGAATTTCCATAATTCAGCACAAGAACCAGTCGCTCGTAATTCATTCGTAACTTTACGAACAGCTTTATGAAACACCCCCACTGGTTACAGAAAAAGAAAATTAACCCCCCCCCCCCCACACACACACACACGCACAAAAAGGCTATTCAGGGGATTTGAAGGTTCTGCGGGGTAGATATGCTGCCTGTATGAGTGACAATCCATCATGGAGTTTTCAGGAAAAAAATCCAAAAAACTGAGAAGACGTAGAACGGAAAAGGCAAGGATGAATGATCGCAATGGTCCACTTGAGTAACATATCTCTCGATTATTGATGGTATCAAAAATTGCACTATAGTCGTTTCAAATTTTCCGCAACCCACTAAACGATGGCTACTTTATAGTAACTGATAATTGCGTTCATGTGTAATAATACGCTTTAATATAATATACTTCATGGATATCACATACTGAAAATCTACATGAATTAATAACCTAAAAATACATATATTACGGATTAATCCATTATTGACACTTACATATTCTGTTGAGGAATCTCTCTGTCCTTCAGAATTGCATAAGTTTACGTGATCAGAAGAATGCCCACAACTTCATCATATTGTATCTTGCTTGAACACCTGAAAAGGAAAAATCAAGTGTCGTGAGTTCAAGGCCACTACTCATGCATATGCAATAATTTTGCAGAAGAGCTGACTTATGTAAATGTGACTGCATAACTCTCTCCATGGCAGCTCAATGGGCCGGATGCATAAACGCTAGCAATTGCTTGTGCTAGCCTTTTACTCGAATCCGTATGCATAAAAACAAGCAATTGCTTGTGAGCAGAAGCTTTTGCTAACAAGCACAAGCAATTGCTTGCTGCCCGCAAGCAATTGCTTAGGGACCAAGCATTTTGCTTAAAAAATGTATGCATAAAACATACCTTTTGCTAGTTCTTGCTAGCAAGTGCTTACGATTTTACAAGCTCTGTAAAATGAGCTTGAGCTTTTGCTTATCTGGGACGTTCCCTTTTAAGTATCATTTTCATATTCATGGAAGAAAGACCACACTTGTGAAGGAGTGGTATAAATCTACAAGAAATTACTCATAAGTAGAGTAAGAAATTTTTTCATTTCAACAACAGGAATGTCCAGTGGTTAGCACGCAAAATGTGATGAAAAACAGGTAGGATGTCTGACTTCGGTGGAGAGCAAGACGCCTCTCCACGTGCGATCTGGCAGATCCGGGCTACTGTAAGCAGTGATGGGAATCAGCTCGTGATATGTGGTGTGTGTGTGTGTAGTTGTGTGTGTGCGTCTATGTGTGCATTTATGAGTATCATTTCATAGCTCTTCTGCTATGTCAGGAAATGTTTCTGCACACACATGCCCTTTCAAATACATGCTGCCACACTCGCCTTTGTTCTTGTGTTCGCACAGGCGTGACATCCCTTTTGTTGAAAACGCAAGCAATTGCTTGCGCGGGACAAGCAAAAGGTATAAGCACTAGCAAAACGTTATGCATATGGATTTGAGCAATTGCTTGAGCTAGACCTTTTGCTAGACGAGCTTGTGCTTTTGCTTGAAGCAATTGCTTACAAGCAATTGCTTGTTTTATGCATTCCGCCCAATGTATAGTTCAATTCTTATGTACTGCCTTATGGCATACAGGGTGTACTTAAGTCCACCACTAACACTACCTGACTACAGAGAGTTATCCCAGCATACACAAGCGTGCAATGTTTGCCATTATAAGTTTAGTTACTGGTCTATTAATCCATACGTTTATCAACAACTCATCAACGTCCGTTCCTTTTATTCGTTATTAATCTAATGTGGTATGGCACGACGCGATGTATTATCCTTGGGAGTACGTGTGTGTGTGTTGGGGTGTTGAGGTTATGTAAAGGATACACTTCCTAGGAATATCCGACTGCACGTTTTCTTAACTATTTTGTTTTGTTGTTGATCGGTAAATATAAAGAATTATTTGAAATTTGTGGTGATGTATGTGTTCACGTTATTGTGAGTATAAAATAATTATGCTTGTATAATTGTGTATGTATCATTAATACATGTACATGAATATATGTATGCATGTATGTATAGATATACATATGTGCACGCCCATATGCCAACAAAAAGAATTTACTAAATCGTAAATGGACAATAAATGAATCGGAAATTGTAAATCGGAAATCGGAATGCCATGACGTCTTTAGCAAGACATTTTATCGTTAAAAGCTGTTCTAATTCCACAGAATGATTACGAAACAAAACAAAATAAAACAGACAACAGCACGCACAAAACTAGCCAATTTTAACAGAACTCTGCAATTATCATCTTAATATTACTGCCTACAGGCCTATACATTATAAGACGTGGCGATACAACCAAAAACATAACAGATACAAGAAATTTGATGAAGGGTAATATCGAGAATAAAGCCTTGGTCGAGCACATTGTGGATATTTCATATCATGCTTTACGATGATGTTTTAACTCACCATTTTCCACGAAGTAGGAATCTGCGGGGTCTTAATATTATGAAGTGGACAAAAATAATGTTGAAGTCAGAGTTGCAGTGAGCCGCTACGAAAAGCTTCAGAAGAGCTGATCTAAGTACTGTGGAAATGGAATTTGCGCTACATGCTCAGCTCAAACACGCATGCACGAGCTGTACAATAAGCCACTTGGGAGTCAACTTATGTGCACATAAGTTCGCACGATTCAACAATTCATTGAATTCTTAAATCATGTTCAAGAAAAGAATAAACATGCCCATAACAGGTGACCAGACTACTGGGTCCGTGAATTGACACTTGAGGAAACATCCATGTCATTATTTTGCATCAAATGTATTCTATGGATTAGGCGTTTTTAAAAACATTTTCCACTTTTGATTCTTAATAATTCAGTAACTGTATATCAGACTGTCATTGATATGAGTGATAGCTGTAAAGTGTATACAATTTTGTTGGAGGTGATTTAGATATGAAAGCATGAATCAGTTTCGTGAAATCCATGATCAATTTCACAGTTAGGTTACAGATTTTGCTCTATTTCCAACCCTCTGTACAAAACTTTCACTTTGCACAGGGGTCAATGGTTGTGTATGGGAGTTTGTGGTTAACACCCTGACAATGGTCCTGAACAATGGCCAAGTTTTGAATGCTTTATTATTTATTCATGAGAAATTCCAGTATCACAGCTAGTCTTTATTCATTCTGAAATGTGGTGTGTGCAAGCACATGGAAACATGTGCTTACATTTTTCATGTGCATGCACTTTACCCTAAGGCTTTACCGTGCATGAATCCATAAAAAAAGGGGGAAAAATCAACCCTTAAAAATAAATCGTGTAGTTTGCACCCATATATATTCGCGATTTTGCTCACTAAATGATTTTATTCTATCATTTCATTTATTTTCACTTAATAGAATATGCATACATAAAATGTGACAATGGTATGACAGGTATAACATTACAATGTGTCAAACAAACAATCAAAGCAAGCAAACAACCGAAGATATCAAGTGAAGGGGTGAATGAGAAGGCAATGGGTCTTATCTAAAACTAATCCCGGAAAAGTAAGTACATCGTATATACAGAGAAAAACGTTGGCTCACACACACACACACACACTGACACATACACACACATGCATACACAGACAAAAACATGGACCACCACATTAACAATACACAAGATGTCATTTTCACAAACACACCCTATCTTGCTAGTCTCTTATAAATTCGTAAAATGATATGGGGGTCTAGGTAACTTCCAGAATCCCTTTCAAGTAAAATACGCTTGAAAGCTTTCTAAAACTTTGTTACGTTTTCTTACATTTCACATCAGAGTGGATGGAATTCCAGATTTGAGGGCCTTGAAAAATATTGACTTATTTTTTTAATATTTTTTATATTTTCATTTTTACTTTTATTTTTCTTTTTTTGCTGCCCCGAGATCGAGTCGCAACAAAAATCTTTAGCGTGTAGAAGGGTTTGACTCCATCATCGCACAGTCAGCATGCAGGGAATGCTGTGACATATTCCATTTTGATTGGTCAATATACCACACGAGCAGTCAGGTATTCTTCGTTAGCTTGTTCGCAGACCCTTTCATCAATGACTCAACTTAATTTAAAAATGCTCCGATGAATGATTATGAAATTATGGGAGAACATCAAGCTTTATGATGTCTTTAAAAAACAAACATGTACATAGTAGCACCACGACGGTATGCAATATTGTATTCAAGTGTCGATCAACACCATATAGGTCTGTCTTTGAGACTAGTTATGTGCACAATATTGCACCTTAGCAAGAATGAACCACAAACAGGAAGATATGTCTTTGTAATGGTAATTACGTTTCGACATCCCAACCAATAAGAGATAGGTTAGGTGAATGTTAAAGACACGGGGATACACGAATAGAAATTGCGCAGAAAAAAAAAAATAAAACGAACATTAACAGGCATGCCTGGGCAGTAATCTGATATATCTATTGATAAAGAATTCTATGTGAAGATTCATATCAGTTCGATTTGTCAGAATCATGAGGAAAAGTGATAAAATAAAACCGGCTATCCAGGGTACAGTTTAATCACTTTCACATGAAACAGCTCTGATTTACACTTTTGCCATATGTTTGCACAATAATATTTCTGTTCAGAATTTACTTTTGTTTTATAAGATTTCATTCGATAAATAAACAAGCAAAATAGAGCCAACATTATGTTAAGGTTCAAAATGAATCTTCAGATTGCTTAGCAAGACGGCGCGGCGGTATGGAACAGTGATCATCAAAGGCACAAGGGCACATGTGGAATTCTTTTGTACATCAAAAAGAAAGCTGAAAACCATTTGAATAATTACAGCTAGTTGGAACTCCACCTGTTTAACCTCCTAGGTTATGCATACGATGCGATTGGACACTATACCAGACGGGTAATCATGTATTCTGCATTATTTTGTCGCAGACCCTTTTCATCATGGACTCAACTTAATTTGAAAAAAAAATACTTTTGATGAATGATTATAGAATACTAAAGAAAAAGTTTTTTCGGTATCAACAAATGGGTGTACATGATACGAGCAGGAGGATATGTAATATTGTATTAAGTGTCGAGCAACACCATATGAGATCTTTGTTCGAGACTAGTTGGGGACGCAATATTGCACCGTCAATGACTGTGGCAAGATCGAAACCCAGATGCACCTTATAAGAAACAAACTTCCACCATTTTCTCAAATCGTGTAGTTTGCACCCATTTTCGCGACTTCGAACCCTTCTAGCTCCCGTATTGAACCTTTTTTTCTTAGTGTGTACCTACAACAAACAGTCCAAGTGAGCACAAAATGCTGAAAGTGTTTATAAGTTTATATCATTGTTGCTGTTGTTATATCATATGTACATGATGCTGTATTTCAGTCTAATATTTTTCCGTATTTATGTGCTTAGAAACGTCAGTATTAAGCGCTATATATGTGTTATTCATTCATTTATTTATTATCATTATTACTAGAGATACATGTTTGCAACTCAACTCCCGCATTATACTACAGACGTAGTGTTTGATTAACATGTAGCTTTTGCGCCTTTCCTTCTCCTTAAATACTTGGTCTATTGCAACAATTCTAAGTATGCAAGATGCGGACAGATGTTCTTTAAAACAACGGTAAATATCTCAAATGGCATATTTGATTTGATTTGATTTGATTTATTGGTTTCTGTATCATCATTGTACATATGCACATTCATGTACAAACATAAATATCATAATATATATAAGTATTTTCTTGTTCATTGCCTGTGTACAATGTACAGCAAAAGTACAACAAAACATACTACAATGAATAATACAGAGGGGCTACAGCATAAGCGTAGCTTGATTTGCGTGCAGCCCCCGTAGCATAACATAATATATAATGTACATCGGAAGGAGAATAGGAGGGAGGGATGACTTGCATAGAGATAGGATAGTTGAAAGGAGAAAAGGAAGGGAGAGGCTTTTCTGCTTTCACTAAAGGTTTATACAAAATAAAATCACCTGTATCACTGATTTAGCAAGACATGACAAAATATTTCTTCAACGAGGTACAGGTGGACAGTTGATACAGGTCATGGTCGGTTACATAATCATTATTACATAATAGATTAATTGTGTCGATATTTGTACGAAAGAATTTCGTGTATATAACAATGACAATGGAATTACTGATATTCAGATAACAACATCGTTTTTACAGCCTTCCTAAAAGAATACGTGGACTTTAAACTTCGAATTTCAGAAGGAAGAGAATTCCAAACATCGGGTCCGGTGTGTCTGACAGATCTCAGAGCCATCACTGTTTTGGGATTGTACAAGTGAAACTTATCAGATTGTCTTGTTGGATAAGAATGTATTTCCTTATTTAATTGAAATAATGAGTAAAAAGAAGATGGCAACTGACCATTATGTAAGCGAAACATAAAGAGTGAGTTTTGCAAAAAATTAATGTCATTTACCTTAAGTGTTCTTAATTCTGCGAATAAAGGATCTGAATGGTCTCGATAACCTGAGTTGGTGCATATACGTATTGCTTTCTTTTGCAAAGGTAATATACTATCAATGTGGCTTTTTGAGGTTGCCCATACAATGTTGCAATAAGAAATATGCGATAATATCAGTGAATTATATAACATAAATAAAATATTCTGAGGGACACAATACTTTAACTTTTGAAGTATACCAACATTACGAGATACTTTATCAGAGATATATTGTACATGAACATTCCATTTCATATTTTCATTTATATATATTCCGAGGAATTTAATACTCTGTTTTTGTTCCAATAATACACCATCCACTATAATATTTAAATGTTGCATTTCATTGTTGTGCTTCTTGTTATAAAAATACATAAAATTTGTCTTTTTCATGGAAGAAGTGTTTGTCACCTAGTTAATCTGTATCATAATGAAATTCAGTTTTGCTTTTGTTTTCGTTTTTTTTTCTCATTTCTTATGAGCATTTAAAGGACCGATAGTACAAGGTTCATGAACTCTGGAACTTCGCCACTTTGGTATCTGCCCTGTTATTGTCCTACAAGCATTTCCCGTTCTCTTTGTCAGGTGGGCGGAATAATACCGTAATTGTAATTTGTGTACTCATTGGACGGACGTGCTCTTAATACACGCCAGCTTGGCTTCTCTTGAATTCCTTTTCTTTTTTGTACATGTATCCATATCAGTGTAACTCCACTGCTGGGCTATTTATTCCATGTCACACCAGACCTCAACATGCCTCGCTTGTTGTTTTTTCTTCTCTTTCCGTATTTGATATGAATTTCATATACCTACATAAAAATAAATATATTCTGAATGTTTTTATACAATTAAAAGATCATTGGTGAGATTGGATGAATATAAACGATATGAATAATTAAAAAATCAAATGAATGTTGTTGAGATTGGATAAATGTTAAACGATATTAAGTAATTGATATTTTGCTGTCATTGCTGCTGCGAGTTGTCAGCTATAATGACAAGTTTGTTACACCATAATAATAATGACTTTGTTTGTTATAGTCTTCTCGACAAATAGAGCTCGATTCGAAATTGAGCTTTTTTTTTTTAGTATGTACTTTTGATCGCTGTGGAGCGTCCTTATGTTTCATTGTAAATACTTTGTAATTCAGTTGAGATGTGCAAAACAATCGCTAATTTTGTAGTTCGTAATCTAATGAGGTGCCATGATGATATACCATGTCGCACCTCGCACTCATCTATCAGCACACATACCTTCACACGCACATTCTGTATGACTTGCCCTATTCCTTCCTTCCCTTCTTGTCTGCTTTCAGTAATTTGTAAGCAAGTATTTATGATCATGTTATGGTCAATATGTTGTTCCTATATAAAATATGGATGAATTAAATCTATGTACACATAAAAATGTCCAATGTCGGTATTATTTACCTGACGAGTTTAATTCAGAATTTTCTAGTAATGAACATTCTCTCAGTATATTACACGTTAATGCTCGCAGTCTTCAAAGAAATTTTGAAAATATGCAATTATTGTTGTCTGCGATAAATATGAAATTTTCAGTTATTGGTGTCACAGAAACATGGCTTAACGACAAATCTCCCCCTTTATATAACATTGATGGATATTCTGTTGTCCGGTCTGATAGAAAATGCGGACGAGGGGGCGGAGTTGCTTTGTTCTTATCACACTCGTTATCGTTTAAAGTAAGACCTGATTAGATATATAACGGAAATGAATTTGATTGTATGTGTGTTGAAATCAATATATGTAATAGAAGAAATATAATACTTTGTGTTGTATACAGGCCCCCTCATACAGACAGTAATTTATTTTTGGAAAATTTGGATGTTTTATTAGAGCTGATCAATCAAGAAAACAAAGATGTTTACTTGATGGGTGATTTCAATATTGATCTTTTGAATCAAGGAAGTAATGCTAAGAATAAGTTTTGCAATATTTTGCAAGCAAATTTCTGTAATGTCACTATGGATAAGCGCTCGATAATGACGGTTAACTCATCAACATTGATTGATAATATTGTTACTAATATTGACACAGATCATTCGAAATCTGGTCTTTTGTATAGTGATATATCTGATCATTTACCTATATTTTTTATTTGTGACGAGATACAACATTCCCATGTCAAGCAAACAGAAAGTAAGAAGAAGCGCAAATTCACATCAGAAAATATATCATTACTCAACGACGATTTAATCTCGGAGACATGGGATGATGTATTGCTTTGCGCAGACCCAAATATTGCTTATGATACGTTTTGGAATATATTTCTTTCTTATTTTAACAAACATATCCCCGCAATTGAAAGGAAAAGTAATAGAAAAATTAAAAATCCATGGATAACAAAAGGAATTTTCCGATCAATAAAGAAAAGAAATATGTTATATAAATGCAGTTTACGGTATCCTAATAATGATAATGTTAATCGATATAAATTATATAGAAATAAATTGACACAAATTATAAGGCTTTCCCGTAGGATGTTTTATACAGAAGCCTTTCAAAATGCTACTGGAAATATGTCAGCCACTTGGAAAGTTTTCAATAATGTTATTGGTAAGCAAAAGAATATGTCAACATTTCAAATTATGCGTGACGGTCAAACACTCTGTAACCCTAGGGATGTAGCATGTTGTTTCAATGAGTATTTTGTTGCTATAGGTCCAAGTCAAGCTTCAAAAATAGATCCCACACAAACTGATTTTTCGCAGTATTTAGGTGCGTCAAATGATAATTCACTATTTTTTAAACCAACAGATTATGGTGAGATTCTTGACATTGTTCACTCACTAAAATCAAGTTATGCAACTGGTCATGATGAAATGAGTACGTATTTTTTAAAACAGATTATTGGTAGTATACTGACACCCTTAGTGTACATTTGTAATTTGTCACTCTCAACTGGTATATTTCCGAATGCATGTAAAATTGCTAAAGTTATTCCAATATATAAAAAAGATGACTCTTCTTTTGCATCAAATTATCGTCCTATTTCTATTCTTCCTAGTATATCTAAGGTAATAGAAAGGCTTGTATATAACAGATTGTATGATTTTTTGACACAATATGATATATTTAACCAAGACCAGTATGGTTTCAGGAAATTTCATTCAACAGATATGGCACTAGCCCAATTATACGATAGAGTGTCGACTGCCTTAGCTGAACAAAAACATGTCATCGGTGTTTTCATGGACCTAAGCAAGGCATTCGACACTCTTGACCACACTATCCTCATACGTAAATTGCAGTCTTATGGTGTTCGTGGCATTCCACTTGAATGGTTTAAAGACTACTTGTTAAATAGAAAGCAATATGTGTACTATGAATCTGTTAACTCTGAAGTATTACCTATACAATGTGGAGTCCCACAAGGATCCATATTGGGACCGTTATTATTTCTAGTGTATGTAAACGATATTTCAAACTCATCTAAGTCACTGCAATATATTATGTTTGCTGATGACACCAATGTATTTTGTTCCAATTCTGATTTTCATTCGCTCCTAAGAACTCTTAACACTGAATTACCGAAATTATCTATGTGGTTTAAGAGTAATAGATTATCACTCAATCTGAATATTCATCACTTATAATCTAATGCATGTTTTAAGCACATTCAAATACACGCGACCGATGTAAACTCGCTTGCTTTGAGATATACTCTAGCCCTTCGAAAGCGTTAAGCATAGACACTGTCACGGCGGCCGAATATTTGACATCTCCACGGACGCTCGTGTGTATACACCAGCGAAAACGCCTGTTTTCTCAGCTCGGAGCTGTTGTCACCGAATTGCTGCAGTGTGGTCTTACACGGAAATCGACTACAAAGTCGGACTGATACATTTTGTGAGACGAACGAGCTTGAAAGGCGCCGATTCAAAAAAAAAAACAAAAAAAAAACTGCAGTACATCTGAAGTTCACAAATGGGACCGCTCACCACTCTTTCACACTTGGAAGCATCACAGTATTATTGTGTCCGACATGGTGACGTCGCTCTGGACAGCCAGTCCTATATGAGCAGCCTCCCGGTGCTGCTACGCCGCTGACTCCAACCCTGACGTTGGCCAGTACTAATGCGCTGCTGACCTCAACCCTGACATCGGTCAGCGCTGCTACGCCACCGGCCTCAGCGCCTGTATCCTGCAGGCCATGGTTGGTCGGGACGTCTCCAACGGCGCCCAGGCATTAACCTCTCCTTCAACGTCTTCTACGACTTCGCCGGCACTTCACTTTGTCGTGAGTGAACATCATAATGCAGAACGCGAAGCGAGTAGGTGACCATTTCTAACAGCGTCCGACTTTAGCCCACCTTAGGGCTCCATGTTATCGAGTTAACTGCAAATGTGAACACGCTTATTCGCAAACACGCACATCGTTCTCATTCGTCACTCATTTGAACAAGGTTTAACTGTTCTGTTTTGTCTCGCGATATTCCGACATATGCCGTTTGTACAGGTCACGTGTTTTTTTCTCATCATAGATGTAATTCGTGCGACGTTCATATATACCAGGATAATTTGATATTTCTTCTCAATTGCCGAAGACCATAGGTCTTGAGGTAGGCCTATAAAATAGAGCCCATAGATTTGAGTAAGGTAAATGTAATTGGAGCAGTAAAGTAAATGTAATTCGTGCAGTAAAGTAAATGTAATTGATGCAGTAAAGTTTATTCAATTGTAAAGTTTGCGTCCCATTACCAGTATAATGTAGGCCGACAGTGCGCCCATACCTGGCCGCCGAAACAACATCTGCCCTCATCATCTATGTGTTGAATTTGAAGGAATTAGTGGAAAGACACTCATTGGCAAATGCGTGCCAGTGTTCATCACATTCTATAAGGACTACCCGATTTGATTACCAGATTGGGTGGCAATGAAAGTGAGCTCAAGGTAATGCAGTAGTACCACCGTTCTCGGATTGTTCTTTTTAGAGCTACCAAAATGGGAGGAGTCCGTGCAAGGAAGTTGTGGTTGACACGTTATTTGTCGGCACGTTTCGGCGCATGAATATTATACACACATACGGCGGCCTCAACACCAAATTGACGACTCCGACGTGATTTCTGGACGGCTTGCCAGAAGTATCAGTAACCTTATCAAGGTAGGTAACGTATTGAATTTCTGACATTTTCTGATAACTTTAGAATTATTTAGATCACCAGATCACTAGGTAGAGTGTTTGTGGTACGAGTGTGGCATGGCGCATGAGAATTTAGGTAGCTCAGCTAGGACTACTAGCAGCGCTGAGTGCACGCTAGAGGCAATATGTACTAGGTGTTTCAAAAAACATTTTCCACTTTTGATCATAAATATTTCAAAAACTATTCACTTGATAAAACTGTCATTGATATGAGTAATAGCTGGATAGTGTACAATTTGGTTGTAGGTGATTTGCACGTGAAAGCATAAATCAGTTTCATTAAATCTAAGATTGATTTTGAAGTAAGGTTTCAGATTTTGGTCAAATTTTAACCCTCTGTACAAAAATTGAACTTCGCACAGGAACCAATTATGTGTATGTGAGTGTGTGCTGACAATGGCCCTGAACAATGGACATGCCTGAACCACCTGTTGACTAGGCGTCAGTCTGGCGCTCCCTGTCATATGAATGCTTAATCAATAATTCATGTGGATTGCCCTGGGCACTGCTAGTCTGAATTCATGCACGGTAAAGTGCTTGCAAACACCACATTTCATTCCAGCTGGCAATCATTTTCAAATTTTGCTTCACATATCACTAAATTTGGGATATGAATAAGCATAAATGATCTAAAGTTCCTCATTTTAATACAACTGTCTACTAATTAGATAGTCTTACAAATTTTTCACTTTTTCGATAAAAAAAGATCATTTTTGGTAAAGAGTTCAGCAGCATTATATCATTGGGGCGATTTGTTTCAGAGTAGATTCATTTAAGGCTCCATATACACTAGTGTATATATACTCTAATTGATTTTCTTTACTGTATTCGTTGTAATTTTGTTTTTCAGAAGTAGGGAGAGTACTGACGCGACTCAACGACAGTATCGACAGGCGTTTGACTTTACAGATCAACATACTGCCAGAGGCTGAATAAAGACTAGCTGTGATAGTGGAATTTCTCATGAATGAATAATGAAGCATTCAAATCCTGGCCATTGTTCAGGACCATTGTCCGAACGCAGTCTAACGCAGCCCAACGCAGCACTACGCAATGAAACGAGCTAATACGAGGTCAATGCGCAGACTAACGCAGAGGCTTTGCGTTCTAGCTCGCTAGTTTGAAATTTTTTCAAACATCCGCAACTGAACGCAAGATCAAAATCCATTGGAATGATTGTGTGCTTTCAGCAACATCAGATTCAAACATATCAGTTTTTGAAAACACCTCAAACTGAGTTTCCCGCTGTTATTGTAGGTTTTGTGGAAAATCTTTTTTTTTTTCTTCTCAGAATTGTATTACCACACAATGTGTATTGCTGAAAAGTAATTTTTTAAACACAGTAATATGCTCTGTTCAGTCCTCAACAACTGCAGGTAATGAGCAAGGTTGTTTTTCCTGTTATAGTGACCGTAGGCAAGCCATTTTGAAATAACCTGTAGTGAAAATAATGTCCTGACCCAAAGCGACATTAAGGGTGACCCTGTATAAGGAAAAGCTGACTTCAGACCATGAAAACAACATTCAGAATTGATTTCATTGACCCAGAAAACCTATAATACAGATTTTGAAAATTATTGTGAAATGTTTACCTTTTTAAACAATGGAAGTGACTTTTGAATTTCAGATGGCGGCCATATTGGATTTGGCCAATATGGCCTCAGGGCGCCCTTCTTGGCGGCCATCAAAATTGAAATAGTATGGTTTTGGCAACACGTGTACCAAATTTAGTGCTTTTTGAAGAATTTGAACCAAAAAGTACTTGTGCCCCCCGTAACTGTAAAATGTCAAAAATTATATACCAGTGAAGCTCTCTACGAGCTTATACGCAGCAGGGCGAACTGATACGCAGCGGATCGAGCAGGCACGAGCAACAGTCGAGTGGATGAGCAGTGAAACGAGGAGAAACGAGTTCATGCGAGCTGCTACGAGCTAGTGCGAGATGCTACGAGCTAGTGCGAGATGCCAGCGAGCAACGAACGAGTGGCGAACGAGGTACACGCGCAACGGGGCGAGCAATCTTCGTACTGAATCGTACTGTTACGAGCAAAAGCGAGCTGGAGCGAGGTGAAAAGCAAATTAAGGCAACCGAAGGCAACCATTTTGCACAAAATATACGAGCTACAACGCAACAGTGTGACTGCTACAAAATATTTTGCCGCGGAGTGCTGCGTTAGGCTGCTTTAAGGCTGCGTTCGACTGACGCAGCTAAAACCGCAAAGGTGTGAGCTGGGCTTAAAGCACCATCTCCCCTTGCACCCGAACACCCTGCATGGGAAAAGACCAGAGGTATGGGAGACGAACCCTACTGGTCAACCAGATACTCGCCTATTTTACATAACGGATGCGAATTAGCGAAAGAAGTTTCTTGTAGACACGGGCTCGGCCATTTCCGTATCCCCTCCCATCACCAAACAACAGAGGGCAGAACCCTCTCACTGACATTACAAGCAGCGAATGGCTCATGTATCTCAAAATGCGGACAACAGTCGTTTACACAAATTATGTGTTTGTCATACCGTCACAATTATCCAAAAATTAAATTTTGCAAGCAGTGTGTAAATAATTTGTAGCTAAGGTATTTGTGTTCATGACATGTGCACGTAATAGACTTAGGCTTACATGACAGTTCGTGGAATTCGTCATAGCTGCCGTAGCTACGCCTATATCCGACGCTGACTTCCTTCGCCGTTTCGAATTTCTCGTGATGTTTGGAAGCAGTCACTCCGGTGTATGACAAATCGGGTGGAGACGACCAGTTCATAAAGATGTTGCACGAAGAGTACGCTAATATTACTATTGCCCGAACATCTCACAAGGTGTGAAGCAAAACGTGGTGCATCACATCGAAACGCACGGGCAACCGGTGTCATTTCAATTCAATTGAAACGAAATTCAATATTTTCCAATAACAATTTTTATTGTCTGTACACAAGTTCAAGGAAAACAAAAACGTACAATATTATATACATATATATATATATATATATATATATATATATATATATATTTATACATACATATATACACAAGGGGTCAGGTCATAACGAAGAAAGCTTGTCATTTCCGTGAAATCTGTATTTGTGAATTGTTAGAGTGTACACGGTGTGGAGACTGGATGTAAAATCGCCACAGAGTGCTCACGACAGTGTGATGACTGTATGGAAAATCGCCACAGAGTGTCCACAGTGTAAGAGATGTGGCAACTTGAATCAGTATGCTCACAGTGTGGGAGAGAGTTCACAGAGTGAGAATTCCGGAAATATTGACACAGTGTGAGGAATTCTGAAAACTGACATAGGGTCTCCACAGAGTGAGTGATTGTCCATGATGTGAGGTGCATGTAAACATCCCACAGTGTACAGTTAAATTTCACTGAGAGTATGAGGGTCACAGTGTGTGCACAATGTGTACACACTGCGTACTTTGTCCTTGCAAACGCACTATGAACACATTGTGAAAAGTTCCAATTTGTCTGAGAGTTCTCTCTGTGGTTCGACCATGTGGATACAGTGGCCCGTATTCTACTGTAGACCAAGGTTTAAACCCATTTTAGACTCCCCTATGGTTTAGCTAGACCCGAGGTTTAATTTTGTATTCTGCTAGCTAGGCTTAGTTAAACCTAAGTCTATTTCGGGTTTAAATTAAACCCGAAATAGTCTTGGGTCAAGCCACCATGATGCCCTCTATGGAAGAAGAAATTCTCCCTCTCTGAGTACTTTTCTCTCCACAAATCCACTTCAATTTATTATTGGCAGTGTATCAGCCACATGAGCGTGACTTTCTTGGATTTTGAATAGTTTTTTACGGGTATTTATGTCGAATAAGGGCATGCTGTATTTTTGCTTGCGACGACTCGTGAAGCACTGTACATTACTGTACAGTTTGTGTACGTGTGCGACGCACATCACAGGATACATGGTAAGCGTACTATAGCGTAGCGCTATTATATTCCTGGCTAGCTAGGCTAGCTTTGAATGCTCAGTTACCATCAGAGTCATCGCGCCGCGCCGGCCGGCGGCACGGTTGCTGTGTGCGCTGGATGGGACATGGCTTTTTAACGCTAGGTCGATTGAATCGTGAATAATTCGGAATGGATTGGCGATTGATCAAACCAGGACTTTGAGGTAGGAAATTGAATAAAAGCTTTTCTCTTAAGATTGTCAGTTAATAAAAATGGAAACTATTCTAAAATTTAGAAATAGATCTAGGCCTATATCAACCCTGTCTCGATATTAGAAGTAGATTTTACCTACCGTACCACACTAACCTAACTTTTAATAGATCTAACGTTAGTCCTAACGTTACAATAATGTACTCTAGCTATTCGAATAGGTTCTACTAACGTTAGTAGGACCCTACTCCTAGTCCTAACGTTAGTCCTACGATCTAGGTTCTCGATCTAGTCTATCTTTGCCAAATCGACCTCATCTGCAGGCTCTACCCTCTAGTCCTACGTTGAGTTCTTGGTCTAGTCTTCAGGTTAGTAGTAGTAGTAGTAGTAGTAGTATTTCTAACATTTAGATCTCGAGTCTCTTCTAAGTGTGCAAGTACCGTGGATCTAGCACGTAGTAGCTGTTAGGCGTATCTTGTGTGTACACGCGTTTGGCGACTGGCCGGCAAGCTAGCTGCTGTATCCAGCCAGCCACTCGTTTTGTGCATGCCATTGGCATTGATCTGTGTGCTGGTAACCTTACCAGTCATCGTTAGACTCAATTTAAACTCGAAATAAACCTCCTCCTGGGTAGGTTTAATTTAAACCCAATTTAGACCACAGCTGGACTTAGTAGAATACAAATTAAACCTGGGTTTAAACCTGAGTCTAAACTGGTGGTTTAAACCCAGGTTTAAACCCCCAAAACCCACTTTAGACCCAAGCGTGGGTTTAAACTCGGGTCTAAGTTTTTAGCAGAATACGGGCCAGTGTGTCCACATTGTGAATTCACTCTGTGTCGACAGTGTGTTCCTTCCGGCAGGGATGAAACTAATTGTTCAAGATAATTGTGTTACATTGGAAAAGAGAGGTCGATGTAAAAGACAGGACAAACTTTCCGGATATAAAATCGAAATAGCACGCAATGAATTTCAGCATATGCTCCACTTGGGCATCTAGTTGACTGTCAAACAGCTGGTGGGCCTCGCCATTACATATGGCGCCCAAAAACAGTGACGGTGATTGGCGCCCTTGCGGCGATTGTAGGGCGCTGAACAAAGCTACTGTGCCAGATCGCTACCCGGTTCCTCGTAGGCCTACAGGATTTCGTGGCAAATTTGCACTGTATTCGCATATTCTCAAAGATCGACCTCATTGCAGAGCGTTTCACCAGATACAGGTCGCAGACGATGACATTTTATGCAAGACGGTATATTCGCGTCATTCGGACTGTATGAATTGTCAGAATGCCGTTCGGTTTAAGAAACGCGGCGCTATCGTTCCAACGCACGCTTTATCGACCGAGTCATTCGAGGATTTCCGGGCGCGTTTATGCGTACATTGATGATGTGCTAGTAATGCACGATCAAGGGCACAGGATGAACACGAGCGTCACCTACGTCAACAGTTTGATCGCCTCCGACAGTTTGGTGTTATCATTAACTCAGAAAAGTGCGTTTTCGTTCAAGAAGAGTTAGACTTTCTCCGCCATCACGTTATCGTTAGCCCACTTGCTGACAAAGTGGATGCCGTATATACACAACTGCAGCGTCCCGACGTCACTGAAGCAACTGCGAGGATTCTTGGGGTTAATGAACTTTTACGGAAGGTTCATCCCCAAATCCTCCTATCGCTTACAGATTTCCTCCGTAGTCACGCCTTACGATCACGGAAACCGTTGATTTGGTCACATGAAGTCGACGCCCCGTTTTCCGAAGTCAAAGAGAGCTTACCCACAGCTACGCTGCTGACTTATCCTAATGCCGAATATCCTTTGAGCTTATTAATGGTTCATCCAGCAACTAAAAGGCGACGCATAGCAGCCTATTCCTTTTTTTTTTCCCGCATAAGCTGCAGCCTGCCGAGACCAGGTGTAGCGCATTCGGGCGTGCGTCCTTAAGATCAGACACTTCAGGTACATGCTAGGAGGGTAGATCATTTTGCGTTTATTCTGACCATAAGACGTTAATTTAAGCATTTAACGCGATGCCAATCCATTACAGCCCACGCGAGATAATGGAGCGCGACTTCATATCTTAATTATCAACCGACGTACGACACGTGAAGGGTTGCGATAACGTTGTGGCAGACCCTCTCTCTCCCCCGATGTAGCGCTTTGCACACCGACACTCGAATCGACTTCACACACACAGCTAGACTTTTGGCAAGGCCTCGTGGCTGTGAAAGAGACTAACTGCGAGAGAACGGGTGAACGCGAGACCGACTGGCGCAGCCGCGAGGCCTTTTGAAACCTGACATGAATTTCTTATCTTGAGCCTTGTTCTCGCCGATTCTGCTACCCTATAGGGTAGCGGCCAATCAGCAACCGCATTGCTCACCACGCCGATGCATCTAATGAATACGCATAAGTATGCATGTCGGCGGCTCGCTCATCCGTAGCTGCCTGCATTGCCAGCGCAGCGTTGACACGTTCTTATTAGCATACCAACTGTGATCTGACTCATGAATATATGAATATTCATATTCGCCTTCGTCGGGAGGCGGTAGGGAGAAAAACCCAGGTTTCAAAAGGCCTCGTGGCTTCGCCACTCGGTCTCTCGTTCACCCGTTTCTCGCAGTTCTCGGTGTGGCGAGTTAGTCTCAATCTTCAGCCACGAGGCCTTCTTAAAAGGCTAACACATAGCAGAAGCACAGAAAGCCGAACCGGAATTACAAGCGCTTCTTAAGCCTTTATCGGAGACTAGCTTGGTACTCAAGGTAGTGCCTCGAAATAACGCAGGCGGCAAAATCGTTCGCGACGTTTCTCACTGCCAGCCATCGGAAGACTCTTTTCAATGCTTACATGGACTGTTCCACTCTGGAGTCCGTGCAACGCAACGAGCAGCCACTGCTCGCTATGTTTGACCCGGCAGCAGCATAGTCTCTACTAATACCAGGATTGATACAGGCAAAGCCAGACAGATAAAGAGATGGAGAAAATGGAGCAGAAAGGGTGGGAAAAGCTGCATGTCCGTCAACTACAGGTGACGATTTCAACTCGATATTGTATCTGACTTCACTTTCAAGAACCATCATTTCGGACATCTTTATCCGTGACTAATGTGCGTTCACTGTCAAACAAATTTGGCGGGTTCACATTCATCCTGCAGAACTTGAATTCAGACATTATGACTGTGTTTGAACGAATGGCTACACAACAATATTCCATCATACAGTGTTGTTTCCATTTCAAATCATTATCTACTTAAACTAACAGAAAAGGCTGATGTTGTGGTGGAGTTGTAATTCGTGCCTCAACAGTTTACGAACCCTACTGTCCTTTCGATGTACGTATCATTATGGACATAAGAATCGTACTGGCACATATTCGACCTTCGACCTGCAATTTACCAACAGTGGTTAAAGAAATACTCCTTATCTATTCAGAACTTATATTCCTTGATCTCCTAGAATTCTTGAATTAAAATGCTGACACCCGAACACGATTACCCTTCTTACATATTTAGCGAGGACATTCATTGTACCTCAGACAACCATACCACACTTATCAACATGCATTTCTCAACGAGTGTAAGACCGTCGCCGACACTATGGATATGTGGCTTCCTATGTTCTTGAAGCAAGGCCAAGTATCCGGTAATAGGTCTGAGTCCAGGGCCCCGTCTTATAAAGACTTGTGATTGATTCAAATCAATCGCAAGTTTACGATTGAATGCAAATCCATCTTATAAAAAAAGTTATGATCGACATTAAGACGGAGAACTGCAATCAATCAATCACAGGTTGCGATTGATTGCAGCTTTCAAGAGATTTGTGATTGATTGATTTTTATCACAAGTTTTATAAGACAGGGCCCAGACGGGAATTGGAGTCGGAGTTAGACGGGAGTCGGAGTCCCGGTATTCATATAGCAATTGTTTCAGCAAATGGAAATGCGTAGATGATCTCACAATGGCAGACCATGACGTGTGAACACCACAAGGAATCTTACCAAGAATGATTTGAACTGTCCAATATGCGGCTCAACCCCTGCAAGTACATGTACATATATTAGTTAATGCGAGTCTCGTTCAGACACTCTCAGCCCTTTGGTCCTGAACTCTGTTATTAACTAATGCATGTACTGGAAGGTGAGCACGCAATGTTACTTGGGGTAATAGCGAGAAACGTTATCCGATGGTCTGATCACATCATAATACCATAACCAACAAAGCGCCTTATAACTACTTTCTACGGACTACTCCTGTCACGAAATTGTATGAATTAACAATGTATCTCCATGAATTAGCCATGACAAGTGAACATCTTTCTTATGACAGCGTACACATGCTGCATAGGCCCAATATTAGAATACTTTGCCCTACTTGACACTTCTACAAGGGCCGTATTTCCAATGGATTCAAAAGCGCGCACAGCCCGTAACCCTGAAAGCAAGACGCAATGTTACTTGGGGTAATACATTTAGCGAGTTAACGCAATGTTACTTGGGGTAATACATTTAGCGAGAAACGTTATCCGACGGTCTGATCGCATCATAATACCATAACCAACAAAGCGCCTTATAACTACTTTCTAAGGACTATACTCCTGTCACGAAATTGTATGAAATAACAATGTATCTCCATGAATTAGCCATGACAAGTGAACATCTTTCTTATGACAGCGTATACATGCTGCATAGGCCCAATATTAGAATACTTTGCCCTACTTGACACTTCTACAAGGGACGTAATTCCAATGTATTCAAAAGCGCGCACAGCCCGTAACCCTGAAAGCAAGACGGGCTGTATCTGGCGGTATCGCCATTGAAACAAAATCAAGTGCCATGGCTGTTCTCATCATATTTAATCTCTGAAGTTAAATTGTTGATTGCATGCTTTCTTAATTAGTATCTTTACATTCTTTCGGAATGGTTTCCTCGTGTATGTTTTACACATTTGGGTAAGTATATATTATTTTCATTTTTATATATGTTGCACGCCTATGTTTGTTCCATGTATATATTCATTCCCATATTCGTTTTCATTTACAATTTGTGCAATGGGCTTATTGTAACACTTCACAACATCAACATCTGAAGTTTCACCCTGATTTCCCTAAATATAGCCCAATGCTGACCCCCAAGGCACTTCAAGATAGATACTGTGCTCTTATATCTGTCGACGGGTTCATCAATTTTCAGATTCAGTCAATTTAGATTCATCACTCTCTTTATTTTCATAATCGAAGGTTTACGGTACTATTGCTTTGATATCCCAAATAAGGGCATAATAAAGTAGTTTCATTTTTAGGCCTGTACATGACGCATCCGGTCCTAGCTATCATCCAAACAGTACAAATTATTCGTGATTCAGCATTTGTTCTGAGATTAGCTCATACAAGAATTGGTATTCAATTAAATTGAACTATAGATTCCATTGATAATGGCATTCGATATGCATGACAGGATAGCTGCTCCGACATAACCTTGTAGGCATGAAGAAACTTGTTAAATGTTCAAACAAACAAATAGACATAATGATATGATAAAACGTAGACGAACAGTATGACCTATGACTTATGACGTATGACTTATACCAGCATTTATAGAATATGGCTTACTTAACCTGATGAGTGTATTAATGCCTCATCAACGCTATATAGTTTTGACAGATTTGTTTCATAAAATGTAATTGATTTATCACAAGCACAAAGAAATGCCGGACTTCTATTTAATTCAATTCAATATTTCTATGACCAACTGTCAGTACTCTACACAACAAACACTCATTATGTAACCTTATGATATTCTGATCAATAACTGACACAGAGAGAAAAGCGAAAATTGCTTATGAAGTATTATCTATCTGCGCTAGAACAACATACGTTGCACAGTATAATCTCTGACTATATCTATCATTTAACGTCTGTATGTACGTATGCTATCACTATGTGTTCAAAATATTTTTTTTTAATGTCCGTACAGCATATTCATTATATGACACAAATCACACATCTATTTTATGTCACTTAAGTAAAAAAACATGCATGTTCGAGTGATATTCGCTATTCCGAAGGTTCTTTAATCGGAAAATGAAACAAGGTCCGTTATTCCGAAGTTTCGTCATTTCTGTGGTTCACTATTCCGAAAATGAAATAAGGTTCATTATTCGAAAATATGTTTATAGGAAAATGAATTATGGTTCATTAATCCGAAAATGTAAAAGGGTGTGCACTTTCGGATTAACGAACCAGAGGGAATTACAAACCTTGTTTCATGTTCGGAATTACAAACCTTCAAAGTAATGAACCTCCGAAATGACGATCTGTAGCCGTAATGTCGTACTTTCTCTGTCTCAGGGTGCGTTTATCAACTCCTTTTCTCGGCAGAAACAGGTTTTCCAGACAGCTTTCAAGGAATTTTTACGAGTTGATAAACGCAAAACTGTTTTGAAAGCCCTTTCGGAAAGCTTTTTTGAAAGGGTGCGTTTATCAACTCTCCTTTTCTCGGCAGAAACAGGTTTTCCAAACAGCTTTCAAGGAATTTCTACGAGTTGATAAACGCAAAGCTGTTTTGAAAGCCCTTTCGGAAAGCGTTTTAGAAAGCCGCAAATTTGTGGCTTTCCAAACAGGTTTCCTAAACAGGTTTTCAGAAACCTGTTTGTAAAAGCCTTTTAAGTTGATAAACGCAAAGCTGTTTTGAAACGGCTTTGTAGTATTGTACTGCAGTTACGAACAATGCACGCCTTATATGACCTCTTTTCCCCGGGTCGAATTGCGCAATGCAGCTATGCAGTGACAGGCCAGTTATCGTGTTCGCGAAGAGTTGATAAACGCAACTATTTTGGAAGCCGTTTCTAAAGGGCTTTGGAAACGGCTTTTGAAAGCCGTTTCGAAAGGGCTTTGGAAACGGCTTTTGAAAGCCGTTTAAACAGGGGAAAGTTGATAAACGCATCCAAAGTCTCATGCCGCCACTCAGAAATATTTGAAGTATGTGCTAAAACTGGAGCTGCCTCACAGATAGGAAGACAATAATTATTGATTCATGTGGCATTGCATCATGACTCGTCACTCTCAAAGGAAGCTATGTCTTTATGATGGTAATTGCTTTTCGCCGTCCCTTCTTAGAAAACGAGCGGCACATCAATAGTACAGGGCTTTGGAAAGGGCTTTGGAAAGGGCTTTGGAAAGGGTTTGGGAAAGGGCTTTCGAAAGCCGTTTAAACAGGGGAAAGTTGATAAACGCAGGCACTATATATTTGCTTCTACCCATGGTGACATGTTGCAATCAAATTAGTTCTTTGTGTTTACAGCGCGACTATCTCCTTAGAAGTGCCTTCTAACATATACATGTACTTTCCCTCTGGGCCACAATGGCCTTTACATTTCCTTATACCATCCACTATTACATTGATCAAAATATCTTATTCAAAGTTCTAAGTAAGAGTTAGATTCAGATATAGTACTGTATACTCTTGTTATGCTAAAATGTTAAGACTATTACGAGTTGAAAGTCAAGTTGAGCGTTGCCCAAATTCATCTTATATACTGCAGTATTACGAATGTAATTATTAAGTTCATGTGAGAGAAAAAAAGAAAGAAATGTACAGCAGTAGGTAATTAAACATGATTGAAATCTAATGATCTTTGACTAGTTTAACTCTCTTCTTTATACCTATTGGTTCCCCCTTTTAATGCATATGATAAAAAAGAAAGGGGCAGTCTTGAAAAAAAAACCTCTACAAGAATATTCTTCTGCAGACTATCGGATCTCTTATTTTGTCAAATTGTGCACTTCCTTCTGTGACATCTTGCAGCTAGATCTACATAGTTTGAACCTATCATACAATGCAACTACACTCATGTCAGTCGTGTTCTGTCAATATGCCTCAAGGTCATCATCTTCGTCAAAGTCTGTTGTATCCATTCCTACTTCTTCATAGTCCTTCTCCAGGGCAGCCAGGTCATCCCTTGCCTCAGAAAACTCTCCCTCCTCCATGCCCTCGCCGACGAACCAGTGGACGAAAGCACGCTTGGCATACATCAGGTCGAACTTGTGGTTGACGCGGGCCCACGCTGCTGCAATTGCAGTGGTGTTGCTTAGCATGCAAACCGCTCGTTGGACTTTGGCTAAATCCCCTCCGGGGACCACGGAGGGAGGAGTATTGTTGATACCGACCTTGAAGCCAGTTGGGCACCAGTCAACGAACTGGATGGTTCGTTTCGTCTTGATGTTGCTGATTGCTGCCGCGATGTCTTTGGGAACGATGTCGCCTCTGTACAGCAAACAACACGCCATGTACTTGCCTTTACGTGGATCGCATTTGACCATTTGATTGTTAGGGTCGAAGCACGCATTACTGATTTCGGCCACGGAGAACCTCTCGTGGAACGCTTTCTCTGTAGAGACGACTGGTGCGATCGTAGACAGAGGAAAGTGAATTCGAGGATATGGGACTAAGTTTGTTTGAAATTCTGTCAGATCAACATTAAGGGCGCCTTCAAATCGTAAGGAAGCCGTTATAGAAGAAACAACCTGGCCTATAAGTCGGTTAAGATTTGTGTATGTCGGGCGTTCAACGTCGAGGTTACGATGACAAATTTCGTAGATTGCTTCGTTGTCAACAATGAATGCACAGTCGGAGTGCTCGAGAGTGCTGTGCGTGGTTAGAATGGTGTTGTAAGGCTCCACTACGGCGGTGGATACCTGAGGCGCGGGGTAGATGGCGAACTCGAGCTTCGTCTTCTTGCCGTAGTCCACAGAGAGACGTTCCATAAGTAGCGATGTGAACCCTGAACCTGTGCCTCCGCCGAAACTGTGAAAAACAAGGAATCCCTGAAGACCTTCACACCCCTCGGCCAGGCGCTGGATGCGATCCATGACCTTGTCAATGATGTCCTTGCCGTTAGAGTAGTGGCCGCGGGCGTAGTTATTGGCGGCGTCCTCTTGGCTGTTAATCATTTGTTGAGGGTGGAAGAGCTGGCGGTAGGATCCTGCACGAATCTCATCTGCAGAATAGGGACAAACATTACAAATCGAAATGTAATATGATTTCGAAATCCATCAAAGCAAAACTGCTTATCATTTGCAGACTTTCAATGAAAGATCAGGTGTGCCTCCACAATTGGTGTTTTGCATCGTTTGTACAACTTCAAAGTTTAACAACTGATGCACACAATGGATTGAAAGTATCCGTCAGATACTAACAGTGTACTGTATAGTATTTTAAAGTAACCAAGGTGGCAGGGTAACAATTATACCTGTAAAGATGTTGGTTATAAAGAGTAACAAACTTCATTATTATTATGATGGGAGAAGATCATAGCACAAAACACGGACTGCAACAGGAAGAATATTAACCTTCTTTTGGCACAAATCATGGCTATTCCGGTAGTACTGATTATATTCTTGTGTTTACGTGCTTGTTTGTGCAATGCTAGTAACAGAGATGTAATGGTTAATAGATGTCGTGGACCTATGCATGAACTGAACGAATTATGGACAAGTGCATAGGCTTTGTATAAAGCTGACGTGCTCTTTAATGTGAAAAAAAATGAAAACAATGGTACAAATCCTTCCAGAATAAAACAAGCGGTAGAGGATATAGCTGGTGCACCTATTACTGTGGGTTCCAGGTCTGCAAAGACAGCTCTCGGGACGTACTGCCCAGACCCTGTCTCACTAAAGAAGGTTGAGAACGATTTGTCGACTTCGGTGTCACAAGCTGGCTCCTGTGCCAGCCGACCGTCAGGCTGGATGCCATGCTCGATGCAGTAGAGTTCCCAGCAGGAGTTGCCCATCTGCACTCCAGCTTGCCCAATGTGCACCGAGATGCATTCACGCTGTGATATGGAAAGAGATGTTTTGTTTTTTATTTGGTCTACGTTTCATTTCTTCCTCTCTAGGTAAAAACCCACTGAAAGAAGGTAATAGGTATTTAAGATTACTTTTGATATGAAGACCCGGGAAGTTCCGGGTATCTTGCAGTGCTCTGTCTGACACACTCGTCAGTGCTTTCACAAAAGCAGCAAACAGAATGCAAAACTGTAATGACAGTCGCTTTGAATATCAAAAATTCTAAAACTTGATATATCCATCAAAGACACCCTATTCAAGATTTATGCGAATAGTAGAGGTACTGCTGGCAAGTTTATGGGATGAAACGGGGGAGGCATTAATCCAGTACAAACAAAAATGGTCCCACAAAATCTTTGAAACACACACATACACACACACACACACACACACACACACACAACTTAATTCGTAATCTATTTCTTTAAAATCTCAGACGTAAATGGAAGACAGGTTATCTATTTAGAAGGTACGATGGAAAACACAAACTGAAATGATAGATTATGGCAGTCTAAAATGCCTAGAATTTCTCCTTTTTTAACGTGATTTACAAGTCATTTATTAGCCCGCTTCTACTGGAATGATAGTAAAGTTACTATTCACACCAAGTATATTAAATAATTGTTTTGATGGTATCTCCATTCTAATGTTAAAAACGGGAAGAAAGTCGTGGAATGTTAAGGAATTACCTGTTTCTTGTTCGACATGTCGTCAAATATCCGAACAAGGGACTGGAACCCTTCAATTCAACTTGTCCAACAGTTTTAATAGCGTCCTCATGCGTCAGCGAGCAGCTAGTAAATTTAAAGGACCTGGAAGATTCATAACGGTAGGAAGTAAGTTGTGTAAGTATTAATCGATATGATGAATGACAGTTTTTCAAATCTATACGTGAATCACATCCATATTTAAGTTGATTTCAAACAGAGTTGTTACTCTGCAAAAAAACAACAATTAGTACGCTGGAAACAAGTTAACAGACCTATGGGATTTAAAGTTTTAAATGCTTTTATGAAACACCGATATTAGTTGCAAACTATGCAAACAAAATTAGATAAAAACTTCTTCTCCTCAAAAATATTTAATGATCTGGACACAAGATTTAACAAAAATTCAGTACTTCAGTGAAGTCAAATAGAAATCTTTACATGTATACAATGAAATCGTGAGGTGATGATAGCATGCAGTACTCTCATCTACTGCTAAGATAGGTTGCGCCCAATACTGTTCCGTAGGAGGTATAGGAAAGCTAAAATTCACAATTGGCCTATTTTACTTTAGATATTTCTGATTGTTTCTTTGACTCTGTTTTATCTAAGTATCTTGAACTTGGAGTGGTATTACATTTGACATTGATCATAATTATCTTGCAAATAATAGCCTGCAACCACGTTATTAAATCATTTTATTGTATCCATAGATATTTGAGTTTAAGACTAGTTCTCACTGTTGTCATTAGCATGGTTCAGCAGGTTATCATAATTCATATGATTTTTCAATCAACAGTAATCTTCATGCAAACCAAGAACAAATGAGAATACATGGATTTAAACCAGAGCTCGGGGCCTTATTCAACTGGATGACTTCGGTAACTGCTATATATGACAAATCTTTGATTCCTACAATAAAGATAATTCGTCCAGAAAGTAAGGTTTCATCTTTTATAAACAATAACCTTATTGTCATCTTTCTACGGGCTGTATATCACAGCATTTTCAGGAGTTTCTTTATTTCAACATACAGACAATCCTCGCAGAGATCCGCTGCAGAGTAAGATCTGCTAGCGTTACATAGCTCATCCTTACCTTCCGGTGGTGCTTATTGTATCGAGTAGTATTATCAACTCATTTCACTTAAGTTGTGTTCTGATTTGCTTTGTTTTGTTGTAACCTTAAAATAGCAACGAATTATTCACAATAATGAGTAAGTCCATGAAGATAAATGTTCACATTCTGCAGCAGGCTTGTTACATAAAGATTCACAATGGACATTATGAAAAATACAGGGCATCGATTCAACATGCAATATTAGGACAAATATAAAACACCAAGAATCTGATATGCGCTGATATGTGTGAGAGATACAGTTCGATAAAAATGAATGTCACCATTTTTTAGTCGGTTACTATCTAATAATCATTCAACTTGACAGATAGTTAGATTAACTGCTTGTGAATGTAAAGCAGTGCACTCATCTTCACCTTCATGCAAATTCTCTCTCAGAGGAATGAATTCTCCACATTGTGGAATAGCACTCATTCAGACAAAATCAATAGCAGGTCATAATTTTCAACGGCCTATGCAAGTTATTTTTCTTTAGACACTTGTCATCTACGTGCACTCATCTTCACCTTCATGCAAATTCTCTCTCATATGAATGAATTCTCCACGTTGTGGAATAGCACTCATTCAGGCAAAATCTATAGCAGGTCATAATTTTCAACGGCCTATGCAAGTTATATTTCTTTAGACACTTGTCATCTACGTACATTTTAAGTGCATTTTCAACGCCATCGCTCTTGTACTCTAATTGACAGAGAGAGGTCCATGCAGACTATTTCAGATGACTCGTCTACTATATATACAGACTTTCGCTAGTAAACTGTCTATAAAAGGAGAGGTAGTAACTACAAAAATAATCAACATACCAACCTTAAGAATTTAAGACAAAGCATGACAAGAAGAGGGAAACATTCAAAGAAACCTCTTCTGTTAAATAACGAAAGCGAACTGTGATTACATATTGAAGTCCTTTCAACATATTGATAGGCTTGAGAGGCTATCTTACAGTATCCCCTTTACCTTGCATCAATTCAATTAAAGGAAAATAAACAGTGTGTGACATAGCGTGATTGAACTGTCCTTGGTGGTAGTTTTGCAGCACAAAGGGCAAATTGGTTTACAATGAGCGTATATCTGTATATAAAACCGTATAATTTGATTGCATAATAATAGCCACAAATGTGTTTATGATTTGCACTTAAGAATGAATGCTATACCTTTGAAAGAGTAAGTATTGTTCGATACAGTAAATCAAACATAAAACAGGAAAACAGTTATTCTCCTTCGACGTTCGTACACCTTATGCATTGTGTAAGTTCAGCGCTGGTTGGTATCCTGTTTGAATAATTCTCCCGCAATTTCCTCTCCCTACTTAAACTATTGCTAGGACCAGTACTATTACGAATTTATCAATACTACTGCTGACATTATTAGATATTCTACCGATGCCACTCCTTAAATGTCTTTATTACGCAAAATGAATATCAATTTCAATAATGGAAAGAAATGTCTGCAAGACATACCGTATCAGCAGGAACACAGGATGGCATCACGGCTGCCGCGATATATATGAGAAGCAGAAAACACGAAATGGACACGTTAAATTTTGGGAACTGTGGAAGCATCTGATAAACCAAGGCGCGCCTATAGATAAATGTCTTTTCTCTCTTTCCATTGTCCGGAGGTGTTGTCAATCACGGTTATATAGATTTTGACACATGCTATTTGAAACGCCTGTATTATGTTTGTGGCAACAGGTGCGAATACAAATGTATTGCAGGATTTTTTTTTCCTTTCTCGATTCCTTTCTCTGGCGTGCACCGACCAGCACAGTTAATACCAACTCTCAAATAAAGACATACATTCAAAAACATACTAACATATGTACGTATACTATCGTATACATATAAAGGGACATTATATACATGTTGATAATAAATGCAAAACCATTTAGGGAGAGAGAGGCTATGGTGTAATCAGTTTGCAGATGACTGTACTCACGAGTATGCACATATCATAATCTTTGTACAACATCATACCTTTTTACAGAGATTATTCACATATAGGAAGCTGTAGGCCTATTCATGAGTATGCATACATGTTATCTTCGCATAATGATTATCGTGACTTTTAAGGAAACTATGTAGGCCAAATCATCTACTTCAATGTCATCCAATGTTTTAAAACACATATTGTTTCGTTTGACATTACTGATATGGATGGAATTATATCAAGATATTTATTCAAATAGCGCAGTATATTTGTAAAATTATACCTCAAGAAGACAATCCATAAGCTCTAACTGGACGCAGCAAGGAAAAGACCTGGGGTCCGTTTCAGAAAGTCTTATGAGAGGCTTTTTGCTCTAAAGATACATTCATGAGAGACTTCATGAAATGAATTTTGCTTCCCTTTGAAATCTCCCATAGCTATCATTTGAGCGGCTTTGGACATTCTGAGATTTATATGTAAAGACTTTTATGTAATGACTTCTTGAAACGGACACCAGGGCCCAAACTTCTTATCAGCAACAACTGCCACTTTTCTATCACAAATTTGCTCTCATCCAGTCAGATGCAAGGATTTCAATAGCTTGTAACAACTATCACAATTTGTCACTGATAACAAGTTTTATGAAAGAGGCCCAGATCAGTGATCAACTTATGGCCACCGAAGTGTCGGTGAGTGATACTTAGGAAGTGTTGAAAGAGGTCTTGTGATTTGGGTGTCCTTAATTTCCTCAATTTCTTATATTTCGAAAAATAAGAGATTGCATTTCGAAGTGTCAAGAAATATCTGTGGCTGTTCGATATATCCTCCACACAGACATTTTATTCATAGGACAATTCAAAAGCACCCGTAGGCCTACATGCGGAATATCATTCAACCTGAACAAAATGAACTGTATTTTGTATACGTTCATTGCAAGATTCATGTAAAATGACAGTGACAAACATTTGAACCAGGATCTTACTTACCATACTATACACCGCTAATTGCACCTATACAATGCCTCTACACATAGTGACATTATTGTACTTTCATTTACGTTTGCCCTTTATCAATGGCGCGCACTTGATCAAAAAAAAAAAAAAAAAAAAAAAACAATCAGTGCACACACACCTAACGAAACGTTCAGGCTTGTTTTGTAAACCCCCCTGTTGCCGTACAATTTAATTGTCGCCCCTGTACAAATTGTCGCCCGCGGCACAAGGCGACACTTTGTGCAGGGATTGACGGCACAAATTGTCGCCTGGCGACAAATTGTGCTGCTCGTGCAGTTCCCAATTTTTGACCTCAATGGCGACAATTTGTGCAGGTAAAATGAAACGTAGCTGCACAAATTGTCTTCTATCGTTGCCTATAAGCTGCAGAAGATAATGCTAAGATGCACTACGAATTGTGTGGTTGGGGTGGGTGTTCCTGTGGTATGCTTGGATGGGGTCGGTATGACTGGTAAATGTGAAGTGTATGAGTGTGTGTGTGGGGGGGGGGGGCACATGTGTTGTGTACATGGTGTGTAGGTGCGTATATGTGACGTGCGTATGTGTGTGCGCATAGCTGTGTGTTTGGAGTATAATAACGTGTGGAATCTGTGTGCATGTGTGGTAGTTGTATAGTGGTTTGTTTGTCTGAGTGTATGTGTGTGCATGTGTGCGTGCGTGCGTCTGTGTATGTTTGTGTTTGGATGTGTGTTTGTGTGTGTTTGTGTGTGTGTGTTGTGTGTATGGTGTGTGTGTGTTATGAGCATCGTGGTCTTTCCGCACGGGTGTATGTGTGGTGTGTATGTGTAGGAGTTCACTTGGCCTGTGATGTGTATGTGTGCGTGTTTGTACGTAGGCCTATGTACGTTTTCTGTCGATATGTATGCATGGATGTAGGCCTATGTATGTATGCGTGCATGTATGTGTGTATGTATGCATGTAGGTATGTGTGTATGTATGTGTTTGCTTTTGTTGTGTTTTTCTTTCGAGCCCAGTGGAGATGAGGGCAGAGTTAAGCCCCTGTCACACTTTGCCAGATAGGCCCACCGTACAAAAAATGGGCGATATTTTGCTCATCCGTTGTTCAAATCATCAATCCGGTGGACAAAGTGCAAAGTTCCCGTTTTAGAGGAGCGTACGTGCACGGTATAGGCCCATGGGGCCGAACGAAACGAAGAAACAACGAACCTGGGGCGATTGTGTACAGGACAGTGAAACGTGCGCAAACGAATGAGAAACGAATATGAACTGTTTGCCAACAGGACAAAACGTACGAGGAACAAATAGGTGACGCATGAGACGTACATCGAACGTCAGAGATCCATTTATTACATCATCTTGGAGCGTCCACCACTCGGCCAGTTCTGCTTCTACTACTTGATGTACACTTCACTTCACATCTGATATCAGCTCCCATCAATATGCCAAGGGATCGAAGGCCAATAGCCTCCTTCTCAATAATATGTTGGCTACTTGTTGCTAGACCTTTGACACCGCTTTCTTCATGTTGGTCCTAAATATCACTTTAATACATGCAGATTTACCCAAAAGTTTCTCACTTTACACAAAATCATTTTCATTCATGCCCGATGTTACTTCACAAATTTAACCTTCTCTATTTTTTCTTTTCTGATTGATTTTTTTCAGATGTTCTTTATAATGGTTAACAGTCGGATGAAGGTAATTAAAGACACGTAATTATTCTTCATTAAACTTATCTATTGTGTTTGAAGATCCTGAAGTCATACAAATCTATTTTGACTGCATTCAGAATATCAATGTCAGCAATACAGTTTTCAAGTTTGGACATTGACTCAAGGTTTGAAGCAGTCTCTATTTTCTGTCAAACAGTCTCTGTGATACATCAAATCAAATGCATCACAGTCACATGACAGTAAGATGACTCATTTAGATTTCCTAATGCTCTTCGAACTTTTACTTCATGGGTTTTGATTTTGATGGCTTCTACTCATTGTCTCATTTTCAACTCAAATTTCACTCATAACTTTTAAACTGTGAATATTTAACAGTTTATCTCAGCTGATGCCCAGTCATATCGAATATACTTCATTGCCCCATGACAGCGAATCTGATCAAGGCTGCCCTTTTTGCTGGCAAGACATACAACTATAGTTTATTATAGGTGATAATGATTATGCATGCTTCCATAAATTTTGTTCAGATCTCTGCAGTTCCTCAGTATTTACAACAATCTTACAACAGCCATGATAGGAAACTGACTTAAAATATTGTTTTTCCGAAAGACTTGTTGTCCTGTCATAGAGGGGTGAGATTTTTTTCCCCCAAGAAGATGATGATCTTTCCGACCTTGAAACATATGATGCCTTTTGCTTTCTTATCGATGTGCCTCTTACCTTTTCACCTGAAACACAACATTTGCATGGTAAATTCGGGGAGACTTAGTAAAGTAGTTCGAATTTTGTTTCGCCTTTGTGTCTATGACAATTGGTCATACAAACCAAATTGCCTGTGTCTCTCAGGACCAATTTGCCACTTCTTGGACAGCATCTGCCTTCTCTGTTGCTTGCTTTCCCTCCTCCAGGCGGCAATATACTTTTGGAGGGCCACGTTGGCATTCTGCAGCAACGTACTTAACAGGAGGGCTAGCGGATCGAAACGCGAGGAAAACAACAAAGTACAGTACAGATGCAGGAGAAAACGTGCAACTAAAGGACAAGGGTCGGATCGCGTTAAGTTTTCTGGCCGCTCTGACGAACATCACCGGAAGACAAACGTCCATCCAAGGGATAAAAGCACATGAGACGGATATCAACAGATGCCAAAGATCAACCTTCGGTTCCCATGCGTTTGCCTTATCCGGCAAAGTGTGACAGGGGCATTTAGGGATCACCTGCGTCGTCTGTCCGTCCGTCGTCTGTCCGTCCGTCGTCTGTCCGACGCTACAAAACCTTGAATGACTCTGTACCCAGGGCGTCAATTTCAATCAAACTTGGCGGGAAGGGCGGTTATACAAAGTTTCACATTTTACCAAACATGGAGGCCACCTCAAGGTCAAAGGTCACGTGCAGGGGTCAATGTTAAATTTTTATGGCGCGTTTCTATTATGACTCGTAACACCATACACACAGAGACACAGACACATTCACATACAGAAATCCTTCACGCACACATGCGCGCGAGCCCTCACACACACACACATTCACACCCGTCCCTCAAACCCACACCCATTCATCCACTCCTCTCCTCTTCACGCGCACCCCACGCATACATACATACACACACACACACACACACACACACACAAACTGACACTCAACGAGACATGAAACTCGTCACTTTAAGTTATAATGAGATACTTAGTTGAACTTTTTTGGGCCTACATTATTCAGATCACATTTGTTTTTCTGTCACACAAACTAGGTGGGAAATTCTGTGCGTGTGCGACTAAGTTGATTTACGAATTTTTTGAGTACGTACAGTGCATAAACTTAGACCCCGTTAACGGTGCAGCGCTTGGCGGAGCCGCGGCCGAGCCGCGGCCAAGGCCAACCTCAATTGCGAGGCCGAGCCCCACAATTTAGTCCGTTTACACTGCCGGACTCGGCGGCGCTTTTGATTCAAACCTTTCAATATTTTGTCGTAGTGGCGCTCTACTTGTAAACAAACGCAATTTGGTATTGTCTGGTTTTCATATCCTTTGCCAACTGAATTCCGTGGCGACGAAGTCGCCGTTCGGGCAAAGGCCTTTGCCGAAGGAGAAAATCCTTAGCAGGACAAAACCACCTTAAACTATACTAGTTTTCGACGTTGAAGTGGTTAATATCCTGAATAGCGAAATAGTACAGGCGAGGGTTTGGAAGCCAGACTAGAATTGGCCGCGCATTTAGCCCAGTTTGCGTTTACACTGAGAAAAAGGCCGGGCGCGACCGCGGCTCGGCCGCGGCCGAGACCACCTCCAGAGCGTGGCCTAATGCGAGGCCAAATTTGGCCCCGCATTTGGCCTTTTGCGCGTTTACACCGAAATGAATGTGGGCTCGGCGCGGCCGAGCCGCGGCCAAGCCTCACACTGTAAACGGGGTCCAAGGGATCCTCGGCACGTACAAATAAAACATGACAATTAAGTGTTTATAACCATCCTGGCTTTAACAGTGGCCTTTTAAAACATGACCTTTGACCATTATTTACATAACCAATATGACTCCCTCTAATCTTGCTATCATAATGATCAGTTCAGAGAGCTCTTACAGCTATATACAAGCCTGTGAGATTTACCAGCAGTAAAACCAGTGAAGCCTCCGATACAAAACAAGGGATATAGAGCAAGTGAGTCTGTTTACATGAGAATGTGATTTATCCTGGACGAAAGTGATACCTCAATTAAAGAGAAAAGGGCAAAAGAAAAACGGGCCAAACGTACGGCTCCAGCGAAAGAGACATCGCCTTTAACCATGTAACTATAGGTCTCCTCCAACTAAGAGTACACTTTGAACGTAAGCTTATACGTGAATGATAATTTATGACGATCTCACGTGATCGACACACATTCAAAGGGGAGAGTTAGAAGTGGAAGGAGTGCTTAATCGTGTCATTAATTCCTAATCAATGACACCCCTACATAGGCATATCATAATTTCTCATCTAAAATCAATGGCCTATAGGACTCATGCACCATTGCTTGTATCGTGCATAAACTTTGTTTTTTAAGCTTTGAGTGAAACGTGTCATAACATAACTCTGTAATTCCATCAGCAGTGATTGACATGATAAAGAAGAGAGATATATCACCGTATTGAACGCTTAGAACCTAAGGGGGGGGGGGGTATTATAGCATGATACTCGGTTCTTTACTGCCCAGATGCCAACAACACCCATCACCCACGGCCACGCATAGAGAAACAACCATGGCGAAAATAAAACTTTGCTTTCTCATAGGCAGAATGACACAGAACCCCGTCAAACACACTTCACTTTTATTGGGAGGGATGGACATGAAAAAATTCATTACTAATACTAAACAGCGTATGCATTCCATTCATGTGGCGCGAGATACCTCTATAGCAACATAAAGCCTGTCTTCAACTCCGTTGGTCGAACAATGACAACTTGAAATTTCAAAGAGATGAGTGAGACGCTATATTCACCTGGCCTAGAGTTAATTTATTCAGTTCTCATTCCTACTTCAAGTTGGGTTATGTTAGTGTAATCATTCCCATCTGCAGTATAACAAAACCAAAGTGAGGGAAAAGGGAAGAGAAAAACGAGAGGTGGCAGAAGTAAAACTGCATGCACAACTGCAATCCATATCATTGCGTGTGACAAGTGAAGCAAAGGTATTAGTTGTTATAGCAGTGTTTTATGAGCATAAACAGGCAAATAGACAGACAATGTCAAATATAAAAACCATCAATTTAATGTCAGAGAAGATGGTAAACAAGATGCATTGAAACTGTAACTAAATCGCTGCTCTTCGACTCGGTCAAGGAACGTCCAACTTTATATTCAACAAAAAAAAAAATGTTAGGGGAGAGAAACAAATTTAGATATAACATTCGTAAATTAAAAACAAGAAAAAGAAAATGTCCACGTCAGGATTAAAAAAAAAACGCCGCACGAATGTGCATTATATTCTAGATGGGAATACGGTCTTGATGCAAAGGTCCAATGATTGTCTCATTACTTTAAAAGCAATCTATGGTTCCCTTACCATCACCAGTACCACACCACAATAACGTCTCTAAAATCAATGGTAGCACATTTATCATTGCATCGTGCATTAAACTCCCTTTTCCTAAACTACCAGTGGAACGTGTCATATTATATTGTGTATTACGATCAGTAGTGACTGACTTTAAAGAAGAAAGATAATGCAAAAAATTGAACGCTTACCACATTGCTTATAGGGCTATTCCAGTTTGGTACTGATCTGTTCTATTCTCCCAGATGCCAACAACATATCACCTATGGCTAAACTAGTGAAACAGCCATGACGAAAATAAACGACAGAGAACCCCGTCATAATCACTACACTTGGAAAGGTGTTGCCCGAAATTCCTCATTATGAAGCAATATCAAGTCACTTCCTTCCCTGCCTGTCTTTAACTCCGTTATTTGGTCAAACAATAACAACCTGGAATTCCAAAGAGATAAGCGAGACGCATGCACGTGGACTAGAGTTAATTAATTCAGTTCCCATTCCTGTTAGTTATGTAAACGTACACGTTCCTAAATATCCTGCTACAGTATAACAAGAACAAATGAAGAGAAAAGGAAAGAGAAAACGAATGGTGGCAAGCGGGTTACTGTTTCAAGGGGCAATTTACAACATTACGTGTGACAAAATTAAAGAAGCAAACCCAACCTCCAAACTCCAATACAAAACAAGGGAAATAGAGTAGCTGTGTTCATGACATCAGAGTGAAGCTGAACTGCAGAAAAAAAAAAGAAAAAAGAAATACAGTATTCATCGCATAATCGGGACGAGTTGGGAGTAGCAAACACGGCCCCTTTAAGCGAGGTGCCCGATTTCGCGATGAGTACTCACCATACACTAACGGCATACGACATGTACATGTAGTGCACACACACACACACACACACACATGCATACTGACGTACTGTACATGTACATGAATACACAACACGCTACCCCTCGGCGCGACCCTCCAGCTCTCCCTGCATTCTCGCAATGATGACGCGTGTACACGTAATCAATGTCAGCTCATAGTCTAGATTCATAAAACGTTACGCATTCGCACATACATTGAACCCTTCTCATCTTTCACGCTCTCCCTCCCACTCTCTCACCCATTTCACTGAATACGTAACTGTTCATAGCCCTCATTTCAATCACGTAACTTTTGCCCAGTCACAACTGAGGAAGATTGTGACGTACACACAGATCACAGTGTACAGCTGTATTGAAAGTTGAAACCAAAGACAGTAGATAACAAGATACGAAGGCGCGCAATAACAATGGACTTTGCCCTCAGAGTGTATGACTGAGATTAAACAACGCACACAGCCTGGGCTGTATGAGCGAGGCATGTTTTTTATTGGATGTGAGTCGAGTAGGAATTGCAAGCGAGCACATGGCTTTGCTTATGTAGGGGAGAAGAATGTTCGCGAAGGCATGTGCTTTGCAATGGCATGGATACTTATACACGGCGCTTTCGTGGCTATGCATGTACATGCACTGGATGGACGGAGGTCAAAACACACCAATCCGAAGCTTGCTTTGTAAGTTTGTTGTAAACGACAACTGATACGGAATCTTTGAAATATTGTTGTGGTATTTTGGTAGATTTTTTGTGTAAAATATTAACAAAATCAAAGATCGCTAGAAGAAAAATTGTCCCGTTTATCAGAGGTCCCCGCCCGATTATCCAGTGAAAATAACGTGCGTTGGAAATGTTTCTGGGAAGCGTATATCATTTAAGCGAGGATCCCGATTATCAGATGCCCGATTATGCGATGAATACTGTAAAAGGAAAAAGTCCTGCGGGACTCGATTAACTTCCCTCCTTCCGGTCGGGCATTATAAACACGCAGCGTGCTAAGCGATTCTGCCACACGGAAGATCCGAAGATCTTCTGCGAAACTTAAATCTATCTATGTATGCTATACACAACACAAATTTACATTGATATTCAGTTTTTTGGCGATATACGTCAAGTGACTGATAGCGCTATTCAACTTCCCACGAGTGGCCGCGTGGATTCGATCAATATACAGTTACAAAGATAAATCGGGAATCGTTTCGACCAGATTCCATTCTCATTTTCAGTGATCGACAACGAAAATAATGTTAAGTAGCGACTTGAAGTAATATTGAGAAATATTCGTGAAGTCCAATTCTTCATACAGTCCTATATAATTCAGATGAAATTGTTTCTGTCATGCAACCAATTGAAAATTTCGTGTGGTGTCGGCGTGTCCAAGTAATTTGATTGGAAAGGATATGTGAATGAATATTTACCAATAGGTCTTTATATTGTAAAAGGAAATCAAACATGGCCATGCGGTCTTTTAAGAGTAATCTTCACTTTAACATTTGTAATTTCAAGTCCAAGTTGCCAGTCAAAGCAATGTGGTCTCCAACACAAAACAAAGGGATATTGTGTGTGTCTGTGTGTGTGTCTGTGTGTGTGTGTACGTTTACATGAAAACGTGATTTCTACATGGACGAAGGTGAATACTCCATAAAAGAAAAAAACAAAGCAAAAGATGTAAGTATTTTGCTTCGTGCTCTTATGGGGTTCGAACCCGTACGTGTGCAACCTCACGTTTCTTGTGACGTCGCCTTTATCCTCTCGGCCATGTACGTCTTGACGAGAAAATATGAGGAACGTAAGCTTATATGTGAAAGATGATTCAGGAATCGTTTGGTCCACATTCCTTTCTCATTTTCAGTTTTTAGCTGCAAAATCATCAACCTGATGAGGAGATTTGAAAAAAAAATAAAATGCATGGTTACTGCAGCTTATTGTCTCAGCTACCACATACTTAAGTTTCAGAGGAAATGAAGCAAAATCAGCTGAAATAAAGGTGCTTAAACGTTGTCAAGTCAATGCATGGTTTAAAAAAAATCACCTCCCATAGACATAACACGTCAACTTGTCTGATTTTGAGTCTTTACCTTTAATCACAATAACCAGTATGATGGTAAGTCTTCTCGAACTAAGAGTGTGGAACGGAAGCTTCTACGTGAAAGATGAATCATGACGATCACCCGTGACCGACACATCTTCAAAGGGATCAGTTATTAAAGGTGGAAGCCCTCGTGCCAAGATATTGTCTCAGCAATTCCAAAGCAATGATACCCTTACATTTAGGTATACCATAATTTCCCTCTGAAATCACTGGTATTATTCATGTACAATTGCTTGCCTTGTCCATAAACTTTGCTTTACAAACTTTCAGTGAAAGGTGTCATAACATAATTCTGTAACTCCATTAGCAGTGATTGACTACATAAATAAAGATATATCAAATTGAACGCTTAGCGCGTATAACTAAGGGGGATTTTAGCCTGATGCTGTGTTATTCACTGCTCAGATACCAACAACACTCATCACCTACGGTTACGTATAGAGAAATAGCCATGACGAAAATAAGGTTCTCCTTTTCTTTGGCAGATAGACACACAACCCCTTTGAACACACTATAATTGACATGGAGGGACATGAAAAGGTTCATTACTACTGCTAAACAGTGATGCCTTCTACTCATGTGGCACAAGATACCTCTATAGCAACATAAAACCTGTCTACAATTCCGTTATTGGGTCAAACAATAACAACCTGGAATTTCAAAGAGACGAGCGAGACGCCATACACCTGGCCTAGAGTTAATTTATTCAGTTGCCATTCCTGCTCCAGTTGAGTTATGTAAATTATTTTCCGACCTGTCTTGTGCAGTGTAACAGGAACAAACGTAGAGAAAAGGAAAGAGAAAACGAAAGGTGGCAAGCGGGGCACTGTATACCAAGGGCAATTTACAACATTGCGTATGATAAATGAAGCAAATCCAACCTCCAGCCTCCGACAAAAAAAAAGGGAACTTGAGTTACTGTGTGTCGTGGGGTAATGACATCGGAATGAAGCTGAACTGCCAAAAGAAAAACAAAGCAAGAGAGAGAGAAAAAAAAATAATAGCGTCCTGCGGGTCTCAAACATCTCGTCCTAAGGTGGTGCGTAATGACCATGCAGCGCGCCAAGTGACTACAAAGCCACACGGCTGTCCCGAAGATTGGATGTGAAATTCATATCTTTATATCATTTACAACATGAAAAAGTTCATTACTACTACTAAACAGTGATGCCTTCCATTCATGTGGCACAAGATACCTCTATAGCAACATAAAACCTGTCTACAACTCCGTTATTAGGTCAAACAATAACAACCTGGAATTTCAAAGAGATGAGCGAGACGCCATACACCTGGACTAGAGTTAATTAATTCAGCTCCCATTCCTGCAAATTATTTAAACGTACATGTTCCTACCTATCCTGTTACAGTATAACAATAACCAATGAAGAGAAAAGGAAAGAGCAAACGAAAGGTGGCAAGCGGGACACTGTAACAAGGGGCAATTTACAACATTAAGTGTGACAAAATTAATGAAGCAAACCCAATCTCCAAACTCCAATACAAAACAAGGGAAATAGAGCAGCCGTGTTCACGGGTTACGTACACTTGATAAAATAATATGATAAATGACATCGGAGTAAAGCTGAACTGCCGAAAAAAAAAAAAAAGAAGGAACGGGAAAAGTCCTGCGGGAGTCGAACTTCTCTCCTTCCGGTATGGCGTTATAAACACCCAGCGCGCTAAGCGATTACGCCATACGGCTATCCTGAAGATCGAATGAGAAACTTAAATCTAAATTCTATCGTGACTGTGTCGACTTGTGATGGCGCTATTCAACTTCCCACAAGTGGCCGCGTGGATTCGAGCAATATCCAGTTGCAAAGAACAATCGGGAATCGTTCCGTACAGATTGCATTCTCATTTTCAGTTTTTAACTACAAAATTGTCGACCTAATGAGGAGATTTGAAAATATAAAATACATGATGACTGCAGCTTATTGTCTGAGCTACAACATACTTAAGTTTCAGAGGAAATGGAGCAAAATCAGCTGAGATAAAGGTGCTTAAACGTTGTCAAGTCAATGCATGGTTTTTAAAAAAATCACCTCCCATAGACATAACACGTAAACTTGTCCGATTTTGCGTCTTTACCTTTAATCACAATTTAAAGTATGATGACGTCATCAAATTTCAAAACCATGACATGGACTTGAAAGGCAAATGTTCAAAGTAAAACATATCTGAATTTGGGGTGATATTAAGCTTAAACAATAGAGATACGAGTAAATGAATGTCAGAAAGAGTACCTCAAAAAATTAATTCCACTTTTTTGATTTCAGATGATGATATGATGACGTCATGAGTTTTCCTGGCAATATTGGTACTTGAAACGTTATTTCCAATTCATATGCTTTTGTAATATGCAATAGAAATATATTGTCAATGGACGATTTAAAGAGCTATGGCGACATAAACAAAAACATGTTTTTTCACTATATTTGCAGAAAGACGCGCGCGCGGAATTTCAACTTTGACGCCAGTGCATTCCTTTGTTATAGGTCAAAATCGATCGGAAATCAATGGATATTGTTACTCAAAGTATCAGAAATCCAAATCAGTCAAAAAAATTGCAATTTCATGTTGGTTACGCCCTCTGCGCGCGAAATTGCGCGGACGGACGCGCACGCGAGAAAATGTTTGAAACGCTTAGAATTGTCTGAAACTTCGAGATTTCCCATTGGGAAGTCGTTTTGAGCCTTTTAAAATTTTGACGTGTAATGATGACCTTGGTAACTAGCGTTAAAACGTAAGATAGAGCCTGACCTGAACTTTATGTCCACCGGAAATGATACAGAAATGATATCTAGTTATGAAGTTATGATCGATCATGTGACAAGGTCCGAAAATCACAAAATGGCGCCTAGATGACGTCATAGATATGTTACTGTCATGAAAACCTTATTGTGGCTAGATATTGTTATGAGACATGTTGACTGAAAATGTTATGTTATTCCGTAATGTCATTGTTGAGATATTGACGACACAAAATGTGGCAGAAAGAAAGAAGAATAAAAAAAAGAGAAATTTTGACAATCACAATAGGTGATACGCTGATAGCGTATCACCTAACGAGATATGAAACTCGTCACGCTGACGAGTTAGGTGATACGCTTGGGGTCATCAGGTGTCGGTCATCTGTGATCAACAAAGAAAAGAATGTGATAAAGGCACCTTGAAGTTATATTGAGCGTGCATGCAAAACCGTTTCTCTAACCACTCGGCCACGGGACATCCCCGGAAATGGTAAGGCAAAAAAGAAATGTATGGATATTACAGGGGGAAAAAGTCAATGCCCACTCAACAATCGTGGCCGCGTGAACATGTATTGCATTGCTAGACGGAAATGCGGCCTTGTAACGACTGATGTCGCTATGCCATTTCTGGCAACTTGGGAAAAATACGCGCCGTAGACATAAAGCCTATAATCGGCTGGTTTTGATACCTTGCCTTTAATCACAATTTTCAGTGTGATGACGTCATCAAAGTACAAAACAATGACATGGTCTTGAAAGACAATTGTTCAAAGTACAACACCTCCGTCGTCGTCATTACATACTATGATCGGTTTGACAAAGTCAGCAATGTGGTCTCCAACACAAAAAAGAGGGATATGGTGTGTGTCTATGTGTGTGTAAAGGTGCGTTTATATACGAACGTGATTTCTACATAGACGAATATGTAATACAAAATTGAAGAAAAAAAGTAAAATAGCTAAGTATTTTGTTTCGTGATCTTGTGGGGTCCGAACCCGCAACCTCACGTCTCTGAGACGTCGCCTTTAACCACTCGGCCATACGTCTCGGCGAGAAAATATGAGGAACGTAAACTTATGTATGTGAAAGCTGAATCTGGAATCGTTTTGTCCACATTCCATTCTCATTTTCAGTTTTAAACTGCAAAATTGTCAACCTGATGATGAGATTTCAAAAAATAAAATGCATGACTACTGAAGCTTATTGTCTCAGCTACAACATACTTAAGTTTCAGAGGAAATGAAGCAAAATCAGCTGAGATAAAGGTGCTTAAACGTTGTCAAGTCAATGCATGGTTAAAAAAAAAATCACCTCCCATAGACATAACACGTAAACTTGTCCGATTTTGCATCTTTACCTTTAATCACAATTTAAGGTATGATGACGTCATCAAATGTCAAAACCATGACTCGGACTTAAAAGGCAAATGTTCAAAGTACAACATATCTGAATTTGGGATAATATTGAGCTTAAACAAAAGAGATACGAGCAAATGAATGTCAGAAACAGTACCTCAAAAAAATTAATTCCACTTTTTTGATTTCAGATGATGATATGATGACGTCATAATGTATTTAGGGAAATATTGATACTTGAAACGTTATTTTCAATTCATATGCTTTTGCAATATGCAATAAAAACATAGGGTCACCTGACGTTTTAAAGAGCTATGGCGAAATAAACAAAGACATGTTTTTCGCTATATTTCCACATAGACGCGCACACGAAATTTCAACTTTGACGCCAGCGCATTCCTTTGTTAAGGGTCGAAATTGATCGGAAATCAATGGATATTGTTACTTAATGTATCAGGAATCCAAATCTGACAAAAAATTTGCATTTTCATGTTGCTTACGCGCACTGCGCGCGGAAATGCGCGGATGGACGCGAACGCGCGGAACGCTTAAAATTGTCTGAAACTTCGAGATTTTCCATTGGGAAGTCGTTTTAAGCATTTAAAAACTTTGACGCGCGCTAATGCGCGCGTAATGATGTCCTAGGTAATTAGCATTAAAATGTAAGATAGAGCGTGACCTGAACTTTATGTCCAACGAAAATGATACAGAAATGACCTTTAGTTATGAAGTTATGATCGATCATGTAACATGGTCCGAAAATCACAAAATGGCGCCTAGATGACGTCATAGATATGTTACTGTCATGAAAACCTTATTGTGGCTAGATATTGTCATGAGACATGTTGACTGAAAATGTCATGTTATTCCGTCATGTCAATGTTGAGATATTCACGACACAAAATGTGGCAGAAAGAAAGAAGAACGAGACATGAAAACTCGTCACATTGAGGACGAGTTAGGTGATACGCTTGTGGTCATCAGATGACAGTCATCTGTGATCGACAAAGAAAAGAATGTGATATAGGCACCTTGAAGTTATATTGAGCGTGCATGCGAAACCGTTTCTGTAACCACTCGGCCACGGGTCATCCACGGAAATGGTAAGACAAAAAAACAACAACAATGTATAGATATAACGGGGGGAAAGTCAATGCCCACTCAACTAACGTGGCCGTGTGAACATCTATTGCATTGCTAGACGGAAAAGCGGCCTTGTAACGACTGAGGTCGCTATGCCATTTCTGGCAACTTGGGAAAAATACGTCCCGCAGACATAAAACCTATAATCGGCTTGTTTTGATACCTTGCCTTTAATCACAATTTTCAGTGTAATGACGTCATCAAATTACAAAACAATGACATGGTCTTGAAAGAAAATTGTTCAAAGTACAACACCTCAGTCGTCGTCATTACATACTATGATCGGTTTGACAAAGTCAACCTGCAAAATGTTGCTGCAGTCGAAGCAATGTGGTCTCCAACACACAAAAAAGAGGGATATGGCGTGTGTGTAGTCTGTGTGTGTGTATAGGTGCGTTTATATACGAACGTGATTTCTACATGGACGAATATGTAATACAAAATTGAAGAAAAAAAACAGTAAAGTAGCTAATTATTTTGTTTCGTGATCTTGTGGGGTTCGAACCCGCAACCTCACGTCTCTGAGACGTCGCCTTTAACCACTCGGCGACACGTCTCGACGGGAAAATATGGGGAACGTTATGGACTTGAAAGACAGTTGTTCAATATATAACACATTCATCGTACGTTGTCAGTTTGCTATTGACATGACGATCTATCACATGAATATGAGGCAGGCATTAGTACCTGTATGAAATTATTATAGGCATGGTTATCAAATTGCCCTAAAATATCCTTATAATTGCCTTATTTTTACACACAGTTACGCTATCCCTTTAAACTCGTCACAGTTTAATCAGAATCATTAACATCATACATTAGTACCATATTCAGTTCCATAGCTGATCACGTTTGCTAATCAATTAAGAGTAATTGTCTAGAATGTGTCATATGGCCAACCTGTATACACACGTATATACACACACACAATGCTAAATGTATGTATCAAACATCTGTAACACAGCTTTGAACTAACTATAGGAATTATCGCTGCACTTATCATCCATACTTTTTATCACTATCTGAAACTCCACAAAAACCACTAATTGACAAATAATCATCAATACAAAAGACTGAATACCTTTTTTACAATGTATAGCTTGTTACATGTATAAATCAGCACAAAGTAACCACGACTACATTGTGTTACTGAATTGATATGAACAAATTTCATTTTATTACAGTATACTATATCAGTTTGAAAAGCCCAACCTGCAAAACTATAATTTTGCAGCAGTCGAAGTAATGCAGTCTCCAACGCAAAACAAAGGTATACTATGTGAGTGTGTGCGTATAGGTGTGTTTACATGCAAACGTGATTTCTACATGGACGAAGGTGTAGTACTCTATTGAAGAAAAAAAGTAAAAAAAATATATTATTTTCTTTCGTGCTCTTGTGAGGATCGAACCCGTACGTGTGCAACCTCACGTTTCTAAGACGACGCCTCTAACCACTCGACCATACGTCTCGACGAGAAAATTAGAGGAACGTAAGCTTATGTACGTGAAAGATGAATCAGGAATCGTTTGGTCCGCATTCCATTCTCATTTTCAGTTTTAAATTGCAAAATTGTCAACCTCATGAGGAGATTTCAAAGAATAAAATGCATGATTACTGCAGCTTATTGTCACAGCTACAACATAAATAAGTTTCAGAGGAAATGAAGCAAAATCAGCTGAGATAAAGGTGCTTAAACGTTGTCAAGTCAATGCATGGTTTCTAAAAAAATCACCTCCCATAGACATAACACGTAAACTTGTCCGATTTTGCGTCTTTACCTTTAAACACAATTTAAAGCATGATGACGTCATCAAATTTCAAAACCATGACATGGACTTGAAAGGCAAATGTTCAAAGTACAACATATCTGAATTTGGGATAATATTGAGCTTAAACAACAGAGATACGAGCAAATGAATGTCAGAAACAGTACCTCAAAAAAATTAATTCCACTTTTTTGATTTCAGATGACGATATGATGACGTCATAATGTAATTATGGAAATAATGATACTTGAAACGTCATGTCCAATTTATATGCTTTTGTAATATGCAATAAAAACATAGGGTCACCTGACGTTTTAAAGAGCTATGGCGAAATAAACAAAGACATGTTTTTTCACTATATTTGCACATAGACGCGCACGCGAAATTTGAACTTTGACGCAAGTGCATTGCTTTGTTATTTGTAGGAATCGATTAGAAATCAATGGATATTGTTGCTCAAAGTATCAGGAATCCAAATCTGTCAAAAAAGTGTATTTTCATGTTGCTGACGCGCTGTGCGCGCGAAAATGCGCGGACGGACGCGCACGCGCAAAATTGTTTGAAACGCATAAAATTGTCTGAAACTTCGAGATTTCCCATTGGAAAGTTGTTTTGAGCCTTTTAAAATTTTGACGCGCGCTTACGCGCACTTAATGATGTCCTAGGTAATTAGCATCAAAAGAAGTAAGATAGAACGTGACCTGAACTTTATGTCCACAAAAAATGATACAGAAATGACCTTTAGTTATGAAGTTATGATCGATCATGTAACATGGTCCAAAAATCACAAAATGGCGCCTAGACGACGTCATAGATATGTTACTGTCATGAAAACCTTATTGTGGCTAGATATTGTCATGAGACATGTTCCCTGAAAATGTCATGTTATTCCGTAATGTCATTCTTGAGATATTGATGACACAAAATTGTCCAGAAAGAAAGAAGAATAAAAAGAAATAAAGAGAGATTTTGACAATCACAATAGGTGATACGCTGATAGCGTATCACCTAATAAAAAGAAAGAAAGGAAGATTTTGACAAACACAATAGGTGATACTTCCTCGAGTGACTTTTTACATGGCTTGTTTGCATGGATGTAGCCATGTAAGTTATGTATTGGTATTTCAGTGCCTATGTCAAGAATGATATTACCCCCTAAATGTGCTTTGAGGGCAGGTGACAGTGTGCCGTCAGCCATCTGCACAAATTGTCGCCAGGCGACAAATTATGCAGGGGCGACAATTTGTGCCGTCAGCTCCCTGCACAATTTGTCGCCCGTTTCAGGGGACGACAATTTGTGCAGGGCGACAATTTGTGCCGCAACACCCCCTCTTTTCTTTTCCATATTTTTCTCATGGGACCATTATTCTGGCCAAGCAAATGCTCATGTTGGTAGCAGCCTCCCCTGACATCGCTCTTAGACAGGCTTTATGTATAGGAAAAATTATGTAGACACATTAATTGTTAAATTATCATTTTAAATGCTACATACTTGTATGTTGATTTTTTGTTTTTTGTATTCGTAATAGTTTTATACTGCTGTACATACGTTTTGATGTTCAGTCGTAAGACTGAAAAATAGAAATAAACCTTCAACAGGTTGCATTGGCCACTAAACAGTACAATGAAGCAATGCAAATCATGTGTCGAGGTAGTCATAAGATTTCTAACAATCTACGAACAAATTTTGATTAGAAGATAGATGCATAGACATGTAGCAGAGGTATCTGTCTACTTGTGGTTTACTGAGACTTTTTCCTGAAGAATGCCACAAAAGACCATTATATTGATAATCGTCAAAAGGTCATATTCAGTTTCAATGATAGTGTTTTAAAACTTTCTCAAATTTTATTCTTTGTCTCATTTGTTGTTAATGTTTTCGCAGCTATGATGGCTTTTAAGTAGTAGGCATTTATTAATGGTTTAACCAGACATGTGTGTCTAGATAGTTGCACGCATTTCGTAAATTTCCAGAGGAGTCATTATTGAAAACAAAATATACTGCACTGCAGAAGTTCGAAAAGATGATGGTGTACCAGCATAATAGTATGCCAATAAGGCACTGCTTTGTTACAGTGATTTATAGCTGAAACACATATTTTTATTTTCTGCACTGTTGCGATAGATTTGCATATTTTCATGAATGGAAATTCCAGTTGTACTCATCCGGATCGTTGGATAGCTCTAGTGAATAGATCGGAAACATCATGACGTGCATAATAAACAAACTAGTAGGTGCCTCATGCAGTGAGCAGTGGGCAGACATGATGTGCGAATCGTGATGGAACAGTTTCATACATAAACATAAATCGAACAACAATCATACTCAGACTGATAAGTACCTAGATGGATTACTAAATGAATGGGTATAAGAAGAGAGAGAGGGGGGGGGGGAGGGGAGAAGGGAGAAAATGGTGAGAGAAAACAGTAATGACGGTTTTGAAAAATAAACCCCTTCCTGGGAATAAAAAAAAACCCCGAAGCAATAAAAAAAACACACAAAAAAAAACCTAAAGCAAAAAAAGAAAAAAAGAAATAAAAACTTTTTTTACTAATTTTGTTCTTTTCGTTGGTTTTCCTCTTATTTTTTTGTGTTTATAGAGAGTGCAGGCCAAGTAAGACTTGTGAAATGCAAACACGACGCGATACAAAGTGTAACCATCCGACATGTACGAGGAATAAGTGTATAGCAGACAAACAAAGAAAGAAAACATCTCTTTCATGGTATTCTGATATAAATTGAAGTTACTCTGTCAAAGTCAACAAGTGGGAGTGGTAGATATTACCAGGCGGAAAACCCCAGCTGAGTGCAAGTGCGTTTCATTTACTTGCAGTACACCTACCGTCCCCATCGCAGGCCCCTGAATTACGATCGCTCCAACCCCAACTAGCCGTAATGGTGAGTGTATAATGGCTTTGAAGCCGTATAGATTTAATCATTAGGGATGTTACTGCTTTTATTTTTTACTCAGTTTTCACCTACGTGGCGTTTACAGATGCATGATACATAGGAACAGAGAGTCAACGTCTCTGATTGGCATTCCTTTCTTCTTAGAATGAAATGTTTCTATGTCGCATGACAATTGCATGTTTATAACATTCCCTTTTAAGTTCACCTTTGTGGTACATCATGAAAGTGATTAAGAATCAACGAAAGCGTTCGTCTGTAACTCGTGAGTCCTTTTAAAACCCACAACTGGTGCGATGCAATTGCCATAAATGAATAGTAAGAAAATGCACAACGGTTGACTATTTTCAGTTTAAAACCAGTTCTTTAAGTGAGATGTATCATTTTTTTCTTTTGAATCATCATACAAAAGTAGCAAAACACATTACACAGTTCAATCGAGTGAGAAACAGGCCTGATGGTCTGAAAGATGGTCTGAAATGCTTTACAGAATCCCAGAATAATTACAAAGCAAGCGGCCAGACAAGTCAGCAATGTTTATTTGTTTATCTCGGTATAAACCGGGCTGAAACCCTATGCCCTATAGTCTAAACGATGAATTTCATTTACATACACGTTTCACGCACGTATGTTTACAAGCCTAATCAATACATTTTAAGGTAGGACGTTTATTGGAATAACATATCGTGTTCAGAGGTAGGGGAACTATCAAAAACACATAAGATGAATTAACTGCTGTCTCAGCTGGAATGGAGGAACGTCAGATAAACATATTAGATATTCAGACAGGAATGGGGTGTTTTTTGTGCGATAGAGATAAACCAATGGGATATACGAAAAATATCATAGAACTTAGCTTGCAAGTAACAGTAATCGCTCTTTTTATAGAGCGTGGACGAGAGATTGATGCAGTCAGATATAAAATCAGGACGCCATTTTTTGGTATCTATATGTCTATGAGTAAATCGCCATGACTTAGGTCGAGACACGACCACTATGCTGCTCATCAAGACAAAGAGTGTTGAATCAAATCTGATAATACTAAGGTGGGTTGAGTGCAAAGGTTAAAAAAAGGTAATAACCACCTCTGTCTTCAAATTTTACTATTTCTCGTTTGAGCTGATTACCCTCATTATGCCAAACCATACAGTGGTCTCAGGCACGTCAGGTGAAGACACACTAACCCTTCAACGAGTTTAATGACTGCAATTTTGCCACATGTCTCCTCATGGAAAGTTTAGTTCATTGGGCTCTATTTTGCAAAACTTATGAGACGCCATGGAAAAGAGCAATCGTCTTTCTTGAGTTGTTGCGGGTTGAAAATTTCTTGGAAGAACAGACTGGTAGATTATTTATCGTTTTGTTACAAATAATTCACAAGTGCATTGTTTGTATGCTTGTTTGTTTTTGTGCGTTGTTGTTGTTGTTGCACGAATCATGTAGTAGTCGTCGCCACTTTTTCTTTTGATAGAACAGGCAGCAATGCACCATTCCAAGATAATAACGAATCGTAATGCAAATTTTTTTGTGCAAGTAGATAATACAATTCACACGTACATTTGCCACAACATCTTGATCTGTCTTTAGTGTAAAAATGGAATTCCTGTGAATACGATCACAACCTTGAAAGATGAATACATTGCACGGTACTCCACGCTGTTTAAACAATAACCCCTCGCCCGCAACAATGGACCGCCACGGATGGCTGGGCTCGTTGGCAGTGTGGTCCCGTTATTTGCCAATGAGAGCCAATATCACGTTTAAGAAAAAAATAAACATCAGACGATGACGCAGTGTCTACCGATGCTGAAATGATAATGCTCATATCGGGTGTATTAAAACGTTAAAAAAAAGTTCAATAGCGAAAACCTTTGTTTCCTTTGCTTGCCTAACACATTCAATATGCTCACGACAATAGGGTTTGTTTTTGTTTTTGTTTTTTATGTGTATAAAGTCCCTGTGTATAAAAAAAAAATTGAAGATGAGTATTGACATGTGGAACCTAAAGTTTATTGATAGATCATGGTAAATGTGTATACACTCACATCTACAAGTATCCCAAAGCAATATTGGTGCTAAGGAGTTCAACGTAATTGATCGGAAAGATCATTATTATTACCTTTTGTTCAAAACCAAGCGATCTCTGTCAGTAATAATACATGTAAGCTGTGAAAAAGCAAATATCTACTGGCATTTTCGGGTTAAACCTGGTGAAAATGATTACAAATGTAAAGATTATGTGACATTTTGTTGATGACTGTATCTATAGATAAAGTATTCAAAAGCTGCTGTAAACCAACATCAAGGAATCATGAACATAATGCGCATAGTGAAGGTCAAGATCTTAATTAACTTTAGAAATACTGCAATTATTGCGAAATACAAATTGTTTTTTGACAGAAGTCTCTAGTGTAATACCTGTAAGGATCCAAATTATATGAAGAGATGAAATCAGATGTGAATATTAAAGTGACAAAAAAAAGTCATTTTAGTACATGATGACGTCAAGTAAGGATTCACACCAGGCATATCATTATTTGCTCCAAATAGGCTCTCTGGTCCATAATAAGCAGCATGAACGTGGAGGTGGAAAGTAGTTTGTGTGTAACACCACAAGTCCTTTATAATGTGCAAATTATGTGTGAAAACAGGGAGGTGGGAAGAGGTTGTGAACAAAGACTGTATAGGCGTGTGTGCACTTTGTCGACTGAACCTATGAGGGTGGTCATCCCATGAGTACGACACCCACGAGTCATACAGATCGCGAGCTGGACACTGAAAAATAAAAGGTCTATGAGTCATACAGCCTCCGAGCTCGACACAAGGTAAATAAGTTCCATAACCCCAACATTAAGCATATGAGGCCCACGAGCTCGACTCTAGACAAATAAGGCCCATAAGCTCGACACAAGGAAGAAAAAGGCTCACGAGACCGACACTGCGTACATGAAGCCCCGAGCTTATAGGCTTTTTTTTTTTTGCCTAGTGTCAAGATCATGGGCCTTGTTTGCCTAGTGTCGAGCTCATGTGCCATCTTTCCCTAGTGTCGACCTGGTGGACCGTATATCTCGTATAGACGTATTTTACTTGATGTCGAGATCATGGGCCATGCTCACCTAGTGTTTGGTCGTGAGCTGTATGACTCGTGAGCTGTATGACTCCTCAGCTGTATAACTGATGGGCCGTGTGACTCGTGGATTGTTTTACTCGTGGCGGTCGAGCTCGTGACGTGCACTCTAATAGGATTGTTAGACACTTTGTCGGCTCAGGCATATGGAGCTGACTGTCCTGGATGTCCTTTGTAAAGAATCAAAACAACTGCAACGTGGACTAGAATTCCCTTTAAAGCAAAATATAATAGATAGGGCAATTTGGACTCGAACTAAAAGAAATGTGTCAGTTTAAAAAGAAATGAGATATCTCCTCCAATTCTATTTCTTTACTCGTCAAAGATGAAATTAATTGCATGATCACTGGACTTGATACCACTTCCTAAAAAAATGAGGAAAAATGGAAAGGTATAGGTAGCGTTTGTGGACTCAGAAGATGATGGCAGCAGTAGTTTCATGATTACAATCTGCAAACGTAATGTAGAAAAAATGATTTTGATCAATTTTGCCTTTACAGCTCTTCCCTATTTCGAACTTTTTAACCTCAGTGCAACACAAAATGGACATCACATCTCCAAAGTTACGTTAACCAAAGACATTGAATGCATCCTCACCACAATGTTCGAGCTGAAATACCTGATGGAGCTCTTCGAGCCTAAAAGAAATGGGTTACACACTGAATGATATGGAATATTATCAGTAAGCACAGAGGCCTGTATTAGAACAAACACCCAATTTGATTCTTTTTTACATGGTTATCTATCGTGTAATGCAAACATTTCTTCCGCAAGCTGCACTCTTCGCTTTCTTTTACACTTTCTACCTTATTTTTTTAGATACGAAAAAGATTATGATTATTCCATGAAATGTCGGTTTGATGCTATACCTATATAAATTATTGTTAACTTTGACGGGTTTAATCTTTACTTCAGTTTTTGTTCGTCACTTATGCCATCATAATAGGCTTACATTAAGGAAACTATATGTCATAACGAACTATTTGGCTGTTACTAATCGCAGCGTGAGGTAATCTCTGCCCACATCGGGCAGGCTGGTGTCCAGATGGGCAATGCATGCTGGGAGTTGCTTTGTCTGGAGCACGGCATCCAGCCCGACGGCATGAGGCAGAGTGAGAAGACCCTTATGAGTACCGATATCGACGCATCCTTCAGTACGTTTTTCAGCGAAACCTCGGCGGGCAAGCACGTTCCAAGGGCCTTGTTCCTAGATCTGGAGCCCTCGGTCATAGGTAAGCTCCATCGAATATCATACGACATAACGCCTTTTCGTTGCATGCTATATTGAAGAAGAGCCCAGAATAGAACCAAAGGGTATCGTGTTGCAGATAGAGAGTATGTATAATAGATGGTGTAAAACAAAAGTTGATACAACATTAATTTTGTGGCAGGTATATACATAAAGATTGGAATGAACTTACTGCTTATTAAAGTAACACCAGCTAAATGACAATGATAAAGTGTTTTATATTACTTGCATCGTTGTAGTTATGTCGATGTAAATGATTACACTGATAATATGATTCGATATGACATGATATGACATAATTACATGATGACTACCGTAATGCTAATTGCACCAACAATAACAAAGTTTTAGCATTTCCTTATGCACAAAATACATGGTACTATTATGTAAGTCACTTGTAATTCTGTCTTCTCAGATGAGATAAAGACATCCAAGTACCAACGGCTTTTTCATCCAGAACAAATGGTAACAGGCAAAGAAGATGCGTCCAACAACTATGCACGTGGACACTATACGGTCGGGAGAGAGAAAATTGACGAATGCATCGACCGGATCCGGAAATTATCTGAGGCGTGCACCGGTCTCCAGGGCTTTCTCATCTTCCGCAGCTTTGGAGGAGGTACCGGCTCCGGATTCGCCGCACTGTTGGAAGAGAGACTTTCTGTCGACTACGGAAAGAAGGCAAAATTTGAGTTCTCGATCTACCCAGCACCCCAGATCTCGACAGCCGTTGTGGAGCCTTACAATACTGTGCTATCTACACACACCACACTAGAGCACACTGATGTTACATTCATGGTAGACAATGAGGCCATCTACGACCTATGCAGGAAGAAACTTGACATCGAACGGCCTACGTACGCCAACCTTAATCGGCTTGTAGCTCAGAGCGTGTCGACCATAACAGCATCACTTCGATTCGAGGGATCGCTGAATGTCGATCTTAACGAATTTCAGACCAATTTGGTACCGTATCCACGCATCCACTTTCCGCTGACAACAATGGCTCCGGTAATCTCAAAAGAGAAGGCCCACCATGAACAGTTCTCGGTCTCAGAGATCACCTCTTCTTGCTTTGAAGTAGGGCACCAAATGGTGAAATGCGATCCTCGCAACGGAAAATACATGGCGTGTTGTCTGCTTTATCGAGGTGACGTCGTTCCCAAGGACATCAACGCTGCCATAGCAAAGATCAAGACAAAAAGGGTAATCCAATTTGTCGACTGGTGCCCGACCGGCTTCAAGGTCGGCATAAACTTTGAACCACCAGCTGAGGTTCCCGACGGAGATCTTGCGAAGGTGCAAAGAGCTGTCTGTATGCTAAGCAACACCACGGCTATCGTGGAAGCTTGGTCGCGCGTCAACCACAAGTTCGACCTGATGTACGCAAAGCGTGCTTTCGTCCACTGGTTCGTCGGCGAGGGCATGGAGGAGGGAGAGTTCACCGAAGCTCGTGAAGACCTGGCTGCTCTAGAGAGGGATTATGAGGAGGTTGGGGCGGATTCCTCCCTCAACGACGCAGAGGATGAAGATGGAGATGAATATTAATTTCTTTGTCAGGAAACTAGCTGGGATAGAGGTTAAGCACTTCATGGCATATAGATATTTAATTTGATACAATAAAATTTCACTTTCCATGCGATCAACAAAAGACTAATAAAAGGTACTTAGATGGATTGACGCATTTCTTCCACGTTCCAGACAAACCCAACATATTTTTAATGGAATATCTTTCTCTTTGCAACTGCTTAACAAGTTACATCTACATCGACGTACAACTCGACGCAAGAATTTCATTTATTTGAATATCTTTTTCTTGAAGCACAAACTATTTCAAAATGCAGTCAACATACTTGATAGGCTGTGGTAGAAGGAAATTCCAACAAGTATGATTTTATGAATCTTAAGTAGGGCTTAATGTACTCAGAGCCATAACTTTCGTACATAATCATGTGTAAACCTAGTCAATCAGTTGTTAATGTATATTGTTGAGGCTGTGTAAAAACTTACCTGTAATCAATATTCTTGTATATTTTTTTCAAACAGTGTTTAAGAAGAAAAGGTTTTTTCATCAGTAGTGTGTATTGCGTGCTTATATTTATCTTGACGTCTCCTGGCCTAAATTAATTGTGATTCCTTTTGGCTAATTGTGGTAGATAACCCTGGAAATTAACTCCCGTGATGACAATATTACACCTGCCTCCGACTCGTGTAGCAAAAACCTTGATAAGGCAAAAGATTTTGATGTTCTGTAAAGAATATACGCAACACATTAAAGGAGATAATTTTATATTCTTTGAGGTATTTCGCTCTTCAAATAAAGGATTTTTCATAGATTTTTGATTAATTGCTGTATTTTAAAGATTATTCAAAGAGATCCCACTTGATCTTCACTAGGTCTCGATAATGTATTCATAACTTGATTGTGGTATATTGAATTGGTACGGGCAAGGAGATATTGTTTTCGTTATAGTGCACGGTCTCGCGATATTACTATGTAACCATGCATGGATAATTGATGTTATACGTATACTTCATTCTATTCATCATCGTACATAAATTTCTCTTTCACCTCTGTCACAGGCTCTTGTGAAATTAGAGTATTTCACAGGGAATAATTGCAAATTGTCGTGCGTATAACCTAGTATATATGTTTTAGATCCTGTTTATACATCCATCTTTATTATACCTATATATTATGCATGTGTGTAGGAGCCTATATATTATGCATGTATGTATGCCCTATGTATTCTGCACTTTGAATAAAATGAAACTGTACTTTTATCCCTCAATTCATAGCTGAAGAGGAGCAAGTTATATATCTACCTTACTGGATAGCAGGTCATTTTGCCACAGTCGTTGCAATTTATCTCTTTGATGAGACTTTCGCCTACTGGATTAGTAGGCTTCTTAAGATCTATTACTACTGTGAGAGAGTTGTTTTCCTACTAGCTGACGTAGTTGGCGCACGTCGATCTGAGATCTGCCTCACATTGTAACAGTAAACACTCATATTCTTCCCGTTTTTTCGTTAGCACCTACTAAACATTACATTTGCACCGGTACATGGCTGGTAACTTATACAGTTCTTCATCTCTAGGGAGATTTATGATTCGAATGGGACGAGATATCAACAGATGTATCGCCATCTCGTATGTCAAGTAAGGTGCGAGAAAGTACTTCACTGTGATCATTGGCAATGAAGTGGCTTCATCTGCTTTATGTTGCTGCCTCATGATGAAGGTCTCATATCTACAATTAATTCCCGGTATAGACACACGTGTCCAAAATGATGATCAACAATTTTTATGAAAGACAAGAAATATGTAATGTCGTTTGTGTTAATAGCTTACTAAACAGACGTGTTTTCATTTCAGTTTTATTTGCATTTTTTTTTGTCTGCTCCCATATCCTTACAGAAAGTCAGTGATATCATCAATCTAAAGTAGCACGTGATGTTTTAGTCAAGAAGACAGTAAAACAGGTGTAACAGCACTGTGAGAGAGCGCTGGCGTACCACAAACAGAGGAACAACAACGACAGATTGAAATTATATTTGAGAAAATCGAGGGCAGAAGAACATAGTGTGTTCCTTCTCTCTTTGTACAGGGTATATTGTAAGAATACGATGTATGAGTAGGCCTATCACTATATTAGGCGTGATGGAACCAAACCTAGAGGGGCAGGAGGGAGTACGTCATCACAAAGAAAAAAGAAGATAAAACAAGATATTACGCGATAAAAAGTCACTTGCTGACATGGTGAATGTCGAATGTAAGTTGATTTATTGAATTTCACTCAAACTTTTCTTGATCTCATCCGGTTGGGATAGTCATATTTTGTTTTCTCTGAGATATTCTTCCCTTCAAGATTCCAGATTGTGTGAACCTCCAAGAGTTTCAAATGCAGCCTCCCAATTCCGTCCATCAAACGTCTGTAGTGTCTGGCCTTCCAGGGTGCCTTCGTCAAGACAGTGGGGACTGACGGCTTAAAGGGAAACATGTGACATGGCACTTTAAAGGGTAAGGCTAGTAACTGATCAGTGGGAATCAGTGGAAATGCTGGGAGATGATTATTCCAATCCTTATGGGATTCATTCAAGAGTTCATTGTATATCTATTGTTGTGTGAGAAATGATTTGATTCAGAAAGGTCTCATATTCAAGTAATGTGCAGTTTAATGCTTCCAGGTTAGCGTCCCTGGTCAGTGACGGAGCATTAAATGAATGAATCCCATAAGGATTGGAACAATCATCTCCCTGCATTTCCACTGATTCCCACTGATCAGTTACTAGCCTTCCCCTTTAATACTGTCAAGCGGTAGTTATCTACAATTGTATCTAGTCATAAAGTGATCATATTGATTGTAGCTTTGGCGTCGCATAACGGCAAAGATTGAAATTAAAAAAAAAAATGCAGTGAAATAGCAAAAAACAAGAATTCCTAATAAGACTCTTATCATTCAGCCATAGATAATTTGGCAAATTCATTAAGTGCCATGTTTGACACTGCGCTCACTTTCAAAGCCATTTCTAGACACTTAAGCAGAGAGTTAAAAAAAACCCATTGTTCACAGCTGTAAGACAGAAGAGAACCTATAGATCATCACGGACACATGTCAAAACATATCTTAATATACAAATCACTGAGAGTCGCACTTAAATGTCTGCTGTGGACCAAACAGTATACATACCATAATACTAGTATTTCCACAAATAGACGCAATTTACAAACATTAAATTATCTAAAAGGGTGATTTACTTATAAGTCAATATTGGTTACTTCGAGTGGAAATACTCTAATGAATACTCTTGTATCGTGGGATACGAGGGCTTTGATAGAACAATTATTGTACCCTTTGTGGAAGGACACAAAAGTTTAAAATGGTAAACAATAGATTTACCCTAAGATGGGGGATGTTCCGGCCTGATTTCTTTTTCTTCTTTTTTAACAGAAACGTTACTGAGTATTTACATTAATGGTAACACTGCGAACATTGTTGAGTCAGAAGCTGTATCAGTGAAATGGATGGTTGGTATACGCACATCGAACAGAATGAAGGAGATTGTTGTCCTCACTTGAATCAAGAAATGACTTCGTATGTAATCTCTATCGTAAAATGTAACTCCGTTTTCTCATTTCTCGTACCTTTTCCTCCTGGGTAGGCCCTGGGTGAGAAGAAACTTTGGACACCGCAGATCTTGCAGAAGACGTGCTTTGCCTGATGAGTGTTGAATGTGTAGCATGTTAATTGATCCTCACCCTGAGACATGGTTGGGAAACATAAGCGATTCAACACTAATTCAGCATACAGAAGTAGACAATTTGTGTTAAAAATAGTATAATGTGATACATGTACTGAAGTTGTTAAGCACTACACTCAGTGACCCGTCATATTTCATTTTCAAAGCTATTTCATCGTCCTCCGATTCCAATCATATTAATTCCAAGGCCAAACTTTATAACTGATAAAGGTGGCAAAGTGCATGATGAATGTTAAGTGGATAATGAGGAATAATGATAAATAGTGATATTCTCATTTTACTGCTAAATATTCATTTGAGATAAGTAATGATTTGTTCTGAATTAGGATTCAGGAACCTCTGCTAAAATGGCTTTTACGCTCGTGGATTTCACTTGCTGATAAAACTATCATAGATATTAAAAAACAGGTGGGATGCTATTTCATCTATGCGTATACAATATGTCAGCCGATGAAACCCACGAGAAATGAAAAAATAGCACGAGGAGCCTTTTTTTTTTTTTTTTTGCTTGTCAGCTGACCCGGAAGAGGTCCATTTTTTCTAATTTCGAACTCACCCATAAAAATCCTAGGTACGGACATGGATACATATATAAATATCATATATATATATATATATATTATATATATATATATATATATATAATATATATATTATATATATATATATATATATATGTATATATATTGTAACGAAATTCGGTGGAACCGATTCGATTTAACCGTTTCGATTATAATTTGTTATGATCGATTGTGCCTATAGCATAGAAAGGGGCACTATTGGAACGTTTGGCAAATGCTGTAATGTGGTAGTGCATTATTATGAGTTTTAACATTTATTATTAGATATGTGGTTACTTGTTTGTCATGGGCAAGTTTGGATTATTTTAATACCAACTCCGGTTTAGACCGATGATACATGCCGAATTATAGTAACCATGTACAAGAGATACTGCTAAAATGTATAATCGTTGTACGAATTTTGTAACCACGCCGCGGGATTGCCTCCTCGTTCCGCGATAGGAGGAGAGGCATATAAAGTGGACGTGTGTGACATAGTCCACAACAAGTAGCCCGTACATGATAAATTCAAATGTGTTGGTCATGTTCACTTCTACGTGTATTAAACTGAACATATGTTCCTGAACTGATCACTCCACTGTGTGTTCTTGAGAGTTCTATCACCAAGCAGCGGTGTGCAGAGTGGTGGTACATGTTCCTGAGCTGGAGCACTGTTCCTGAGAAGACCAACTAGCATGCCGTTGGATGTCGGGTATATTGGTAATGTGACTTGTCGCATAGTCCGTGCCCAATCCAAGTTCCAGTCGTCATCATTGGATTCCGGGTATAATGGTAGTGTGACTTGTCGCATAGTCCGTACCCAATCCAAGTTCCAGTCGTCACCTGAGGAAGTTGGTAACGGTGCGATGTAGCACTTTACCCCGTGCCATCAACGATACCTGTGCCACCATATGGTTGTGAAAGGTGTTCCACGTTAGCGTGACTGAGTTGGTAACAAAAGTTGGTAGCAGAACTTGGTAGCAAGAGTTGGTAGCAAAAGTTGGTAACAAAAAAGTGTACCAATTTAACATCCTCTACAAGTGACGCTTGGGAGTGACATACTTTAAGTGATGCTGAACTTGGTATGTGTGCCGCTTGTGTTGGTGAGCTGCTTCTGACACAACATAATACATGGTAGCGTACAGACTAGTAGTTTTAATAATTTAAAGGGATCGTTGTAAACTGCAACAAAACGAATCCCGCCTACTCGGCCATCCTGACACGGCTCGCGGAGGCATTTGTACAGACAGTCAAATACACTCTCTTAATTCACGACGAGAAGGCGAGTTCGTCACAATATCATATATCATATATCACATATCATATATATAAATGTATCATATATATAGATGAGAGAGATGATTATGATGTTATGAGGTACCTTCAAGATTCGAAATTGAGAGTCCGGTACGAGAAACTGTTTGTTCTGTTTCATCACGCAAATTGAGCATCTGAAAAACAAGACACACACACAAACAAACAAATAGAGGGAGAACAAAATACGATGTAACCAAATCTGTACTCATAATATGCAAATCCTTATTACCAATGTATATAGTCATAGTTTGTATCTATTGTATCCCAAGATTATGGTGGTGGAAATAACCTAATTATGATGTATTATAAGAAAGAAAGAGAGAGAGAGCGAGAGAGAGCAGAAAATCATTGGTATGTACTTCATCACATGTGGACGCCACAAAGGCCATCTCATCTGGTAGCAAAACATATCTTACGATACTTGTAAATCCTCTCGTTGTTGACGTGTGAAGTAAAATGAATGTGCGGCTTCCGGATTGATAAGGAAAATAGAAGAATGTGCAGGATACGAAATGTCTCTGGCGATTGTTTTCTCGTGCTTTTCAATTTGGTCATGTTATTTCAGTTCAATTTTTGTAACTTCCCGTCGAAGATATCAATGTTACAAAAGAGGATAAGTATCACAAGTGAAAGAGTATCAAGTTGCATGATACTGTGAAAGTAACACTCAGTGTGAGTGGATATATCCCAGATAAACCCAATTTAAACCAGTTCAGGTCAGTGTAAGCGAATCAAAACCAGTTCATTCCAATCCAAACGAACAGCTTCTTTATCTGTCTGTACCGGTAATATAATCATATCGGTGGCTTTCACTGCTAGTGTGATTACAGGGGCTGGATAGTAAGTTTCATGTTTACTTAACTGAATTGTTATATCAGTGCTGTTTGGAGGCGTTTTTTTTTCACATAGTAACAAAAGTTTCCAAGATACAGTACTTGGATATCTCATACTTTTGTTCAAGGACATGTTGGGTGATTACACTCGGCAGCAAAGATAAGAAGTACAAAATAATGGACACTGGAGATCATTACTTAACCTGTTTACTGGGAATATGCCAAATAAGTACATTAGAACAATCAATGTACAGTCAATTCAACCATTCCTTCTCCTTATAGCCTGCATATAGGTCACACAATAAGTGTGCTGCGGAACAGACGGGACGAGGGCTGATTTAAAAGACACGGCTCGTAGGGGGCGGGGGTGGTAATGTGTACATTCTCTCCTTGTATTGCTCTCTTGTTATTTAGCTTCTAAAGCCGAAAAGAGTGCGTCGCTTTCTGGCTGTATCGTCACGAACAAGGTGCCTTCCTAGTCAATGTTGAACGTTCTAATCTTTCACGCTCCCTTGTTTCTTATCTGGTATTGCGGGGTTTGCTGAAACCATAGATGCACGCGCAAACATCCACTGTGAATAAAAAAACTCGTCATTGAGAAGTTCACGCATTAGGACAGAATGTGCAATACTGCTTACTGAAAATTAGTTCCCATGGAATAAAATCAGTATTTTAGATGCATAGTTCTGCGTCTCAAATGGGTATTCTCCCTGCATTCCCCTCACCTAACCTAAATAGGGATAACACTGAATGTAACAGGGACACCAGTACAAACACCTCACTCACTCACACTAATTACTGTGTGATGCGATGTTACCTGACCACTTGCACCACTCATCCCTTGACCCATCATGCTACACTACATCCCCTACCCTTACCCATAGAAAAAAGAAAAGAAATACATCCTAGATAAAGTTTTACCGTTGCAAACCTGTATGATGGGTATCAAAAGAAAATGAAGAGAATTGCTTTATTAATCAATAAAACCAGTTTCATCTATGCATGACGCACTTCACTCTTGAAGACGTTTTCCCATTTTGTAATTTGCGCTTTCAAAGGAACAACAATAATAGCGTAACAGTTCCGTCATCCTTGTATTGCCTTTCTCCTACCATCTTACGCGATTAACTTACGTGCAATCCCACACTGCCACCTTGGATGGAGCCCAAACCTCAAACCGGACAGCACCACAATGGCATCCACCGACGTGTCTCACCAAAGATTTCGCAGGCTTCTTCTCGGCCATCTCATCCACGATGACTGCAGATAGACAACCTCTGGAACTGGTTTGCTATGCTTGTGTCATACATCTCATATCTGAAATTATAATTAGATTTACCAACACAGTTTGAATTTGGCCTCAATGGTGGAATTTGATCTAGCAGCAGACTACTTGCCAGGGCTGATTAACATTGATTCAATTACAGCCTAGCACTATCATGAAAAGCATGTATTCTAACCAGATGTGTTGTAATTGACAAGAAACTGGCCTTACATGTGGTATGATCCATATTTGACTGAGATCGGTTTACTTACCGCAGAGGTCTACGTTGTGTTGTTATCCAACCCTGGAGCCTTTGCTTGCCAGTGACTGCCTTCAGACTTAATACAGAAAACTATCGAGTTGTGTATGGTGTATAATCGCATGTGATCCGTTGAGTGCACTGGTAATGCAAACAGTTCAGTTGATTGTTACGCTGGTTTAGTTTAGTGGCCTTGTACCCCCGACAGTACAAAGAGCAATAAGTTTTCGTGAATGGATGCGATTCGTAGCACATGCATCATATTTCCGTACAAAAGTGCAAAAAGTGTTGTCTACAAAGCAAATTATTTATCTCCTACTCTAAAACTTCTCACGTTGTCAAGGGGCAAGAGAAAAGAGGAAGATAAGGTGGTAAAGAATGACATATTAATGCAAGATACTTTGACTGGAAAACAGGATTGCTGAGGCAGCATTTGCTTCAGAGACTGTTAAAGGCTCGGTCACAAATACCATTAAGAACTGCTACGAACGCCGTATGAACGATTTGTAGACAATTTCGTAAGATCTTCTGAAGAAGGCCGTACGAAACCAGCGTTCGTAGACCGTTCGTAGACCGTTCGTAAGTTCGTAGCCTGGTCGATGGTCTTGTCCAAGATTTTTTTTAACTTCGTCCGAAACCCTCTCTTCGTAAGGAGTCGTACAAACGTAACAACTACGCAAGATTTTGCATTGTCGAGATACAATTCTTGAAGCCTTAAATTCTTACGATGATTGTAAGAACGCCGTAAGTTGTTCATAGAGGACTCTTACGTCTTTCGTAAGAATGCCTTACGAACAGAGATTCGTACGGCGTTCTTATGAACAACTTTTCGAGTTTGTAAGGCGTTCGTAAGGGACTCGTAAGTCGTAGGTACACAGTTTGTTCTTGCGAATTAAACAGCGTTCGTACGAAATTCGTAAGAAGGCCGTAAGAATCTGTGCCCCCATCTACGAATCTCTACGAACTCCAGAATTCGTACGAACAGTGACATTCGTACGAACGCATCGTTCGTACGAACCTTTGTGACCGTAGCTTAAGCGTGTCAGTATCCCAAATGTACATCGTGCGCCTTTTGTGGCACGAACCCCCTTTACTCGTGTGACAAGGCAGGCAGGAATCCATATAGTCATGTATTTGCCCTCTCAGTAAGATTGCTGTCACACTGTCCTGAAATTGACACAAGATGGCAATACGAATATGGGATTGTTAGTTCATTGCAAACTTGACCCTGAACTTGGTCATCAGCGAATCAACAGCCGAAGCAAGTATGATACCTGACACAAGATGGCACCCGAACCACAAGCGAAGGCTATACGAAAATGTGAATATTTATTAAGATGTGTATGAGAAGTACACACGAAGGAAACACAATGGCTACACGAATACTTTACCACCTCTCACGAAGTTGCTGCTTGAGCAAGGAGCTACTATATACACCAGTAGCCCCATGGATTGAGCCTGAGAAACTCTACTGGCGGTCTTACGATGGCTAAGATGATCCGATATTTATGCGGAACCAAATTGGAACATTTCCTTTATCATGTATAATCTTTGCTCAAAAACGTATTTCGGAACAGTGTGACGCCTGTCTAATTGATGAGGCACCTGGCAGGTAAATACGAGACAAAAGATATAAAACATTTTTTTCTATGAACACAAGCTCTGTTTTTTTATGTTGCCGGTCTGCAAGCTTCTGGTGAGGTTATTGTATCCCCCGAACAGCGACATTTTTTTCTTTATTTTTTTTTTTTTTTAGGGGGAGGTGAGCACTCTACCGGCTGAAGGTGCATTATGGTAAAACGAAGACGCCTATCGTTTTTGGTGGTGGCGACCTCGCTCGTTCCGTGTATATACACAAAAAGGTAAAGTTTTAAGAGTTTGCTTGTGTGCGCGATACTGGCAGTGTCTCTCGACCGATTCTTTTTTTTTTTCAAATTTGGTATGTGAACGTATCATAGTCAAATCTAAACATCTATCTCTGAGTAATGCTGTCCCCAATGTTCCACCTTTTACAAGGTCAAAGGTTATCCTGATCAGGTCAAAATTTGCAAAAATGCTTATTAATGCAATACCTTGATTGTTACTCGACGGATTTTATTTAGGCTTGCCAAGGACGTGTATGGGTGGTCATTCTACATGTAGGACACATCCGTTTGTGGTGACGGCGCCCTCAGTGTTCGACTTGTACGCTGTCTTATTTCTTTTACGTACTCTATCAGCCACATTTCTTGTCGGATTTTACGCAATCTTTCTATGGAGGTTTAGGGCTCACACCTGTAAATAACATGGAATGTCCCAGACCCCTTCACAAATTCGTACCAAAGATACCAAAATGAATGAAGAAAAAATTTAATTAAAAATCATTGATGCAGTTTGGCATAAAACTAAATAGCTGCAGACATTGAGTATGAATTCCTTTACAAACTGCATTTTGGTTTGAAGATGAAAGCTTTTCTCATGGAATTTGAAGGGACTATATTTCATTGGGGGTGCATGTACAGAAAATAGGTGATTTTTTTTTAGTGAAAAGAACTCGTAGTCTGGCTTTGCGGACCCTTGGACAGAGTTTGAGCTGAATTAAGAACCCGCCTTGGAAATTTGACGGATGACAGGGTATAGCTCACTTATCCAGGTAAGTGAAAATGAAACACCTCATGTCTCCCAGCTATTTTACAGAAATTTTTGAATGTTGAATTTTAACAAACGTCTCTATGGGGAATCATTTACCCGTGTGAGCCCTATAGAGAATGCACGCAATGCACACAAGTCAATGGGAAGTATTCATCCCATACAAGCTCTGCTGGTCTATGTTGATCTATTCTGTCAAATCCCTCCCCCCTACCCCTCCCCCTTCCCCCTCTACCCCCTACCTCTGCTTAACTACAATTTGTTTTCTTATTATGTTTTTGTGGTACTAGATCTTAGTATAGTAGTCATCAGTATCACATAACTTTAGAATGATTGTGGCATTTTAATGTATTTCTTTGTTTGGGCTACCACTGAAACAGCTCAAAATACATAAAGTTAATCTGTTTGATAAATCAAAGTGTTTTACAGTACTTTGTAGGTAATAAGGTGATGATGACACCCCCTTAATCAAGGATAACTGCCTGCATCTATGTATTCATCTTATGAAAAACTAATAAAAACTGCAAGATTTATTTTTGAAAAAAACCCCAAAGGGCATTATTTTCAAGTGTCCCTTTGAGAAGCTTTACAACCCTGCAATGTGTAATTTCTCACATGATGTAGGGGCAAATACCGTCAAAAACTCATTTATGATGTTAAAAACTCAACTAAGAAATATGACCTCTACTATATGAGGGGGGAGGGTTGAAGGTAACAATTAAAGGGAAATTCCAGACGATTTTCATAATTCTACATCATGTAGTACATTAATTTTAACAAACGTAGTACATTAATTTTAACAAACGTCTCTATGGGGAATCATTTACCCGTGTGAGCCCTATAGAGAATGCACGCAATGCACACAAGTCAATGGGAAGTATTCATCCCATACAAGCTCTGCTGGTCTATGTTGATCTATTCTGTCAAATCCCTCCCCCTACCCCCCCCCCCCCTTCCCCCTCTACCCCCTACCTCTGCTTAACTACAATCTGTTTTCTTATTATGTTCTTGTGGTACTAGATCTTAGTATAGTAGTCATCAGTATCACATAACTTTAGAATGATTGTGGCATTTTAATGTATTTCTTTGTTTGGGCTACCACTGAAACAGCTCAAAATACATAAAGTTAATCTGTTTGATAAATCAAAGTGTTTTACAGTACTTTGTAGGTAATAAGGTGATGATGACACCCCCTTAATCAAGGATAACTGCCTGCATCTATGTATTCATCTTATGAAAACTAATAAAAACTGCAAGATTTATTTTTGAAAAAAAAACCCAAAGGGCATTATTTTCAAAAGTGTCCCTTTGAGAAGCTTTACAACCCTGCAATGTGTAATTTCTCATATAATGTAGGGGCAAATACCGTCAAAAACTCATTTATGATGTTAAAAACTCAACTAAGAAATATGACCTCTACTATATGAGGGGGAAGGGTTGAAGGTAGCAATTAAAGGGAAATTCCAGACGATTTTCATGATTTCACATCATGTAGTACATTAATCGACAACTCCAGGTATAGATTTGTGGAATTTGTTGTGGTTCTTGATCAGAGAAACAATACTTTGAAAAACCTTCAACAAATTACACTGAACAAGGATGATGACATAGGAGGTTCACATATTTCAGAAATGTAGCTGTGCAATTCCATTACAATACCACTTGCTTGCGAGTTCATCTGTGTATAATCTATGCATGTCTTCTTCTTTTATTCTGTTTCCATGAGCCCCAACTCATGCATTCCTATGGTGACTCTGCTATGTCATCATCCATGTTCATTGTAATTTGTTCTGAATTTTGAAAATATTCTTATTCTTCATCCCAGCTATCATAAATTCTGAAACTCTGTCCTCAGTATAACTAATTTATAGTTGTTCAAATGTAAAATCTGAAAATCATCCGGAGGTCTCCTTTAATGTTTTCATTGACAGCGCCCTCATTGTTCTGACTTTTGTATGATGCCATGTCATATTTCTTGTATGAGGTGTTACAAAAAACATTCCCACTATTGATCCTTAAAAGTTTGAAATTTATTTATCAGATAACACTGTCATTGATATGAGTAATAGCTGAATAGTGTATAATTTAGTTGGAAATGATTTGAATATGAAAGCATAAATCAGTTTCATTAAATCCATGATTAATCTTAAAGTTAGGTTCCAGATTTTGGTCAAATTTTAACCCTCTGTACAAAATTTGAACTTTACACATGACATAACGATGTGTATGTGAGTGTGTGCTTACAATGACCCTAAACAATGGACATGAATACTACGAATACCACATTTTCAGAGCTCTGCTGACTAGGTACATGATTGCTTTATTAATAATTCATGATAAACGTATATATCATCGGTTGCCAAAGGGTCAAGCTTATAGCTTACTATTGGCGACCGTTCTGTATGGTAATTCATAACGCATGTACTGTAATTATGTCACAGATGTATGTGTAATCAAAAAATTTTGAAATTGTAGAAACTAGCTATAATGAGTATCACATTTGTATATAAATTATTATGTTTGATAATATTGATTAAAAAATTGTAAATGATGCCACACGGAGAATAAATAAATCAAATCAAATCAAATGATGGATTACCCTGGGCACTGCTAATCTAATTTATGGAAAAGGGTGAAATGTTTGCACATGAAGAAAGTAAGCCTGCATACACTACATTAGCTGAGGATGAACAAAGTCTAGTTGTGATAGTGGAATTCCTCATGAATAGAATAATAAAGCATTCAACCCTTATGGCCATTGTCAAGGAACATTGTCTGGATGTTAACCACACACTCCCGTACACATCAATTACGACCCCTGTGCAAAAATAAAACTTTGTACAGAGGGTTGAAAATAGAGCAAAATCTGAACCCTAACTTCAAAATAAATTTTGAATTTAATGAAACTGATTTATGCTTTCATTTCCAAATTACCTCAAAATTGTACACTATTAAGCTATTGCTCACATCAATGTCAGTGTTATCTGATGTGTATAATTTTAACTATTAAAGATCAAAAGTGGGAAATGTTTTTGTGACACCTAGTATGTGCTATACCAGCTGCATTTCTCGTCGGATTTCATTGTATCCCGCGACAGTTGCCATATCATATCACATTTTGGCCTTAAAAAAACCCCGAAAAACATCCAGATGGGATATTGGCGGACCGGTTCGGGGATGCTTGTCCTCGAACGGATCCCCCGGCCGAGTGCTCTAGTTTTCCTTGATTATAATTGTGAACATATTTATATTTCCCTTGGGCGCTTTCATAATATAGTGTGTGCAAGCCTATTGATTATGATTTTAAAAAAGAAATAACGGATGCTACTTGTGTAGCGCACTTCGATACAAATAATGAAGCATACATGACATCATACACAGAAACAGAAGTGTACATAAACAAAAATTAGAAAGTAAGGAATGGATTATTAAATGTTGAATCAGTACTCTTTGAATTGGTTTCTTTTCTCTCTTTCTTTCTTTCTTGTCTGTTGCGGGAGATTATATCAAAGTGAGCGTTTGGCTTTTTGTACAAGAAATATTTGTGCATCTGCTAAAGAAAGTAAGTTTCGGGTTGATTTGTGCGATGTAATTGATTTACTCATATGATCAGGAGAAGACGAATAGATTGCATGATGAATCATCATGATAATTGTTCAGAGATTCGTTTGTCTACTGGAAGCCATTGCAGAGACTTAGCACTGAAGATATATGGTCTGATTTTTTTAGTGAACGTAAAGAGGCTATAGCTGAAAATTTTAAGTCGTCTGAGTTTAGATATTTCTTTCTTTAGGAGGTAAATTGTAGAGGATTGAAAAAAAATGTTATCAAATCTAAGCGAGAAGAGATCGAATCAAGTAGCAAAACATCGGTCGTTTCTTAAGGAAGGTACTATTATGTGTGTGTGTACATATATATATTGATATATACATACATATATATATATATATATATATATATATATATATATATATATATATATAGGGAGAGAGAGGGAGAGAGAGTAAGTAGTCCGGGTGTTGGTAAAATAATACTAAAAATAGAACAGAGTTCAAGTTCATCTTGTCAATACCAACAGTTTATTTTGACACAAATTTTTTGGCGATCCACCCTTTCTCAAGTGTTCTTGATTCTATGAAGACAGTGATTCAAGTGTTCTCTTAGAATCAAGAACACTTGAGAAAGGGCAAATCGCCCGAAAATTTATGTATATATATATGTGTGTGTGTGTGTGTGTGTGCGTGCGTGTGTGTGTGTGTGCGTGTGTGTGTGTGTGTGCGTGTGAGTGTGTCACATTCCCATAACGCCATATTCGTTTACATGTATAAACAGAAAGAAATTATGACAACATGCAAAGTAAAGTTTGTAGAATTACACAAACCACTCCACAGACCCGTTTTATTATAAGAATGTTCATAACCATATACAGTGAGATATATAATAATTTGCATATAATGGACACAGCATATCACAAGAGGAAATATTACTAAAGTCTATTAGATTACGCGACCTAGGTAAAAGCATCGTTACTTCCGTTTTCCTCTGTAGTTATCTTATATGTATGTATGTATGTATATATATATATATATATATATATATATATATATATATATACATATACATACATATTGGACAATACGCCTACCAACAGACGATCAATTTTTTTTTCTGACGGGAAAGAGAAGAAGAGGACACCACAATAATGTAAACCTGCATGGATATCCTTAACCTTGACGCAGAATCAGGTTCTTATATCAGCTTGCCATATTAGCTGACGTAGTAGCATTGTTTCCATTGGCAGTTACTTCTTGCTAAATAGTACCATTCCAATTATATCCTGTACACATATGCGTCTGCATCCAGTAGTTTGGTTGCAGCAGTTCTTGATCTTATCATGATCCCTTCACATTGACGTCTACAACGTGGATGTCAGAAAAAGAAGTCTGGTTTTAGACCCATTTTTCAAGTTCACGTGGGCATGTGTTTGTTGTATTTGTGAACTACCACGTGTCCTCTCGTACAATGTTTTCGGTCTGTCCTACCTAAGGCAGTGGACGTAAGACTCATATGTTGTCCCAGAGCATTCATTCAAAATGTTCGTTCACGACTACCGTTTCGGATATCAAATTGGTGGTAGCAATTGTAACATGCAACGTTTGCAATAATCTTCCCTCTTCATCGGAATAAGTGACATGGGGGGGGGGGTACGCAGCAAAGTAGCGGTATGTGTCGTTAAAAAACAAAGCTATGCTGAAATCAGCTTGTGTTTTGTTGTTTTGTTTTTAGAGAGGGTATGTTTTTCCTACAATACGGTACAACCTTCCATTTCGGACAGATTTCATCATTCCATGACCTGTTATTCATTTTTTTAGTGGAACTAAAGAATTAATACATTTTATGAGTATACAAAACAACGCATACCAATTCCTCCGATCAAAAACCACCTCCCATATAATATACATCTTGGAATCTTCCACGAGTTGGACTTCGAATGTTATAATTATAAGAAGAATAAGTCTCAAATACGCCTTCTTGTTGGATCTACAGATGGCGTATTTGAGACTCGTTTGTTGTGTGATTACTTAGTGACATCTAGCTCATTGCATACAGGAATCGTTTGTACTAAATTTTTAGCACTATATGGCGGCTTTCCATATCTTGGGTTTTATGCAGCAGATTAATTTCCAAGCGCTACTCTGGATCTAGAATTTGTCGTGCAAAACTATACGGTTTTTGTTACATAAATAATCGCATGAAGATAAATCCACATAATCACTTAGCCTTCATGATGTGAAGGATCCATTGAGGTTTCACTGAAGTCAATGATGTATGATATCATTCGTATTTCATTTAACCTCGGTACAATGTCTCCTCTTTGTTAGCTACCAATACCACTTATCCCTTATCATTTACATTGTCTTGTAGATATAGTGGTTCCTCAGTAAAGCCCTTCATGACTTTCTTGCATCACATTGTTTTAAGTTTGAATTTCAATAGCTGGTTTACTATTTCCTTTTGTTTAAACGATCATGGCAAATACTTCATGCGTAATGAAATCGAAGAAGGCATATCACGAGTTGCAAGAATAGAATAGCAAGCAAGCAGGGTGGCAAGAGAATCAGATAATTGAAGTGCAAGATGGCTGTTCCAAAGTAATACTAGTATACTAAAAATGTGCAACTCCTAAAGTGAGCTTGTTACGTAAAAAACAAAAAATAAAAAACACACACCTTTTCAATAAATTAGGGGTTAAGTCTGGCCTCTGCTTCCCTGATCTCAGTAATCACACGGCTTTAAATGCATTATTAATCTCATGTGATTTTTTTTTAATTCAGATTTTCGAAGACATGTTGATTGAGATAATGGAGCAGTTGTATGAACGTAATTTATCTCACACCAAATGTAAAGGGAATTTCCAGGAATAGCTCAGTGGCAGTGTGGAACGTGAAGGGTTACCATTGCAGCAATGAAGACAAAATTTAAAAGATGAAAAGTGTTTAAAGTGCGGTGGGTTTCAAGCCCTCGGACATTATAGTATTCAGAGCGCGAGGGCACTATTATACACATGTATTTTATTTATTCATGTAACCTTAAAGCCCGTTTAGGAGAAAGCGACTGTTCTATTGTTTATTATCATTATCATTAGATCTACAGGTTTTATTTGGAGCTCAGTGCGCTACACTTGGTAGGCAATCGTGACAGGAGGAACGGCCGTGATTTAATTTACTTGTAGCCCTTTATTGCCAGTGATCAGCGAGTCTGCTTATAGGCTATTGATGTGAAATCTCAGCTGATAGATTAATTGATAGATCACAGGAAGACATATCTGTCATGATATCGCATGACATAAAACTAAGGAAATACTTCCCTATTCTTTGTTTAACTCGCCGGGTATTTGAGCTAGAAGAAACTGACATAAAAAGCCGCCATATTAAGCTGGGAATATGAATGGGTTTTCTCAGACAAAACAGAAGAAAATCTGCAAACTCCATTCTTGCGGTGGACAGTGCATTGGAAGGAAGACAAGCTTGTGGGTTTCTCTAGAGGGCATTTCGATTTGGCAAATCAGACTTTAAAGGACTTGAACAATTTAAAATCTACACATTCCGGTAAAATGGTAGCACATCTCTTGATTCATATAGTATTGCGACAAATATCAGTGGTGATATCAAGTACCAATTTGATGGAATAAAGTTACGTCGTACTCCGAGAAGAATAGACGAAGTTCATTTAAACTCACTGCAAATAAGTAGCTGGTTGATACACTAGTCAGTCGCAGTCAATAAAGCCAGAAAAAAAAAACCTACCACGCACTGGTATGTCAGTCAGTAAAATGGTGTCGACTATATACTGTATATCATACATATATCATCTTCCTGTTGAGATTTGATGGTTGGGATTGCATGACCAGAATTCTCTATGGGAAATCTTGCTAAAATCTAACCGTGTGTACATCATTGGGATATCCTACATTTTTCATCGAAACTCGTAATCATTGAAAGAAATATAGCCTTAAACAAATACATACTGCTACTAAACGTTTTCGACGTGCACTCTTCGGAGTAGAACCGCACGTATGAAACAAGAAGCGCGAATATAACAATACATACAAAAAGCTGGTAACTCTTCATCTGCTATCGCTCAGCACTTACTGACTAGTCGCGCATGCGCTGAGCATTTCACCTCGTCACAGTTTCGCATAGTCAGTAGAGCCCGGAGCGACGCTCACCTGCGTATGCTTGAGGCTACATTCATTCAACTGACCAGTCCTATTCTATGCAGGCAAAAGGAGTTTGTACGCACATTGGCGCTCTTTTGATTTAGATTCTGACTCATGTTGACGTCAGCCAATCAACGTACGCACTGTTTCGCTTGAATGGTTTGCTCGTTTTGTATATAATTATTGTTATATTCGCGCTTCTTGTTTCATACGTGCGGTTCTACTCCATAGAGTGCACGTCGAAAACGTTCAGTAGCAGTATGTATTTGTCTAACGCAATTTTGAAGTTTTGTACCACCAAGCATCTCTTTGAAAGAAATATGTGACAAAGCCGTGTAGCATACTACCATCCCAGAGTAATTCGGTCAAGCTCGGTGAGGAGAGTAAAACCGATTCCGTCCTATCATTAATTTGTTCATTGCAGTACGGTATGTTACGGCACATTTTGGTAAATTTCACATTTTGGTAAATTACCAAAATGTGCAGTTACCAAAATGTGCCGTAACATATTACGGCACATTTTGGTAACTGCACATTTTAATAAATTTACCAAAATGTGCAGCACATTGACGGCGCATTTTGGTAACTTTCTGCTCCTCCACAATCATCATAAAAACAAATTGTAAGTGCAGTTGGTTTTTGTCCCCACCGAATGAGTTCGGTAGCCTAAAAGCCGTGTCACACCTTTCCGGGCAAGCTACGCGGGTTTGTTGCGAGTAAGGTTTTTCCAGCAGGCAGGAAAATTATCTCGCCCTTAGTTGCCCGGAGGTGCGCACGCAAGTCCGATTTAGCCGCAGCCAAGTTTTGAGCAGCACCTCGCAGGCAACTCCCACGCAGGTACTTCGCAGTCCCCGTATGCGGCCAGAACGGCCAAGATAATGACATTCTGTCATTTCTATTGGACTTCTGCCATTCCTTCAGATGAATTTCTAACTGAGTTTTCAACCCCCACGCGCCTGACACGCAGGTCACACAGAATACCCGCAAGAAGAACATAAGTAGAACGCGTCCAGCAAGTAACACACATGCACAACTCGCCCAAATCCTTGTCCGCCCTCAGAAATTGTCCGGTATGCTAGAAAATCCCCATACGCAACAAGCCCGCGTAGCTTGCCCGGAAAGGTGTGACAAGGCCTAAACATGTTTACGGGTAAAACGGATTGGCGTGCGCACCTCCGGGCGACTACGGGTTAGATACGTGCTAGGTACTGTTATGTGCGGGTCATCTGCGGGGACCTCCGGGTAGTAAAAATTGTTCTTCGCAAGTCGCACGCAAGACTTGCACGTAAGGCCGTGTCACACCTTTCCGGGCAAGCTACGCGGGCTTTTTGCGAGTAGGGATTTTCAAACGCAGGAAAATTTTCTACGGGCGGACAAGAATGTTTGCGATTTTTGCGCTTGTGTCTTACCTGCTAGACGCGTGCTGCTTACCTTCTACTTGCGTATGTTTAGTGCGACCTGCGTGATCTCGAGCCTTGAAACCGATCTGTTTTCTGTTACGAGCGACTTAAGGGTACTGCGAAGTACCTGCATTGGAGTTGCCTGCAAGGTGCTGCCGGTAAGGGTCTCCTACTGGTGTTCTGTGTGTACCCCCGCGACTTAATCGGAACATATTTTGAGCATGCTCAAGGCCTTGTCGTACCGTATCTGGGGAAGTTTTGCGGGTTGACTTGCGGGGAAGCAAATTTGTCTTGCCTATCTTTACTGTAGGACCATATCACCTTATTTCCATGACCGTATAATAACTCTCAAGCCCATCCATGGGTTTTTAGTTCAGTTACCAAAATGTGCAGATTGTCCAAAATGTGCAGGCAAATCCACTTTTAACTGCACATTTTGGTAACAGTCGATCCCGTCAGGTATAGGTGCACTATCGGCACATTTTAGTAACAAATGTTTTTAACCAAAATGTGCAGTCACCAAAATGTGCCCAAACTATACATTTTGGTAAATTGCACGTTTTGATAATTTACCATAATGTGCCGTAACACGGTATAGGAAAACCGCGTCTTTGTGTTGATAATTGGATATGAGGAATACATGAACTTGCAATGAATTATTTACCTTCCTCACTGATTTCTCCCTCCACCATGTCAATCGTGACAGAGACACTTTTTGAAAATTTACAGTGTGCAGGTTCAGCCTCATCACAAAGCAACCTAATTAATACACTTCTCATGGTGAAAATGAATACTCGGATTTTGATTGAAGTACCTATCGATCATCGCAAGGTGCTTGTTGATTTCAAATGCTTTCTTAGATTTATTTTTGGCAATTCAATTATCCCTAATTAAAAACTATTACGTTAAAGTCAATATTTACCATTTGTAGATGAAACAAAAACACAGCTTCATTGCTTTAAAATAGGTCTGAAATGTGAGTTAGGATCAGAAATAATCAATGTAAACCCGTTACAAATCAGTATAATCAACGTTTACATTTTTAAATATACAAAATGGGAACAATAGTTATAATGAAATTGTCTCTAGAATAAACCGTCAACAGTTATGGTTTATTGAGAAAAATAGTAATATCTCCTTATATTTCAGGTTTAACTGCAAAATATTTAAATGGTAGGATGTTTTGTGATACAACTGACCTACACATATGCATCTAATGAGATAACTCGAACATTTTTAAATCACAGCTCCCAATGGTAAACAATATTTTTAAATCATGAATTATGGAAACGCGAAAGCCCCATGTACAGCTTTTACACTACTGGATAATGTATCGAGAAACGAACTTTACTGTGGCTCACCAGAAATAGCAGTAATCATGTACTTAGTGCCAAACCACAACATCACTGCAGCGTGCAATTTTCTTCATGTTTATCAGTCTTTCGCGCTGTGATAGTTCTGTGCACTGTGCATGTCATAGCAGTGCGCAGCCACGGTAGCAGTTGATCCGCTTCAAACACTTACCCGCATCAACTTAGACATTGTTAGAACAGTTTATCAAAGTAAATACTTGCAGTATGATCTTCTCGACGGACGCACAGTTTATTCCAGATCTTCACTGGTGATACTAATCTTCAGACGTACAGGGGGAAAACAGTATGTCATCAACATTTTAGAAAGTGCAGAGAGAGTTTCGGATATTCTCTCTGTTAGGATGGAAATGATATGTTTCATCGTGTTACGATGGTTCTTGGCTTATTTTCAAGGCAAATATTTCCTTTCCTTATTATTCATTGTGAGAGAATTGAAAAATTTATGGAGAACATTCATAAGATCATCGGAAAATGTATCAAAACAGTAAATCCGAGATCTCCTCAGGTAGGTGCGCTATGAGAAGTGTGCGAAAGTACCAATACATGTCTTTGGGTTCATATCGTATTCGAGGATTCTCGTTAAGCAAAGCGTCGAGGAAGCAGTCGACCACAGGTGAACAGTCAGTCGAACCGAGTGTCTTCGAGAAGCGGACGATGTCGACCATGTCTGTAAAGTACTTGCCGTAGACCTCCTTCTGTTCGTCTTTCATATGTTCCCACAGCTCATCGCGCACTCGGTCGATGTTGTCGCTCGTGTAGATGTTCGTCGCCGCCATGAAGTTGCCAGGCTCCACAATGCTGACACGCACGCCGAAGCGTCGAAGCTCGTAACGTAGACACTGCGTGAAGGCCTCCACGCCGTGTTTGCTGATAGAATAATGGGCGAAACCGGCCGTGCCCTGACGCGCTAGCACACTACTGATGTTCACTATTCGACCTGAGTAAACGTTCAGACCAATGAAAGAAGGAAATCAAGAAGAGGTTAAGGGAGGGTGAGGACCAGAAAAAGATGGATAAGGAACCTTAATTATGATGGAATACTGATTGGTGAGGTAATATATGCACAGTTTGACGACTTACTTTTATAGTAGTTGCATTCATATTTCTTTTTTATTTGCTACTATAAAGATGTCTTTTTTTAAACGATATGGGATACAGTGGATACAAAAGATCAACATGATGTATGAAGACAGGTTGTGAGGAGATGTAACATTGAGTTTTCAGTTATAAAACAAGCTTTACAGATTGGAACTACACGATTACACAGTATCATTATGAAACATTAAAAAGGAATTCTAGTAGACATCAACTCCTTTGTTCCCGAACATCGAGAACTGAAGCATGGTTTCATACAGGCACACACACACACACACACACACACACACACACACACACACACACACACACACAGAGAGAGAGAGAGAGAGAGAGAGAGAGAGAGAGAGAGAAATGATTTGAGACATTTTATGATCTTTTTTGAACATTTTGTGCAGACCAAATACTGATACTACCGTACATAGCAGTACGAGATTGGCCGGTCTAAAGGAGGCATCAGGATTTTTTGCACGTGACAAAGACAATTATAACGTATGGTTCTATACAGGGCAAGACATTTCCGATGCTCCCGAGAATTTCCAGCCTATATTATCATCACATTTATAGATATTATGGTATGGCGTATGAATATTTAATGTATTATCTGTCAGAATTTCACCCTGCTCTTTATCTTATCATTTTATAATGCAAACTTTGAGCTGTTGGTGTTAGCAAATCTTGACCTAACTACAGTCACCATGACGCGTACGCATAATCTGACAAGGAAATTCGTTGTTGCTATGGCAATAGTACTGAAGAATGTGGTATGCCAAAAGAAATCTATTTCCTTAAAAATAAAAAACTCGAACTTGATTTCTAAAATAAGAAATCACCTTTGTCAAATTTACAAGGATTATGATGTGAAAGGTCAAAGTATCACCGGATTTGAAGCGTTCTCAGAGCAACACCGCTATCCATTATTAGAATGATCAATATTTTGACTTGGAGAGTAGTACACAAGTATATAACAGCATCTCGACACCCACAATTTTGTCTTCTATGCAGTTGGTAAATACATCAGTATATCTATCTACATGTTCAATACAATATTTGCATAGGGCCTTTATATATATTTCATAAAAATGATGTCATGAATCTGGCTACCCGAAGAACTATTGACATTGACTAAGACGTTCTAACTGACTTCAATCACAATTCAAGTGGTTTGGCGTGCGTTATTCGAATTAGCAGCTACTTTGCCAAAACAAACAAACAGTGGCAAAGATGTGAATACTGACGTGGTAATTGCCTTGTTACCATAAAATCAGCAACTGAAAATGTGCAGTTTCGAGAAGCGAGTGACATGTTTTTGCAAAATAATAACAAAAACTTCAAATTTATTAAATGTATAAAGACACAGGCTATGAAGGCTATTCCAGATTTTCAAGCATATTCATCCGAAACTGTTTGTAATGCCTATATATGTGACTTACAAACAATGGAATGACATTTCTACACAATTATCAATAATGTTGGCTTTGTTAGTTTTTTGTTTAATTCAAATAGCACGTACACATCAGTCTCTGTCTCTCTCCCTCTCTCTTCATGTATATGTATATAAAGACTCCGCATAACGTACTTTTTTAAATCCAAAGGTAGGGAAAAAAATCAATCCAGATACGGCTGGCTTTTCGACCAGTACTACAAATAGCTTCCACTTCAGTCATTTAAAGCCACTTTTGGGCGATCAGCTTCTGAATCATTTGAACGTTTTACCATCAGGATGCCTCTTATGAAAAATACAACAGATTTTGAGAGGTAGAACATCTTGGGCATTATTTGTCTTGGGTCTTGAATCAGAACACAGAGGGCGCTGTCTCCATAACGATAGTATGAACTCATTCACAGCAAATGTTATGCACTATGTCAGATTAGTGAAATGGAAGGGTAATATGTACATGCCTTTGGCTAGTCTGACCAGCGGGGTGAAGGCGTTTGTAACCCTGACTGTCCCCCACAAATTCACGTCGGCGATCCGCTTGAACATATCAACGCTGCACCATTCTGCCTGCCCGAAGCACGAAATACCAGCATTATTCGCGACTCCCCATAATCCTGAAGAAAGATTAAACGAAGAGAGTAATGATTATGACACGTATAGGAAAGTCAAACTTCTATGAAAATATTCAATTCTAAGTGTGTAACTAATTGAAAAAAAGAAGAAGAAAAGTCCACACAGGTCGGCTATTAATCAACAAAAATCACGTAGGCTACGTAGACACTGATATATTTCGCACGTAAACGGCAGATTTGATCAATAGCTCTCGTACACAGGGGTTACCTAATGATATAATCAAGTCATATTCCTGTAAAAACGGCTGGCGTGTTGAGCACTTGCACTTGCAACAACTGTCTATGTTAATTTGACAATATTAAAGAAAAAATAACTGATGTGGCAGAAACAGAAACAAAACAAAACAGAAATGACCGACAGAAGTGACTATCAAGTTCTCCTTATATTATAACTCCTCATGCTGTCAAGTATTACTTTTATAGTTGGTGGCTATCCTTCCATTGGGACGAAGATCCATAACTTCATTCCTTTTTCTTTTCTTTTTTTTTTTTTGCACTCTAATTCAGAATACCGGTATTCAATTTCGTCAGGGCCCCATGATACTTTTCCTTACTGTTTGGAGATGATTTCGAAACATGAAACGTTAACGTCAACCATAATACATAAGCCATCCTTGGAATTCCCCTTATATAATATTATACCCCTTTTTATGCCAATGGGTCAATATGCACAAATTTCACACACAAATCTATCGGGAGGTAATTATTGTTATTGTTATTATTATTATTATTGTTACAACTATTATCATTATTATTATAATAATTATTGTTACAATTATTATCATTATTATTATTAATATTATCATTATTATTATCATTATTATTATTATTATTATATTCGGCTTCCGGTCACAAATATCAATATTACAATATTCAAAATCAGAACACACAACGGAGAGCTACGGGTGCACCAAGTTGGGCAGCCCAGGTCTGCCCAACGGCACGCAAATGATTAAATGTCTGTTGATTTGCTTCATGTATGATAATGCTAACACAACCAAGAAAGCATGCTACAGATTTACATCGTATGATAGACAGGCAAAAACGATGCCGTGTCAGCTGATGTACTTATAATATGTAATTTGCTGATAACATTTCATACACGAGAGAAATTTCCTTCCATCCAGCTAAAAGTACTTATATCAGACTTTCCTAGCGGAAGTTTGGACCGAAAATACCGTTCTCATTTAAATGTCAGCGAAATCTGATCCTGACCTCTAACCTCCCACATCTAACTGCTCTCTTTTTGGATAAAACTAATAACTGAATCCTTTCTATCCTTCTTTACCAAGGTCTATAACGTTATAAGTGTCATTCTTAGCGCATGTCATGGTTGGAAATGGCTGTGGGACCTTGTACTGTGTGTCATTATTCTTTGACCTTACTCCCTGATCTGTGAATAGAAGGGATCATCAAAATATTCAACTCATCCAACTAAATAACATTTTTACTATAGACATCCCTCGCTGAAGTGGTGGCTGCAATCGATTTTTTTGTAAAAGTTCAGTGCCTGGTGACATTGACCTTGGAATTCGTTATCATCAATATTTACCTATTCAATTCTATTTTTTTTTTTGGCCCAAATTTTAAGTCATGCTGAGCATTCCTAGTTGAAGCTACGGCTGAGAATGTCGTGTTAGCTGAGGTTTCTTGACCTCTGACCTTTGACCTGGAGACATTTTTGACCAAAAGCTAATAAGCACATCTACACCTAATGTAACATACTTGTGCCAGGTATCAAGAAAATTGATTGAGTGGCGTTCCTTAGATTACAATAAATGCATTCTGAGCAGGGACATACAACACTTGTATAAGTCCCTGGGATAAAGCTGTGACGTCAGTACAGGAAGAAATCCAAACATCACTAAACGAAGTCATAAAATTTGCTTTTTCCAGCGACCTTAGACCCACGTATTCATTGCGCAATCTATTCACATTTGCGTGGATTGATTTCGGACGCTGGACGCTAGAGATAAATTCTATGTGCATGTATGTAATTTGATAACGATGAAACGAATGAACACACAAAGCGCTCTACTTTCAAGGACACAGCCGTTCTTCGTGCTATCAATGACCTTCAGTAATGATCAGCGGAGTTTCGCAAGATAGTGCATCTTACATCGACTTGGCCCTGTTCACCACCGTTGCACTGGGTTTTTATTTTTTTTTTTTAGCATGAGAGCAATCAATATATCATTTCTATGAATGCATGCAATTAATCTCAATATTATATATCACATGATCATAAACATCGTTGTTGGAGAAAAAAAAAAGATGCAAGACTGCTCGATCCTCAGTTGTAAAGAACAATATAATTATCCAAGCTGGGTTTTTAAATGGGTCCCATGGGACTCTCTTAACCCTGCCAAACCACACTGTCTCCAGTAATGTATTTTCACCACCGTAATAGCGAGGTGTGGCCTTTAAGGTAACTCAAGGTAACTTATGATATTAATAATGCACTATAGTCTGGCACAAGAGCAAACGCTATATGATTTTCCCACACTGATATCATGATTTTTTTTTTTTAATAGACGGAAGTTTTCAAAAACGAGCATTGCAATGAATCCAGTGACCTTTTTACGGCATGCTCGTAATGCTTACAGTTATGCAAAGGATGTAGGGAGTTTTTGGTGAAAAGAAGCTTAAACCTTGCTAAACCCTGTTTAAGGGAAAATGAATGAATACAAAATTAATGGATAAATGAATAACTCCCTGACATTATAGACCAACATGTTTACATGCATAAAAACATTTACATCCGAAAGCATAGTAATGTCAGTAAGTTGGCATACGTAATTACATGTGTACGCAGGTCTACAATAAGACGATGGTGCTATACTACGAAGCTACCACTTTTTTTTCCCCGCCTCACTGTGAAATTATACTATACTATGTGTCTACAGAAACACGTGTTAGTAAATAAGTCGCAGATTCTGGAATTATCAAGTGGGCCCAATCCTTTAGCTACCGGCTTATAAATCAATACCTGATTACTCGCGCCATGTAACATAATGATCATTGATCAAACCTCCATCAGAGGTAGATATGAACTCACAACATATTATAAGGATGGCAATTTCTGGCTTTTAGAAACGGATAAAATTAATGTTTCAGCTAAGTTTAATGGCAGTGTTCCGAAAAGTAAGAAACCATAACACAATTCAGAATTCGATGACTCCATTTATGGGGAAAACGTTTTACTAAAAACAACTACCACAAACTTTGGCTTGATTTCCTCTGCATTCATTTCTGTATCTTTTTCACATGACATAGTTACAGACGAAATCCATTACGAAATTTGCGGACGTGTATGGTAAAAGATACAAATTGGTAAAGAAATAGCTAATTCCACAGCGCTACTGACCGTTTTCTGTAGTAGACCTAACGTTGCATGTATAGCAAGGTAGCAATATTTTGATACCACTATTATAAGCAGAGCATGACTGCGCAAATGACTACAAGGTAAATATACACACACACATATACAAATATACACATTCATATCTTATCACCTAACACCTTGCAGCGCATAAGCATATTTAAAGGCAAAACATCATGAGAGAATAAGTCCTTACCAATGATTTGGTTTTTATTGATTGAATTTATTGCCACTTCATGGGGTGGAACACCCTGATCAGCAGAGCTGGTTTCCATAGGGGTCCACATACATACAAAAAATGGTAAAAAGCAGATACACTTGTAATACATAACATCTTGAGTACAAGGCAAAATCATGTATACACAACAATACATATACACAGAACGATACTAAACACATAAAACAAGCTTAGATTCAAAAGTTAAATACATGCAACACAACTGTAACAACTAATTTTGGCAGTTATACCTTGAAATCAACTAAAAAAAAACAGTTGGTACCATTACAATCCCCAAGATAAGTTAAAACATATAATATACTGCACATCATTACAAAAATATGGATTTAAAAGTACATCAGACAACAATTCAAGTAAAAGTCACGCAGAGAGTACACAACTGAAAACAAACTTCCGAAAACGAAATACTATACTGATGTAAATAAAATAAAACCATATAAAATAAAATGATAAAAACACATTTCAGATTAACAACGGAGCAGTCATAAAACACAGATACAATGAGTCAAACATAGTTATGAAGCAATAAAACATCTTTAGTCAGTGTATTTATATAACGCTTAAATGCCTCCAATGACATGGACGGAGTTACCACTCTTTCAATCTTGTTCCACAATTTAGTGCCTCTACATGCGAACCTACGCTTACAATAATTGGTTTTGGGTCTAAGAAGCTTCAGCTGAGAATGTCCAGAACGTGTATTGTAACTAGCGTCACGAGGAATAAAGAGTTCACTGATGCACGGGGGGCCAATCTGCCTCACAGCTCTAAAGAGAGAGTGAGCTAATTGTTTAGACCTGCGAACGTTTAAACAATCAAGATGTAAAGTGTCATACAAATTGTTCGAGGGAAACATAGAGTCAACCTGCAAGACAACTCTTAGAGAGCGGTTTTGAAGAATCTGCAGTTTTATCACAGTTACGCTTTCCTGTATTCCCCCAGACGACATTACAGTAATTAAAATGTGACTGTATTATAGATTTAAAGAATAACAGCGAGAAACGGAAATCAATCATATTGCGTACTCTCTTTAGAAGACATATATATTTGGCGACTTTCTTATGAAGGTAAATGACATGAGCATTCTATTGCAAATTCTCATCTATTACTACTCCCAAATATTCACATGTAATTTTTCTCTGAATTATATAATCATCAATAAACACATTCATATTCCTGGCATTTAATTCAATTTTCTTTAAACGTGATGGTGTACCAAGAAATATAAGTTCACACTTCTTCTTATTCACAAATAGTTTGTTATCCGATAACCAATGCGATACCAAAACAAGATCCTCATTTAACTGTTTAACAATTTCATCAGGTTTCTTTGCAGAACAAAATAAACAAGTGTCATCTGCATAAAGTGACAATTCACTATGCTTAAAAACAGAAGGCAATTCACTCACATATAAAGAAAAGAGGACAGGTCTAATCAGGGATCCCTGTGGTACACCACAGTTTATACCTTCCTTATCTGAAACAAAACCATTCACACATGTACATTGTGTCCGGTTCGACAGATAATTTTCAAATCATCTTACAGCATTTTCATCGAAGCCATACATTTTTAATTTTTTAATTAGAATAAAATGGTTTACAGTGTCAAAAGCCTTTTTTTTTAATCAACCATGACTACCCCGACAATAGTATCAGAGTCAATGACATCAAACCACTCTTCTGTTACATTTAACAATGCATCTTGGGTGGAGTGCTTCGGACGAAAGCCAAACTGTTTATTTGTAAGAATGTGGTTTTCAATCAGATAAGTCTGAAGTTGGTCATAAGCGACTTTCTCTATGATCTTGGCAAAAATTGGTGGAACTGAAATAGGTCTATAATTGCCGATATCATCTCTGCTTCCTCCCTAGTAAACAGGTGTAACACGAGCTTCCTTCCATTCATCAAGTATTGTGCTCTTTTGTATTGACTGATTTATTAAAAAAGTTAGCGGGGGAGCTATCAAGGATGCAACGCACCTCAGTAGTTTGGCCGGTATGTTGTCGGGACCCGTGGCTCGATCCATGGGTAGCGATTTTAACATATCACACACTTTCTTATCATCTACTGTTTTGAGAGAGAAATTTGCCGCAACCTTTGCTGAAGAAATACATTTCATTCGTTGATTAACTGCTGAACTCTCTCTCTCTCTCTAATTTCTTCCCTATGTTAACAAAATAACAATTAAACAAATCTGCTAAACCTTTACCCCTAACAGTCTCGTCATTTACATTGATTGAAGAGATTAGTGAGTCTGTTTTCTTTCCTGGTATCACATACCTCAAGGATTGCCAAATTTCTCTTGTACAATTTCCGGCTGTTTCAATCTTATTCATAATAAATTGGCGTTTGATTTGACGCATTTTGGAAGTTACATTATTTCTAACCTTCTTATAATTTTCCCAGTCCGAAGACAGCTTCGATCTTTTTGCCTTTCTTTTAAGCTTGTCCCTATCACGAATTAGAGCTAAGATGTCACTTGTCATCTACGGAGATTCTTTTTGTTTAACGCGCACTTTACGCATTGGTGCATGGCGATCAATGACCTGATTTAACAGTGATATGAACCTGTTATACATCATTTCTACATCGGTTGCTTCATACACCGAATCCCATTTAATATCTCGGATGTCTTGTATAAATGTTTCTCCATCAAATTTCTTATAACTGCGAACAAATTTACATTTATGTACTTGAGGTTTATCTGAAGTTTTACCTTTACTGTAAACACAATATATCATAAAGTGATCAGTCATAGCCACCTCATATACACCGCTAGATGCCAATTTAGATGGCACATTAGTTAATATCAAATCAACTGCAGTTGATAAAGTTTCTGTTACTCTCGTTGGGCGTGTTATCAACTGTGTACAATTATATGCTTTCATAATTTCAAATAACTTCTTCGTTTGCCATGATTTACCCTGACTCAAAACATCACAATTCAAATCTCCAATTACTAGGAAGTCATGATATGATTCATCAAATTTCTGCATTACACATTCGAAGGCTTTGAAAATTTCCAGTGACGAATTCGGGGGCCTATACCAGCAAGTCACAAACAATGGTTTTTGTTTTACCAATCTCAGTTCTATAGCGAGTAACTCAATCATTACATCTTCCGTTATATCACTTCTTACAACAAAAGAAAGGTGATTTTTTTTTTATATAGATAGCCACACCACCACCAAATCTATTCCTATCTCGTCTTATCAAAATATATCCAGGAACATTGATTTCTCTGTCATCAATCTCTGCACAGAGATATGTCTCGCTAAGAGTAAAAATATCCAAATCCAACCTATGAATTGTTTCTCTAATTTCATCAATATGTTTCAACAATGACAGACAATTCAAATGGGCTATCTGTAACCCTTTCATTTTAGAAATACCAGGGTCAATCGCGGATGCCGATTGAGGGGAAGGTGCTGGCATAACACGCCCAGGCACAATTAATTACCGTTTCTTTACAGTTGCCAGTACTGAAAACATCATCTTGTGTACAATTATTACTTGGTAACAATTTCCAAACACACATATCATATATCCAATCATCATCTGATTTGAATACATTATCAGATATGTTTGCGCACTTCAGGTGACTCCATTCATTACAGTTTACATATCAAATATATTGGTGTGAATATTTAGGTATAGAGATTAGATAGAATGGGATAATCATTAATATATGGAAATGGGTAAGTTTGTATGTTTGTGACAATGACAATGTTTTGTTGTTTTATTTTCCCGTGTCACCCAAATATAGGGTATTGGAGAAAATCAAATCAAGGCACAGTGTAATGACACGAATTGAGAAAAAAAATACTAGAGCACAATTTACAACTATTTACATTATTTGCAAACCAATGGTAAAGCACAATAGACAATATTCATTCGTTGTAATTGGTGAAAATCTTGAACGAAGTGTGGTTGATAAACTATTAACATTATTTACAAACCAACAAACAACAATAGATAAGATACATATGTGGTAATCGGTGAAAATCTTAAATGAAATGTGGTTGATAAATCTATCAAAATGTGCAGACGGGTTTAAGAGGAAAATCTGTAGATTATAACTATTGTTCAAAATTTCTGCTATTTATAGGCAAAACATTTATTAGCATAATTATGATAATTTCAATCTGTATTGGGTTCAAGAGACTGTTGCAATATGAGATTGATTTTAAAAGAAGTGAAAACAAAACAAAACAATCCAAATAATTAACTACTTTAAATATACACACACAAAAAAAGAATAATTCAAAAACCTGACGAAACACAACTGCACAGTATACATTAATTAAAGTAACAGAATTAAGATATCAAAGAATGAACAAAACTAACGTTTCATGTTAAGCGGAACTTCATTATTTCTATCGAAAGTTGTGCTAGATTTAACAGTTCCTTATTACATACTGTATTGAATAACTGATGCATCTTCAATGTATTTGGACGGATTCTGTAATACGACTTGATAAAATTTCTTCTGCTTGTCCCCATCTTTGGACATTCAAATAAATAATAAAATTCATTCCCTATCCGACCCTGGTTACAAAAACTATACAGTCTGTTTTGTTTTTCAATTCCGTTATATCTTCCAGAAACTACAGGTAAACGGTGGTTAAGACACCTAAACTTCGCGAGCACAGTTCTATAAGAGCATGGCAACTTAGTTAAATTGTGTTTTTGTGTGTGTGTGTGTGTGTGTGTGTGTGTGTGTGTGTGTGCATACGAAATTATGTGTGAAAGTACGAGATGATTTCGCCTCCGTTGAATAGTCATTCGCCATATATGAACTCGACCATGGTTTTCAAGAAACATAACATGTACACGGACATGTCATGTCTGTTGGGATTCATTATAACGATGACGACTTTGTAAGTTTTTTGTTGGTGACTAAACATGATGACATTATTGATTGGGAAAGAATGAACAAATTTTGGAATTGACGAAGCAACGGTTAATTGCGAACTCCGGCTGATTTTCAGACTTTTACATTGGAACAGCAATAAATTGGTAATACTGAGTACAGAGTTTCAAAATTCATAATGATAGGGATAAGGAATAAGAATGCTCTCAAAATGCATAATAAATCATAATGAACAAGGATGATGACATAGCAGTTTCATCATAAGAATGTATGAGTGGGGTCTAAAGGAAGCAGGACAAAAGAAGAAAGCATAAATAAATTCTGCAAAAGTGACCTTGTTAAGCAATCGTATATTTATTGTATATATATATATATATATATATATATACAGTGTATATAATGTATTGGAATTGCATTGCTACATTTCTGAAATATGTAAGCCTCTTACTCACGCATTCTTATGGTAAGCTCCCACTCATGCATTTTTATAGTGAAACTGCTACCTTGTTCAGTGTACTCAAGTAATTTGTTTTAGGTTTTCAGAGAAGGTCCCTACTGGTTTCTCTGCTCAAGAACCACAATTAATTCCACAATTCTAAACATGAAGGTGTCGATTTATGTACTACATGATGTCAAATTATGAAAATTGCCTGGACTTCCCCTTTAAATTAGAGCTGGAAACCGTCTCTGTTTATAGCACCATGATCATTAAATAGGAGATTACCTCATTGAACTGGCAATTTTTTCATGCATCATCAGCTACATGTCCCCCCTAACCGTGAATTTTTACTCGAGACAGAAGCCGTGGTCACACCGGCAAAACATCACGAAGTTTAAGTTCGCGAAATTTTGCCAGTGTGACTGATACACACTTCCCGAAAACTAACTCGCGAAAGTTTATGCAGTCTGAGCGCTCACAACTGAAACTTCACAAAGTTTGTCACCTGACCAGTCCACCACCTGCTTGTAGGCAGTGCCTCCAAAGAGAGCACTTATTGAGGTGTACGTATGTGCATTGTTACGTCACAATTAATTGTCAGACGGCGCGCGCTTTCTTCTTTGTTACGCATGCGTAACTGTGACCAGAAGTTTATGAACTGAAACTTTGAGAAGTTTACCTGCCAGTGTGAACAGACGGGCAAACTTCGCGAAGATTTCTCGAAGTTTAACTTCACGAATGTTTCTCAAAGTTAAACTTCAAAAGGTTTGCCAGTGTGACGCGGCTCCTAGCTGCGGGCACACTAAGACTCATGACAGAATCTCCATTAAACCGTCAGCCTACCGAAATAATACTATGTTGAAAGGCATATGAAATGACGTGTTAAAGGTATTAGCCCACATTTGTAAACCTGCAGCAACTGGTCTCATAGTTAGCATGGAGTTTGGGTATGATTGCAGTAACACCTGTGCAAAATTTCGTTCCAATTAGTCCATTACTTTCATAAAAATAAATGAAAATGCACCGTATGCATGCGTATAACGCTCGCTAGCTCCGGTCCACGTACGTACTACATGCATGCGATACATGTGTAAGTTACATGTACGTACCTAGCCCGCGCTCGTAATTCGATTTTGGGTCGGGTTGACCCGGTTTGAAAATTGATTTTAAAGGGGATGGCTAGTAAGTGATCAGTGGGAATCAGTGGGAATGCTGAGGGATGATTGTTCCAATCCTTGTGGGATCATTTAAGAGTACATTATATATCTATTGTTGTGTGAAAATTATTTGCTTCAGAATGGTCTCATATTCAAGTAATGTGCAGTTTAATGTTTCCAGGTTAGCGTGCCTGGTCAGTGACGGGGCATTAATCTGCACATTACTTGAATATGAGACCATTCTGAAGCAAATAATTTTCACACAACAATAGATACATAATGTACTCTTAAATGAATCCCACAAGGATTGGAACAATCATCCCTCATCATTCCCACTGATTCCCACTGATCGGCTACTAGCCATCCCCTTTAAAACGATGATTTTTCTCTCTTTTATCGAATGGTATAGACAAAGAGCAACAGGTGAGGTATGTTACTGTTATAACTTGTACTTGAAGTCATATTGGACCTATTTTATGCAGTTTTGATTTTCGTGGGTTTGCAAATGTGGGCTAATACCTTTAATATTATAGCTTTGCATTATCAGGCTTACTTCTAATAGTCTTATATCACAAGCTTTTTGGAATTGCTCTGAAAGGGACACGGACTAAGATTCAAGAGGGCGCGGTTGCATGGACCCATGCAGAGCCCTTGGAAGGGGTCTGGTCCTACGCTTGAGCATCAGCTATGCTCCGAACTGCCGAATAAAACAAATTCGTAGGGTAGGTATGTCGAAAATGGTCGAAATGATGTCAATTTCACTTCGTTTCTTGATTCTGTCGTCGTTCCTAGCTGATTTTGCCTACCATATACTGATCCTTCAATGAAATAAATGCTAGCTAGCTAGCTAGCCATGGAAGCTTGCGTTTAAATGCGTGTATCAGGTAAAAAGCAGTCGACAGTTCACTGTGCAAGTATGAGACTATATCAATCTGCATAGACTAATTTGAATAAATACGCAATACAGCGAACTAAAGAGCAATTGTTCATCAATTGCAAAATTCATTCGGGCATCTGCTCACGAGAATGGGTGTACTTTCATCCCGGGCTGGTTCCAACTAGATGGAAATGTGGACTAAGATAACCAAGAAACCAAGATTATTGCTTTCGACAGTTTACTACGTAAATGTGACACTGATAATGCTATAAGAATAAACAACAACAACCACAACAATAAATCTGGGACTTAAATAAGGTGAGAGTATCATGTTTCAGCATGCCAAGTTATTAGAATCGCAGATACGAGAAAAAGTACAAGTATCAACTTTGTTAGGGCATGCCAACATCTCGACAACACTCCTAATGAGTGAAAGCTAGTCTTGCCCTTATATTTGGATGAGTTGAAGAAACCTACTGTAAATCGACCAAACGCCGTTACAAACAAGGAAAAGTAGAAATTACGCGGTGCGTAATATATGTCCCCGCCGGAAGTAGCATTTAGTAGCAAAATGTACAATATAGGTAAAAAGATGAAGGTCAAAGGTCAAAGAAGTCAAAGGTCAAAATTCTATGTAGAAGTTTTGAAGCCCTCACCTAGTGCCATCACATAAAGCAAACGGAATCGAAATCGGGTTAGAAATGGCGAAGGAGTAGCATTTTGTAGCCAATGTACAATATAGGTAAAAACATCAAGGTCAAAGGTCAAAGAAGTCAAAGGTCAAAATTCTGTGTAGAAGTTTTGAAGCCCTCACCTAGTGCCATCACATAAAGCAAACGGAATCGAAATCGGGTTAGAAATGGCGAAGGAGTAGCATTTGGTAGCAAAATGTACAATACAGGTAAAAAATCAAGGTCAAAGGTCAAAGAAGTCAAAGGTCAAAATTCTGTGTAGAAGTTTTGAAGCCCTCACCTAGTGCCATCACTTAAAGCAAACGCAATTGAAATCGGGTTACAAATGGCGAAGGAGTAGCATTTTGTAGCAAAATGTACAATATAGGTAAAAAATCAAGGTCAAAGGTCAAAGAAGTCAAAGGTCAAAATTCTGTGTAGAAGTTTTGAAGCCCTCACCTAGTGCCATCACATAAAGCAAACGGAATCAAAATCGGGTTAGAAATGGCGAAGGAGTAGCATTTTGTAGGCAATGTACAATATAGGTCAAAAATCAAGGTCAAAGGTCAAAGAAGTCAAAGGTCAAAATTCTGTGTAGAAGTTTTGAAGCCCTCACCTAGTGCCATCATATAAAGCAAACGGAATCAAAATCGGGTTAGAAATGGCGAAGGAGTAGCATTTTGAAGCAAAATGTACAATATAGGTCAAAGGTCGAGGTCAAAGGTCACAACTGAAATTCTGTATAGAAATTTCAAAGCTCCCATGTAGTGCTATCATATAAAGCAAACAGAATCAAAATCAGGTTAGAAATGGCGAAGGAGTAGCATTTTGAACATTTTGATCACACACGGACGCACACACGGACGGACGGACACACGGACGGACGGACACACGGACACACACACGTACGGAGCCCGTTTCATAGTCCCCTGCTCGAACTCGTTCGGCGGGGACAATAATGCATCCATGTGCACTCAACTTTGTCGTGTATCGTACGAACATTATTTATAATAATTTCTCTCGTGTAGGACGATATGAACTTTACGTTATTTTTTCTCCTCTGTCTCTGTTTAAACAGCGAAATATATATGTGCACTATCAGCACAGTTTGTATTGCAGGTGCTGCGAAACTTTGTTGTTGTTTTTTATGTGTGGGAGGGGGTAGCGCACGTGGTTAAGGATTAATATACGCTTTCTTTCGGTGGGAGTAATTTCGGGTGGAACCCTCGAAAGTTGTAGGTTTCTGTTGTTGTTTGGAGGATTATTTTGTTATTTTGTCATATTTGTTTCCGATTTTTGGACAAAAGTGTGTGTGTGTGTGGGGGGTGCAGTTGGTTTCGCGGCCCCTGTCTATATGAATTGCATTGGTACCTTCGGAAGTCGAGCCATGGTCCAAGTGACACATGTTGTCTCTCGTTTTGTCATTCTGTAGAGTATCTAATCTCCCGTGAATCTTTGTGGTCAGTGACTGTCTATGTCAACGTGACATAAACTTTTCAGCTATTCACTGTCACTGTCACAGTCACTTTTAAACACATTTGCTTGTCAGACTCTGGTGACATATAACTCTGAAACCTCTACAGCTGAAACCATTACTCGGCAATTGGTTGTAAAAGAGTCTCAAGAAAGTTTGTTAAGTCCGCCAATAGTTTGCAAGCGGCTGGTTAGCGGTCGGCAAACGGTCGATAATCAATTAGTTGCCGATAAACTTTTTATAGAAAATCTTGGGATTTTGGTCACTGATCGGTTGTTTACTATTTTAGATGTTGCTGGAGATCGACAGCCAGTTATGTGTGATCACAGCTTTAATTTCTTTTCCTGTCCATTGATCTGCGTTGCTAACTTTTTCATCACCATTATTTCCCTTAGGTAAAATGAATCTATAATGAACATGTTGCATTATTTGTTATAAGAGCAATAGCCATTACATGAAAGAAGAGGTGAAGATTCAGGTGTGAGTTTCTTCAATTTGTCTCTCTCTGTTTGTTAACATGATCTAGAAATTAACATGTTTGTTAGCACTCAGCAGTTGCGATCTTCACAAATTTATTTTGTATATAGAGAGAGAGACAAATTGAAGAAACTCACACGTGAGCAATAGTCATTATTATGTTTGGAGGTGGTAAATGGGGGTTATCAATGCCATGCAGTATTATGATTAATCCTATGATAGGACACCTCGCTTCATCCCTAGAAAATGTAATACATTGTAACAAGATTGTAAAGTCGCGTTAGATCAACTGGAAGAACGATGCCCTAGAGTCCCTTTAATACAGAGATTGTACGATGCCCGTAGCGCCATCGTGTAATGTATCAGTATCAGCGAAGTAGACATTTCAGTGCATGTATATATACATCAGAACATTTCGTTACACTTCATCTATGCTACCCCTCAAATTCTTCAGGGGTACCAATCAATACAAAAGCATTCTTGCTATGGAATCTTGCATAGGAAGACGGGGAAGTAAGAATTTAAAGGGAATCGTCATGTTAAGTAGTCTTTTAAGAATACCCTGATATCGCGAAGGTAACATTTGACTTGTTTTACCTACCTTTTTTCTTTCTTTTTTTTTTCTTTTGTGCCTAAAACAAACTTATACCACGGTGTTTATATCTTTCTTTTTTCTGTTCTCCACATAAATTATGTTACATGTTTGTAATACTGTATGTATAATGTTTGTATTTTAACCTGTGTGGATCCCTCTGTAAACCAGCCCAAATAAAGACTGAATTGAGCTGAATTGAAAACTGTGTGTAGGGGCGGTAGAGATTGTTTAACGTTAGATCATACGGTTCTGAACTTTACTTTTGTGACATGTGTGGCATGTTCCATGTGCCTGTTGTAATACTTTTGTTCAATGCTGCTTTTGAAGTTCTAATATATATTACTCTGATATTCCAAAGCGCATTCGTCTCCTTCTCCTGTGCCCGTTACACTCTTCTAGAACTTTAATCTGGTTCACTCAGGTCATATACGACCACACTTCAACCTGCTCAACTTAGTCGTATGCGAACCGGCCCCGACGGCTGTCATCAAGCTACTCGTGGATGGCTTCGGCGCGCTGGGATGGAGATCGAGAAGAAATTAAAGGAAGAGGTCACAAATTAAAGGGGGAGATCGCGCTAAACACTAGGCATGGGGAATGTTGAGGTTACATGTAACACAAAGGTAGGTTAAAAAAAGTCTTGACCGCTGTTCTTTTTTTAAGCAACCAGTACAATTTGAGGGGCGTTGATTTTTTTTTTAATCTACCTAAATGTATCACTACTCTATGGCCAGAAACGTTTTCCTTAGTATCATAACCGATCTTTCCGAGATTGTAACCACTGACATCTATAACACAACTAAGTGCCTCTCAGGAGATATTGCAATGAAAACAACACACAACCCTACCTATTAAAAAAAAAAAACCGGTGTAAACAATACGAAACCCACCTATGAACCATTTACTCACTGATATTCTACAGTGAGCGCACAAGGCCTAATACTGTAGTTCAGGTTACGTCTGACGGTGTCTGCGTGCGCATTTAGGCGCTGTTGTACGGTCGTGTTTCATGGAGAGTACGTGTATAATCATTGCGATGTGTAAGGTTTTCACTTTATCCCCTAATTGTATGGCACCAGAGTATCAATGACAAAGAATTTATTTCCTGACAGCGTTCATTAATGTCTATATTTAGTTTGTCAATTCCTACTGAATTCAAGTTACACAATGGAGTCCAATGGGTAAGTTTAAATGAACACAGTATACCTGAGTAAAATCAAATTCATCTAAGCTAACCATATGGATTCCGCAGTGTGTAACTATGCATTATGCAGTATGATAAGGAAATTACTGCAACATAATTGGGGCCTGAATTATGTAGGTGTAAACAAACTTTCCTGATAAGATGTGCTAATCATTTAAAGAGCATCATTATGCCATCAAAAATACCTCCGTCGTACTTTCTCAATACAGGAAGGCTAGAAAGGAGAACAATGTTTGGTGTCATGTAGAGAAAGCATAGAGTGAGCGGAGACGCCAAAAAAGAAGAGGGAATAACGACAAAAACAGAGGAATTCTCATCAAAGAAATCAATGCTGTGTCACCACTATATACACGTATTCATGAAGATATGCAAAAAGTGACTGGTCAAATTACTTTAATCGCATCCCATAGGAGTCTTTTGTTTTGTTTTGTTTTATTTTTTTTGTTATAGGTGACATTTATTGCTTCAAAAAGCTGGAGCAGCATACCAATTTAACAACACATACCCTAGTAGCTCAATACTATATATGTATATGCTGTATAATAATAAGCACGCAATTTTCCAGCGCAGAGAGATAGCAAGGTAGCAAATAGTAATAGTAAAACGCCGAAAAGATTATGACTTTGGAAAATAGATGGGACGACATAATTTTCTCTTTTTATCTCTTTATGGAAATAAGCTCGCATAACTGCAGTACACGAATTAATTTGAACGATTAGATATGTGTACAATTCCTTGCTTTTGTAAGATGCATTTATTTGAAAAGCGCCCATGAAGTAAACGAGAGGGCATTTTAAAAAGAAATAAGTAGGGCCTACATAGAAAATACGTGTCTAAATGGACCGAAATATGAATGACGATGAGTTCAAATACGAAACGGGAGAACACATTGAAACTGATTCAATATCTACATAAGAAATAGTTAGTTTGAAGAATGACAGCAGAATTTTGTATATTCACTTGAATACTCAAGATTAGTTATATAACTAGACATGATCTGAATAAGTCGATGAATGGATAAATTGTGTGTCTGAACAATATATATTGACACATGACTGGACAGCTGCGAGCAGGAGGTATTGTACGAGCAATATGAGCTTTCTAACTATGTAATGAGCTAACGACAGTTCTATACCTCGTCAAAGATACGTACGATATACATGAAATACAAATAAAAAGTATCTACTTTCGATCATTTGGCGCGCCTAGTCAATCTCTCTGCGTTGAGTTTCAGTAAAACCACAGTGATTATCGCCTTTTTATTCGTATGTTGTGCTAGATGTAGGTTACAGGAGGTCAGGGGGCCTGTTTGACACACTTCTTGGCCTCCATTGCCTGCGGGACGGGACATCATTTTCATCGATGCTTTCTTGTTTCTCGTCGAGCAGAGAGAGGCAACGAGAGACAGAGACTGTAAGAGAGGGAGGGGATGAGGGGGAGAGGGGGAGGGAGAAGTGGACGGAAGGCAGATGGGTGCTTGAGAGGGAGAGAGCTTGGGAGGGAAAGAGAAAAAACAGAGAATAGTCGAGAGAGGAAGGTCCGACTGGTAATTGGCGAAAGAGCAAAATAAGCAATGGGTTTTAAAAAATGCAAATATTATATGACAAAAATGCTAATGACATCTATAATGCATTGATAGGAGAGATAAAACATGAAACAAATGAAATCAGAAAAAAAGTTGAAGAGGTTGTGAGGAAAAGAAAGGGTGAGAAAGAGAGGAGAGTAAGTAGATTTAGATAGATATAAAAAGAACGTGATGAACAAAGCCGCAACGAAATGACAAGTCACCAAGGGACATTGTCCCACTTCAAACCAAGTACATGGCATTCCATCTCCGTGATAATATTTGGAGGTGAATCGCCGCGGAGAAACATGACCGGGAATACCATTCAATAATCATCTCATGCAGGCCAGAGGGCGTGAGATGGCATGACCTCGTGTCCAGTCACAAAAAGCCTTTCGCTCTTCGCGAACATCATCAGCATAACATGAACACGTGAATTTCCGAGAAGGCTAAAATGTCATCTACCTACATAGCTAGAGTAAAGGCAAACAGATTCGGCGTCAAACGACACAGCTGCCGCACCTGTATATTATGCAGCAATTGTCACGCCATAGGCCATTTGCAAGTCATTCACCCTGGTTTCCTTGCCATATACATATGCATTATGATGACACTGGCATCGAGTTCGTAAAATGAGGAAAAATATTTCGCCTGACTCCTAAGGGTGTTCATCGCCTCTTCGGCCAATGTAGGCCTACGTGAAAATGTAATAAATTCTCTGATTGTCATTGATTTCAGATCATTAATTTCATAATCAGTCTGAAATCATTTTCCTGAGTAATTATAGTCGATGAAAAACAATTAAATAGTCACAGATTCAAGACACATGTCATGGTGTACAACAGTTCAGAAAAAAACGGTAGAAGCAGGAAGGATGCAACCGAAGACTAAAACCTACTACCATGGGTTCTTTATTCCAAGAGATTCATTGTGTCACACTCACATAATGATACTACCAATCAGAATAATCTTTTCTCGGACTGGTTCTTTGTTTGATAAGACTTACCATTAACATCGCTATACTCGCCATGCACGCACAAGTGGGGTCGCCGGAGTTCGAGAGGCATTTCGATGTGTGGAGAAATCCAGTCATTGCCAGGAAGGCTGATTAAATTCAACTTTGAATTAGGGCAGGGGACGAGATGGGCAATGACCGATAAACACTGTTTTACACTGTGTGAGGCGGGGAAATCACTGGTTCTTCATTCCCCAGTTTCCGACATTCTTCCCCGTGCTCTCAAGACAGGAAAAAAAAATGGCTATTCCATACTAAACAATTGGGGAAGAAAGTCACTGGTAGTAAAGCAAGTAAAAAAAGAAAGTTGTTCTTTCTTCAGCTCTCAGATTTCCCAGTTCTGTGTATATATGTTTCTCTTTCCTTTCCGTGATTTAAAATGAATATTTTCACAAAAGAGTTTCGGCAAAAAAAAAAGATAATAATCAAAAATCAAATCTATGTAGTGTTCTATTCATTTAATTTGCATGTTGATTTGACGATTTTACATCACCGCTAAGGAAGCAGCGGATGCATATGTAAGCAAGCAACCACGTGACCGACGGTTTTCAGCCCCCTTCGGAGAACTGGACGTATTGATTACCATTGATATATGATTGAAACTGAATTTGATGGACTAACGCAGATTTATTATGGCGAGCGTCCGTGAAAACACTTTGAGAGTATTTTTTAGGTTCACAAACACCTAAATGAAGTTATGATGTTCCATATGAAAATGAACTATCTATCCATGATGTCATTCGACTATTAGCACGATCTATATCATCACATCTACCTAATGTTATACTTATTATCATCTTGATCAAAATATTTCACACAAAAATGAAATCTCAATATCAGTTCTATGAGAAAATGTTCAGATAGTAAAATAATAAAACAATTAAAAAAGAAAAGCAGGGCGGTCCTGGTGATGCTGCATGGGACATTTCATTTCATCATCATTTTTCCCCAATAACCCCGACATTACACCCCTTACCCTGTTAAATCAAAATGGTGGAATCGGAGTACTCGTTTGTTCCTATAGACTTTCGTTGTCGTGAGAACAAACGTACAATGGAAATGCATAACAGTCGTACTTCAATCCACAATAGAGAGGGGAAAAAAAGAAAAGAAAAAGAGCAGAACTCACTTGTTCGCAAAACGTCAAAAACGTCTTTAGAATTTACTTCACAATTTTCGGCACAAATGACATCCTGTGTACTTGATGTGATTGAGTTTGAAGAAGCAACCTTCAAAGAAAAGTCTGACAACCAAACAATATTCTAAGCGGGTAGAGAAAAAGAAAAGCTCAACATGATCTCATGATGGCTGAAAATAAAGAGCAAGAGCACGAGAGGAAAAAATGCACTAAAGAATGCAGCTCCATAATTATTTTCTCGATCGCTCGCTTGTATGCATATAGGTCATTCTAAGGGTGTTGGCACGTAGGGAGGACGTCGCGACGCGTCGTGTTGATGTCGCGGGGTCGAGTTGTCGTGATTGCGGTTAACAAGTACGTGAAGTTTACCGGTCAATGGTTTGTGGGATGCAGTGTTTATCAATGGACGTACAGTATGATCAGGCGTTGACGCAAATGATGACACTTGCCACTAGATAGTACCGGACGAAGAGGTAGATTTATGCAACAGACGACAGAGCATGGTTACAAGGATAAATTGAGTCGAAAGAGTGAGATTGCTGGCACTGACGAAAGAGCAGCACGTCCGAGCCACTTGAACCTTGTCTGTCAGTTGACCTGCAACTCCATCGAAGTCCATGTGCGATTGCCCAGCATCCTTAAAACTCATCAATCAAACGATGCCATCAGGATAGATACAGAGAAGGAATTTTTCCACATGCAATGAGAAATTCTTCGACGACATGAAAGTCAGCGGATGAACGCAACTCCATATTAGGCAATCATGCATCCCGTTTGTATTAAACAGTATTGATATTTTTGTCTTTAAATCAGCAAACGGGATAACATATATTCCTTCATCATTGTTTCCTCTTCGATAATGAGTGATTTATTGACAAAAACGATGGATGTATGCTGTCATAGACTATATCAAACATTCATATCCGGTACACGTAACCTACTGCTGAACTGTCTTGAGGAAGTTCAGTACAATTGACCAATGGCTGTTGAATTTGAGTATAAAGCATTAATTGGAAACTAACTAAAATATAAAATCGTTGAGTTATGAGATGACGACACTCGCCAGACTAACAAGGCCTTGTCAACAGAGGCTAGGTATGAATAGATTAAACCACATAACTCGCACATCATCGGAAGAGGACGGCGGTAAAGTAATTATTGGAAGGTGTAGGCCTATGTCGAAACATGCAAAGCTGACGACTTTCAGCATATCAGGCTATCAAGCAAAACCTTGCTATCATTCGTGGTACTTTGTATAGCAATGTATAGGAGATGAGAGAAAAGTCTTGTGGCTCTGTCATCTTTTAACTATGAAATCTTGATATTTCCAAAAGACCTGACGTGTTCGGGACAAATTATCCTACAGTACTCTCAAGATGTCTCAAATTAAGACACGTACAGTAGGCTCGATTAGCACAATCCGAAAATGAGTTCTTCATAAGTGACGGGAATGAGATCGAGTAAGATTGAATAACATTCAGAACTCCTCGGCAACAATGTGTCTGTTACACCCTACTACCAGCCAAGAAACGCCTTATCATCTTTGTCTTTGAACTACATGAGATAGTTTGATCATGGACCTACTACACATGGACATTCATCGCTCGTTAATTAATTCGTGCACCCGTTTCTGTCAAAAGCGTCACAAAAACATTTTGAACATGCTTTCCTGCTTTGATCCAGTGTTGTCCACCGACAGCCAGCCTGGATAAAAACAAGACGGCGCTTTGAGAAATCTAAAAACTACGTGCGCAGAAGATAATAACTCTCTTAAATCAAGAAAAATGCATGTGCAGTTGTAGTGTATATTACGAAATGATCGCTAAAGCAATTTCATTTGCGAAATGCAAGTACTTTACAAGAAAAAGCGAGTAATTAAGCAGGTTGACTGTGATTTGTAATCTATTTTTCCCCATTTGTCGCACATTGTTTCAGAGTAAACGTGGGCAGTGACAGTAGACGACATGCTTGTCTTGCCATTCAGGGATGTGACATGTATGGCCGCAAGTGGCCGCTTCAGTAATTACAAATTTTGTGACGCAAAATTTGTCCTTGTTTCAGGTTTGCTGCTCCCCACCATTGGTGTTTATTCAAAGGCAATTGAGTCTGAAAAGGCACCTCAGCCAAATAGGACCGAAATGAGGGAAACCGGGCTCTTTTGTCAGTGATGATGCACGATTACACAATCGTCATTGTCCAAACGTCTGAATGTACTCATTAAGATGCACATAATCAGGTGGCGGTGGTGAACATTGGATCAAAGAAAGACCTCCGTTCATGGTCCATGACTATGTGTAGTAGGTCCATGGTTTGATACATCAATCAATGCTGACAAGAAAATACAATACACCGATGCAAACTTTCATTTAGCGGTGTGGAGATAAGGTCGATAACGACACTTCTTCGTGTCATTCACAGCTAAAGGCTTGTCCAACCTTTCCGGGCAAGCATTGCGTACTTACAAAGAACAATTTTTGCTATTCGGAGGGTCCCCGCAGATGGCCCGCACATGATAGTATCTAGGCACATATCTTGCCCGTAGTTGCCCGGAGTTGCGCACGCAAGTCCTATTTACCCGCAGCCAAGTTTAGGCCCTGTCACACCTTTCCGGGCAGGCCACGCGGGCTTGTTGCGTGTGGGGATTTTCCAACATTCAGGACAATTTTTTTTTTTTTTTTTTTTTTTTTTTTTGCGGGCGGACAAGGATCTGGGTGAGTTTCGCATGCGTCTTTAATACCTGCTGGACCCGTGCTACTTACATTCTACTCACGTGTATCCGTGTGAATTGCGTGTCAGGCGTATGGGGTCAGCGTGAGGCTGACAACTCGGTGAAGGGAATCTTTCCGAAGGAGTTTGATGTAGCAGAGGTCCAACAGAATGTCATAAGGGAGCTTTAAGATTTTCGCGACGGGAACGTTCAGAGGAAAACAAAACCTGATCTGAGCATGCGCAAAATCGCTTATCAAAAGCGATCTATTCAGCTCGCGTCGTCTGAGTTTTCACTGCGCGTTCTGGGCAATTTGTACGTCCACTCACGACGCAGAGAGCTACTTGATGCACTGAGTCATAATTATGGGGGCGCCATTTTATTTTTTATGAGGTGCTTTCTCTCTAAAGCTACTTTTCAGGACGACGCAGGGAGAGAGGAGAACGTCCAACGCAATCGTCGTCTCAAACGTCCGCGTCGCATATCTAAAGCTCCCTATTATCTTGGCCGCAGCCGACTGTCAACTAACCAGCAGAAAGGCAGTAACTGACCCTCAAAATACACGCAATTTGCTCTGATAGCTCGTCTCCAAGAAGCAGAGGTGACCAGCTTCACGGATGTTGGCAGCATCGACACCATTTCTTGCCAGCAAAACGCCCGTATTATACTCGTAGAATGACCGCATATGACGCGCGTGTCCGGCGCATGTGCACAGATCCACGGGCTACCTACGTACTTTAAGCGGGTTAACTGCCTGTGACTTGCGGCAGTTACGGGTCTCCTACTGGTGTTCTGTGTGGACCTCTGCTGGGAATCCCCCGCGACTCATCCGGAACAAGTTTTGAGCATGCTCAAAACTTGGCTGCTGGCAAATCGGACTTGCATGCGCACCTCCTGGCAACTACAGGCGAGATACGTATGATATAAAAATAATAATAATAATAACAATAATAATAATATGTACAGCATTGTAATGCGCCATCGATCTAGTAGCCTATTCTGAGGCGCAGAGGACGAAAGAATAGCATACATTAGAGTCAAAACTGTACATAAGAATATGCTAGGTACTGTCGGATGCGTGCCATCTGCGGGGACCTCCGGGTAGCAAAAATTTTCCCCCGCAAAGCACAAGCAGGGCTTGTCCGAAAAGGTGTGACAGGCCCTTTGAGCATGGTCAAAACCTATTCCGGTTGAGTCGTGGGGACTACGCGCAGAGGTCCAAATAGAACACCAGTAGGAGGCTCGTAGCGGCTTCACCTGGCAGGCAACTTCCACACAGATAACACGAAGTTGTAACGCAGGTAATTCGCAGTGCTCGTTTGTCGTCCGTAAATAGAACGTTAATAGAACTTAAGTAGCACGCGTCCAGCAGGTAAGACGCACGCGAAACTAGCCCAAGTCCTTGTCTGCCAGCAGAAAATCATCCTGCGCGCTGAAAATCACTACACGCATCAAGTCCGCGTAGCTTGCCCTGAAAGGTGTGCAGACTGCTCAATGATGCTTCAAAGAAAACTTCCAGTGCTGTGAAGCATTGGGTTAAAGCATGAGTGGATACTAGACTCAGCAAAATACCACAAAGTATTGACCATGTTTTTGTGATGTTGTGGCGGGTCTAGGTTAACACGCTTGTAGCACGAGTAGTAGTTGTGATATCTTGCAACTTGACACTTATCATGGGAATAGAACGCACTCAGGCTGTTGAAGACCATATTATTCGGAGTCTAAAAGCCTCAATGGAGTCTCCTAAATAGTGTCACACAGCGAAACAAATTTGAAGAGAATGAAAACTGTCATCTTCGGTTTGTTTCAAACGCCATTCAGCAAATTGAGAAAAGGGCAAACATGTTGGAAAGTAGCAAATTGAAGACCAGAAAAGCTGCAGAAAAGGTATGCTCTGAAATCTTATACACCGTGTATCGGCCTCAAGTCGTCCTAAATGTTGAAAACTCTTGTCAAGTGCAATTCGTCTCATTTGACACCTCGACACGCTCCGCCCTTTACCTTTGACCCACGAGTCGTCAACCTGTCGAGGCAGTACCCCCAGTCGGGATTTGATGTAACACCTGATTCTTTTTTTTACGACAACTACATGAGTTAAAAGTGGCCCCGTCGCCAAGACAAAAGGCAAAGTCTTAACCCTTGACAAAATCTCACGCATGTAATACACTCAGTGAGAAGGAAGGAGTGAAATATAACAGTAGAATTTTACAAAGATTGACAGATATCAGAATAAAGCAAGACAAAGGAAAACGTCAAACATCAAGAGAGAACGAGAGAGAGAGAGAGAGAGAGAGAGAGAGAGGGGGGGGGGGGTCAGAAAAGATAGCCAGAAGGAGTGATCTAGGGTTTATCAGATTCATGGGGGGGGGGGGTAAAGGGTGGGGGCCTTGCCATGAATTACTTTTGGTTATCGGGTCACTACCAACGTGACCAAAGGATTGTCGTCTAGTGTATGATTCGCCTGTGTTAACCAGGTCTACATAGTGTGCACTGTAACTGATGCAACAGAATTGCGAAGCAGGAGTAAAACACAATAAATCCTTTAACTGGAAGTCATAAACTTTGGAAGTCATAAAGTACGAAATCATATCAGTCGGATATTGCTCGGATATTGCTGAACTATATGTCATAATTTATTAATTTTATTCGACTACTTTTTTTCAGAACAATCTACACTTTTACGATCAATCACCTTTAACGATAACACGGTATAATGCTTACACAGTAGGCATATAAGGTCATAAGACAAGGAAATATAGATATTATCTATACATATATGTATAATGTTCTTTTACAAAAGTTAAGAAAAAGGAGGAAAGCTTTTAGTACAATAGGACCAATGACAATTTGAGCTGTAACGCTTTGAACAGCTGTATATCATCAGATACAACTCGCAAAATATATACAATTGAGTGTAGTGTCGTTGAAATTTTATGTGCAAAACATGACAAAAACTTCGATGACATCAAGGTCACTTGGCGGTCATGCATGGTATTCGGGCTTCAATGTGTCAATTTCAATTTTGATTTTCATCTATTCTCTATATTTCTTGAATATGAAAAATGTCACGAAAATAAAACAAATCAATACCAACATAAAATACAAATTCGGTGAAACTTTACTTGAATGTTCAACTGTCTCAATAAATACAAAGGTCTGTTTACATTAGTATTGGACTATGTTCAATGTTTCTATGAAAGTATTTCCCGCGCATAGATTAAAAAAAAAAAAATTCCAGTGTGAAAGGCAAACTCTTTTTTAAGTGTGCCGTAGATCATGTTTCTCGTAAAGGGTATGTCAGAGAGGTATTAGTTGGGCAATCAGACAGATAAATATCTCATTACTGGTACGCATTGAATTAACAGAAAAGACAATCTTTATAGGTGGTAACAGGGCATGTGTATCAGCAACGCTTTAATGTTTGTCCATGTAAGGACAACAATTTAAGCGTTAGATGTACACGTTCAGTGACTAATTACATATAAAAGTTAGTGAATTAAAATTTGTGCGCTTAGAAATACCCGTATAATACGCCATATAAATGCAATTATCATTACCATTATTACTATTACTATTATTATTATTATTATTATTATCGTCATCATCATCATCATTGTCATTATAAATTGTTTTAAAAAGCCTGGCGTCAACTTGTATCTGCATAATCAATCTTTGGAAAATAAGGTGCATTGTGCCACTTTAGCATATGTTTTATCCGTGTTGAATTTGCTTTTACTCTTGTGTATCCTCATTTATGTGTTATTGCTCATGTCAAGAGTGCTTGTGCACAGCAGACAACCGTTCTCTCAGAAGCACACAAAACGAAGTGACCACACACTGCTGAGTGGTCATCCTCGGACGTTCGCCTCAAGACAGTAGATAGGCCGCGTGAAAGGTGAATGACCGAGTGGACACTGATCGTTTTCACATCTAACGCTGGACGTTATCCTCGAATGTTGATCGGTACCATATTACAATGCCAACAACGTATATATACGACCAGGCATAGTACCAAGTCGAGTCCCTCGTCATACCTCACGACCCTCACCGATTATAATCCAAGCCCTTCCCTCGGTTACATTATTTTGATCGACATAATCGATGAGTAATCAGATTGCTATTATATTATCATCATTGGATTAAAGAAAAACATATTACATTATTGGTTCTTTTATTTCCCTTCATTTGGCTAGTCATTGCATCATTTCAATCATCTCTATCGTTATTGTCATTACCACTAATATCATCATCTTTGTAACTGACTTTAACTTGGATTACTAGAAACAACACAGGAGTAAAATAGCTGTTAACAAATCTTGTTCATTTCGAAACCAAAAAAAAAAAGAGATTTTATTCGAATATAAATGTAGGGGCTTCAGTAGATCTGACATACCATTGCGTGGGCATATGGAATAGGCGTGTGTCAGGTATTTGTACTTGACGTAGACACGTTTACGAGTGGTTTTCATGATTGACCTATGGCACAGAGGTGTTCGAATTGTTTGGTGCAAACATGCATGTTTGTGTATGGTAGTGACATGTCCCAACAGCAGGGCGATTCATGCCCTGTATACACACTCAATAATTTAGCCTGTAAGCAACAGTAGGTACATAGGGTAATCCAAGGACTTTCACTACAGACGTTAATGACCAAACTGAGGGTCAGTAACCCCTTTTGCCCATAGATTGTTACACATTATACACCCGTGGTCAGAAGCTTTCTTTTCTGATACAATCTGACCAGCTAGGCGACGTCCATATTATCTCCCTCTCTCTCTCTTTCCAATGTATAATTACATCAAGTCAGTTATCTATCTACATCACTCCATTTATCTCATGGATTGCTGCATCTTATTTTCCCAAGACTTCCCAAGAAAGAAAATGAAGACTAGTTCGATAATGGATTCTTTAAACGTAATTGATTTGGCCTTTTCTACGGTACACGAGATGACTTTTTCACTCATACCTCAGCAAAGTTATTCTTTATCCATCGTGGAGGATAAATTGTGTTCCTTTCTTGCTTCTTCATTTGTGATTCCACGTGATAACCATACATACACTGCGTAAGAAAGAATCAGCATATTGTAGTAGATTACGAAGTTTTCATCATTGCTCTACAAAAATCATGAAAGTGCATTAACAAAAAGTACTGCTGATGATAACGTCTTGAATTCAAGCAAGGAAATATCGTATTATTCTCTCAATAAGTCTACAGCACTTTATTATTGCCAGTGTGAGACCGTAATATTACATGATTATAGCAAATAATCATTTTCTGGTAATTACAGACCAATTTTCGTGACGGCACTTAGAACCACTTTCTAAATATGGGAATCTTTTCCTCCACAATCACTGCGTATGTATGTTGACCTTGACCTATGACCTTTGACCTTCAGCATGCGCGCCCAAAGTTCATAGGCACAGCTTCGTCCACTCATTTATTTTATTGGAACATATTTTATATTACGATGGCTTTGTTTTACTTTGTTTTTAGATATCTCAGCCATTTCAAAACTGATTTTCATCAAATAAACTGAATTCCTCTTAGCATTGTATGTTCTTCAACATTTTATAAAGTGGTTTCTATAGTATCTCGTAAAAAGTTAAAAGTTGTATCCTCACCTCAACCAATAATATACCATCCCGTTAAATAACTGGATATTCTGTTAAATATTTTTCTTAAATTGCGACATTACTACGTTTAAGTTGGCAAATGCAAGCAAGGTGCAAGAGTTGTGTCATAATGCCCAGCAGGCATATCCCGTTGCAGTGCATTAGGCCTATGATTTATTACTCTCTTTTTTTACGGGGGGGGGGGGGCGGTGATGGGTATGTGTGCGTGTGTGTTTTTTCTTTCGCAGGAACTTGACATTGTAAATGTCGAAGCATGTCAGTAAAATGAATAATGGGATAAATCACAACTCCAAACGCGCTGGCTTAATGGAATAACGAGTGCGTACATGATTATGCTGTGAAAATACGTACTGGCGCTTTAACCCTAAACGCAGAAAATGATTTACTAACTCAAAAACCTTATTGTATGTTAGACTTTACATGTTACTTGGCATCAGTCCTTTAATGACTTGAGGATTTGAATATTGTTTGAGACAAAATATATACCTCTCCTATAGGTATAAATAGTGAGAAATCCCGACTGACAACAGTTTAACCCTTCTCAAGATACGTCAATTGTTTATTGCACCGGACTACCACATTCCAATGCCATGTTATGTTGCCAATGGTCACCACTGCATGACCATGCAAGGTGCCAGAACTTCCTCTCTTCTAATTGAGACTGTCCCCCTTGTAAGTAAATCTAGTATAAATTAGCCAGTAGTAATCGTTCTTCGTTATCTTCTTATCTTCTTGGTGGGACCACAACATAAAGAAAAACATTCAAAAATAAATGATTTAATAAAGCATTAAAATAAAAGTATGCTGGATGAGAAAAACACATAAAACAATGTACACACTCACAAAATTTGGGTGGCTCGAACGGCCCTCAAAAACATACCATTTCTGAAAAAGTAGTGGCCCAACATCTGTCCAGTGTTTCTGTCTAGTGTTCCCGGGCGATCGGGCCTCAGCTCTACACAGCCAAAGCCATATCTTAGGCTATGGTCACAACCCCTAAAACCAACCTGCTCGGCGGCAAAGATTTTAGCCAATTCACTCGGGCACCGACCGGCTGCCGCCTGGACACCGCTGTTTTGTAGGGCATCGCTCGGTCGCCGCTGGAGTTTTACCGGGGAATTTTCGGCATCGCTTGCCCACTTACCACTCGCCGCCCAATGGCCGAAATCAGTGATGAAGATGTGGGTAATTTCAAAAACTTCACGTTGAAGAGGAACTCGTTCTCTCTGTACCAGGTAGCTATTCCCTACTGGTGCTGGTCAGTCCCACGGGGTCTTTCTTCTTCCTCTTGTCTTTGATGGGGTGGGAAGTGGGCCCTGATGACGATGCTCGTATGTCGGGTGTGAAGAGGCGAGTAGTATCACCTCCATCTTCCTCCTGGCTAGAAGTAGCAAACTCTTCTTTTTCATCCGATCAAGGGTGTAGATCTGTGGGGTATTAGTGGTTTTACACTAATAATAATAATAATAATAATAAGGTCTTATTTATCCAGGGTGGCCTCTTCAGTGTTGCCACTGCTCTACCAGAGGGCCCTGCCATTATTATTACCCCAGCGTTGCCAGGTACCCACTTATACACCTGGGTCGAGAGGGACATTGTGGGTAAAAACATCTTGTCCAAGGACGTAAGCACTGGGCGGGAATCGAACTCGGGTCCTCCGACTGGGAGTCGAGAGTCTTATCCATTATGCCACAGCACCCCCACAACACTCCTGAAAGTCTTGCTGCCCTCTTCCCTCTCTTTGGCGGAATACTAGCAGAATGTAATAGCAGATATCCAATGTCAACTATTTTTTCAACGCGTGATTTCAGTATTAGTGGCTCTTTGGCCTTCACTACCTAGTACACGCTGTTTCGGCATTTTATACCACGAATGTTCCTCATAAACTGCAGCTCCTCAGTGTATCTCCTTGATCATAATAGGTTTTGGATGAAAAAAAAATTGGAAAACGGCTATGTAGCATAGTGTTATCACGGTCGTTGTGGTGTTCTGTACAACGTGAACGGCGTTGAGAACGCCAATGAACATGGACTATTTCAAACCGCCAAGATCGCCACGAAATATATAACAAAAAATTGCTGTTTGCTTGTTTGCAAACAACAAAAAAAAAACTTTTTTTTTTTTTGGTTTGATTGCTGGCTTGCTTCTTTTTTTCTTCTTTTTTTTTCTCTTTTTTTTTTGGGGGGGGGGGTTGTGGGTTCCCTGCGGTCCTCATAGATCACGGCGGAGGATGACAAGGGATTGAATTCTGTGTTAACATGTTCGCGCCCCGGAGCATGGCGGATTGCCCAATTGCCATGAACCTTTAGCTGAACCGCCGATGGGTGAATTACCAGGAATGACATTTCGCACATCACAGCCCTTTTTGGTAGACTAGTGTACTTACAGGCTCCACTTCCCGCCTGTCAATTTCTAAAGAACTCCCTGAGATTGCGTAATGCCAATATTTGTTACTCGATTTTGATTCTGTGCTAAACACTTCGCACAAACACTTTTTTTTGGGGGGGGGGGAACTCAGCCGACATGGCTCAAACTTTTTAGAAAGTTATTTCCTAGCAGTTATAAAGATATCCGCCACCCGTTTAACTAAACGCATTAAAACTGTTCCATATTACTGATCCGAGTATTACAATAACCACTATTTGCCACAACGGGACGATACCAAGCTGCTATACTATATAGACTGCACTCTCATCCAATATCATTACGCTGATATTTCTATTATATTTTTTAGCTCACGATGATTGATAATCGACAGGCGGCGGTCAAGGTCAATAACGTAATTTCCTGGGAAACGAGACAACCGAGATTGTTTTCATTTTTGATAAAATGTACATTCAGCACAAGATCATCAGGATTAAGACAACATTATGTTAGACCAATACACATCAGTTTAAGGAAATTCAACTTGTATTGACAAGTTCAACGTGAGATTGCTGAATCCAACTGCAACTAACTGCTTTCATGATCTCCGTCTTCCCTCGTGACATTGAGAGTGAAGGAAAAACAAATGCAAAGTGACATCGCATGTGTGGGCGCCTAGCAGGGGTAGCAAAAATATCATGACATCAGAAACTTTCAGACGGCCAGAGGGAAAGAGTTAGATTTTGGTGCCATTTCCTTTTCAGACGGCCTGAGGGAAAGAGTAAAATTTTGGCGCCATTTCCTCCCTCACTTTGACAGCCAAGGTCAAAGTCAGGGCTATATTAAGATAGAATGGGTTGGCGCCAGGCATGGACAGCAAGAAATCGGGACCTCAACAGCTTTCAGACAGCTAGGGGAAAAGAAAAAATGAAGTTTTGTTACGATGGGGGAAGGGGTCACCTTCGGGTGTCAACGTTACGCAATTAGCCATGGATGAGAGCCATGTGACAATTCAGATGGCCCAAGAAAAGGATCCTTATTGTTGGCGCCATGTTTATACCATGGCTTTGGAATCAAGTTCGGTGTTACAGCTTCACTAAATGGATATCCGTGGGTGCCAAGCTCCAGCTCTGATAAATTATCGGTTATTTGTAAAGAAATTGTAACGAAAGCCGATAAGGAAATGATATCCAAGAAAGGAACAAAGGCAAGACTTCGGGGATCTCAAATGCAATAGTTAAAATGATTGTTGAGGGTTTCCTTCTTCTTTTTAGCTCTCAGAATTTCTCTCCCTCTCGTTAGTTATTCTTTCTTTTTCAGAGTGCATTCTCTGCAATATTTTCTCTGCTGAAGAAATTGTTGGGTGCAATATTGTTTTGTTCTGAGCAAAGTGATTCATAATTATGTGCAAGGTCTGCCAATACATTCTGGTCAATTTATTTGAAAGCATTCATTTCTGTTGTTGTGGATGTGTTTGTTTTCCGGGGTTATATAAGCCCCTCAAAATAAGTTCTGCAACTAAAGTTTAATATTCTATATTTCTCTATACCGGCACTATACCTTCATTAAATATGACATCATAAGAAAGCCTGAATAATTAACCGCAAAGTAACACCTCACTTGCTGTGATTGGGTGTTCCTGGAATGTGCAAAATAGCCAATTATGGGGACAGATCAAAAGTAATGTTACATTTGAATGAAATTATGTAGTTTTAAGAGAAATATGATACATCAAATCAAAACTTTTGAGGGGTTTAGAATAAGCGAACGAATACCTTGTTCACTAATGCCCAAAAGTGTTTGTATTATTGTATTACTCTAATGCTTTCTTACGGGACGTTTTACAAAATTTTCGATTAAGGGCATATCATCAACATCCCATAAATGAAAATAGTTCATGACGGGATTATTCTAGTATCAATTTGTAAACTAGTAAAGGGAATCAAGAACCTGCCGCACGCAGGACAGGTAACGACTGAGTAGCATTGTCAAATATGATGAGGCAGACTGAATGCCAGTAACAGGTTTTGGGCATCGACTTTGTTGGGTGACGTCTGCTCACTGAATATAGTAATTCTACTCACTGCAACAGCATATTGTTCCTTACAGCTCAGGTATGATAATTTGAACAAGTACTTGTCTCGAGCGAATGCGGATGAATATGAATTGAAATGCCTAGTTCTGATCTTTGGTTATTAATCAGACATACATTTCCGCCTTCAAGAAAGCGGCAATCATGCGATAAGGTATAACTTTTTATTTAGTCTTATTGCAATGTCGAATGCGACATTTTAGATAGATAGAAAGATAGATAGATAGATAGATAGATAGGTGGATAGATAGACAGATATTGGTTTATTTCATCAAACAGATAAAAAAATGAGCCTCATTACATTTACTACAAATACATTTCTCTTTCAAAATACAATTTTGCATCGAAACTAGTTACACATAAATTTTCACGACTGAAGGTGAAATCAACTGATTTAGAACATGAAGAAACAAAATATACCTACAGTTGCATTCACACATATAATATATGTGTGAATGCAACTGTATGTATATTGTGCATCATGTATATAGTACATGTATACATGTACACTAACCTGCTATAGTGATAACACGTACCAAATTTCAAATCAAATACTCATAAACTATATGCACCAACGATATATTGATATACTTTTTACTATAAAAAATGATCCCATGAGGACATACTGTTCGAATATTTCTTTAAAAAAGTGCTTTAAACGTCAAAGAAAAAACTATACCAATCCCAGGCGCAAAACTTTGAATCCATCGCTCAAAAATATTTGGGATGTCAGCCAAATCAGCTAGCAATTTGTAAAATTTTCACCGAAAGAGAGAAAACAAAATAAGAGAAAATGCTGCCAACATGGCAACACATCGTTCAACAGTATTTCAAATACTAATTAAAACTACTTATACTTTTATGTAGTTTTTTTTTATTAGAAATGCCGCTACCCTGACAGCACACATAAGCCCTGCATATCCATATATATCAGCGGCCACGTATTATGCCAAACCCAAAGTTAAATACTCAAAACCTGAGAAAGTTAGCTCAAACTATGTATTTTGGATGACTTAAACTCCAACGTTGCCGTCATCGCCAACGCCGTCCCCGCCGATGTCGACAAAAACACATTTTTACTTCATTGTGGTAGTTTTCTGTTCAATTCGAAATCCCTTCACGCACACACACACACACACACACACACACACTCAAAAGTCTTTCACAGTCGACGCCACATCCACCAGACAACTCAATGGAGTGGAAACAGCACTGCCAGTCACTTGACGTCCGCTACAAGAGAAGGAGCAGACAGTCGCGTGTGCAATACAAATACCATATATCGGTAGAACTCTCAACACGACACGTCATTTAACTTGTCCATAAATTTTTTGTCATTGACGTGTCACGATAACTGTGACAAATGTTGTGTCCAACATAATTAGATAACGTATAGGGATGCCATGAATGCAGTTTTCACTTTTCTGACTGGAGGAGTTTTTCCAACACGCAACAATGAGTTCAGTTATGGTTAACAATATTTCAGTATCAGAATTAACATTGACTTAAACAGGCACCTTTTTCCCTCTGTCTCGAAGAAACTTGACACAAAGCCTTAATATGCCTACTATCAATACCAATATCTAATCCGTGGATTTCACTGGCGTGCAAATGAATAAAAACAATATTTTCTTCTTTCTTAAAAGTTGCTTATTGTCTTTTGTTAATTAACAGTATTCACTTGTCAACATGATAATCTCTATTGAACGTGGTTCCATTCTAGTAGTGATAGCCGATAGTGGTATTTATCATATCTCCTTTTTTTTTACTTTAGGGTGGGGCATGGAATAGCAGTGTTACACACTGACAGATGAGTATGCTGCAGTGAAATGAATAAGAGTAACAGGTAGTACCTACTCAATACATCACGTTCGTAGTTGAGAGAGACAAGGAGTTGAATAACAGATTACTATGTAAGGTAATTCTCTAAAACATTAGACATGACCATGTTTTATTTTTCTAATAATCCAGCACGTGGTCTTCAAGTTTTTCGTGTCACATGATCAATCGCACTGCTTGTAGGTAAAGTACTTTTGACAAGGCTAGACTTGTCGGAAGCAGAACTCGCGGAATTCTGACGACAACCTCAACTTCATTCACATTTTAATCAACGATTACAGGCAGAGGTGACCAGTTGCTCATTGGAACATCATTACACTACTAAGGTTGTGCTAACGTTGATGGGGCGCTTAGAATTGACAACGTCTCCCAAGTAAAAGAGCATGCCAGCCTCCTGTGCTTGATTTGATTCTTCTCATCCTTATTACGCTTTCTATGTCCTGGGATGTTTCAGGTCGTTAGCGTCAATCGGCGTGTGTCGCCAAGAGAAATCGGTTTGCTGAGGTGGTGCTTAAGGTGGTCCGTCGCCAGCTAAACCAGCCCTAATTTGTTGCGATAGCGTTCCAATGTGCCTGATACCATGGTTATATTACTGTTCGTGTCTTGTAAAAATGACGAACTAACGAGCAGTGACAATAGATCCATCGTGGGTCGTCCATCTGTGTTCAAAGAGGCGGTTTTAATCGACGTGAACAGGCCAAGTAAACATTGCAGCCCCACACATTGACTGTGATCGATGACTTTGCTCATAGGCAGGTCTTTAAGCTGCGTTGATTTGCATCATGTCTGGAACATGACGGTCTGTAGGGGCCAAACGTATGGCGTTATTGTAGCAAGAGTTAGTCTTTCTTTTGGTATCAAAAGTACCTTGCAAATATGCATGCCCTATAAAATCACATCTACCACGTGTGTGTGTGTGTGTGTGTGTGTGTTTGTCAGAAATATATCGTATGCCAAGAGTGCAAATGTATAAAGGGTTTCCGCAATGTTCATGTGATACTTGCTGGTTCAAACTTCTCCAGTAGCGTTGCATGATTACTTGTGACAGATTTTTCCGAGGGGCCTTCGTTTTGATCAACGAAAGAGACTTTTCCCACCTCCTTGAAACTGCGGGCTCGGGGCAGGAGGTGGAGACAAACTGGCTTGTCAAAATGAATTAATGATGGACGACAAGTAGCCTAAATTGCGCTGAGCTTGGGGACACAACTAGATAGCCGACATACCACTTGGTAACATTGATTGTTTGTCTTGTAGTTTAAAGTTCACTTGTCACCGTCTATCGTTTTTTCTTTTTTTTTACTCGTTTCTCTCCTTTCAATGATCAGAACGAACATCTTCAACACAAAGACTTGTCATAATCTTCAAGCATCACATCCTGAAAAAAGAAATACCACAGTAAAAGTTGCATGGTTAGTGTTTGTAAGGCATGTTTCATTCAATTATGTCAAACTCGAGACAGATTAAGGGGACTTACAGAGATGTTGTATGGTACTAACTCACCAGAGTCATATGCTGAAGCGAGTTGTAGAGGTCCCTGGTCGTTCGACGTCTTTCGTCGTGCTCTCTTTTTTATGTAATGTTTCCATCGTCTTGAAAAAGTAATGACAGATTTTGACGGAAGGCAATAGAATCATCTATGTACAATACCCACTCGATAACGATCCCTATCATTGGACAGTAAAGTCTGTCGAATGTAAATGTAAGACACTTTGGTAAGAGGCTTTATTACAATGGCTACGATGACATCAACGAAGATAATGGAAATATAGTATACAACATCATGACTATACCTCTAAAACTTGTGTAGCATAATTATTATGTTTGAATTGGATACTGATGAGAAGCATTGCTCCGAATCAAAAGAAAAGTACAATGTATTCTCAGCTGTAGGCATAATAATTATATATATTCTGTATCAATACAAATCAATATTTTTTTCGTTGCTCATTCTTTACATCATAATCGATGTCTTTTTCACAGAAACACAAACGATTATAATACAAGTTGCTGCATCATGTAAGGTCTTACCAGTGGTTCTGAATAAGTAATCCGGATTCACATTCCTCAGCCGTTTTTGATGTCATCTTCATAAAAAAGTCGCATATTTGCTCATAATATATTTCACAGCATCTATATCTTTCACGCATACATTAGACACAATTGGTACCTCCAAGGGGATTCTATACATCACTTCTTTTAAAATTCTGTGAATTCTCCGCTAAAGAGTACGTAAAACTATTTACTTCGGATAGAAGAAAATGAAATGAAAGTTCATTTTTGTCAGGAATATGAGAATAATGAACTTATGAATGCATTTTTCTTTTCTTTCACTTCTTCAGTTCCATTGCAAAACATAATGGCGATTTCCCTCTGTTGATATTCCATTATAGGCATTGACTCACGTAGGCAAGCGTTAAGGGAATAAGGAACACATTCGCGAATATGTATGGGAAAGACTGACTAAAATGCTTTTGAGGAAGAGCTAAGTAGTATACAACGGATACCATATAAATAGGAGTCGACAGCATACAAGTAGCCAGAGGCTTGTTATTTTCGACGTTAGCCCTGTATGGGATCCCTAACTTTTTGGCAGATCAGGAACGATCTTGATTTAACATCGAGTGGTTTCTTTAACTACACCTTGTTAGGTGAACATATCAGTAGCTAGGTCACGGAAAAAATACAGATACAATACCAGCAGATCTAAATGAGGTGATTTCAACTATAAATAACATGAATTCAAATATTTTCGGAGTGTATTTGACTAGGTATAATATTGTAGCAACAGACGTAACGAAATGGGAATCTTCCGGAAACCCATGGGGCTACAACTTGAATTTATGTCGTATCACACACTATTGAAAGAGAAAATAGCACCAAGAAATTTAAGATATAAAGTCTGAATAAACCTAGTGAGCCTAGTTTTTAAGTTCATAATATAATGGATATTAGATGAGATTCAGAGCTAAATGACGCTACAGAAAGTTTGCGAAAAGAGCCTCATATTTTTATACATTCTTGTTCATTTCATCCCATATAACCACTTTATAAAAGGATCAGTTCCCTGGTAAGTCTATACCTTTGATTTTCTCTAAAATTTGAATGCACAATCACTCATGTAAAACAATCAGACACATAAACACACTCATTGATGACTATTAACAATTCTTGAGAAAAAAAAATGACAGTCAAAATAATACATTCACACCGTGGTTAACTTATTTCACACGAAGGAGATGGTTGTGTTTGTAATGTTTGAGAACGCAAGAATTATCTACTGCCACACGTGCCTGGTGTGGGAAACGCTTCAAACACAGAGAAAGGAAACCACGGCAGAAAGAACTGGAACGATTTCTTGTTGACAGGTTAACTAACATTCATTTTCTCCCTTAGATTTACCAGGATGCCTTTTTTATTAACATACTGCACATCTATGTGGTGAAAAATGATTCCAACTTCACGCAATCAATGATCATTCAAATTTTACAGAGGATTAATACTAAGCTCACTCTTTTAGTAAAACATGTGAAACGTTAAAAATATGTATACAAATGTATATCTTATTAGGTCCAATTTGATGAAACATATATCACTCTCTTTGATTTTTGGTCGTTGCGCTATATAAGTGTATATCATTATTATTATTATCATTATTATTATCATTATTTACCATCATCATTATTGTTATTACTATCATTATTATTATTATCATTATTATTATCATTATCATTACCATCATTATTATTATTACTATCATTATTATTATTATTATCATCATCATTTTCATGCAATAAAAAGCCAACTTGCACACGGTGTGAGATGCACTCTAATTGTTATTGCAAGTGCATCCCCTAATATATCAGAGATGAAATCTTGCTGATCTAACGACATGACTGTACATTGAACTCAGAAATAGTTCTTTTTATTCGATCCTTATACACGCCACCATGCTAATCCTTGTCATGAAGAAGCATTAGTTTTCAACTTCCTTTTGTGCCTTGTAACAGAAAACCTAGAGAGAACCAGAGCAATATACAATATATTCGCACCAATTTTGATGTGATGTCTTAGATAAATGTGACCGTGCACCACAAAACGAACAAAAAGTCACACACAGTGATTTTGTGTGAGGACTGAAAATAGGTGAAATGAGTTAACCAAACCAATCTTGAGTTTTTCACATTTTCTGAAAGAGCAAGTCTCTTTCTATATCATATCAAAATTTGGGATCATAAAACAAACAACAACTTATGTTTTCAGCAGTTTTTCTCGACCACTTTTTGGTGGAATAGTGTGATTAGTTGTGTCTCATAGAACCCTCTTCCCATTTCTCAAAAACCCTGTCCATACACTTCAATTTCAATTCCAATAACATTGGAGAGAAAAAAATTGAAAATTAGTATTACACTATTTACAGAATGTGCTAATGAAGCATGCTCAATTTCAGCTTAATCCGATAATCCCTTCATTGTTGTTGCTCCAGTGGTCAACATCCTGTTTTTTGTCCAATTCATTCCACAGGCAATACCAGCACAGCTTGGTAAAGATTAAGCGCTTGACTACACCCTGTACTTCAGAGCCCCGTTTTCTCAGTTCACACTTTTACAGAGTGTGTCCTTATCTAGAGTGAACTAATGACAGGGAGACAAAGGAGATCTTTGAAAGTTTCTGAGCGACGGCGGACTGTGATGGTGTGATGGTGAGGGAGGCTCACCTATATAGCAGTTGATTGTAAAAATCAGAAATAATGACGGGTTTGTAAACTAATGATGGCATCCATTTCTTTACTTTGCTAATAAGGGTCTTTCCATTCAATCCAAAGTTATAGGTCATTAACCTTGTGAATGGAAGTATAGGTATAGTCGCATCATTCTTTTTCCTCCGTTGTTAGCGTTCGGCAAGGCTAGTTTCCTGTACAGCACGGTGACAGTTGTCTGGGGAATTTGGTAGGAAAAGGAATTATCGCTTGTAAGAGAGGCGAATCGCCCAACAATGTACAAAGACAAGAGACGTGAAATATAGATCTATTTAGCATTGAGTAGTCTAAATTTCAAGAATAATAGGAAGCAATAATGGTCATAATTTGCACAAACCTGCGCAATGTGTTACACTAAGTCAAGCTTGAATGTGCTTTACAAATGCAAATAAACAAACATTGTTAGAAAATTGGATGTGAAAAAAAAAATCCAAACAAAATAGAAACGTTCATTAGTAATTCAAAAAAAAAGTTGTCCTTGATATTCAAGTTTGATGGAAACATAAAGCATTAAGTTATTGGGGCACTGACCAAAAGTCATAATGTAAACAAGTGTAAAGTGCACAATGTGACACAGCGCTTACTAATGCCCCATTACACAGAGCTTTTCTTCTTCTTCTTTTTCTTCTTGTTTTTACTTCTTCTTCTTCTTCTTCTTCTGCTTCTTCTTCTTCGTCCGGTCACCCACTGAAGTGTATCGTACCACAGTCCGATGGATGCTTTTATTGCTACTGTTTGACAAATTGCCATACATTGACATAAATAACTCTAAAATAAACCTGAAATTTATCGATCTGGTGCACACTTTTGGTTAGATAATATTATCTAGATTTTTCCCAAAAAAGCAACAAAAATGAATATTCAGGGAAATGCTAATGGCGGTATCTCAGCTCTTTATATTCTGCGCGTGCGTCTTCACTGTGTACATCAAGTCCCTTGAGGTGGGTGAGAAGCAATATGACGGATATCAAGCATTTGTAGACTTGAAATGACACGATCAGAGGCACAATTCTTTTTTGGAATGTTCGGAAAATTGTCAATCCCCAAAGTGTAGCCATAGTTTATGCATGGAGGGCAGGCTAGCTAGCAGGAGGAGGGTGTGGAAGGGGATATTTTCCAACCCTTCCCATAGAATTGAAATGAAAATATCTCGTATACACAGTTGGAATTGATGGAATATTTGGAAAATTGTCAATCATAAAGGTGTAAATCTATGGAGGGAAACCCAGCGAGGTATTCAAGGTTAGGACGAAATCAGAAGGGAGGATTGATCTCCCTCTCACATGAGGGAACTTACATGGATTTTCGGAATTGAAGTGACAGATTTGGTGCACAGTTCTGATGAAATATATTAAATTTTGCCAATCTCAAAAGCGTACTATGTCCATGGCAGGGGAGGATGTGGAAGGAGGTATCATCCTCCTAGACGAGATGAATTTTGCATGTTCAAAATTGAAATTCATTCATTTATTATTCATCTCGAACAAAAACATGCAAAAACATGTGCTCATTTTGGATGAAACATTTGGAGAGTTTTCTATCCAAAAACACCCAGGAATTTTACGTATCTCGGGAAATGTTTGTTTGTTGTGCTGTTATTCTATTTTTTTTTGGGGGGGGGGGAGGGGAGGCAAAATGATATGTTTGAACCCCCCCCCCCACACACACACACACACCTTCACTCATGTGTACACAAACAAGGTGTAGCAATTAAATTTGCATACTTCCCGAGACTGTTGTTGCTCTCTTAGAGTCATTACACATATTCATAAAGTTAATGGAGTAAGGAAAAATCTACCGTCTACTCATAAAAATGAAATGGACAAGATTCATACACAGTAGACGGCGTATCCTATCTTTTAAGCTTAACGCCGAGCTCCATCTGCAAATGAGCTTATAAGATTGAGCAAAGTTAACGAAACGATATAATCATTTCTTTTCAATCAATCATGGAAATAAGCTGATAAATGAGTAATTAACATTTCGCATGTCATTGGGATGTCGTATATATCATCTGAGACGTACGGCTCTTTTCCTAAAGATAATCATTTCTGTCTTCATAATTCTACAACAATTTCCTTCAAAGAATACTATTACTCTCTGTAAACTCAGAAAAGAAATTTGGCACAGAACTTTGGGTGCCATTAAAAAGGGGGAAAAAAGGACTTGCGAAGAGATCACCTCATCGCGTTTACCACGTCCTTGTTAACAATAACAACGAGGGCCACTTTTTTTCTAAGAGATGTAATTATGACACTTAAAAAATTCAGAATTTTGTTGCATTTCCTCCGATTTTATCAAAATTATGACTGTTCAGTTTGTTCGACTAATGAACTATGTAAAAATGAGTGCGAACATGTAATGGGATTTATCTTTTATACAATCATACGCTTCGTGCGCAACAAGTGTGTTTGGATTTGGTAGATTTAAACGTTACCAGCAACGTCGTACTGTAACAGTGCAGTTAAAGTTGTCTTACACTTGCACTCGCGGGCATTGCCTCTTTGTGTGCGTGTGTGTGAGTGTGCGTTCGAGTGTTTGTCGGTCTGATATCTGAACTTGTTTGACACAATCACTTACCCGAAATGCTGATATAAAATATATCAGTGTTTACTCTGCCATGCTCCGAAAGACATAACAAGTTCTTTGAGACGCAGATACTATACGCGTTGCGATACGAGGGTATACAGCTGCTGGGTGGAATTGAGTTTCACTAGCATCGGAGAAAAGATATGAAGTTGAGCGGTGGACATCATTCTTCTGAAATGTATGTAACTCTTCCACACAATTGCAGTGAAGCACTGAAAATGTGTCCTTATCTATGGCCATTAAATGCTGTGAGAATGACATGACGTGAAAGCTTCGTTTGAAATGTTCACACCTCAATCTGAAGTAATGTTTACATCAGTGTTTAACATGAAAATACTAGAATGCAGAGCGTCATAGTTTCGGCATTGAGCAAACTCGAGCACACGAGCTCTACAAAGTTACTTCTATCTGCTATACATGCGGATGGGACATTGTCACAAAGATACAAATTTCTTATCCAGTCCTCTTATCTCCATATCATTTTCGTACTCATTTCATTTTTCCTGATTTTAATTACTTTACTTTGAAGACTTTCCGTTTATCTTAATTTTACTGATTTTAGAGTGGACAAACACACAAACAATCAACAATAATATGGTACAAAACAGTGCATGAAATTAGAATGAACACTTAGTCTTTATACATAAATAACATTACAGAAATACAGTCAGAGTACCTACAAACGGTCGGATGGACTGAGGCTTCACCTATAGTTTGCGACCGTTTAGACAAATGTCACAACATAAACACAAAGCTAAAATGGGAATACATGTACTTGCTAATAATAAATCTTTCTGAACATGAAAAATATGAAACAATAATCATATCATGTAAACAATATTATCATTACACAAGTGGAATTTATAAGTGATGCATCTCAGATTCGTGGCATCACGCTAATTAGCCTGGATCTATAACCGCTGTAACAACGACCTACTTACCGAACTTTGCATATGCGCCTACTTAAGAAATGCCCTACTGAGTCAACAACGCCAGTCAAAAGTTCATGTTTGCCTTCTTGGATATGTTTTTCAAAGACGAGACATTATATATGGATCGCACTTGATAGGCATTTTCCTCTCCCCCCCCCCCCCCCCCGCCGTCTCTCTCTCTCTCTCTCTTTCTCCTTTATCTGCGTCAGTCTGACTCGCTCTCTCTCTCTCTCTCTCTCTCTATCTATTATTATCTATCTGTTGCTCTGATAATGATAAAGATCATCTCAAAGTCATAACAATTTTGTTCAGTTTTCGACTTAGACTGGACTTGCTCAGCTACAGTAGCTGGTTTGTCATATTTTGGCACATCTTAAATCTAGTTTTCTTGTATTGCCATTTAGTCTTTGCTTGGGTTTTTTTGGGGGGGGGGGGGTGGAGGGGGCTTGGTTTATTTGGTCTGCTTTGTTTTGTTGGGTGTGTGCGTTCGCGTGTGTTTGTTTGTTCTTCATTCGAGGTGTGGGAAAGAAATATGAGGAAAGGATTGGTCATGTTATTGCGAATAAATCTGAAAATTAAGAATTATGTATCCACATGGAAGATTTGGGTCGGTTGAATCCTACAGCTATGTCCAATTTTTTAAATTCTTCGATAGCAACCGCTATACACTAACATTAATGACGACTACAGGTTTACATCAAAAGAACTTCACGCTGCATATCCCATGAAGCTGGTCTAAGCACTATTTCCACAAACAATTCGTTCCCTCCCATTGGAGCAGTGCATGACGTATCTGGTATAGTTCATTCCCTTCAGATGGAAACTTCACTATGAGCAGAAAATCATAAATATCATCGAATAAAATCGTCAAGTAAGCTTTCAATGGAGAGTGAGGGTATTCGAAATGTGCTACTTTCATAACAATAGGTCACTGACCTCTAATTTGCGAAGGAGGTGCAAGAGCTCTTGTGGCGAAAAGGTCTACAGTTCGTATATATAGGTATTATACCTGATCCTTGTGTCTATTATCTCTCAACATTGGGATAATGAGATTCCACGACAACTTACAAAGGAGAAAAATAGTTTTCCTGGAAGCACTATGTAAATGAAAATTTATTTGGAAATGCTCTAGGCGACGCAAACATAGAAAGTTATGGTGACATATACACACTCTCATTGATGCACCTTGGAAAATGAAAATTTGATTTGATGAAAACAAGTTGAACAAAGTATGGTAATCGAAGAGGCGTAGGTTAACGATGATTTAAAGGAGGGGAAATGAACCCCACAGCAATGGTCACACACAAATAAAAATAAATATATTTACGATTAAAATCATTTCTAACTCCTATGTACATGTAAACGTAAACGCCAATAGCGCCCTGCAATATTCTAAACTACACTGTTCTATTAAAACACATAAGAATATATCTATATAGACGCGTATGTTAGTTATATACAGATGGTGAATTTTATAACAAGATTCGGATGAATCGAATTGCTACCACGTAACATTTGATTCCCTTAGAGCTCACGGTCGTGAACTCTACTTTCTGATTCTTGCATGGGTATGACCCTGTGACAGTGTGCTTAGTCTGAACAGTGGAAATTAGATCTACAGTGCAGTCAGATTTGGATGACATCTGTATGCGGTAAATAATATTCTTTTGGATGCAACACAAGCTAAGTTCTCTTGAGTGCTCCAATATGATGGTGGAAGTCAAACACAAAATTATAGATATACGCAAGAATTTTTAACTTCTTTTTCTCGTTCCTCATTCCTTTTCTTACTTTCACAACTCCTCCCTTTCATCTAAACCCTCTTTTATTCTCTAAGGGAAAAGAGGGATGGAGGCAAGGGCAAGCTAACAAATTGGAAATTTGAAAATGAAAGACAGGTATTAGATTCAAGTTTGATAGCGTTTTAATCAGTACAGTCTGTAAAGGTGTTTAATATAGACATATCTTTATATTACGAATGTGTGTATATTTCACCTCCACAATTTATTTGTACAATATTTCGGTCACTATGCTATAGTTCCTTTCTTTTACCCATGGAAAGCAATTCCCTGTATTATCAGACATTAAAGTATTGAATCTTGAATATCATTTCTATCCAGCATCTGGTCCCAGCCTAGGCCATATTTATAACCTAGACAAATGAATGGTATAAATACACGTTAGTTACAAGAGCAAATGGTACATGGCTCTTACATGAACTACTCTTGCCAAATTCATATGCCCTCGAGCAATTCTATTTCACCTCGCTGGGTAAGCACTTGGGCTGATTATGCATTTGTTGTGCATATAATATAGTACAGTGCGTTCAAGATCATGTACTATCTATTCATAAAATGTATTTATATTGCGCAGGTCACGAACGTCATGTCACAGTCACTTCAGAGAATATGTAAATTCGAAATCCTTCTCGTTTTCGTCCTTCCCACAATATATCCTTGCAAGTTTACCGAGTTTTCTCATAATCTTAGATGTAGATGGCTATGGGATCTATCAAAGTAACTCTTCATCCGTGAGTGTATTCGTCCAATTAATTAACAATTTCTTTTGGTTTGCGGTGTTTCAAGGTCTGCCCATTTCCCTTTCAGACACGGACAATAAAGTTTTATCTTGCGAAAGAAATGATTTATTAATAACTTGATTATCTATCAACTTTTACCGGACGTTTCTAGGAAAGTCTACTGACCTTTCTTCGGGTCTGGCAGATTTGTCTTCACGTATTCTACGGCTTCCTGTACATCTGAGTCCTTCGTCACGTCCATAGGGATCACATGAAGTCGTTCCGATCCCTCCTTCCGAAGCTTTGCAGCCCCTTCTTTTTCAGGGTAAAGAACGCCTGCGAACACCACCATGCCCTCCTGGTCGAACCGTTTAGCCATGGCGTGGCCAAAACCTGTGTCACAGCCCGTGACGACCACGGCCCGGCCCACGGGGCTCAGAAGCCGCTTAGGCCGGATGTGGCGGATGACCAGAGCAGTAACAATGACGATGGATATGACAGAGAAGATAATGAGGTAGCACATCCTTGTTGATGATGAGGCGAGTCAGAGAAATTGGTAAAAATATCCTGCTTTGAAACGGCGGGGTTTATTTCCTCTCTTTTTTTTCTTTTGACACAAGTGTAAATATACTTTAAAAAGAGGACGGAAGCTCCGATCTTCCCATTGCTGCAGGATGAATGTAGTGAATAAAAGAAATTGTTCCTATTTTGGCATTGCTTTTGTTCGGTCAGGTTGTAGTTTGATACCTTAGATATGCCGGACGGTCGATTTACATTCAAGGAAGGGACAGAGCTTTGGCGCGTGCCGTGGCCGCACCTCTGACACGCGATCCGTTGAACACGATACGACTGCCACGGGGCACGATATTAGAACACTGCACTAACACAGCATGGTGAGTCGGATTCAATAATCCAAATACCATCAACATAAGACAGCGAGCTAGATGGACAAACTTGGCCGACTCCTCACATGCCCGGTTTCCTGACTGACCTCGGGGAAGCTCGCACAGACCTTTCAGTTTCTTCTACGACAGGAAACTGACTCCTTCCCCAGCACCGGTGCGAGAATTTATAGGCAAAACCATCACGGGCAGCTCCATGTAAGGGCAACACACCTCGCGTTTTAACCAGACTTACGCTCGCACATATAGCTCGTCTCATTCTGCGCTGCGTGCTTGGCCAAATAACGGGGCTAAACTTGTTGGCTGCCGAGCTCGCAGCTGCAGCGCAATCCAGCTACTCTTGACGAGCTGTTGAGCGAACTTTGCTCCACTCAACCGTGAATCGGCCCGTCAGCAATCCACCCAACCAACTAAGATAGATAGAGAAATAGAGGGAGGAAGAGGGTATTACGCATTGCAAAATATGAATATGAAAAGAGACCCTAAAGCGCATTGATACCAATGGCTCAATAACCTGGCAAACTGAGGAGACAAGAATACCAAGTTTCTTGATCTTGTATGCTTGAGCTTGAATAGATCAGATTTCTAAAGAGCTCACACTGCGACGTGTAACAAATTGAAGGTACCTCACACACCAGTGACTTGCTTTCTCCCGTGTGCTTGGCGGAGCGTGGCAGGGGCCAATGACCGATCGTGCTGCCTGCCAGGCTCTTGCAATTGGCTTCTCATCTGCAGTCTGTCGTTATGGCAACGGAGAACCGCGCTGAACAGAAAGTGGGCGTGTACAGAGAAAAGTTTTGCTGCATATTGAGTGCATTGTATTTCAATTTCTTCATCAACCTATCAGATATAAACGCAGAAGTTCAAATTTAGATTCCGCGTATTTTGTTGTTATCGTTTTTTGTAGCCGAAAAGGAAAAAGAAACACAAACGAATTCATGTCCTCCTCCAAATTCACGAGTGCATTCTCTTGAGTTTATGTTATAATACATAAAAGTGCAAATGGCAAGAGATAAGAAAAAAGACAGAAAGAGGGTCCAACAACAATATGGGAGTAACACTTCACACTGAGGGATTAACAGTGACACTGTAGTACAATGCTGGAGTCTACAGCAAAAAAAAAACAAAACAAGAAGACAATGACAGAAGGAACAAAATATGAGTCAAGGTAATGAGCTCACTCCGTCATGATCTATTGGTCTATCGGACTATGATGAAAATGAAGAAAGAATTAAATACAAAATAATTCAATGGTATTCATATACTTTTTCGTGATCAAATTTGAAAATGGACTATTACTTGAACGTGTCAAGAAATCATACGATAATGTCGAGTTTAAGAGGCATATAATGAGTCGCCGGCCGTCGAATGGTTTATCAGCATAAGGCCTGGGGGAGCATTTCATCAAGCGTTTTGTTACATATTTTTTCTAACAGACCGTTCTAAACTATTGGAACTCTTACATCTGATTGGCTAAAAGCAAATTTGTCAGAAAAAAAAATCTGACAAAACGCTCGACGAAATGCCCCCAGAACCAGTGTGTCCCTTGCAACTATGCAAGCAGTCGCACACCGGGAAATTATGATCGGAGTCTGACGTTCAGGGGGAAAAAATGTAGGAGTTCTAAATTCATAATATCACTGTGAAACCTCGATGACCATACACTGCTCTATTCGTCTTTAGCACGGTCGCAGGCAGTCTACTATTCATTGTACTGACTCTGCAGCCACTTGTGGTAACTGTTATATTCGACTTGAGGCAGTGCAAATTCAGATCGTATCTCACTTTCCTATCCGGCTGCGGCAGCCAATATTGACCAAACCTGTCAAAGTGACGGAGCGATTATTGCTGTAAATATCTTGTCTTCACTGGGTCACCTGTTGTCATATGATAGCAAGTGCCATTAAGACATCACTATGATGTATTTAGGTAACGGTATGTGTTCATGTTTATTTGTGTCTGTTGGGACTAATATTCATGATACATGATCGTATGGCAGCAATTGAATTGGTCGGTCTCGTTTTGCTCCATTATGTTTGAATTGATCAGTATACATTACGTGCGATGTCACAGACAGCAGCCTCGCAGCACAGTTAGTGTACAACCTTCTGGAGACACGCGTGATTAACCAAGGACAGAAGGTCGAACAAAAGTTTATCAAATCATTTCAAAACACACCTATATCAAAAAGTTCATGACTTCACTCCGAATTCATCGACTTCATGTCATCATGAGGAAGACATTTACATTGTGAAAGCATTGGCTGCTAGAATGACAGCTACTTCTTCGTGGCTTAAAAACCGGGTAATACATTAAATTTGACAATCAGTTTTCATTCTTCGCTACTTTTCTAATATGGATTGTTTTTCTACTATTATACTACTTCTTACTACTAATAATAATACAGTGCTTGTATGGCGCATATCACCACCGTAGTGTCTCTATTCACTTTAAGGGAGAGGAATGAAATTGGGAAAAGGATGTTATGTTACACTGTATCTCACAGACTCCCATTGCTTTGAGCTGCAGTTCTCTGAGCAAGTTATGCAATTCTTGACCTATCCCGTGAAAGCAATGTTTGGGCCATCCATTAGTACTGAACCCGATTTCATTTCAAGTTGCAATAATTCTTAAAAGCAGCGGTGTGTTGATCCTGATATGACATAACTATTAAACTAGGGTTGGCCAATCTTTTAATGGTCGTAAAATCTCACGGGACTGTTTCAAAAGTGTAACATCTTCATTCCGCGCCGACACCTTGTCCTCCTTGTTTGATCTTAATTGCTGTTATGTATGTAGTCAAACTGATATCAGTTCACGCGGTCGACAAGTAACTTTGTTATGACCAGTGTGAGTGGTTAAAAGGCACGTCGAGACCTTCCAAATGTCTTGAAACCTTCAAAACTATATACAATTCAGTTGTAAGCTGTGAACTGGTGGACGAAGGAGAAAACATATAAGCTGATCGATTCCAAGACACAATCCATTACATCATGAGTGTTCACATACAAGTTAAACTGTTAAGTTTTAGATGATGTGATGCCGATTTCTTCTACAAATTGCAATAAATGTATAATTCGTAAAAGGAATATGATGCCGATTTAATTCCAGACTAAAATGAAAACAAAATAAGAAAGACAAGAAAACTTTAGCGCAGGCTCAAAGGTCAAACTAAAAAAAAAAAGAAAAAAATCAGATTCCATGGACTTAGCCACGCCTCTATTCCCATTTGTGAAAATCTGGCCTTTGTTGCAAACACTTATCAGGAGGCATTTTTTGACATGGAAGGGATCAGGGTGTGGGTGGAGTCCAGGGGCTACCCCAGGCACCGAAGTAGCCCCTGGACTCCACCTGGAAGGAGGGGCAGGGAAATGTGGGCGGAACCTCCAGATAATGTTGAGATGTTACGCTTTCTTTATTTTCAAGAGATATTGTGATGTTGTTTGTTTGTTTTTTTTGTAGCCAAAAATGTTGGGAGTTTTCTTCCTGAACTAAATGTAAGTGTTCGAGCAGCGCTGAAAAGTCTGCACCCTAAAACGGTTGTATTTGAACCATGACTTCAAATCAAGCAATGTCAGGTACTGGTTCTTGCGGTGTAATCTTTTGTGTACCAAACAGCTGGCTCATCGCGGAATCAAAGGAAGTCCCATCAGCTTTCATAGCGTTTGTGTAAAGTCTTCGCCAACTAATCTTGTTCTTTTCATCATCCATGGATTAGAAAAATACCGAGGAGAATACACATTTTTTCCTTTCACCAATCATACAGAATGTGAATCGTCAACTCACACACCTATCTTTCAATCGTGCAAGGGAAAATCGTGACGCATAACAATGTAGCAGACGAACAAAAATACGACGTATTTACAGAGCCTTATATTACTGTGAAGGTCGAGTACTTCAGACACAGCAACAAGCTCTATGTCGTGTGTGGCACGGAACTTTAACTTACTGTTTTAAGAAAATGAAAATATGCGAAGATATCCTCATGTAAAATGATGAACAATAACATCACACATCCACTTTTTTGTGGTAAAGCAGGATTATTGCATCGATCCTACAGATGAAAACCACATAGTACCCAGCGAAATTCTAACTTCCTTTTTGAGGCAGAGGTTTAGGGGGTACATGAGCGAAATCAGTAAGAACAAACTACTTGATGAACCACAGAAATGCAAGTAAACCTAAAAAAACTTAAAGCTAGTATTTTCATTAGATGGATAAAAAGTGCAGTAGAAAATCGCGACGTTGGAAAAGTAATAGAATCTGAACTCTTGGCAGAACAGAACTCCCTAAATTAAGGGGACAGTAACCTTATTTCCATCAATACGGATGAAGCTAAACAATTTGAGAGACAAACGTATGAGACAGACGTCGAGTGCAAGGTCCGACACCATGATGAATAAGGAGTTTAATTATTTGTCCTACGAACCATAGTTTGAAGCAAGCTTCAGGACAATTTAAGATGAAAGATGACTTGACATTACTTGCAGTACATTATTTGCATTTTCATGCAAGTGTCTTTAAATAACTTTATGGGCATGATCATTTTGAAGCGGCAAAACACCGCCTTCACCGATAATCTCCGAATACTTTGATATTCAAACTATGAAATGCTTATTCATTAAAATTAAAAGTAACAGTAAATCGGAAAGCGAATGACGGAGGGTTTTTCAACAGACACTATACAGGGGATGTTCTCGAACGGACACAGCTCTAGAGTAAGTTTATCGTTAACTTTGATCCAGGTGAACCCCCACTAGTTCATTCACCTCGTCGCCGAGCTATTTGTTACATGTCGGTTATAGTGAAATATGTGCCCCCTAGAACTTCTCGCTTTGATATCAGATTGCGATTTATTGACTAGTGCGTTCCGGTCGGTAATAACAAACTGTAAATATATCACACGCATCAGCGATAACAGAGCATCTTCGGTTATGACCGGTGAACGGCCGGCCCACGAGAGTCAATTATTTATTTGAAAATTGTTATCTGAATGTCTAAAAGAAAACTGTCGTGCGTTGGGTTGCAGTAGGCAATAATGCCAATGCCACGTATTCTGTACAGCAAAGCATGGGTCAAAGTTGGTGGATGTATCAGCCTGCGTGCCAAGTGATCTAAAGCTATTCAAACAAATTACTTAATTGGAATTCGATACAAAATAATGTTACAACACTTTGTTTGATTTAAACAGCAGATAACTCAGACGTGCTGCAGAAAGTTCAACATAGCATGAAATAAAACATGTTTAACCCGTATAATTTTTCGAGCACTAAGAAAGAGCACTTGTCTTACCTCTTCCACTGGGCAAGGAATGCTTTCTTTCATTACGTGGCTTTTCTTCAACTCATTTTTTTAAATTTAAATCTAAATTTAGTTGTGCTATCGTAGGTAATTATATTGTTGAAACCTTCCCATCCAGCGTTGACAGGGTAGGTATTAAAAAAAAAAAAAAACTTTCAGTGGTTTGTCCGAACTTCACGGATAGGCCTACGTATAATAATAATTATTATTTTTCTTCACTGAATTCATATACATGTATAAGTTTAGAGGTAATTAAATTCTCCTGCAAAGCGTATTTTGAAGTAAATTCAATTATTATACAAGACGCGTAATGTGTAATAGATCATTCAGAACTTTTGGATGTTACTCGCGAAACAATAAGTAAACAAACAAAAAACAAAACGGAACAAAACAACATATGACCAAATGCACAGACACTGAGATTGCGACTACAGTACACAACCCCGCCACAGCTGAAGTTTAAGGGTATCCTTCATGAAATGGGTAGGGTATGATACCTAACAATTAAGTCTCAAACTCGTTGATTTAGAAGCTGCTTGTAATACTGGGGATTTAAAGAGAATTGTAGGGCTATAACTATATCACTCGATTAATTATTTCATTTAACAGTTAACAGGTAGTGGATGTTTTGTCATATCAGTATGTATTTTGTCTTAGATCAATTGTCAAAATCCAGAAAGCCTGCTGGCTTAGGTGTCGGAACAAATAACCCCTATCCTCTTTTCGCACTCAAATTGCAGCGTTTCTTTTGATGCACACAGGTGCCTTCTTTCCATGATAAATATACGAAACTGCACTCGCCACTAACTTAGATTCTGGGGAATGAGAGGTAGTTTATATCTCCTCACCACTTTCTGGTCAAGGGGTTCCCTTGGTAACCTATACTTTTTAAGGAAACAAATCAATCAAGATAGAAATATATATACAATACTGGTAATGATTGGGGAAGTCATCATCACTAACCGTCTTTTTCTTATTGCTATCATTATCGGGATGGGGTGGGATGGGAGAACAGAAAAAAGGGCACACAAAGTTAGTTTGTAATCTCATTACCATTATGTAGTTGAAATGAAAAGGACGACATGTCCCTGCGCTCAATTGTAAAATCTGTTCATTAAAAGACGCAATGTACACAATCGATGACGTGTACTGACAACCTCTTAACGCAATTCTCTTTAAGGTAGCTTTTTATTTGCGCTGAGCATTGGGCAAATAATCTTGATGCTTATTTTTTTAAAATCTACAATGCAGCAGATATTACTTTCTTTATGTATAATGATCGAAAAGAAAAGACGACTGGCTCTGCCTTTTTATTATACTATTTTTTTCTATTAAGAAAGAATACTTAAACGTTTTAATTCCTGACTACAGAGCATGCAACACATTTTCATGGGAGTGGGTCATTGCCTCGTTAAAACGTGCCTCGGTATATTTTTTAGGTGTTTAATACAAGTTTGACAGAAAAAGCGCTTGTGATACCATTTTTCTAATGTCTCTCGCCTTTTTGCAAGATCAAAGTCAACATTCCCTTGTGCATTTGAAAAAGAGCAAAAGAGGAAAAAGGTGAGCCGTTGGATGAAACATGAAGGAAATCGTTGACTCAAACCACATTACAATTCTTCTTCTGCTTTTCTTTTTTACATTTTTTTTGTTTCCTTTTCCCTGTAATGCTCTCTTTTTTATATTTGCTTCATCATCATTGCTGCAGCGCTGCATGTGGCGCGGAAGCCATTGACCCGGCATGTACCGAACCAACCAGCCGAAACTCCGGTATACCCGCCAGCCCCACAATGCCCCCTCCTGAGGGAACCTGTTAGGCTCTGGTAGTACATCACTCGGCAGCACGCTCTACTAACAGGTATTTTTCCGCCGCTGTACACCCTTCACTTCCCCCTTGCCACTCTCTTGCGAATGTGAGCGGCTGACACGTTGCTGTAAATCTTTCTGACCCCCATACTGCATATTCACCTTTCTGAACTAATGAGATGCAATGCAGTAATCATACAGCAAATATCTGAAGCACAATCGGGAGCGCGACCGAAAACACATGATTAAGCATCTCCACCTAGCTACACCAGTGTTTAAAGGGACACTGAATTATACTGAATTATATTTATAATGAGGAGTTTCTATCAGCAATCTGATGATACAATAGAGTACGAAATCAGGAAGCAACACTATCCGATGCTGACTGAAATAGCCTGCTGTATGGTCTTTCTTTCCCCGATGCAAGAGCCCCTCCCCCTCATTCCTCATCGACAAAAATGATTAAAAACTGTAATGATGTTCATACACAATAGTTGTCACACTTTTTACGGTCAATAAGAGGGGCTGCATAAACATAAAAAAATGAACTACAATAGAAATTACATTGTAAGGAGTATTGACACAGGAGATGGATACTTATTTTATGAATGTCCTCCGACTCACAAATATACCACGCAGGTAGTTGGGTAATGAATTGACACTTTTATTTGCAGTATTTCTCATCCTGCAGTTATGGTCATAATCATTTTTGAGATAACACAATGTGAGAAAAACGATAAGCCGCTTTACGTTAAAGTCGCTCAGTTTATTCATTGCGACAGCAGACAAATTCGAATTTCTCCACTACAACAAGCAAACTTGGTACTGACAAAAACGTCTTACAGTCTACAAACATATGAAAGATATTCAAAGGAAAGTTTTGATTGAGTAGCTGTTAAAAAAGGGTTAGTTTCAACTGACACTTTACACGAACCATCAGGGTGTCGATTCATCGACAATGAATAAACTAGTTCGCCCCTTGTGGGCATCACATTCTTCATATTTGATTGGCTGGCTTGCTGTGGTTAAGTTATGTCACTGGTTGTGCTTCCGGTATCAAAATGCTTTGGCTTTAACTGTCTAGCTCAATCCCTTACTACTTTCCTGCGTGATCATTGATTTTCCTCTTTTCTACGGCAGAAATGTACTATTCTTTGCGATATATTCCATAATCATTCAAAAAAAATCATAAAACCAGTGACATCTGACCCTGGCAGTCTGTTTGTCCATCAGCCACATGTCTCGAACAATACCTGCAATGTTCCGTGAGTTTGCCTTGTCTTTGATTTTTGCAACATAAAAATCTCATCTGTTCGGATTCGTGTGCTCTGGAAACGTTACCCACTTGACTTCTCGCAGTCATGGATATTTGGTAATATTTTCCTCTTTTTTCCATTGACCAAAACATTGCTTTCATAAGTAAGACATTACTTTTGTCAGAGTTACTTTTGACATTACTTTCGTCCGTATTGCATGTAGAAATTCTGTCTCATTTGTTTGTTTGTTTGTTTTATTTTTTCTCACGGCGTTTTAGCTTGTAGGTGCCACGAATCAACCCAATTACCACATCATGACAAGCACAATGTTCCACTGCATTCTATGCAGATCACACCCAAACCAGCACAACATTTTGCAAAACAGCACGATTGGGAAGCCATGTCTTGGTATGAGAGCGATAACTTGCCTCGGACCCTTTATTGGCATTAGCTTTGTTCAAGGCGCATCAAAGTAGGCAACTGGTTAAAAATAATGTATCCAGTGAGTGCGATGATAATAGTCTGTAAAGCGCAAAGAAATTCTTAAGCCTGAAATGCGCCATATAAAAAACCAGCTGTCATTATTATCATTTCCAAAAGCTAGAACAACGCTCATATCTAATACAAGCCAAGGACACGTGTGCCTTTACCGGAAATTGTTTTCACTGCTTAATTATTTTAGAGCCGCTATCTGTGAAAATTTTACTGCTCGCATTTAAAAATACTCAAATTATGATGCTATTTCCACAGAAAATGAAGTAAATTTTAGAAAATAAAAAGTCTGGTAACATGATTATATTGCTCCATGTCATCTTTTATGATATTTGGGACATTGTAACGCATGTTGCTGACTGGTAATCTTCAATTTGTTCTCATATTATGTTACCATCCTCTTTAAGAACTATGTGCAGCATTTTGAGTAATTATTATGGGATCGTGAAACTTAAAAAACGATCGCTTATTTGATTTTATTATTATTATTATTATTATTATTATTATTATTATTATTATTATTATTATCATTATTATTATTATTATTATTATTATTATTTTGCTACAGACAGCAAAGTACTGTTTATCAATGTAGCTTGTGGCCTTCCGCCACCACGTAGGACACCACGTGGCACACTATACAGGGATGACGTTAATGCCTGTTTTTAACATAGAGAGCAGAAAGAGAGTCCGAACCTGTACACTGATGAAACATACGGTCGATAGCTAACTCGGTAATTGGTTGAATATTCTGCTCAATTTGTCATTTCATTCTAAAGGATCATCAAGTACCAGTCTACAGAGAGAGAATAAATCAAGAAATGATATGAATTTAAAGCCCCATCTGTTAAACAATGACGGACAAAATTTCATTCACTTCTTACATTTTTCTCTGTTGCTATAGACATTACTTTCAATTCCATTATTTTGTTCTTACGAACATCACAGGTTCTTTGAATTGACGCTAATTTAAAAAGAGTAGAAAGATAAGGGCATAAGAGAGTGAAAACGGGAATTTGATGAATGACTCATCAAGGTACCGGTAGTTTGACAAATCAGCCTGTTTTTCACACCCCATCACTCCCTCATATAGATTTATCTGATACGCTTTTTCGCAAAGCTATGCGAGTGTTCCCAAATGACAACGTGAGAAAAGAACAAAGAAAAGCAAAAAAAAAAAAATCTGCTCTCAATTTGTCAGGGTGATGGAAATGTAAACAGCTCATATCGATAACCCTGCTATTAAAAGCTGGTATCTCACTGAGCGGCGAACGTTTGCGAACGTAGCGAATTTGAGATTTGCCAACTTTTCTGAAGAATGTTCGCGAGAAATCAAGGTCTGCTTCTGCCATTAGCGACAGTTAGCGACTTTTAACGATGTTTAGCGACAATTCGCAACACTTGAGCGAATGTTTGCGAAAGTGTTTGCGAAACACAGGTGGCGACTATTAGCAACTCTTAGCTAATGTTAGCGACAGTTTTGCAAATGTTAGCGACAGGTTTGAAAATGTTAGGAACTGTTTGCAAATCCCTTGCGACAATTTGCGAATGTTTTGGGACCTGGAAAAGTACCAGGCGATTATGTATAGTCAGACCCATAAAACGAACGTACAACCTTCCACTGCAATCAGATCTCTTGTGACCGCCGTTCAAGATGGATTTCCAAAATATGGAAATGAATTTCTGCCAGGATGAGGCTCAACGTACTGCTATTCTTGAAAAGCTGCTTTGCCTAGCTGGCTGCTGCTACAGCTATCGTGCAGCAAGAAAAAGCAAGAAAGGAAGAAAAAAGAAAGGCTGTTTGGGTCAGAGAGAGGTTGTTGCAGAGGACAGACTTTGGTCAATATGAAAAGCTTTTGCAGCAATACATGATGAAGATGTCAAGAGCGTCAAAAACTTTCTCAGAGTGGAACCTTGCCTGTTTCAGGAGCTTTTATATAGGAACCATATGGTTACTTTTTCTCTAGCAGTGGCGAATCAAATAAAAATGTTAACGACACCGTATTACGACCGTTTGCGAATTCTTACGAGTGTTTTGCGAATGTTTGCAACTGTTAGCGAAAATACAAATTCGCAAAGAAATTTTGAACATGTTCACAATTTTTTCGACAAGAAAAACTGCCTGCGATAATAAAAACCGTTTGCGAGCTTTCTTGCAACTGTTAACGAACCTTTGGCAACCCTTTATGAAACCTGGCGAAATCCCAAGTTCGCTACGTTCGCAAACGATCGCCGCTCAGTGAGATACCCCCTTTACCGACCTGATCAAAACAGGAGATATTCAGTAATTAACGCAACTTTAGTTTCGAGAGACAGAGGAAACGTTCACAAGGCTTCGGTAAAGCTCCTGTTACGCTTAACTGGATAGGCCCACAATGTACCGTACAAAAAACGGGCGATATTTTGCTCATCCGTTGTTCAAATCGTCAATCCGTTGGACAAAGTGTAAAGTTTCCGTTTTAGAGGAGCGTACATGCACGGTCTAGAGGCCGAACAAAACGAACAAACAACGCACCGGGGTGATTGCGTACAGGACAGTGGTGCGTGTGCAAACGCATGAGAAACGAGTATGAACCGCATGCCCAAGGACAAAACGCTCGAGCAACGTACATCGACGTCAGAGAACCGTTTGGTATGCTGTATATAGCCATTCCATCCGTTCCATCTCTTGCAACAACGGACTCTAAGAGGATGCCTGTAGCGGATATAAACGCGAGGAAAACAACAAAGTATAACGGTACAGGAGAAAACATACAACTATCGGACAAGGGTCAGATCGCGCTATTCGTTATTGGCGAGGCAAAAAAAAAGAAAACAATTTCGTGCATGCAAATAGTTTTTTTTCCGCTCTGACGGAAATCACCACAAAAATAAACGTCCATTCAAAGGATAAAACAGACATGAAACGCATTTTAACGGATATCCTAAAAAAAAAAAAAAAAACAAAGAAAAAGATGTCACAAAACTTCAATGGTTGCAAAATTCTACCGCCCAGTTGTTAACTTTTACTAATAAGTTTGAATCCATATCACCAATTTTCCGTTCTTTATATTGGTTACGTGTAGAAAATAAAAAGGATTATTTTCAAGATTTTGTTATTAGTACATCATTCAGTTCGTTCTTTTTCTCCCGTATACCTACGTGACTCTATTCCCAAATACAATCCGACACGAAGTTTACGTTCATCATCAGATACATTGTTACTCAAAACACCCATGCAGAGTAAAACATGGATGGGGTGATCGTGCTCTCTCCGTTATGGGACCAATTGTGGAATCAGTTACCTATTCAGTTAAGGCAACTATCATCTACAGAAACATTCAATTCCCAACTTAACACGTATCTGTTCCTCTCATTATAGACTATATTGCAGTCTATAATGTCCTGAACAATTGTATTCTTTATCTGGTATGTGTTTGTTTGTTGTTTGCCATTTTTTAATCTGTTGTCATGTTTGAACATTGAAGCGCAATGAGAACCGAAAGGTGGACCCGTGCGCTATACAAGTAGCCACTGTTATTATTATTATTAGTATACCATTATTATTATTATTATTATTATTATTATCATTATTATCATCATTATCATTATTATTATTATTCCCATTATTATTATTATTATTATTATTATTATTATTATTATTATCATTGTTATTATTATTATTATCATTACCATTATTATTACTATATCAACGGATGCAAACATTTCCCTCATTTGTTTTTAAGACAGCCTGGCAAATTCAATCCCTCATTTGACTTCAAGACTATCGGGCAAGTTTATTCCATCATTTGAATGCAATACATCCGGGCCAGTTTAATCCCTAATTTGACTTCAAGAGACTCGGGCAAGTTCATTCCCTCATTTTACTTCGAGAGAGCACTTCAAGTTTATTCCCTCATTTGACTTCAAGACAGAATGCCAAGTTTATTCCCTCATTTCATTTCAAAAGAGTTGGGCAAATCAATTCCCTGATTTAACTTCAAGACAGCCTGGCAAGTTTATTCCCTCATTTGACTTCAAGAGTGTTGGGCAAGTTTATGCCCTCGTTTGACTTCAAGATAGTCGGACATGTTTGTTCCCTCATTTGACTTCAATACAGCCTGGAAAGTTTACTCCCTCATTCGACTTCAAGAGAGTTGGGCACCTTTATTCCCGCACTTGATTTCAAGAGGGTCTGTCAAGTCTGTTCCCTCATTTGACTTCGAGAGAGTTGGGAAAATGTATTCCTTCATTTGACTTCAAGACAGTCGGACAAGTTTATTCTCTCATTTGACTTCAAGAGTGTTGGGCAAGTTTATGCCCTCGTTTGACTTCAAGAGTGTTGGGCAAGTTTATTCCCTCATTTGACTTCAAGAGTGTTGGGCAAGTTTATGCCCTCGTTTGACTTCAAGATAGTCGGACATGTTTATTCCCTCATTTGACTTCAATACAGCCTGGAAAGTTTACTCCCTCATTCGACTTCAAGAGAGTTGGGCACGTTTATTCCCGCTCTTGATTTCAAGAGGGTCTATCAAGTCTGTTCCCTCATTTGACTTCGAGAGAGTTGGGAAAATGATTCCTTCATTTGACTTCAAGACAGTCGGACAAGTTTATTCTCTCATTTGACTTCAAGAGTGTTGGGCAAGTTTATGCCCTCGTTTGACTTCAAGATAGTCGGACATGTTTATTCCCTCATTTGACTTCAAGACAGCCTGGCAAGTTTATTCCCTCATTTGACTTCAAGAGAGAGTTGGGCAACTTTATTCTCTCATTTGACTTCAAGAGAGTCGGGCAAATGTATTTCCTCATTTGACTTCAAGACAGCCTGGCAAGTATATTCTCTAATTTAACTTCAAGAGAGAGTTGGGCAGCTTTATTTCCTCATTTGACTTCAAGAGAGTTGGGCAAATGTATTTCCTTATTTGACTTCAAAACAGCCTGGCAAGTTTATTCCCTCATTTGACTTCACAAGAGCTGGGCACGTTTATTCCCTCGTTTGACTTCAAGACAGTCGGGCAAGTTTATTCCCTCATTTATGACTTCAAGACATCAGGCTTTTGAGAATGTAGAATTTATCGTTGGTATGTTCTATATCTCTCTAAAGAATTTGATTTTATAAGACATGTTATTCTTAGAAAGACTTAGATATTATGGCTTTTAAGAGATTATTCTAGAATGGTTCAGGAATTATGTTTAGACTCTTGTGCAGTAGATCAGTGTTTCTTGGAGAATAAGCTAAGCCTATCAAATCTAAATATAAGACATCTTATCAAAAAAAGGGGGCAATTGATGGGAGCAATTTTGATATGTATTGCAGGTACACTCAACAATGAAGATGATAATTCGACTTGAAAAAAAAAATCAAACTATTTTCATGTTCATGTTGTAAGATTCCAAGGCCAGAAGTAAATATTATTATAACAATTTGTACATTCTGATACTCATTAAAGTATCTCTTATACTGTGATCTTGCCTCATCCCATGTGTTGCAATACAATACGGAGAATTGTGCAAAACATGAATTCAAGCGTTTCCATGTCAACCAGAAGAGTGTAGTTAGGAGTACCAATTCAAAGCCCCTGTTCCTGTCAAGAAAATAAACGGAAAGATGTTAACTCCGCAAATGCCATGGGTCGTCAGCAGCACACCAGGGATCACCAGTGTTTCGGCCATTTAAGTGCTGTACACCTCCCCCTGGCTGGCCGGTGCTGCGTTGGGATCCCCTTGACAGCACCCCCATGGCATTTCAAAGAGAAAAACAAAACAAAACAAAACAAAACATCACAAAACAAGACAGAAAAGAAAAAGCTTGGCATCAATCACCTCTCCTCACTCCCGAAACACTCTCTCTACACCCCCCTATTCCCACCACCCCCCAAGCCTTCCCTACTATCCATGCAGATCCTGTCTCCGCTGCCCCACAAATTCTCCTGATCCACCTTTCCCCGTCCCTACCACCTATTCCCATCCCTCTGACCCACCTCCTTACCGATCGACCAGCATATCCCCTGCACCCCACCTCCACAGTATGCACCTCCGCTCTCCACCCCCTTTTCTCACACTCCTCCCTCAACTCAGCATACCTATCCAGCTTCCTTTCCCTTGCCTCATCCATCCTTGTCTCCCATGGCACAGTCAGCTCCACCATTGCTAACATGTGCACAGACCTAGCCACCAGCACCATGTCCGGCCGAAGGGCAGTTACTACCACCTCCTCTGGCACTGTACGGTTTCCCTCATCCACCCGCACCTCCCAATCATCCCCCGCTGCTAAGATTCCCCCACCATCATCCCTCTGACCCTTCCTTCTCACACTGCATCTCACACCCTCCTTCACAAACCGGATTTCCCTCACCCTAGGAGGCCCATTCTTCTTCCTTGCCTCCACTGCCACCCTCGCCACCTCCGCCATCTCCTTCAACACCTGGTTATGCCTCCATGTATAGGCCTGTAATAGACCTCTACATGCTGACAGAGTGTGCTCTAGTGAGCCCTTCGCCTTGTTGCAGACCCTGCATCCACCATCCTCCACAATGCCCCATCTCTGGAGATTTACTGGAGACGGCAAAACATCAAAGGTGGAACTGATCATGAAGCGCACAGCTCCAGAGGACATTGACCAAAGGTCATTCCATGACACCTTCCTCTGCTCCACCCCTTCCCATCGGGTCCATGCTCCCTGCACTCCCTGCTGTACAGCCTTGGCAAAGCGGTACTCCTCCTCCTTCTCCTTAACCGCCTCCACCACCAACTCCCTCCTACCCTTCCTGCCTTGCTTGCTGTACCATCTGACACCCTGATGAAACCCGACCCCTTTCCGACCCACCTGAACCGCACCCTGCATCTCCTTCCACTTTGCCATTGCCACTGCCTCGTCCGCAGCCTCCTCCGCCCTCCACTTCCTCCCTGTGCGGATCGGTGGCCTAACTCCTGCTATTACCTGGTCCTTTGACTCCCTCATCATCATCACTAGCCTAACCTTGCCAGCTTTGAACTCCTCCACCACTGACGTCATAGGCAATTGCAACCTGCCTGATCTGCAAAAGAATGCCAGATCTGTAAGCATTCTTGGAACGCCTAACCACTTCCGGTAGTATAAGTTCATCTTCTGCTGCATCCTCTCAACCCTGGACACTGCCACCTCGTACACCTGCAGTTGCCACATGATCCGTGGTAGCAAGCCAAACTGGCAGCACCACACCTTCGCATTCCCAGGGATGAGTGTCCTGTCCACCCTCTTCAACCACTCCACCACTTTCTCATAGATCTGAACTCCTCGGTGCCTGTCATTCAACTTGCACTCATACCACCGCCCAAGGCTCTTTACTCCCTGCTCAGTGACCTGAGGGATATCTTCTCCCCCAATCTGAAATCTCCTTGCGACCACCTTCCCCTTCCGCACTGACACTGAGCGGCTCTTCTTGGCCTTGAACTTCATCCGTGTCCAGGCCACCAACTCCTCCAACCTATGGAGGCCATCTTTGACCTGGGTCTCGTTGCCAGACACGATTGTGAGATCATCCATGAAAGCCCTAATCGACGGCACAACCACATCTGCAGCCAGCATCAACCCTTCAATTCTCGGGGCCACACACCGGGTTAACACTTCCATCCCAAGGACAAACAGCAGCGGCGAGACTGGACACCCCATGGGGATGCCAATTTCTAGCGCTTGCCATTCTGTTGTGTAAGTCTGGGTCGTGAATCTCATCCTGAACTGGCTGTAGTAGCTCTGCACCATCTCCCGGATCACCCTAGGGACCCAGAAAAACTCAAGAGCAAAGCTGAGATACCTGTGAGGAACTGATCCATATGCATTTGCAAGATCCAACCAGATGACATCCACATCCTCCTTCTCACGTTTGCACCTCTGGATTGACTCCCAAATCATCTGGACATGCTCCGTACACCCAGGGAAACCTGGTATCCCTGCCTTCTGTATAGAGGTGTCCACAAACTTGTTCTTCATGACAAATCCTGACAACCGCCTTGCTAAGACACTAAAGAGGATCTTACCATCCACGTTGAGAAGCGAAATCGGTCTAAACTGGCCAATGCCTTTGGCATCCCTCTCCTTTGGGATATATACCCCTTCTGCCACACACCAGCTGACTGGAACAATCCGCTCCCGCCATAGCACCCTTAGGATCCGCCACAGCACCCTTCGGACACGAGGACAGTACTTGAACAGCTTGTAGGACAAGCCATTCTGCCCAGCTGCACTGCCAGCTCGGGCCTTTTTAACCACGGCTTCAACCTCCCACAACTTCAACTCACTCAAGTCAAAACTGACCTCTGGCTCCTGTGGCCTCAATAGCCCTGCCACCCCAGTAAAAGGCTCCTCTCTCCTCTCATCACAGTATGTGGCCTTCAGATGCCTCTCGAGCTCTTCCTTCGACACCTCCAAACTTCCTGAAACCCCTTCCTCAAACAACCTCTTTGTGAACCTGTGCGGATTCTTATAGAACTCCCTCCTCTCCCTCCTCCTCCTCCTCCTCTTCCTACACTGATATTCGGCCCTCCTAACATCAATTTTTATTCGTAGAATTAACTTCAAATGGTATCAATGAATATTTCGCTGGTATGTTTATGTTTTTGTATAACAGCAATATATTTCAACAATGTGTTGGTAATTTTTTTATTGACAACAAATCTAAAGATGTACTCGATGTTAGACGAATTAAGAATTTCTACATTCCTATCTATAAATTTGATATTTCGAGCCGCACAAAAAGGCCAACTTTTATGAAATGCCTAATATGAATCATGCAAAGGACACAAGTCTCTCATCTTTTACAAAAAAAAAGTACAAATAAATATGAAAGAAACATCATCCACTCGACCGTTAAATTTACATATTACATGCTCTAAAACTTTCCTCTGGCATACTCTCTCTTTGAACGTTCTTTGTAATTTTTTTTTGTTACTTTTCAAGTAACCCTTTTAATTTGGTACTGTTTGGAATTAACAATAGACAGGCATGCAGGAATTTGTTAATATACCATTCTCTGAGATGTTTTAGTATCTACATGTTTGTTATACCTTTTTTGTCCGTTTACTTGTCACTTTTTACTTTGTTTATCCTCTTCATCAGACTAGGTGTGGAAATGATTAGATGAATTTGCAACTAAATAGTTGAAATCATTATTATCACTCTATGAAGACGAAGAAGTATAAGGCCATAGAGTGGTATACCACGGAGATTTGTAAACAGCCCTAATCAATGTTTCCTCATGATGACAAGACCACCTATGTTTCTCGAAATTTCTGTGTTTCGACTTCCACCAGATGTATATGTGTTTCGACTTAAACCAGCTACACATTGATAATGACGTATACAGGTATTTGCATTCGTTAGCATTACAACTTGAGAAATTTTCTTTTTTACCGATTTCCACTTTCATCGTTAGCATAATCAAGCAAAGTGAGTGGTAAATTAATATATTTTTATTTCTTCAATCGGCTCCGTTGACAATACACGATTCAGACGTCAATGGCAATGACTGATCACTCAAGGTAGATTTCGTCACTCACAAAGAAAACAAGAAGCGTAATTCGCTTGAGAACTCCCATCTATGTCGCCTAGAATATGAAAGTGGCGTTCTTCCTCCAAATTCTCCCTAACGTCGCAAAGCGGAGATTCACCCCATGGCTCGCTTTAATAGAATTTCCGCTTTTGATTAGATATTTGGTGAAAGACTCTATCTTTGAAGCAGGCCGTATTATAGAAACAACAAAACAACGACGCGATCATAGGTGAGATGAAGGCGCTATAATATGTGACCGTGCACCTCAAAACGAACATAAAGTCGCACACACTGATTTTGCGTGAGGACTGAAAATAAGTGAAATGGGTCAACCTAGCCGAACTTGACTTTTTCATATTTTCTGAAAGAGCAGGTCTTCTTTTACATCATGCTAAAATTTGGTATCATAAAACGTGCAGGAAAGTGTGTTTTTTTAGCAGTTTATCTCGAACATTTTTGGTAGAATAGTGTGATTAGGTGTGTCTTTAGAATCCCTTTTTCATTTCTGAAAGACCTTGTCCACACTCTTCACTTTCAACTCTAATAACTTTTGAAAGGATAATGCTACTGCTTTGAAAGTTGGCTTTAATTATAGACAGAATGTGTTAATGAGGCATGCTTAATTTCAGTTTAATCTAATAATCCCTTCATTGTTGTTACTCTGGTGGTTTACTTCCTGTTTTTTGTCCCATTCATCGCACAGCCAGCACGGTTTGGTAAAGATTAAGCGCTTGAATAGACACTGTACTTCAGAGCCTCTTTTCTCAGTTCCCACTTTTCCTGAGTTTGTGCTTTCTTTCCAATATTTAGATAGGGTATCGGAGAGTCCATTTGATTTGAGTTATACATCATTTTAAAGCTTAAAGTCTGTTCTTTCAGAATATGGTCTTAACTAAAAATTCATGTCTGGCGACTTTTTGTTTGTTTTGAGGTGCAGGGTCACATATGTTATATACAGTCTTAAATACAGGACCTGTACTTGGTAGACAGCCCGTGAACATGATAATCGGTTGACTAATAACATAAATATGAGATGAAACTATACATCCACATGGGAGATTAGAGACAAAATTATTTCTTGGATACGCCTGATTTCAATGTCTTTTATCAAATGTATATTTTGTTATGTAAACAAAACCAGGTGGTTCATGTTCATTTGATAATCAAGCATAGAGCAAGTATACCAGTAGTAGGTTCTTGCAGTGTAATCATTTGTGTACTAAATAACTCGCTTATCTCGGAATCCAAAGAATCCACATTTCTTCAGTTGTAGCTTGTAGTAGAACACGACTTGCTGGTCACTATTTCCATACCAAGGAACAAACCATATGTGATGTAATTTCCTTGAGAATACACTGTCCATAGTTTGTTTTGTTTGTTTTTTATTGTTCCATATTCCACATTTCAACAAATACACAAAGCATAAACATCACAATATAAAAGCCTGGATGAATTGTCAAGTATAGCTTATAAGACAAAACATGTGAAATATGAGAAATCTACATAGAAGCATTGCTTGTAGGGTGTAGATTCCCAGATGCGGATGTGAGATTATTTCTTACTTGGTATATGTAATTAAAGGAATGACAATTTGTGAATTGGAGAAATATAGGCCCTATACAGAAAGAAAACATCTCAACTATATGGATTGCATTACAAGAGATACTGGGCATGGGTTCGCCGACATGCAAACACTGATGATGGCAGAGATATTACTTGGCGGGGAATTGTGCACTCGATCTCGGATGCGTCCGTCAAGTATAGTGGTAGCCTATAGGTTCATCTTTGAAAGATGAGTAATCACTTCTAATGCACTAAATTTTGCCATTTAATTGCAAAAGAATGTCACTACATTTCAAATTTGATTTTTACGATATCAATGCTTTTGCATAGCATTTGGTTGCTTGGTTGTTGATGTCGTTCTTTTAAGTAATGATGGTATGTCGTATTTGACAATACATCTTCCTTGTGGATTGTTCCCTTAAGAGAGAGAGAAAAAAAGAACGGAATATCGTCGCTTTGATTATTTACAAACGTATGTTGGGAGGATTCAGAAATATATTCCTATAATCTGATTATTGATATTCGTGTGCATATTTAGCATGTTTAAAGAAATATTTTGTAGTGATATCTTATTGAATGGTACATGCAATTCCCCACACATTTCAGTCTCCCGAGTTAGCAAAAATAAACTTAACATTAGAACTTGTACAGTACTGGTTGAGGTAGGGATTCATGTTTTGAACATTCCTAAGTGAGATAATGAAAAGCCTCTTATGAAATATGCAAGAGCATGTAATTTTAAGAAGGATTCAACGTTTATTTGATGAAAATTGGTTTTCAAATGGCTGAAATATCCCAAAAAGTGCTAATGATAAAAGGCGACATGCCCCAACTTTATTAGTATCTCTTTGTTTCACTTTGGTTTTGGATATCTCAGCCACTTCAAAACCGATTTTCATCGAATAAACTTTTGATACCCCCTTATAACTGCATGCTCTTTGACATCTCATAGAGTGGTTTCTGAATATCTCACAAAACGTTAAAATCTAAATCTTCACCTCGACCAGAACTGTACACACCCTTTAATGCTGCAAGCTGTGCATTCAATAACTGCTAAATGGAATGTGATATAGCGAGAATTTCCAGGATACTTCGGACAGCGATATTTTATTCGCGCTATAAAAAAAAAATGTCATTTCCGAGAAAAAAAAAAGATGAGGTAATGTGTGTGTCATGCTTGAACTTCTCACACAGACTTCTTTCAACTTTTACATGTTGAAATAAAACAAAGTATTATAGCGCAAATTTGTTTCCAAAATAATGCTTAAATCGGGTTTTAATCGGGTCGGGGAGCGATTCGTCTTAGAATCATATGAGAGAGTTTTAAAAGACGAGCAAGAATCAACCTCAACAACCAAAGAATATCTGAACAAGTTAGATAGAGAGAGAGGGAGCAGTCAGAAACGGAAGAGACCGTAAAAATGGATACCCTGAAAATGGCCTGACAGCGAGTTATCTCATTGCTCCCTGAGGGAGTGAGGATTCTTCTCCTAATTTCCTGCCCACTTAACTTCGACCAGAAGACTCTGTGCAAGTCCCTGTTGCTTCACTGACCTCCTGTAACCTTACCCCTTCCCCTGGCAGAGGTCACCACACTCCCACTGTGTCTGATGATAAATAGAGCTGGCAGGACAGATAAGATGGCCCGCTTAAATGTCACTCCATGGAGCGTGCTCCTCCAGTGTGCAAGGACAAGACACAAAAGGATGGGATGCATTGGGAGACGCGTCTTACACGCTTTTGAGGGCATGGCCGGTCGTTTGTCACCATTCCAAACTTTTGTTTGCTCTTTGTCAAATCTTTTCGATTTAGGACACGTACATCGCGATCTGTCACTTGTTAAGCTATGTCATCACGATTATCAACGTGTTTCGTTCTTTCACGTGATGAGTAGATCTATGGGTCATTTTAATCATCCATTCTGTCCTAATGTTCTCTTTTCCAACACTCAGTTTGTTAGTCATCTATATTGTTTGTACGAGATTCAAATAGCATAATCAATGGCATGAGCTGAGTATGTGCCAAGTATTGTCCAGCAGCTGTCGAAATCCGTTTATTCTGAAATGTATTTCCAAAATAAAAATCAATGTGTGGAGTTTCCGGTAAGGCAGGGCGCCTTCAGTTTTGAACAGTTCGAAGGACTTCACACTATCGAACATTTGTTTTTTCAAGATAGATACATAGGCAGGGCTCCACGCTAACTTTTTTCTCTTTCTTGCCCTTCAGGTCACTATATTTCTCACTTCTCATATTTTTACTTGCCCGAAACTAAAACAAAGAAAAATAAAAGTCATTCTTCCTCACTGATCTTAACTACTAAGCCTTTCTATGACTTTTGAAATTAGTTATTTTGAATTGTGGTTGCAAGAGCCAGTGATTTATTATTGATTAAACTATTTTGGCTACAAAGAGGGACAGAAGAGACGGGCGGGCATTATAACGAGTTTTACGGGCATCACCAAACAATGTTTAAATACTTCTTATTTATTTTTCTCCTGATTTTAGAAGGAATACGCCGAAGAGAAGGTAGACCCTGGTCATGATGTCAATAATTTGATGATGAAGATATTTGATAATCCTTGGGTAAGGTGTTTATTTTTGTCAAATGATATTACCAAAAGATTATAATGACCTTCAATCAATCACATGAGAGGGGCAGAGGTGCAGAGGGGAAACATAATTATATGGACGCTTTCTGTGATCATCAGACTGACAACAAACATAAAGTGAATGATTTTGTCTCAACTTGTATTATTATGTCTACAGTCCACAACCATGATCATCGATTTCATATTTTCTCTCACTAACTTTTTTTTTCCAATCACCTGATCATTATTTGTCGGTATCTGAGCCGAGTCACCATGTGATTGCCCTGCACACATGTTTCCAGGCTGGCATGAAGACAGCCGATACCCAATGCTGCTCTGCAGTGAACATGCGAATGATTTGCGACGAATGCGAGTGTCGGAAAAAGTTCAACATTTGGAAAATTTCTTATCTCTGTGAATGTGCCCTGACAATGGAACCGTAAATCACTCTTGCGCAGTTTGTGCGTAGTTCAATTCAATTCGATTTCAATTTCAATTTCAATTCATTGAAAACCAGACATTGAATGAACATAAAGCAAATTGATATGAGTCCCAAAGAAGCAGAGCTTGTGAGTGGGGCCCATTATGAATGGACTTTTCGATCCAGCTGACCAGCAAAGAGACCCACAACACGTAAACATGTAATTTATATAATTATATGAAAAAAAAACATCTTAGTTCTTATATTGTAGGCTTATGTGCGAATGTCGTGTGTACCATTGCTTTTTGTGGCGTCACACTGTCCCGAAATTCACTCAAGATGGCAATACGAATATGAGACTTTCAATTTTCGTAACTTGGCCCCGAACGTAGTCAAAAGCAAATCAACAGCCGAAGCAAGTACATCTACTGAAGGTCACACATCGGCACTCGAGCCACGTACGAAGGCTACGCGAAGATGTGAATCTTTATCACGAAGTTTACTCGAAGGACACACGATGGACACAAAGAAACGAAGATTTTGCCATTATCGAGCGATGAGTTACTGCTGGAGCACGAGAAACTCCACTGGCGTTCATACGATGGTTTAAGATGCTCTCACGAATGACCCGATGTTTATACAAATTTTAATATTTCCTTTTTCGTGTGCCCACCTTTGCTCAATTTCAGGACAATGTATTATGTGACGCGTCAGAACTACGGCCAGTCCATATACACCAGCGGAGAAGACTGGTCCTCAGACCTGGGGATATGATTTGCTGCATGGTGGAGTTCCCCCTCCTTCTCGAGGGAGTATTTAATTTTTTGGAACTGAGATTCATCGATCTGGTGCACTCTTTTGGTGGAAATTTGAGAAAGTTTTCAATCAAAATACGGTAAGAAAAATAAATATTTTGTGATATATGGTAACCGAACGGTTCAGTGTTGTGCAATACTGTTTAAAGCGCAAACGCTGACACGCCCTTCAATGACAGAGGCGCTCGCTTACTATGTGTGCTAGTTTCAAGATTACAAGACAAGAAATAAAACAGATAGTATAGTGATAACAATAACAGTAAGACTTTATGCGTTCACTCCATCCCCGTTGCATACGTCTCCTGATAAATATTTAATGACATCGTCCCATTACAGGCAGAAGAAAATTGTATTTAGGGATCAGAAGTATGGAAATAAAGAAGAGGTGACAATGACGAAAATGACGATAAGAATAACTATAATAATAATAGTGATAATAGTGAGAATAATGATTATGATAATAATTATGATAATAATATCAGTGATAATCATAATCACGATAAAAAGAATACGACTGATAACAAAAAATGTAGATATATATTTTTTTTTCCCGAAACCCAGGGGGGGGGGGGGAGGGATGCATATCCCCACCCCTTCCCCGCTGTCTACGCCCTTGACATACACGAAGAATACGTGACTTTATAACGAACAACGTAAATGTTCCCATAATCACGGACGAAAAGTTTCCAGGGGATCTGATAACTGTCTTGAGTAAAAGTTAAATTTGTTCTCTTCTCATTCTTCTCTTTCTCCTTCTTTCATTTCTCTGTATTGTAATGTTTGTTGGTTTGTGAAGGCACGCTTGTGTACAGGTGTGTGTGTGTGTGTGTGTTTTTTTTTTTCTTAGGACCTATACCCTCACAAGCATAGGCTTTTTTGTAGGACGCATTATCTTAATTTTCAAATATGAATATCGCATACCATCGATTGTGAGAGACTGATTTAGGTGCATTCTTTATATCCGGTTTTATATCCGGGTATCTCAAATCTTTGTCACTACGGTATGTGTAAATGACTGAATGTTAACACTATTGTAATTTGTGGAAATCTTAATGAATGAAATGAAATGAAATAACAAAAAGTCAGTGTGAAATCAGACATCTATGTAGGACATACTCTCTCTATAGGTCAGACGTCATGTGAAATGTCACTGATATGCTTATTCCAGGCCCAGGATTCCAGGTAAACTTCTTGTCTGCTGTGATCAGTAATGCCCAATATCTGCAGATCATCTACTTGTGTGAGTTTTGTGTTCCTAAAATATAAGTCTACCCGTGATGATTGTCTCTTTCCTGATATTGTTATGATGAGATGGTACTTGCATAAGTGGGTTTGGAGTTGGGTTTGTACAATGGATTTCATAATCTTGCTGATATTACTCAGAAGGGAGTTTGGGAGATACATTTCACGGTTGGACTTCATTGAGAAGCATAGCTGGAAGAGGGGACTTCATCGGGGCTGGTTGTGTTTGTCTGATTTAAGTTTCCTCAAAGTTCTTTGGTCATCTTTGGCCTTGTAAGTGATTTGTCGAACACATGATGAGTGTCACCCTGACCCTCTTATAGGGCAGAGTGGCTGCGGCATCATCACGATGACACTTCTTTCAAAGGTTTGGCTGAGAAGCTCTGCTTTCTCCTTTGCTGTAGTGTCGACTTGGTCTTGTCCATCTGCATTGGCTACCTTTTCACATAAGGTCACCTTACTTCATCATTCCCTGCTACTAAAAGGCCCCCATTCTGTTAGCTCTTTCCTTTTAGGTTCTCATCATGACGTCACTTTTTCTTTTTTCTGCCTTGTTGTATACCCCTCTTGCTTCTTTGAATTTCTAACTCTTTTCTTCAGCATTTTTCCCCTCTCATTTGATTGTACAGACGCCTTTATCGATTAGCGGCTCTTCGGCAGTGATCGTCAAACCATGCCATGTCTCCTGTCTTTCTCACAACTTGCTAGGGATGAAAACGTCCATTGCTGTGGGGAATAATGCATATGACATTGCTGCATGCAGTCTCTGTGTCGGTTTTGAGGGCCTGGTTCCAGTTTGTAGAAGAGAAATGACCACGCATTCCCCAGTAATCAGCTTTGTCATTATCGCCATACCTTCCTTCTTATGGTTACAGTTCGTTATTCCCAAGGCTCGTTAATCTGAAAATGAAATAAGGTTTTTTATTCCGAAGGTTCGTTTGTCCGAAAATGAAATAAGGTTCGTTATTCCGAAGGCTCGCTAATCCGAAAATGAAATAAGGGTCCTTATTCCGAAGGTTCGTTACGGACCCTATTTCATTTTCGGATCAACGAACCTTCGGAATAACGAACCTTCGGAATAACGCCACAAATGTTCGGATTAACGAACCTCTAGGTATAGGGAATTTGTGTGTTTCGGTTTAACGAACCTTCGGATTAACGAACCTTCGGAATAACGAACAGCACCCCTTCTGATGGTAAGGCTTGTCTCTTAAGACTGGTACCTTGAACTTGACAAGAACTGGGTTATGATGTGATATACCTAGTGTGGCTAGTATTTTTGCGGAGATAACCATATAAGTCAGGACAAGATCCAGGATTCTTTATGGGGCTCATTTACAGATTGGCGTAGTCCTAGGGAATTGGTCATTTCCTGTGTGCGTCTATACCAGCAGTATCAGTGGTGCGGCTGCTAGGCCATTCTGTGCGATGCACATTGAAGTCTACGAGGAGGATCACAGACTGGGCATGACATTCTGTTAGTTTGGAGAAAGTTACAGATTCAAAATAATTGTTAATGTCACTGTTGGCCTTTGGAGGTCTGTAGGTCTACATTGCTGCACAGGGGGTCTTCTGTGCTTGCAGGGACACTGTGGACCACGTAAGTTACAAATCTGCAGGATCTTGATCTGGCCGTGATCAGGGCATTAGACGGCAACCCATCCATCAGTTGTGTTGAAGGTCTCTGCGGCAGCAAAATGAGTAGGCCCTAATGGAAGCCAGAGATGGCGATGCAGACGGCTCCATCCTTTAGACCTACTGTAAAACCTTTTGTAAATTTTATTTAACACTCAAAATGTTGGATTTAACATTTTATAAAGGGTTAGAGGAGTGACATTTAAAATGTTGGATTACCATTTCATGTGGAGTGGACCGTACACACAAAATACCCGCGAGCTTATTGGAAGAGCAATGTGACCTCTTTTGGTATGGTTTTAAGCAATTTAAAAACAACTGACAGAAAGTGATATCACGTGTCTTTTAAAAATGTGTCAGAACAAGGGTTACAGTGTCTGGCAAGTTATAAGGCAGTAATAAAAAACAACAGAAACATACCTCTTGAAAATATGAAAATATGACAACTAAGGTTCTTCAAAGCGTCTTGTGTCTTGTTAGCCTTTTTTTTTCTTTTTTTTTTCTTTTTACAAATCACGATGAGCGGGATAAGTCTCTTGTCACGCTCAAACACATGAACTATATAGAGCTCCCGCTTAGTTGATGGATATGTACCAAATATTTAACAGCTCTACAAATATGTAGAGGAAAAAATTTTCACATTTCTTAATCCCTTCATTTAAATTTTGTTCACGCGTCTCGTTGCTCTTTTTCTTGATTGTAACAGGACTTCATGAAAGACGTAGTTCCAACTAGCTCTGTCATGACGATGCGCAAGGTTGTCCAATCTAATCAGTCATTCTCCTCTCTCCCCTGCCTCCCCCACCCCCACCATCTCCTTCCCTCTGTCTCTTCATTTGTTTTCAGATTGCACAGCTACGTGTAGCCTACTTCTTAACCGTATCACAAAGGTAAACGCAAAGGAAAGAATGAAAATCAGCATGCCAAAACAAATATCGGCAATATCCTGCACTGTACTAACTGATGCCGAAAAAAACAGCAACAATGATAATTCTTTTAGTATCAGTACATTGCAGATACTGCATATTGCAGCCATTACTGCAATAGAATTTCTTGACAATGTATTGTTATTAACAATGTATTATTCCGTTTTTGCTCTGTTTTGTTTTGCTGTTTCTTTCTGTGTGGGAGACTGAGAATGACTACACAGGGGTACTTCTTCACGCGGACTCCCTTCACCCCTGTGAGTTAAGTAAGAAGTGATTGGCGTCAGTAAGTACCCCTGACCTCTCTCCGTCGACCATCAGGGCAGCGAACTCGAGGTAACGCCCGCTGCTAGGCGCAGGACGGAGGTAAACACTGAACGCGGTTCGGTGAAAAGGTCCGACAAATATAGACTTTGAGTGCTATCGTCTGCTTGTCGAAATCTGGAACGTCACCTTTATCCTTCTGTCGCTTCACCTCGGTATCTATATGACCTACTTGAACTTGCCGGGCCATCTTTTTCCCTTAATGTGTTCTTACCCCTTTCCCTCCACCTCCCCCCCCCCGCATGTTTGTTTGTTTTGTTTTTTTTTTTGTCCCTCTCTCTCCCTCTCTCCCTCTCTCTAATACTAGTATTCGTCACTGTGGAGGATGGAATCACAACTTCCTTTGCAATCAATTGATAAGAAAGGGTCCTTGATTTGCTCTCCAGACACAGTTCAGTATTTGCAAATTTGCCAATGGTGAAAAAAAAAATGTGTATGCATGCACATGTAGGATAATAAACCAGGCAAAGTAAAGTGGGTACATCTCTAATTGGAAATATACACTATTGGTCTCGTTATTTTTCGATCGTTTGGTTGAGAAAATTTGAAATTCACTTGTAATCACCATTTTTTCAGACGTTACCTTGACGTGCTGCATATTCATGAAACAATGTTTTCTTAATTCAGTGGACACACAAAACTGTCAATACCTGTCTTCATACAAGTCTATTTATATATCTACATATTACAAGTGATGTTTAATGAAACCGATGCAAAGCGCAAACTAGTTCTGAAATTGTTTACCTAAAAGAACAAACTTAAGGTCTGATTTTCTTTGCAGAACCCCTCCCTGAAAGAAAAAGAAAAGCAAACACGCAAACATAAAACACTTTTACTGCTGTACAACAGTTCTTTAAAGGATCATCCACTCAGAACATAATACTATCCTCCCCCCCCTCTCTCTCTCTCTCTCTCTCTCTTTCTCTCCCTCTTTCTCGTCCCTTTACACACATTGAAATTAGTTACACTTAAAATTAAAACTATCCGTAAATTGCCACGCAGCGGAGGTGTATCCCCGGTTCGTGTAACTTACAATGCATAGGAAATTATGATGGGCCTGCATACCAAAGAAAAAAAGTCAAAATGTGTGCAAGTAGAGTGTATACAAATCAGCAACAGAAATATGACCTTTAACCCTATTCAAGATGGAACACTCAGGGTAGATCACCAAAAACAACAAGAGCCAAGATTTGACCATCATATATCTGAGTACAAATTTCAACAATATTTGTCACGAAACACCACCTGTATGGCGCAGACAAGACACCGTCCCACCAAAATCCAAAATATGACCTTTGACCGTATGATAAAAGGCAGATCACTGGGAATAGCATTACCAGCAACAACCCAGAGAAGGTGCCTAAATTCACCATGAGGCTGGTCAATATGAGTTTAAAAATCAAAAAGAAAAAATCATTAATAAATTTGGATGGTAGAGCACACACAAGAAATATTAACATGGTGGCGGCCTTTGACCCAATAAAAGGCAGAAAATGCTGGCAGCAGACTCAAAACATGTACAAGACAGTCTGTTCCAGATTTGACAATGATACACCTCTGTACAAAAATTGAACGAAATCCGTAAAGAAATGTTGCCAGTATACTGCAGATGAAAGATACTAAAAATCAATCATTCTCTGAATAAAGACGGAACCAGCGAGGACGCTCCCTCCAAATAACTACTTGATTCTTAAATACATGTAAACGCTTCCATATCGCACCTGAATGAAATCTGTCAAGAAACGCAGCCTAACCAGGCCCCACAAAAGACACCAACCAAAATATGACCTTTGACCCTAAACAAGACGGAACACTGGGAGCAGCATCACTGAAAACAATAACGGGTGAGGCTTCATCATAATGCACCTCCATATGAGTTTTGAAATCATTCGAGAAATGTTGATGGGAGAGCAGACACAAGAAATTCTGTATAGCATAGCGATGAACTTTGACCCTGTAAAGGCGGAACATTAGTGGCAGCATCATCTGTCGGGGTTCAGATTTTACCATGACATCTGTACAAAATTAAAATGGGATCCGTTAAGAAATGTTTCTCTTAGAGTACACACAAAAAGCAACCATTTTGTGTTTAAAGAAAGCTCAAAAATTTACAAGTGTAAAAAGCCCTGCTTTTTACACTTGTAAATTTTTGCTTAGCCCCGCACCAACGGTGGGGCTAAGGGGGGGCCTTAGCCCCACCGTTGGTACGGGACTATCCTTAGCCCACTTTCTGTTTACACTCGTTTTTGCCAAAGTGGGCTAGCCCCACCGATAGTACGGTACTATCTGGCCCTGCAAAATAGCAGGGGTTAGCACCGCAATTGCGGTGCCAAGCAAGTGAGTGTAAACAGAACGAAAAAATAATCCTGGGCTAAGCGACGGAGACGAAGTCCGACCCTCACTGACCAATCAGAAACGAGGTAATCAAGTGCTGCCGGTGCGTGCGTGTACGTGTACAGTACACAGCGTAATTATGAATATTCATGTGGTTTGGAAAGTCCGGGGCTAAGAAATACGAGTGTAAAAAGGTCAGTTTTCTCCTTAGCCCCGGACAAGAGATAGTACGGGACTAATTGGCGAGTGTAAAAAGCTGAAAAAATTGGTACGGGACTAACGATAGTCCTGGGTCAGAGAAAGTCCGGGGTTAAGAAACACAAGTGTAAAAAGCCCTTTTGTGAATCGTACCAGTTCGTCGCGAGTCAGCCCGATTTTTATTGCCTACACGATCTTCATCCACTGTCAGATCCCTTGCGATCTCACGGCGACTTACTCTGGGAAATGCCTTAGCCCCCAGCGTCATGGTTGAAAAATACCGCCTGAAATCGTGTCACTCTTGCTTGCTTTAAGGTTAGTGCTGTCAGTCGGATTTTTTTTTTTTCCTGGGGGAGGGGGGGGGGGGGGTTCCTTGCAGCTTAATTAGAGGATACATGTGCAACCTTGTTTTTTTGTTTTTTTTCCTAATACGTTCCCATATATCTTGTTGACCCAACTCAACTGTATAGTTTTATGAAAGTCTATAAATCGCACTAAACACCACTGTCATTATCGCTATCACAGCAACCGTAAAATTGTCTCCATCATGTGGTTTGTTTGTTCTCCTTTGATTATATTTAAGAATTTGCCATATCCTCGAATAACCTGTCTAATTCTGTCTTTAATTTGGTCACATGTTGTATTCGAGCTCCTTATCTCATTTTTTACACAAGGTTTGTACCGGGACCTGCGCTTTAGGTTAAATCGTGTTTCTCAAGCATTTCTTACTTTAAATAGATTCACATTTTCATAAATTGACCATGTTCTATATGATACTAATATTCCATTGCGCTTCCAAGCTGAATAATATTTATTTATTTATTTATTTATTTATTCATGTATCTATTTATTTATTTATTCATTTATGTATTTATAAATTAATCAATTCATAATTTTTTGTCAGGGTAGCCCATTCACCAATAAGTAGTGGTCTTCCATGGAGCCCTGAATAATATTGATGAACATACGTACATTCAATAGCAAAACGTATACACAGAAAATAACGTAGATATAATCATATTGTACATTGCAAAGTAACATTATACAGAAATACAGTCTATATTTATTATGCCACAACAAGAGTTCACCAGAATGCCGATTGTATTAATCACATCACTATTTGTGCAGGAATGTTAGCTAGCACAGAATAAATTTGGTGTGTTACTTACAAATAACAACTTTGTTTAAACAATCTCTTAAATGAATATACGGAAGAAGCTGATCTCATTGAATGATCTAACTTGTTCCAGTCAAGTAAAGAAGATACGATTGGGCTACACTTGTGACAATCAGAGCGAAATCTTGGCACACGTAGACTTCCACTGTCTATTAGCCTTGTGTGATGTTCATGTACATCATTAGGCTTAACTAAGTGTACATGAAGGTAAGAAGATGCTAAGTTAAGAACGCATTTATATATCATCATAACGCGACTTAACGCGAAACGTATGTCTAGTGTCATGCATTTAAGACTCTTGAATAAATCAGCCGACGGTGTGTCATATGCTTTGTCCAATATTATTTGTGTGGCCCTCTTTTGAATTGTTTTTTTTTTTTTTTTGTAGCTTAGTTGTATGGGATTGAAATCTGTTCTACCAAACGACAGCACAGTAATCAAATCGTGGTAACACTAGACTGTTATAGAGTAATTTTAAGAATTGTTGGGGGGGGAAAAAACCTTCGCACTCTTTATCATGCAAACACTTTTCTGGGTAAGTTTACATACATTTTCGATTTGTTTAGACCATTTCAGTTCTTCATCTATTAAAACTCCTAAACATTCGGTGAACTGAACTCTTTTAATCAAACTGTCATTTAATGAAATTCTGAAATTTTCGATTTCCCGAGATTAGCACGGGAACCGATAATCATGACAGAAGTTTTGTCAGTGTTAGGGACGAGACTATTTTTTTCTTGATCCACGCCATAACTTTGTTTAGTGCGACAGTTATCTTTTCTTCCAAAACTGCTGCATCACTAGCACTGACAGTAAAGGTCGTATCGTCAGCGTACATATCTATAACACCTTTTGAAGTACACTCGGGTAGACTGTTGACATAAATTGAAAATAAAAGGGGACCACGAATTGACCCTTGTGGTACACCTTATTTGATAGTTTAAGGATGGGACTTGGCATCATTTTATTTTGTTACACAACAGGTGATTTTTTTTTTTTCATTGAGAATTATAAAAATTAATTGAATTGAAATGAAATATTATTTCCCATCCACGTCGGCATTCCTTACAAACATTTTTCTTTTCTTTTCTATCCACTAATGTCATTACTCCCTGCAAACAACTTTCAATCCCGTCACCCAACCCTAATTGGTAACCATGATAATGCTGTGCAGTAGGCTAATGCGTCGTTCCCACTATCACGATTGGCGCCACGACTCAAATCGTGGTCTAAATCATGAAGCAATCGTGATGATCTTATCTGATTGTATCAGATCATATCAGATTTCAAAATCGTGGCATTCGTGTTAATCGTAGAAATCTTTTCGACGGTTCAACAAGTTTCTGCGATCAACATGATATATTTTTGATCGTGATCACCGTATTAGATTGTCTTGGATCGCAACAAAACGCAGCAAATCTCATCTAATCGTGCTTCTTCATCGTGTTGATCAGGATCGACTTTTTCATAATTTTTTATAATTTCGTGAGATTAAAGTTGTATTATATATTGATATATTTTTATACATATTACTATCATCGTATTGTATACCATTATATATACATATATATATATATATATATATATATATATATATATATATATATCAAATATACATATATCAAAATGGGGAAACTTTTAAACGAAACCCCCCCCCCAAAAAAAAAAAGAGCAAAGAACGAATAATAAATGGCAATGGTATGTCTGCACGTATTGACTAACAAGACTAACGTCACTATAAAAATGAGAATAACTTCATGAATCGTGCATGAATCGGCACACATCAAAGACAAATGGTTACTTTTTAAGATAATTTCTTATATTAATAGTATTTTTGGGGAGGGTCTGTGAAGTATTCTGTTTCTTGTGTGTGTATATATTATATGTAATGATTAAGTGCTGTTGTTTTTCATTATCCATTGTTTGACCCCTTCACATCAATTGTGACACTTTTCACGTTGTTTTTTTTTTAAATGGTTGGTTGGGCATTAATTTAGAGGAAAATGGCTTAGTCATCCCTCATCAAACTGCAAAACCCATTTAGTTTATTGAAAGGATTGACATCAGATATTGTTACCACACCTAACAGCACACGTCGAGTATAAGAAGGAGTAGTTGTGTCTTGGTTGAGTGAGCATACACGCTTTAAAGATGGAGCAAGAAATGCAGAAATGTACTGTTAATATTGAATAAGGGTGGGGTGGAACAATGGATCATAAAATAACGCTATTGAAACATTTGCCAGAAGCAGAATGTTTCGCATACCCCACAAAAATAACTTTTGTGACTCTTTAAAAGTGACCATTGTCGTAAATGTAAGGTCACTTGTACATTACTATAAAGATCACTCTCATTTTCACACAGAAGTTAGTCAATGAGTGTAGCCAGTATCCCTGCCAAAATTTTGCGTAAAACTATTTTAACGAGTGGCATTAATTTTATTTGGGTGAGTTAAACCAAACTTTCAATACCTACCCCATGAGATAGACATTTTGAAATAAAAAGGCACATGATATACACATTATGCGAATATGAAATTAAACATACAAGCAATGCTATCAATTCGACCAACTTTCTTAAATTCAGGGTATTTAACATAATTATTGTTAGCATTCAAAAAGATTCAAACCTACTTTTAGATTACATTTCATCACACTTTTTATATGTATTTCAGAGGAAGGCGTTTTTCTTAATTTTTTTTCTGGAGAAGAGGGGACAATGATCTGATCTTATGTTTGTTTGTTTGTTTGTTTGTTTGTTTTTTTTTTTGGGCGGGGGGGGGTGAGGATTTCGATTGAATAATCTGTCAATTTCTTTAAGTTAATTTTGAAGAGGGACTATCTTAGGTTGTGGCTGGTCTGGGTGCTGCTCGCCTTCTTCCTGTCTGATGATAACGCAATCGTCATTCGCAATACTACAAACATCACGTTGCCATCAACCTCAACCTGTCAGCCCTGGCCATCATCAGTGGTTGTGGATTGAAATCACTCTGCAGAAGTTAGGGAAACAATGAAATCCATTGTCAGCCGGATATGATAATCCCATTTGGGACCAATCGCAGCTCTAATGAGGATCGCTTTACATCCCGATCGTGAAGGATATTGAATCCTATCTCAACAGACCACATTGGTTCGCGGTAGTCGTATTGGAACATATCAGAACGTAGCTGCACGTACCAGACCGGAGATCCCCATAGCATTGATCGTGATAGATCGGTACCAATCGTGGACTCAATCACGATAATCTTATCGGATCATACTGAACGGGAGACTAGATCGTGACAGATCGTATTGCTTGAAACAAACTAATCGAGGTCATATCGCATCCAAGTGTACCAACACGTATCAACTCGCATCACCTCGTATGCAAACGTGAAATTTCTGAGTTAAAATTTTCGCTATCAGTTACAAAAGGCCAATCGCGGTGTTCTACGGATCGCACGATTGTGGGAACGCCGCTTCACACAGATAACATCAACAATCACGTCGGGTCCCGTGCGATGACCGACATGCCATCGGGGCCGATCTGGCGTGCTAGCGAGTGCGCCCGACCGCACTCGCAAGTAAAGTTTTGGTTTGCTAGTGGTTTACCGAATCGAATGTTTTTTGGAAGTATAAAAACACCCCTCCGGCAAGTAAACCGTTATCCATGTTCTTCTACAAAAAGTCGGGAATAAATGCTAGAACAGAGTCTGCAATATGTTTTATTTTGTATTGTTTCGTTTTGGGTTTTTGTTTTTGTTCGTTTGTTTGTTGTTTGTTGTTGTTGTTGGGTTTGTTTGTTCGTTTGTTTGTTTGTTTGTTTGTTTGTTTGGGGGGGGGGGGGGGGTTCGAAACCCGGGCTGTTCGGGTGCCAATATTGTCATGTGTCACGAAACACTCACAAATGGAGATGCACGGCTCTTAAAATCAGTACAATTGGAATAAATGATAAGGGCCGGCAGTTATTTGTATCATTTACGGAAATGACACTAGCTTTCTTCCATTCACCAGGAATGAACCCGGTACGCAATGAGACGCTGAACAGGTGAGATGAATTAGACCGCCGGATATTATAGGAGCTGCTGCTTCCAGTAGTTTGGGATGTATTTCAACAAGACTGGTGGATCTTGAGGTCTGTAACTTTTGCAGAACCTTATATGCAAATGATTCATCGATTTCATTAAAAGGAAATTATTTACACTGCTATTTTACGAAAGGGCAATCCAACACAATTTACACGCAGATTTTACATGTACTAATGTATGTAACTTTGAGTATTGCCCTCCTTATAAGATCACTGTTTAACTATCACATACCATGTAAATGTACTCATGCCTTTTGATAGACGTGATTGGAATAAGGATATTTTGAACTGAATTAAATTGAATTGAACTGAATTCCTCTCAAATCTATTTTCTGGCACAAGCATACATCTTCTCATTTCTTCTACACCCTGAAGTGCTTCCAGGAAGATTGCTCTGCATACCTTCATAGTGCTACTGTCATATCGGTCATTATTAGTAATTCAAGAATAAAATATTGCAAGAGCTACACACACCATCTGAAGGTATACAGAATCAGAGACACACGGTATCTTAGTTTATTCTACAAGAAAACTCTTCAAATCTAAGAACTTTATCATTAAACCTTTTTCCCAAGTACTTCTTACGGTATCATGCTACTATGTATAATAAATTCTCACTGGCATTTAAGTGAGATCTTCACCTCAAACAAGTGTTTTCTGTGTAGTTGCAGTCAACTCACAGGTAAATCCTTGGACAGAGATAAAGTCTGTAGATATCATGCCTAAGCTCCTGCATGACATGTACATAGTGAACTGTCAATTTACTGCCATCCGATCTTAATACATGCACGTACTAACTCAGTAAATTTCTTAGTCCTTTGGGAGAGTCAATGAGGTTGATACATGAAGCCCCCCGCCCCCTTCCTGGGAGAAAAATAAAGCTTACAGATCTGCTTCAGGGTTTTCTTATTACCATCATCTGAACATCACTGTGGGAGGATATGTTCTAAAATAAAAACAGAAAAAAGAAGACAGGTTCCACGCTTTCACTCCATGCAATGCTTACACTGCAATGGGTAAGAGCTACACATTAAGTAAACAACAATACAAAAAATCCCAGTTAAATCAAATAGGGCAAGCACAAACATTACAAAGGTTGATGCTCAGAGTATCTTTGATATTCTTGTTTCCATCATAATTTTATTCTCTCAATTTTTTTTTTCACTCTCATGAATATAGAACTGCTCAAGTGACAACAGTTGTATGAATTTCAATTTCTCTTCATCAGTATATTTGTACATGTACATTTCAACCACTTAATTTGCACAAATCAACATAATTCAAACATCATAATTATATAAGTATCAAAACTGCAAATGTCCAAGAGGCTTCCCCCCCCCCACCCCCCAAAAAGACAAGTAACACAGATATACTATAAAGTCATGTGTTACCGACTCCCTAATCATAATCCAGAGCATGTTGTTACCAACAGCAGATAAAAACAAGGGTCTATTGAATAGAAAAGAAACATTGGAAATGCACCAGTTATCTTTTTATAAACTCTAAGGTACTGTAGTCATAAAATGTACAGTTGTGTACGGCTTGCTTGCTCAACTGCTGATGATTCAACAGCTGTGACTATCTTTACGATCAGTTGCCTTTTCTCAGCTTCAATACCCGAGTTCCCCTGCCATTCTATGATATCCCTATCTGATCAAATCCTGTTCTTCTGATCACTCTGAATTACCTCATTAACTCAGTCATCTATTAGAAGTTGAGCTCACACCCTGATCCCTGGCCTGTTACACTTGAATTAAATATTGACTTCATTCAATATCATGCTTTGTTCAAGTTATACACATATCTTGGTTAATTATAGCAAAATTGTGCACTCAATTTGAAATCTCATATTTTTCACAATAACAATGGCCTTGACATATGTTCTCAAAATTATACCAGCCACACTTCTGTGACAATTATCGGTCACATTTCACTATGTATTGCAATATGAGTGATCAAAATTTACAATTTTTCCAACTTTATAGTTTACCTGCATTCCATTTCTTAACTTCCATGACTGCCACTGAACTTAATGCTTCTACTCACAGAGCCTCCACCTGCCAAGATCCATAGAAATTGCTAGCATGAACCCTCAGATCTTGTAAAATTTCCTGCAAACTGCACATTTCACCCTGCAACTCAGGCAAAGATCCATATTGAAAGGTTAATTAACATCCTATCCTACTGTCTGCCCACAAGTTATATCAAGCAATTGAATGATAATTCATCACTCATAGAATTATTGAAAAATGCACATAAATATGTGCAGGGACATACTTATGAAACCTGAATGATTGAGCATATATATTACTGTATGACACATGCCTTTAAATCACTTATTGCATAAACATATGCACTTATACACCTCTGGCACTGTGAACTTAAAGCACATGCCTTCAGATTTACATACCTAAAATGGCCGATGGTAAGTCCTCACCAATCACAGGATCTGTTAAAAATAGGTCACCCAGGTTTTCTTAGACAGTAATACTACGAAAATATCATGTGGCAAATCATTGTTTAGTGCTTCCTATACTGTTATCAAGTGGAAGGATGAATGAAATCATCAGTCCCATAATACCTTAAAGAACAAAGTTGCACTGTGTTGATTGCAAGCAATGGATATCTGAATAATAATGATTAGCAAATGCACCTTGCACTTCTCATTTCCTCTGACAGAGAACAGGGTAACATGATAGTGGCCAGCAGTTTTCTCTGATCAATTCACATAACCTTGAAAGTGACTGAACAAATGCTACATAATATCAGCATTTAATGCTTAACCTAAAGTACAGCGAAATGATCAGTATAATCAAGCCTTTCAAGAAAGACAGGCAAACCCCACTATAATTAGAAACTTAAGACCACAGGATTTAACTTTGTAAAAAGGGTAATTTTGAAAAGCAGATGACCAGCTTGCCATTGGAATATGCTCATGTGGGACAAGATAATAACAGCTAGTGAAGTGAAGCCCCACTTGCATATCAGAAAATAATCTTGTTAGCACATTTTCATGTGAAGTTAAGGGTACTTTAAAATGCAATGCTTCAAATGTATGCTATTGATAACATCACAGCAATTCAGCAATTTGCTCAATGGATATACAGAGTATAAGTGCACTGCCATCATGAATTCATTACAGGTGGTTTGAAATAATTTGTGTAGTGGGGACAATGTTAGGTAAATACAGCAAGATGCATGGAGTGCATTATCATAGGTGCAGGAGAGGCATGTAATGGACTTATAGATGAGATAGTAATACATCAAACTGTTTGAGTGTGTAATGGCAAGTCTGTAAGTATCAAAGAGATAATAATCTCAAACTCTTTGACCTCATAAATCCCTCTCCCCCTTCTTTATTGGTCTCTCATTTTCTCATGCATACCAATCTTCAATTTGTGTGTGACTTGTTCTTTTACAGTACATGGTAACAATTGATGCAAGATGCATCTGCTTCATTCCCTTCTTGCTAAGTACAACTTTGGCACAATCTCTTTAAACGACTTTGTGCAGAACATTTCTGGAAGGAGAACAAAGACAAACAAATATCAACCATTGCAAACTAATTGTGCTACTGCTTTTCACTCATAGTTGGCGTCCACACAGATTAATATGGCAGTCTGGGGTTTAGTGCATAGCCAGCATGGATACAGTGCCTAGTAACATTGAAGTTAAGGAGATCAGTCACCTTACTAATCCCCTCCCCCTTCTTACTCTACTTGTTTCAAGACACCAGCTGTAGCAATTGATAATAGTGACATTTGCAGAATTCTTCTATCCATACATCACAACATTAAATGAGTCTGCGATCAAGAGCTTGAGATTCAGTTACACCTTCTTTTATGAGTGTGTGAGGTAATTTTGACTGATCATGAAAATAATATCCTCTCACATAGCAAGTATTTCTGTAAATGTTTATGAACTAAGCTTTCTATATCAAGAGAGTTGTGTTGTAGGCATGCAAGTAAGAAAGAAAAGAGAAAGAAATAATGCCTCCGGCACCACTTCGTGGCGGAGGCATAAAAAAGAAAATCTCCTCTCAATATTGAATGCTTGTTCTATTGGTTTTTATCATAATGGGATTCACGATGCCATAATATCACATCCACTGCATGGGTTACAAAAGTAAAACTTTATAATCCTTTTCTAATGAAATTTGAAGAGGAATTGAGAACATCAATAACATGTTTTCAGCATGGATCAAAGCTTTAAAAAATCAGTGTCATGAGCATTTATACTTATTTATACTCATGCAACACCATGGTATATAACCCCTATCGGCACAAGAAGTAAGATCGATTGCACTTGAGAACGACAAGTTTGAATTGATACAAACTTTGTCCTTCTCGTCTGCCCATTCAAGAGTGCCTCCTACAGATAGCAATGTGTGCTTCTGCTTCAGTTCAGCAGTGATGAAATGACATTTGCTGAAACTATGCTAGATTGATGACACAGAACACATATCCAACAAAACACCTCTTCTGCTGCAACTTGCATTCCCAGAGCAAAGCACCATGTTTGCTGACCATTGACATGTGCACCATGTACACCCAAAGGTGTACTGATTCATCTTTCTCCAACCCCTTGGGTTGAGGCACCATTCTTCATTTGCAACACATAGCTCTACTGTCTGATTCTCCATCTTTTCAGGCCAAGTAGATAAATGTATTGATGTCTCCCTCGTCCCGCTTCATGTACTTGTGTTCAATCAGCCACTCGATCTGCTCCTTGATCATTTTCTTTTGAGGGAGGAACATGTTTTTCAGGATTTCAACAAGCTCTGTCTGCAGCTGGGCATTGCTCAGCTTCTTCCTCATCTTCATGATCTTCACTATTGCTTCCTGTTGAAGGATACAAGAAGGCATTGTCATGATATAATGTAACTTAAGTCTGCAAAGTTATTACTAGTGAAATCTACATATTGATTAGTCAAGTCCTTCAATGTGTCATCTCTAATCCCTAACCAGTGAAGGAAAGAAAGCATACCAAGTGAAGTGAGGTATATCAATTTGCATAAATTTAGATTTGTCTCATGATTCATAATTAATTAAGATCTTAACACATATCACTCCACCCTATCACTGACATATGTAATAGAGTACCTCGGCAGGTTTTTGAGAGAGCTATGTAGGTCTGAATGCACTGAAGCTATCACAAGCTATGCCCAGCTCAGCTGGTTTGGTCATGTACAATGCATGAAGACTAGAGGCTCCCGAAAACAAGCACACTACTGCGAGCTGCCCACTAAGAAGCATAATTATGAGGAGTGCTCCACAGATGTGGTACAAAGATCACTCCATGGAGTAAACTCCTCACTCACTAATCGACATCCACACCAATGCTGTGGATTGTACATATATGATAGCATTGTCAGGTAAGCAATGGTTCAAAAAGCTTCAACAGAGAGGCAAATACGCTTGGAAAAAAAGGGCATTGTACGCATATATTAAATGGGTTAGTCAAATACTGGTTAGTGATTGGCTAAACAAGTTCACGTGATGGAGGTACATTGGTTATGTTTGCCCATGGGCAGAACTTTTTTTGTAATGTTCTCCCATGGGAAAACATTTTCACGTAAGAAATGACAAACGATACCAAACAATTGAACGATCATATTTTTTACGCAATCGACAGGATAAATTTGCCTATTTCATACAATGTGAAAAAGCAGATGACCGATTATTGTAATGCGTATGAAAGTGTGATAATTTGACTAACTCATAAAATAAAACAGATGATGACTTTTGTTGTCAGGAACATGTACCAAACGTTCCATTCTCAGGGTATGAAATGCTATTTCGGGAGGCTATAAGTTATAACCTCCCTCAATAGCATTTCAAACCATTCCTTCAGGTGGAACATTCGGTATGTTCCCTCCCCCGCCAGTCATCATCTGTATAATATTGTCTGCTTAGGATCATCTAGATAATTATGTAATGTCAGCTGTTGATTTTCTAAATCCTTCTTTGGCATCTTTAACTATTCAAGAACTTTGGAATAACTTTCATCCTAAATGCCTCTTTGAAGATGTCATCTTCATTATCACTGGACTGGACTGAACATCAGCAAAGGTCATAAATATGTAAAACAGCATATTAAAGCACGATTTCAGTGACCCTTGTTAAACACAAAATGAATGCATAGCATCATAACATTATCCTATGACATATCACGTAATGAGACAACATATTAGTTAACTTTGTGGAAAGTACAGGAGCTTGCAAAGTGGATTACCATCATGAATGGCACAAGGTAAAACTTAAAAAAAAAACCATGTCTATCAATACCAAATAGCCTTTCCAGAAAGTGTGAAATATATCCTACTGGTGCAAATGGTGATATCATCATATTATGTTAAAGACACGAAGGATGTGCCTTTTATTGTCACAAAGTCACGTGTAATGCCTCATGAAATGAAGATCTTGAACACACCTGAGTCCTGAGAATCCTGAGTTGTACAATGCCTTCTTTATCCTCTTCAGCACTTCTCTCTGTGGATAGTTGAAGCCTGCCTATCAGGTTGATCTTGCCTCGCTTCTGGGGCTTGCCATTCTTTCTGGAGGGATCAGTGGTGATTTACATGATACACAATAAATGAAAACAGAATGTTTTTTTCTTCAAATCTTTAGTCTTCAAAAACAGCAAAGTTCTGCATGTGGCCTGAGCTTCAACATTCTAATGACTTTGGATAGTCACTGTTTACAACTGAATAGTCATATTTGCTCTGTTTTATGGGAAATGTACATCGTATATCGATAGTACTGTACTCAACTTGATATACATAAATATTGCACACAATACTGTTAGGCACTGTCTACTTTGGACTTTACATTTTTAATGATTGAATCAAATACTGCTTCATTTGCAAAGTATCTCCCTTCAACACCTCCCCCCCCCCCCAAAAAAAAAAAGCAAATATGTCTCATAGACACTTCGTAAACATACTACAGCCAATTTCTTTCTCTTCTTTTTTTCCCTATTCATTGTATTTAAAAAGGAACAACTGGACAGAGAATGGGGAATTAGATAATGTGAAAACAAAGTAAAACTAAAACCTCATCAGAGTGTGCTTGAACTACCGTGACTTTGGCACATTCCACAACAGGATATGAAAAATGAGGCAAAGACTGCACACAATCTAGCTTTTAAGGTAACATATGAACATGTATACATACACTGAAAATTTTCCATATCAATAATTTTCAATAACTCTTACACTGTGGAAGTAATCTTTCCATCTTTCAAATGTGATTCCTGTATCAACATTACAAGTAGCTCATCAGATGCTGAAAAACACATACTTTGTATAACAACAACAAAAGGTCATTCAATTTTTGGTCATTCAATTTTCTATTCCAATTGCTCCAAAGGGTAAGAAAAATTTGCTTTTATTTTCTTCTCAGATGGGTTTGTCCACTGCACAAGCAATATCCAAGTGAATACAATACATCACAAATACACTGACAGGAATGTGGCACAAATCAGTAAGAAAAAAAAAAAAGATGAAAAATGTCTAGAGCTCAGACAGCCTGTCCTTCTCAGGTGGCTCTACTGACAGCAGGACCATCTCCTGATGGTTATCACAGAGTCAAAGCCACGCATCTCTCAGAATACTCAGCTTGGGGAATTCATCACTTTTCAAAGCAAAAAACAGACACACAGTGCATCAAATTTTGGTCAGACTTACATGACAGCAAATTCCTGGTTGACCCAGAAGACAGTTCCATCACTGAACTCCTTGGGTGATTTAGCCTCAGGATGCATGAGGATTAGCTGCCTTTTGAGTTTGGCAAATGCCACCAGTGACTGTTGTGAAGGAGTTATGATGAAGCTGTATTATCATTTGTGCAGTTTGAAGTGTATATACCAGAAATCAAAACATAATGTGTGGAAAACTTTTCAAATTCACTTACACAACATGACAATTTTTTTTTTCTATAGCGAGAATAAATTCAGTGTCCTGTGAATATGTGCAAGTACTTGTAAACATGTTGCACGAAATGGCGAAATGGAATCACGCATAGAGATCATCACCAACCAATGATGTAAATGCTTCATCTTCATCCATTAAGTGTCACTCAGCTTGCATAATCAATCATAATAGCCTACATATTGAGAATAAGGGAGTACACAAATAAATTTGGGCATGAAACACCATCAAGAAAGAGTCAAGTTCAATTCACGAACATATAACTTTAAGAAGGCTAACTTCTTTGGAAAAATGGCGAGTGGTCAACTCGCTCTGAAGGTGCACAATAATTTCAATTTGCACAGAAAAAAAGCAAAACTGATGCATGAAGAATAAAATGTGACCAATGTTGACACCAATATGTCAATTTGGCATGGGGAAGGTAAAATTCAATGAAGATGATGCAATATATACAAGTCAAACGATAAAATCAATATCTGTATATTCTCAACATTTTGCCAAGGAAATTTCATACATTTACAGTAGCCTCCAATGTACACAAATATTGTCTGCTAGTCTCCTATGCATAAAACAAGTGCTCTCAACTTCTTCTTTTCTCCTGCCCCCTTTCTTTTTCTTTTTCTTTTTTTTTTTTGTATACCAAGCAAGGTAAAAAGATACCCTAACCAGCAAAGAAACTGACAGCAAATCTATACAAAAACACACGCACGAAGAAAAAAAAAAATGAAAAGATAAAATACCAGAAAATGACTGTAAGTCAACTTACCCACAGAGTCCTCCTGAGTTCATGGTCTGGCAGCTCTGTGGCCAGCCGAAGATTCTCCAGTGATATCTTGTCATGTGGCCTCTGGTTCCATGCAAAGAGGACGCCCATCTGAAAGGTTGTGACCTCCAGGTCAAACATGCCTACCTCATTCTTCAAGGTGATCTAGAAGATATCGCAGAAACATATAACACACACTGACAATAAAATGTTTTATGTTTAAGTCTAATCTTGAGAACTCTTTCATTTCCCTTCAACTACTTATGAGCCCAGGCACTTAGATGTAAGTTGCTTTGTTTTGTCATTGGCATTCAGTCAATTCCCCAAATTTGGTTGAATTGTTCGCTAGCCACCCCTCTCAGGCATACTGTATAAGCCATATATTTCGCGAGTCTAAATTTTTGCAACTCGGGAATTCCCGACAATTTCGCGAGTGGTTAAATTCGCGATCATGGAGTCTTGTACTGAAAGGAGAATTGTAAACGCGCACGTCACATTCACATCAGGATCAGAGTCAATATCTTTGTGTGTCTTTAATTTCGCGAATAGCACCCGACTTGCGAAATTTGTGAATATAAAAACCTTGCGAAATATTCAGCGTATACAGTAAACATGTACCTCAAGTACAACAGGAAAGTTTGGGTGACACAACAGGCCTTAAGGGGATTAGGCAATCTTTATTCATTGGCAATTACAAAGTAGTTTCTAGACATGCGAGAAAAAAAAAAACAGTGGATGTACCAATTGGCAAACAGAGTTAAATATGTATTTACTTGCTCATGAACAAGAGACCAGGGGTCTCGGGCTCACCCGAGTATTGCAAGTTCACCTTCCATGCATTCTTGCAGACTAATACCCGAGAACATTGCAAACTTTGGGGGGGGGGGGGGCAGCTTTGAGGGCTTCTATGGGGGCATGGTATCCATATGCATGATTATAACATCACACTGGTAAAATATCTGACAAGTACACTGTCTCTAAGAACAAATGAACAATGCAGTCTAATAAGAAAAAATAAATAAATAAACTTCAGTGGGTTGAATGTAATTTTTTTTTTTCAGGTTCCTTAATTTGGGGCAGGGGGGCTAGGACTCCCGAGGGGGAGCATGGTGCTCTTTTGTAAAAACTGAGATCCTATCCCCCTAGGGTTGCTACCTGCCAAGTGTGGTGAAATCCGTAATTGGGTTTTCAAGAGGGAGGAGAAAATGTACAGTTTACAAAGGTACCCTATTTGGACCCCTCCCCTCCTCCTGCTCCAAGGGGCACCCCTGGATCCGCCATGAACAAACTTGAAACTACACTCATCAATGTACTTACTCAGAGTATTAACTTAGCTCCATTACTTCTGGTTCTACAGAAGAGGATTTTTAAAGATTCCTTATTTTATTTTTAAATTTTTTTTTTGTTATTATTATTATTATTATTATTTTTTTTTTTTTTTTTTTTTTGGGGGGGGGGGGGGGGGGTTGGGGCCCCCTGGGGTGGGGTGGGGGGGGCATGGTGCCCATCTGAACAAATTGAGATCCTATACCCCTAGTGATGCTACCTGCCAAGTTTGGTGAAAATCTGTCATGGGGTTTTCATTAAGATGAAAATGTACAATTCAGGCCTCCATTTGGACCCTTCCACTGAGCTCCAAGGGGGCACCCCTTGATCCACCATGAACAAACCTGAAACAACACTCATCGATGTACTAATTCATAGCATTAAAGGGCTGGTACAGTTTCAGTTGAGATGGAGCTTCAGGTTTCCTATCTTTTTTTTTTAATGATGATTTTTTGAGATGAGAAACCTCCCATGAAATATGAAAGATGACACATTCCTAAGAGGAATTGAAGGTTTATGTGAGGAAAACTGGTTTTGAAATGGCTGAGATATCCAAAACAAAGTGATCATACTAAAAGGTGGGACCCACCTTTTATTGGGATTGTTTTGTTTTACTTTTTGGATATCTAAGCCATCTCAAGACCAATTTTCATCAAATTAACTTTGAACTCCTCTTAAAATTGTATGCTCCTAAACATTTCTTAAAGTGGTTATTAAGTATCTTACAAAAAGTTAAAAGCTGAATCCTCACCTCCACCAAAACTATTTGGTGAATATTTGTCATGGGGTTTTCAAGAAGAAGATAAAAACGTAAAAACTTTATGCACGCCACACGCCAGACGCCGGACGAAAAGTGATCACAATAGCTCATTTGAGCCTTTGGCTCAGGTGAGCTAATGAAAAGTCATCAATAATCCTCTTAAGAATAAAGCACATCAATGAACTAGAAATATAGCGACTGGTATGCCTCCGCAATAATGCATTATAGTTCTCCGAATAGGTCTATAGCACAATGTCTTGACAATGTATGATGACAGTTTCACATAAGTGGAAAAATATTAAAATTACAGGTTTGTCACAAATGTATTGAATGTTAACTTTCCTTGAACTAGATTTATTTGGGTGAATGGCTTTACTTGCTAATAAGATGTGCAGGTAGTTGGGGATTTGTACCAAACTTCTGACCCTTTCATACAACTAAGTTTAAAGAAGAAGTGAAATTTAGCACTTTCACTTGACCTTTAACCTTTTGGCCTTTGACCTTTTGACAAGAAACTTCCAAGAGAATCTGTATTGGGTAATACATGCATACACTAAGTTTCAAGAAAAAATCCTGCAGGCATTGCACAGATAAGAGGGAAATAATGACATTTTGATGAGTTGACATCGACCTTTGACCCCTGACCTTTCACCCATGACCCCTAAAATCCCTACATGATCACTGCCAGTCAGTACATGCATATATACTAAGTTCCATGAAGATACCTTGAAATGTTTGTGAGATATGGAGAAAAAAGTGAAATTTTAACATTTTCACTTGACCTTTGACCCTTGACCTTTGACCTCATGACCCAAAACTCTCTCTGGGGAATCTTTATTTGGTAGTTCATGTATACACCAAGTTTCAAGAAAATACCTCCAGGCATTGAAGAGATATAGGGGAAATAGTGAAATTTTGAGCATTTGACCTTCACCTTTTGACCTTTGACCTTGAGCATGTGCACCTTAAAGTTGATAGGCACAACTTCACTCACTCATACATATATATGCCAAGTTTCATTAGGATACCTCTAACGGTTTTTTAGATACGCTGTCCACAAAATTGATTACGGACAGACGGAAGGACGGACGGACGGACAAACCAAAAACATAATGCCTCCGGCGACACTTCGTGGCGGAGGCACAAAAACAGGACTTACAATTCCATTGGACATAAGGTGGTGCCACTGCAGCTTCCTACCACTGTGCTTATTCCTATAGAAATCCTCCACCTCAGGAATAAAGTCCTCAAGTTCCACAGGTAGGGAAACTGGCACACGCTCACTGCTTCTTGACCATGCACCCGCATTCAGAATTTTGATGTTCATATTATCTGAGAAAGAAGCAGATACAGAAATTGGTTAATAATGGCATATCATTATCATTAAACTGAACACAAAGATTTCTGTTATGTATCTTTTGTGTCATTCCAGAGCACCTATATGTATCAAGGGAATACAGCACTTAATGGCTACATACTTGCTTTCTTATCATAGACATTGAAGGGTACAGGAATGGTTTCCTACAAAGAGGACAGTTGGGAAGCAGGACCTGAAAGATCACAGAAAATGTAATGAAGTTTTGTGTGTGTGTGTGTGTGTGTGTGTGTGTGTGTGTTGAAAAAGATACAGCTATAAGATACATGCACATAGTGTATGTCCATCCCTATGTAATGTTTCACTAGCGCTGTTACAAAAGTTTGTTAACATCTGTAGATATTATTATTACCTGCAACATTGCCATAGTTATTTCTATGCAGCTCCTTGAAGGCCTGGTTTAGGTCCTCTGAGACCTTGATGTCCTGGAACATCCTGGCTAGCTTGTTCACATAGTCTGCAGGCATGCCCACTTCCTGCAAGAAACGTCACAACTTCTCATCAAGTTTTATTGACGATTAAGAGGCCAAAAGTAAGGACAACTGGCGGAAAAGTATTGAAAACTGCAATAATTCTTTGCTTTTCCTCTCTCCTACTGCCATATTTGTGTATTACGTTACCACTTTGTTATTATGCTGAGCATAATCTTTCAATCTAAGATGAGTGAATGGCACTTCAAAATATAAAGGACATTGTAAAACATGTAAAACTTCGACTCCATGCTAGTTGTTGGTAGGGTGTAGTTTGATTTTTTTTTTTTTTGCTAATCAATTGAAACCCTTTGTTCTGCTACATCACATTTCTCCTCCAAACAAAGTGTGCAAAGAACCCATTCTATCTAAGGATAGCTCCACTGAGAGTCTGAGGCTAAAATTCTTACCCTGAGCCACTCTACCATGTTTTCCTCCTTCTCACTGTCTGCTGAGGTGTCCAGTATCAGTCTCCTTGTCAAGTGTGCCTTGTGGTACCTCATAAACACATCCTTGTTTTGTACATACTTCAGCACCAGTAGCTACGAAGACAAGTTCAAAATTAATATCATCAATGGTCTGTACATCTTAACATTTACTGCCATCTCCTTTTTGTCACAAGCATGGCAATGAAGAAGAATAGAATATGATATACAAATACATTAAATGGTGGAAACAAAAAGACAATGACTGCAGGTATGATAGAGAGGGGACATAAAGACTTGATTGAAATAAACTTCCAAAAACCATTTAATGAACCCACAGATAAAACACAATTCAGAAAGAGCACACAGAAATTCAATTTTTAGGTCCAGAGAATACAAAAATCATCATAAATGACATCCAATGTGTCAAGTACTGGTTGTATGTAATAAATTATCTAAACTCCCGTAGACAAAGAGCGTTCAGAACCTAACATTGTAATCCAAGGCTCCTCCAACATTCATTATATCAGTGAAAATGTCTCTGTGATGATAAAAAAGAGACAATGATACAGAAACTGATTTGCATGGCCCTCCTTGCTCAACTAAGGAACAGGCAGAATGTTGTATGATTGCTTCACTATTGCAGAATACGTAACTGAAAAACTGTATCCTACGCTACTGAAGACCATTCTTGTTGGAAAAATGTTGAACTCTATAGCAATGGCAGTGAAGGGATGATCAGATTAAGTAGAAATTTTGCACACTCCATTTAAACTAATTCTACTCATGACAAATGCTAACTTTCCAAGCAGTAGCATCATCCTTTCGAAAGTTCTTAGAGTTGAAAGTGAAGAGTGTGTACAAGGTTTTAAAGAAATGAAAAGGGCGCCACTAAGATGTTATACCTACCTAATCAGACAATTAAAAAAAATAGGAGTTCTAGATAAACAGTTTTTATGATCACATATTTTAGAATTATGTAGAGTAGAATTGCTCTTTCAGAGAAGCTAAAAGACTAAAAGTGATTAAACTGAATTTAAAGATAAATCAAATTTGTGAGACTTGATGCATCAACCATTTAGTACCCCCTTATAGTATTGAACAAATTGAAAGGTAACCACATCATTTGGGGCCTCACAATCAATTACAATACATCATTTTTTTATTATGTCTGATTTGAAATTCAAGTATGTAACATGGCACATACACCATCCAAACACATGAAAAACATGACCACCGTGAATGCCTACTAGTTTCAATACGAATAAATATTAAAAGTGCATCACATACCACATTTCGCAGCTTGCTTTCAATTTCTTCTGATGTGAGCTTTTTACTGAGTGGAGTTTTCCTGAGAAGCATATCACAGTAGTTTGCTAGAAGTTCTGGGCATCTTGATTCTGGCTGACATTTGCTAACAGCACTATGTAGCAAAAAGATAAAGCAAATAAGGACAACACAAATGGCGTATACAAACTGTACAATTATATGTTCGACTTAAAAGGGGCAAGATGCCTTGTACATAATTGTATTTCCCTTTTCATTTCTGACCAAAATGTAGTTCATCACAGAACAGGCCCAGCTACGTTCTCATACATTCATGGGCTATGATTCCATGTGTCACAGTAAGGCTAGCAAGTCAAATTGCAGTGGGCTAATATTCATCTGGCACAGCAGCAGGACTTCACACCAAAGAAATTGGGATGATACTTTTGACAAAAGGCTTACAATAATAAGAATTTTCTCTTGTGTTAACATTACATTACACAATCATGCATACCGTTGAATACACTTGAAAAGAATCAAATAAAATATAGCTATGATCATATGATCAGAGAATCATATGTTGGTAGAATCACATCTTCAGGTTCTGCTTAATAGATATCATGAATATAAAAGAATTCTGACAATGAAGGAATAGTGATATTCCTTCAAAATGCTTTTACTTGCAGGACACTTACAATGACAGATCAACTTAACTAACATCAACATCTGCACACCTATTTGCTGACAGAAAAATAACATTTACAAGCGTAAATCATTTGTGCTTTAATAACCACTGGAAGAGTGAAAAATAAAAATGTTTACAGTTAAATCACAAATTTAATAACAGATATTACTGTCTTCAACAACCACTGAAATATTGCATACATCTTAAACAAAACAGCAATTGCGAATCTACAAAGTATGAGATAGATACATGAATTCAATCTGGATTTTTTTTTTTCTGCACTTTAACTTACCTTTTGTTTTTTGTTGGTAGCTCTAGTCGGAAGACTTTTGTGTCATTTACTACATGCTTATAGGCCTGCAAAGAAAGAAGACTGAATATCAAGGTCTTTTCACAAGCCATTAAATTTTCAACAATTGCACACTTCAGAGCTTCAAATTCTGCTTTACTGATCTTCACAGATGGCTCTTGAGCAACTGCCTAAAGCTGAATGAAGACAAAACAGAGTTCAATGTGATTGGCTTTCATCAGCAGAGAGTATGAGGAAGATTAACCATCTGAAAGTTGGCAGTGCCATGAACATCTGGCATGTAGATCAGGCCATTAGGTCAAGTAAGAAACCTCCAAGTGATATTCGATTCTTTGGTGACTTGTAGCTGTTTGTACTGAAATGCAAATTGCTGTCTGCATACTTTAAGCTACATGTACAAGTGCCTGGAAGTTTTAGCTCCACAAACACCTGTCCCTTGCTAACTTTACACAGGCTCTCATACTTCTCTTTGTCATGTTTGTGAGCTTCATCTCAAAGTCTGCATGCCCTATTAATCTTTAACCCTATTCTAACTGGGCTATTTGAGACCAAGTTTTTACTGGGGAGGGGGTCAATTTGACCCCCCTTCAGATCTCGGCCGCCGATCACGCGATTGCCGCAAAATTTTGCGTGTACATAGAGCGGATGTCAACTACAAGATTATATGGTCATACAATAGAAAAAATTTGATTTGATATTTTTTAATAAACTAATTATGCAAATTTACGCATGAAATCATATTTTCACCTATAACTCCATTAAAAACATTGAAGGATTGCTAAATTGTTGTGTCAGAGTTCCTCAAGACATATCGAACAATTTTCTTACAGAAAAAATAGCGCAATCAAAATCAGTTTCTTTTGTTTTGTATTGTTTTGTTAATTTCTTATGTATTTCATTGTTTTTCGACCTTTTGTTTTCTATTGTTTTTTTGCCAAAATTTGTTGTAGGCACTTTTCCAAGCTGATCTACATTAGAAATGATTAATTTCAATGGTTAAAAGTTGAAATAATCTAATTTATATCAAACAAAAAAACACAATTTGCATTGGATTTGCACACAAAATCATGAATTTGAGCTGTTTTGGGGTTGACATGCATATGCAAAACATTGCGTAACTTCAGAACGGTGTACCCGGACGTCGCAAATTTGGTCTCAAAATATGCGGGAGACTTCAATGAAACTAGAAATGTCGCTATGGCGACTGGTATGCCTCCGCCATAATGCATGATTCTCCTGATAGGTCTAGATAGTACATGTAGACAATGTGTGATTACATTTTCACAAAATTGGCAAAATATTAAAATGACAAGTTTGTCACAAATGTGTTGAATGTTCACCTTCCTTGACCTAGGTTTAATTGGATGAATAGGAGAGCATGTATTTGGGGATTTAAGGACTTTAACTTGACTTTGACCCATTCATAAGTTTATGCATTGAGTAATTTTCAAGGTACCGGTATGGAGAAAAAGTGCAATTTCTGTATTGAATAGTAAATTGTTACCATTTTCATCTAGCCTTTGACCCTAAAATTCATAAGATAATCACTTTCAGGTAGAACATGCATAAATATGTAGTAAGTTTCAAGATAACTTGAGCCACTTCCGAGATATGGAGGAAAAAGTTAGTTCGGCACTTTCACATGATCTTTGACCTTTTGACCTTTGAGGCAAAAAAAAAGAAAAAGGCAAAGAAAAACTTTCCAGAGAATTTCTATTAGGTTACACATGCATACACCAAGTGTAAAAAAAAATAATAATCCTGCTGGCACTGCATAAACATGAGGGAAATAGTAAAATCTTTAAGTGTTGCACTTGACCTTTGACCCCATGAACCCTACATTCTCTAGGTAATCACTGCCAGTCAGTACATGTATATACTATGTTCCATGAAGATACCTTGAACAATTTTCCAAGGAACGGAGAAAAAAAAGGAAGTTTTAATGTTTTTACTTGACCTTATGACCTTTGACCTTTGACCTCATGACCCAAACTTTCACCAGAGAATCTTAATCGAGTAATACATGTATACACTAAGTTTCAAGAAAATATCTTCGGGCATTGCATAGATATGGTGGAAATTGTGAAATTTTATGTATTTGACCTTGACCTTTTGACCTTTGACCTTGAGCATGTGCACCCAAAAGTTGATAGGCACAACTTCACCCCCTAATACACATACATGCTAAGTTTCATTAGGATAACTCAACAGGTTTTGATAGTTACCTTGTCCACAAAATTCATTACGGACGGACGGACAACCCGAAAACATAATGCCTCCGGCACCACTTCGTGGCGGAGGCATAAAAAGTCATGAAACGCTGCGGCAAAATCTGTGCGCGTTGCGGAATCGTGGCGCGAAATGTCGAGGGGAGGTCAATCAGACAATATTTACAACTGACAGACCAATGGACAGAAATAATTTTGGTCTACAAACTTCCTATTTGCCAATCATCTTTATTTCAATGAAAGGGCACTCCAGTGGATATCAAGCACCTACAAACTAATCACTTCACTTTTCGCAATCTGGTTTTGTAAGGAACTTGCATCTCCAATGTCTTCAGGAGTAAACTATCTTTTGTTCTGTCCATATGGTCCAGAACTGCTGCCTTTGATTACTAAAAAAGTTTGGGTCAAGGAATGTGACACGGCTTTCATCTCTCATCCCAAGGACTCTGCAATAACATTGAACTTCACTTTCATGATGACTATTAGTCCCGTCCACAATGTAAGTGAGATACATCCCAGCAGACAATTACGGATCCACTTCCTAAATCTTCAGTGGTCCTTCTAACTCGATTCGCTATGTTATTCTGTTGCAGGGCCCCCAAGAATAACAGTGTATAAACCACTGATGGGGCTATCCTGGGTAAAGAATACTGAACAGTTCAAAATTGTTTTTTAGCAGTCTTTCAAGAAAACAGTCTTTCTGTGGTCTTTCAGCAGTCTTTCACCGATTTCTCAATGAGCTCTCGGGAGGTCTATCAATCATTTTTTAAAGGTATCTCAAGAATTGCTACAATTTTTTGGAGATCACTGACAAATTATTCACAAATCATTGAAAGTTAAGTCTCTCACTGATCTTAATTGTCATCTAAAATTTGACACTTCCTATTTTGAATATTTATAAGGAAAGTGTTAAATATCTTACCTTGTCCCTTGAAGTCAAGAATCTTGGATCATCATTAAATGCCTGCTTGACAAGTGAACTGAACCGGTGGAATAATTCTAGTAATCTCTCCACATATTTCTCTGAATCCTGTTCATAAGGAAAAGAAAATTTAAAGGAAATTAGTGGTATGCTTCCCCTATATTGCATCATTTACCCAATAAGTGCAAAGCATATCTTGACACTGTGAGCGACAGTTTTGGATGAGTGAACAGACCTTTGACCCTTGATCTTTGACCCCATGCCTGCATCCATCATAGATGTAGCAAACAAGGCTACTGGCACATGTGACTTAACAACACTGCAGTAATGTTATTCAAAAGTTGCCCTGTAATGTCAGTATGCTCAGCCCTTTCCTCTTCTTTGAGTATGTAAAATCCTTTATTTTGCTTCCTGTCAGACTTCCTTTCTCTTTTTTTTTTTCTTTTTGTCCTTTTCCCGTTACCCAGGAAAAGCTTTTACATTAATAGGAATATAATGATTGACATTGACCACTTTTCCCTACAGTGAGTTGGACGCTGGTCAGTTCCATGTACACCTCATCCCCACAGCCCAACTCCAAATTATGGAGGGATGACTTATCTTTGCCTTCTGACCAATAACCTTTACATCATACATTTACTTGCATCAGTGGTCATAATGTCCTTTTAAAGTGGAAGGTCTTTCCCCATGCAAAGAATTTCCTCTTTTTATCATTGTTTGGCAGAGTTTATAGCGCAGATTTTAGAGGTGAAGACAGTGATACTGGGAGAGTGTGAATGTACCCTTTCGGACTATGACCTACAGTCACAGATGATGTTCAAGTAAAACATTGAATTTGGGTACTTCTACTCATATTTCACTATAAAATTTTCAATACAAGGGAGATATAACACCAAGGAATCAGAACCTGTTATAAAAAACATTTGCGATCTCAAGAGTGCTTTCTTGGTCCATCCATTCTTGGTCCATTATGTGGAAACTCCTTGCGCAACTTATGACTCATTTTGACAGAGTGGTACACACGTAATATAGGTTTTCCTGCCCAATTCCATCAGATTTGCATTCGATTTAACGATGCGATCATTCAAGTTTGAGTGAATTTGAATGATCACCGAAGTTGACATTCAAAAAGGTAACTAGTTCAATCAATTCAAGCTCATCAGCATGCAATTTCATGAGTTTCTCACACAAGGGTGTAAAAAGGGCATTCAAATTAAAAATGCAAGTGCAACGCATTCAAGGTCGCATCAGCACTGTCGTGGAGAGCGTTGAGGAATTCAAATTCACGATAAGGCAAACAACTACAAAGTATAGGCAGTCTTTTTCGTTGTTGCTTTTATTCTGTGTAGTTTATACTCAGCTGTTTGAATTTGCAATCTGAATATACCTTGAAATGTGGTTTTTGACTCATACTAGCTAATGACTTGTATAACCCCACTATCATACACATACATTTACACTTTATTCATATACACAATTTTAACCACTGCTACATTTCAGAGTATGCATGAACATCTCAAATACGGACAGAATTACAGGATGAAGCATGACCTTGACAATCAGCAAAACTGGCAGTATAACCCTTTGGTGAAATAGGTCTATCTACAGCTGATCTGATTGCGGCAACTTATGATCAGTGATGATATGGACATGGGGAATGGAATCAAAATGGATCAATATTGATTTGGACGTATAGAACCCCTAGGATATTCTGGAATATGGCTATTTCCTAAACATTACATCAATACTGTTTGGGATGAACTGAAAGTGACAGAAGGTCGACAGGAAAGAAATACATCCAGTACAATCAAGATAATTAAATGAAACCTTGAAATGACAAGGCAAGTGCCAAATTGTGTCTCGCCCATTCGCGTACGAGGAATTAATATCTTTTATAACTCCCAGAAGTTAATTGACCTGCTTATGACCTTTGACCTTGTGGTGACCTTCAACACCCCAAGGGACATTTACCATCCAAGTTTGGTCACAAACGGACAAAGGGATCAAAAGTAATGAGCCATATTGAAACGCGCCATAAAAACTTAACATTGGGCCCTAAAAATTTGTTGACCCCTTTCTGTGACCTTTGACCTTGTGATGACCTTTAACTCCCCACGGGACATCTACTGTCCAAGTTTGGTCACAAACGGACATAGGGATCAAAAGTTATGAGCCACAATCAAAACGCGCCCTAAAAACATAACATTGGGCCCAAAAAGTTTGTTGACCCCTGTCTGTGACCTTTGAGACCTTCACCTCTCCAAGGGACATCTTCAATCCAAGTTTGGTCACAAACGGACAAAGGGATCAAAAGTAATGAGCCATATTGAAACGCGCCATAAAAACTTAACATTGGGCCCTAAAAATTTGTTGACCCCTTTCTGTGACCTTTGACCTTGTGATGACCTTTAACTCCCCACGGGACATCTACTGTCCAAGTTTGGTCACAAACGGACATAGGGATCAAAAGTTATGAGCCACAATCAAAACGCGCCCTAAAAACATAACATTGGGCCCAAAAAGTTTGTTGACCCCTGTCTGTGACCTTTGGCCTTGTGACGACCTTCACCTCTCCAAGGGACATCTTCAATCCAAGTTTGGTCACAAACGGACAAAGGGATCAAAAGTTATGAGCCATAAACGAAATGTGCCCTAAAAACTTAAAATTGGGCCCTAAAAGTTTGTTGACCCTTGTCTGTGACCTTTGACCTTGTGGTAACCTTCAACTTCCCAAGAGACATTTACCATCACCCAAGTTTGATTGCCATTGTAGCAACATGTGCTGAGTTACGTGTGATAAGAGAGTCTTGCAAGTAAACTTGAATGTATGACCTCAAATGACCTTTGACCTTATCATGTGACCTCTCACGGCACCATAACAAGAAGGTACCCCCAGTGCATCCATCACCCAAGTTTGATTGTCATTGTAGCAACATGTGTCGAGTTACGTGTGATAAGAGAGTCTTGCAAGTAAACTTTAACGTATGACCTCAAATGACCTTTGACCTTATCCTGTGACCTCCAACGGCACCATAACATGAAGGTACCCCCAGTGCATCTATGACCCAAGTTAGGTTGTAATCCAAGCAACTTATGTGAAGTTATTTGTCAAAAGAGAGTCTTGCAGGTAAACTTTAACATAGAAAAGAGTCTTGCACATACTCTTTAATATATGACCTCAAATGACCTTTGACATCATCACATGACCTCCGACAACACCATATCATGAAGATACCCCTAGTGCTTCTATCACACAAGTGTGGCTGCCATTGCTGTAACAGTTGCCAAGTTATGCATCATAAGAGAGTCTTGCAGGTAAACTTTAACATTTGTGACGGACGACGGACGGACGACGGACGGACGACGGACGGACGACGGACGGACGCCATTTGGATCCCTTAGTCTTGTCTTCACCTCCGATGGGCGAGACAAAAATGAAATTGTATCATCCAATCGTATGACAGTGAAAAAGGCCTGTAGAAGTTGCGTATGTCGATTGAATTAGAACGTTCAAAGTGCTAAGTTGTGTTCCTATACAGTGCACTCCCGTTATAACGAAATGCTCGGGACCAGCCGTTTTCTTTCGTTTTATAAAATGGGTTCAAGAATGTAGCCAATAGGAAGCGCTGAAATGAGTCACATGTGCTTCCTTTATTCTAGTCCCATTGCACTGCGTGTTAAATCCTATTGCCGATCGTCTGTGCGCGCGGCGGCTCCTTTGAATTGCATGCATACGCGCTGTCAATCCTGTAAACAACTTCTAGTTCGGGCTGCCGGCCAGCCGGCCGGCCTTTCTTCCCTTGTGCATAACATGTGTGGCGCGCGTACGTATACTCTTATATACACTGTACGTACACTTTGTACAGTACAGTAGACCAAGCGTTGTGGGACCGGACGCATACATGGAGTCACTTTGAAGGGCAAATCCAACGATTTAGCAGGTTAATTCTCAAGCCGTTTTCAGAGTATGTTGTCTAGTAGGCCTGTATGAGGAGTCTATATCAAGTCTTTAAGGTAAAGGGTGCATATTCTATGTAAAATAAGTAAGTTTTCATGCGGGAACTTAAGTGTCCGGAAACCCAACCCCCCCATCATACTTATACTGTATGTGCGGAATTTCCGAGTGCGACTTGCGTACATGTTTGGGACGAACATCTTCAGACGTCTTGACCCACAAAGGTACGTGAAATACGCTGAAAAATGCTCTTAGTTTTCGAATTTTCGACCCATTTTATAAAACAAATGATGCACAGGATTATTTCGTGGCGTTAGTGCAGGCGTAGCTCACTCTCGGGTATTTACAATGTAGTGCAACATGCACTCGGCTTCGCCTCGTGCATGTTTCACAATTGTAAATACCCTCGAGTGCACTATACGCCTACACTAACGCACTCTATCCTGTGCATCATTTGTATAATATCGAAATTTCGTTATAAATGAACAAATACGATATATAACAAAAACAAGGTAACCACCACGCATATATCATATGTCTGTTGAATACTCATCATACACTGGAAAGCTATGTGAAATGGGATGGTACCTTTTTAATTTCGTTTGGATATTACATTTAAAAGAGAGCATAAAGTTGTTTTTGTCTCACAATAAGTCGTATAGAAAATAATAGTTTAGGATTCCGTTACAGTTCGCTATTCCAAAGATTCGTTTCTTACTAAAGTTCGTTACTCCGAAAGACTCTTTGTTCCGAAGTTTCGTCATTCCCGGGAATCCAAAGGTTTGTTCATTATTTTGAAACTTCGCTCTTCCGACGATTCGTTATTCCGAAAGTTCATAATTTAGATATAGATATATTGTTCGTTTCCAAAGGCTCGTTGATCGGAAAATGAAATGAGTCTAGTCATTCCGAAGGTTTGTAAATGAAAAAAAAATGAGAATGGTTCACTGTTCCGAAGGTTTTTTAATGCGACAATGAAATAAGGTTTGTTATTCCGAAGATTTGTAAATAATTTTTTTAAAAATGAGAAAGGTTAGTTATTTTGTAGGTTCGGTTATCTTAAGACGATTATGAAGCTTGCAATTCCAAAGTTTTGCTACTGGACACACTTTTTGTCCCCGCCGAACGAGTTCGAGCAGGGGACTATGAAACGGGCTTCGTACGTGTGTGTCCATGTGTATGTGTGTGCAAATGTTCAATTTGCTACTTCTCTGTCATTTATGAGCCAATTTTGATTCTGTTTGCTTTATATGATAGCACTACATGGGAGCTTTGAAACTTCCACGCAGAATTTCAGTTGTGACCTTTGACCTTGACCTTTGACCTATATTGTACATTTTGCTACAAAATGCTACTCCTTCGCCATTTCTAACCCGATTTCGATTCCGTTTGCTTTATGTGATGGCACTAGGTGAGGGCTTCAAACTTCTACACAGAATTTTGACCTTTGACTTCGATTTGACCTTTGACCTCGACTTCTACACAGAATTTTGACCTATATTGTACTATATTTGTTACAAAATGCTACTTCCGGCGGGGACATATATTACGCACCGCGTAATTTCTACTTTTCCTTGTTCACCTTTGGATTAACGAAACTTTTTTTAATGTTCCGATTAATGAAATTTTAGAATTCCTATCATTTTCTGACAAAGAACCGTCGTAATAAGAACCATATCTCATGGACGGTTTCACGAACTTTAGTAATAACGAACTGTTTGAATAACGCCAAATGTCCGTAATAACAAACCTTATTTCATTTCCGAACCAACGGACATTCAGGTGTATAAGAATCTGTGTGTTTTGTAATAAAGTACCTTCGAAGCAATAAAACGAACCTTGTTTAATTTCAGATTATTGTATAACAATAATGCAAGTCCCCCTCGGAAACTATGCAGGACACAAGGAGCGAACACGTACACAGTGATGTGAAGCGTTCGCCCATGCAGAGACGCTTTAAATGCTTGTTCCGCTACATATTTTCGGAAGCGATTCGCATTTCGTTATAACGGAGCACATTTCTTTTGTTTTTCTTTGTCAGTGGTGCTCAGAAAGATTTCGTTATAACGAAAATTTCGTTATGACCATGTTCGCTGTAAGCGAATTTTGTACCATAGACTTCAATGGCGATGATTTTGGGACCAGAAGTTTTACTTCGTTATAACGAAATTTCGTTATAACCGTGTTCGTTATACAGGAGTCCACTGTAAATGAAATTGAAACTGGTATTTGGCACAAATTTGAACGTCTATCCAGCTGGTGCAAAATTGAATGCATTTCTCTCTAAACTGAATGAAACTAGAAATGTCGCTACAGCGACTGGTTATACCCCCGCCAAAACAACATTTCATAAGCTTTGGTCAAAACAACATTTCATAAGCTTTGGTCAAAAAACTGAGGAAGTAGTTAAATCCGCAAGATCTTTCCTTGATCTTCTACCATTAATATGCCGTTACCATGGCAACGTACTTTCGGGTACTGTCGAAAAATGCGTCTTGCACATCTACAACCAAAGGCACACATCTCTACCAAGTTTCATGGAAATTGGGCAAAAACTGAGGAAGTAGTTTGCAACACAAAATTTTCCATCATTTTGGCTCATAATATGTGAGCTGTTACCATGGCAACATACTTTTTGTCACTGTCAAGAAATGTGTCATGCTGACCTATATCCTAAGACAAACATTCAATATGAATTCCATGAGAATTGGAAGAACACTGATGAAGCAGTTTTGCCATGAAGCATTTTGCCCTATATTTTACCAATAACATGCCGTTACCATGGCAACGCACTTTTTGCCACTGCGGAAATATGTGTCTTGCACATTAACATATTCAGATGAACATCTGTACCTAATTTCATAAAAATTGATCAAAAACTGTGGGAGGAGTTCGCGACGCAAGATTTGTACCCATTTTTGCCCATAATATGCCGTTACCATGGCAACATACTTTTGGGTACTGTCAAAAAATATGTCTTGCACATCTACAACCCAAGGCACACATCTGTGCCAAGTTTTATGGGAATCGGTTGAAAAATTGAGGAAGTAGTTCGCGACGCAAGATTTGCAACGGACCGACCGCCCGACCGCCCGACCGACCGTCCGCTGATTCCTATATACCCCCTTCAAACTTCGTTTGGCGGGGGTATAATAAAATCTAGAAGGAGTGCCATAAAATGAACCATGAGAGCAGAGCAGTGACCAAAATCGCTTGAATTTGAACGCCTTTTCATTAATTAGAATGCAAATCTGATAAAATTGGGCAGGAAAACCTATAGAAGTGCTGTCACAGGGTGACCTTTTGAGAGACAAGTCTATTAAGAATGTAACCATTTGCTCATATGAAAACAACCATGACGACAAAGTTTCTCTACAGGTACTATACAATTAACTCTTTTAATGGCTTTAGAATCAAAGAATATTAAACAAATATTCAGTAGGCACTTACTGTGGTGATGACATCTGCAGCTGCTACCATGTCTGCCAATCCTGCCTCTATGATGTGTTGCTCTAGGTCTCTCAGCATGGGGTTGATACCTTCAGGCACCCTGTCCATCAGCTTCAGCATTAGATTCAATTCTGAAGGTAGGATGACAAACACATGAAATCATGATGTTTAACACCCCTACACATACTGTAAGTTGCCATCATTGTAACTAGTCACTCTACTGTATAACAATGACTATTACACAGCCTTACTATTATCTCCAACGAGAAAATCCTAGGACAGAAAGCAATATGTAGCATTGATTTAGACTCGACATAAACATTTTTTTTCTTCTTCTTCCTACTGACACAACTTTGAATTATTTTCGAATTGCTGATAATTTTCTCACTTCTGTCAACAGAAATAATTATCATAATATCTGACTCCCTAATATGCCACAACTCTGTATCAAGTAGGTATATATCCTGTACAGCAGCTACTGGTATCATGTAAAGTCGCATGGGTATGCTTTTCAGTTTAATCTAAATTAACACCGAGAAACCTTCCATCAACATACTGTAAACGTGGAAATTTTCGCGGTTCATTAATTTTTGCGGATTTCGCGCTACGTTCGGCTAGCGCGAATTCAAAAACGCGCGAATATATCTTCGCAATTTTCTATGCACATTTTGAACGGCCTGGTGCGCTTCGTCGATGATACTGCTACGTAGTACAGACATGTTTATGCATATAGCAGTATCATCGCACGCACCGCACGCACCGAGCCCACGGCCGATTTGTGTGCTACATCCCCGCGACTACAGTAATAGTCCTACAGAACATGTATCGAGTAAAATACATGTACTACGTAGTTGAGCGCTTGTACTCGCACTCGCGCCGCTCGCTACGTCGCTTATCGTACGCTGGCATCGCTGGATGAAAACAGCGACTGTGTATTAACCCGCTGCCGAGCGCGAATTTAAGAACCCGCGAACATGTTTTCGAGCCGCTCAGCGCGAAAAATTAATCGCGCGAAAATATTGACGTTTACAGTACTAACAAGGAAAAGTAGAAATTACGCGGTGCGTAATATATGTCCCCGCCAGAAGTAGCATTTAGTAGCAAAATGTACAATATAGGTAAAAAGATGAAGGTCAAAGGTCAAAGCAGTCAAAGGTCAAAATTCTATGTAGAAGTTTTGAAGTCCTCACCTAGTGCCATCACATAAAGCAAACGGAATCAAAATCGGGTTAGAAATGGCGAAGGAGTAGCATTTTGTAGCCAATGTACAATATAGGTAAAAAGATGAAGGTCAAAGGTCAAAGCAGTCAAAGGTCAAAATTCTATGTATAAGTTTTGAAGTCCTCACCTAGTGCCATCACATAAAGCAAACGGAATCGAAATCGGGTTAGAAATGGCGAAGGAGTAGCATTTTGTAGCCAATGTACAATATAGGTAAAAAAATCAAGGTCAAAGGTCAAAGAAGTCAAAGGTCAAAATTCTGTGTAGAAGTTTTGAAGCCCTCACCTAGTGCCATCACATAAAGCAAACGGAATCGAAATCGGGTTAGAAATGGCGAAGGAGTAGCATTTGGTAGCAAAATGTACAATACAGGTCAAAAATCAAGGTCAAAGGTCAAAGAAGTCAAAGGTCAAAATTCTGTGTAGAAGTTTTGAAGCCCTCACCTAGTGCCATCACTTAAAGCAAACGGAATTGAAATCGGGTTACAAATGGCGAAGGAGTAGCATTTTGTAGCAAAATGTACAATATAGGTCAAAAATCAAGGACAAAGGTCAAAGAAGTCAAAGGTCAAAATTCTGTGTAGAAGTTTTGAAGCCCTCACCTAGTGCCATCACATAAAGCAAACGGAATCGAAATCGGGTTAGAAATGGCGAAGGAGTAGCATTTTGTAGGCAATGTACAATGTAGGTCAAAAATCAAGGTCAAAGGTCAAAGAAGTCAAAGGTCAAAATTCCGTGTAGAAGTTTTGAAGCTCCCATGTAGTGCTATCATATAAAGCAAACAGAATCAAAATCGGGTTAGAAATGGCGAAGGAGTAGCATTTTGAACATTTTGATCACACACGGACGCACACACGGACGGACACACGGACGGACGGACGGACACACGGACACACACACGTACGGAGCCCGTTTCATAGTCCCCTGCTCGAACTCGTTCGGCGGGGACAATTAATTCGCTACAGAAATTGGATTATTATATGCACGAACTGCAGCATGATTTTAAGGCCCGGTCACACTGCCCAAAAGTCGCGTAAACGCATAAATCACGCAAGAAATTTGGTTGTGCGTGCTTGTCCGTCAAGAATTTTCGCTGATTTATGCAATGAAAATAACCCATGAATTGCGCAAGAACTACGGAAAGAACAAGCAAAAATCACTAACAAACCAGGCACTTTCAGCGCATAGGCACGCAAAGGCTCAAAATAGGGTGAATTTGTGGTTGTGCGCGACGACTGAGGTCCACGGAAAACCATGCATAATCTGCGCATAAATGAACTGTGTAAGAATCGCGCATGAATGCGATAGCGGCAACATTTTCGAGAACGATAACTGATATTCCACACATATTTCGCGCATTGTTCGCGTAAGGAACTACGCAAACTACCCAAAAATTACGTACAAACAGCACAATACTGCATAAACTTTTACGCGAAGCCGAGTTTTGAGCTGCTCAAAACCTGGAATCGCGAAAAGCACCAATCCGGTGCACATCGGCGGACAACTTCGAAGGTTCCATGTCATGTATCGTGTAAGGCTTGAATTTCTTACGTGATTCATGCGTTTACGCGACTTTTGGGCAGTGTGACCGGGCCTTGAGACACTTACTGTCTGTTTCATTATTTCTAATCATTGGGGCACATTCCCTGAGAATCTCCTCCTTGAACACCGACACCAGACACTCAACACAGCAATCTGTCAACTGAAACAAAACAGGCATATGAACACATCAATGATTATACTTGTAATTTTCACCTTTTGTGACAGTTTGTCAGCAAGTACATCCATCCTCTCAGGACTAATCATTATCTTATCAAAACTCTGAACCAAAGAGCGTGAACGAGAAGGCTAATTCTATTTCATTGACTCTTGTCCCACACTAAAAATGGATAACAGTTTCAATTAAACTTACAAGTTTCACTTTTAAAGGCATAATTTATCATTTGCAGATGAAATGAAAACCCAGCATTAGTGCTTTAAAATAGTTCTAAAATGTGAGTTAGGGATAGAAACAACCACTGTAAAAATTTGAATTGGTAAAATCGATGTTAAGTATTGTTAAATAAACAAAATATGAACGATAGCTTTAATAAGAATGTTTCCAGACTAAACTGTCTACAGTTATGGTTTATCAAGAACTAGAAATGTCGCTATGGCGACTGATATGCCTCCGCCATAATGCATGGTTTTCCAAGGGTAATAGTGAAATTTTGAGTTGACCGTGACCTTTGACCCATGGCCCCTAAATTCCCGCGATAATCCCTACCAGTCAGTACATGTATCTGTACCAAGTTCCATGCTGATACCTTGAAGCATTTGCGACACATGGAGAAAAAAGTGAAATTTTAATGTTACACCTGACCTTTGACCTCATGACCTGAAACTTTTTCTGGAGATTCTTTATTTGGTAGAACATGTTTACACTAAGTTTCAAGAAGATACCTTCAGGAATTGCATAGATATGGTGAAAATAGTAAAATGTTGAACATTTGACCGTGACCTTTTGACTTTTGACCTCTGCCAATTTCATTCAAAAACTAATCATTTAATTGCCCCATCAAATATCATCCTTGGACCAAGTTTGGTGAAATTTGCTTCATCCAGTCTTGAATTATTGCATAAACAGATATATTTCAGGATTTGACCTTGACTTTTGACCTTTGACCGATTTCACTAAAAAAACTATTGAAGTAATTGTCCCATCATATATCATCTTTGGACAAAGTTTGGTAAACTTTACTTCATCCAGTCTTCAGTTATCGCGTAAACGGATACAATTTCATGATTTGACCTTGACCTTTGATCGTTGACCTGAGCCGATTTCACTCAAAATCTAATCAAGTAATTGACCCCATCATACTTTACACCTGAACCAAGTTTGGTAAAATTCCACTCAATATTACTCAAGTTATCGCGTAAACAAATGCGGACGTACGTACGTACAGACAGACAGACGGACAACCCGAAATCATAATGCCTCCGGCACCCTTCGGGCGGAGGCATTAAAATACAGATATCTCCTTATACGTATATGGCAATAACAAAAACTTATAGCACGGCGTGCATGAAAGTGCAAACATGTGCTTCCCTCCTCTACTCCAGGGATAGTGATAACAGTGGAAGATATTTATATCTAAGAACAGCGTAAGGGGGACACTAACTGCATTGAGAATCATATTTTTGACCCCTCAAGTACCAAACAGATTTAAACACATAATCATATTGTGAAAGGCATACTGTTCCTAACAAAGACATGAATCCACTAGGGAAAGAAATGACATGCCAAGATGAATACATAATCCCCCCCCCCCAAAAAAAAATAAATAAATAAATAAATAAATAAATAAATAAATAAATAAATAAAAATAAATAAATAAATAAATAAAAATGGATGATTCCACAGCTAGTTTATTAGGCATTTAACAGTTCTTTCTGTGGTTAGGTTGAAATTGACATGAAATTTTTATTTCTGAGAGGTCACAATGCTCATGAAATCATCATATTCTCTGGTATTTAACCAAACCCAGTCCCACGTATCCTTTCACTGTAAAAGACATGTGAATACAATCATACTGTTGAGATTCAATGATTGATGTGCTCAACTTGTGATGCTTAAGTGTAAGAAATACTCTACACCTAGTGCAAAAGTGTCAGTAACATAACATTGACAATGTTGTAGCAAAGTACGCTTCAAATATCATGCTGATAGTAATCTTGACACAGCAGAAAACCATTTAAGATTTTACGATGATTTCTGCATCAATGAGTTGAGCAGTCTCATTCTCTAATCATGTTGTATAACACTAAAATTGGTCTCAGACTATACCAGTGAGATTGATGTGCTGCCTTTACTTGTGTCCAGATATCTCTGAGCCCGTGCTTCCTCCTCTTTTAACTTGCTGTCTGCCTGCCAAGTAAAATGGTTGAAATACAGCAAAATGTTGAGTAGACTGGCAGAACACCATGTTACATGTATTTTGTTACATGTAGATGACTGCACAATGGGAAAAAAAAAATCATCGTAATAGATCAGTCCCTTACCTATCAAATGAAACTATTTACATGTACTCAAGGAAAAAAATATGAAAACACATACTTGAATTAGGGAAATGGTAAAAAAGAAAACATACTGGGTTAAAAGGTCCTGTTCAAATGTAAGCACGCATTTTGCATGGTATAGGCCACGCAAATAAATATCTGCTGAGTAAAAATTATTTCATCACTGTATACTCTGGTATCATGACAGCAAAACCATGCATTTGCTGCTGAATGAATGTAGTCATACAGTCTAGCGTTTATCAGTGTCTACTCTGAGAGGCTATGTACAATCAAAATTAGGTGGGATGTAACACAATTATAGAGCACTTACATATTTCATGTAGTTCTGTACACCATTCTCAGCCAAGTAGTTTGGAGCTTGTGCCTTGTAGAAAGCCTCTGTAGCATCAAGATAGGCCTTTTCAAAGTTTTCCTTGTATATTTGGAGCCTGTCATCATTATTCAAACACAGGTTGACTGTTGTAAGGGGAAATATAGAAAGATAATGGATCATGTAAACAAGAACAGCTAAGCATTAGACCAAAACTTGGATCCAGAAATTGGGACTGTGATGCAGAGAAAGAAAGAAACGGGGCTAGTAAATTTCCCCACTTCCACCCAGAGGCATGTAACATGATCCATCTCCATCCCCCTCCCACAGCACCCCCCCCCCCAAAAAAAAAAAAAAATGATTAGGAGCATAATGGTCTAAATGCCTTGTGTCTCATGACATATGATAACATATGTGACTCACGACAATGGTTTCAGACAAAAGTCACAGGAGTGAATTCTTTCCTAGGCAGGGTACAAAGATTTTGACCGCTATTTTTGGCGATTTAGGTTTTTTGCAGAAATAGAATCTTTGATGTGTTTTCGACATCTACACTAAATTTCACTGCATAAGACTACGTTTTTGCTATCAAAAATGGAATTTTGAACACTCTATATTGGATTGCACTCATCAGTTTCGATCTTCTTTCTAACACCACGCCAATTTGCCCAGTGTTGCTACAGCGCGGCGTCTCCCGTGCCATTGGCTAGTGCCTTGCACACATTTACATAGTTCGGCTTTTGGAGACATGTCCTCGCTGCGTTTCTGGAATGTTTTGTCCACGTGTGCATGCTCCATTGTTGTTACTACAACAGATACACTCGCTCTGTATATTGTATTATGCTCTACATTTGGCTTTTTACAGACCTGTATACAAGCTTTTCTTCCGTAATCAACAACAGAAGTGAAACAAAAGTGAACAGCAGCCCTAACTTCCAACGTGAAAACAGATACATGGAGAACATGGTTTGAACACATCAGAGTCACAAATCGTGCAACATGCGATCGGAAACTCACCTGTCAAATGAAGCAAATTACATAATCTTGTAAAAAGAAAAATTACAATATTCTCGAAACTGTGTGCTTGTAATAAATATGACAGTAAGTTGACTTAAAGGACAGCAGAGGAGAGGGAAGGAGCGGTCATAACTGACTGATATTCAAGTACTAAATATCAAGATTGTTCCAGACTAAGTAGTTGTGTTTGTTTGTTTGTTTTTTATTATGATAACAATGCAACACATGCACAGCTTGAAAAACAAAACAGGAGACATTATATGTAACCCTTGCCAGCTGTAATTTTTCTGCCTATGAAATGGTCCCCAAATGACCAAAAAAAAATGAAACAAAATGAAAACGCGATTTGTAAAGATGTGGATACGAATGTGCCACCCGCTCCGACGTTACATACACGGGCATGACGTGTGGATGTCATTAGGTAATGTGTGCACCATGCAGAACGCTGCCAATTATCGTATCCCCCATCTTGAAAGACATACTGGTAATTAGTAAACAAACCAAAGCGAAACGCATTGCTTTTCGGCTCCATACGCTGAGATCCGAGGAAAGTGCCCGGGAAATTTGACTCTTTCAGTGAGCCAGTAAGAAGGCGCTGTGGTTGCTAGAGGCGGAGCTTAATTTCGATTGGCACCATTGTACGGATGGATGATTCTCACCTCGCACAGCCGTTCGGACAATGACCCCGTTTACAGTGCGAGGCTCGGCCGCGGCTCGGCCGCGGCCGTGCCCAGCCCCGCTTCAGTGTAAACGCGCAAAAGGCCAAATGCGAGGCCAAAATTGGCCTCGCATTTGGCCTCGCTCTGGAGGTGGTCTCGGCCGGGGCCGAGCCGCGGCCGAGCCCGGCCTTTTCTTGGTGTAAACGCAAACTGGGCCAAATGCGCGGCCAATTGCGCGGCCAATTTTAGTCTGGCTTCCAAACCCTCTGCCTGTATCTTTTGCTTTTCAGGAAATTAACCCCCTCAACGTCGAAAAGTAGTATAGTTTCAGGTGGTTTTGTCCTGCAAAGGATTCTTTCCTTCGGCAAAGGCCTTTGCCCGAACGGCGACTTCGTCGCCACGGAATTCATTTGGCAAAGGGTCTGAAAACCAGACAATACCAAATTGCATTTGTTTACAAGCAGAGCGCCACTACGACAAAATATTGAAAGGTTTGAATCAAAAGCGCGGCCGAGCCCAGCAGTGTAAACGGACAAAATTGCGGGGCTCGGTCGCGCAATTGATGACGGGCTCGGCCGCGGCCGAGCCACGGCCGAGCCCGGCCCCGCACTGTAAACGGGGTCAATGTCTTTGAGCAAGAGGTGCATCTTCAAATCCCATTTTCTCACAATTTTGTTAGGCTAACAAATTAAAAAGTGCATTATATTTGGCTTTTTTATGCCCACTCATGGTGCCCCAGAAAACAAGTGTTGTATATCAATGCACAGCTTAGGAAATGGGCAATGTGATTCAATAAAAAAATAAATTTTCAAAATTCCTGACTTTGGCCTGAAACCGTTGTCGCCAGTCATATATAAGAAAATCAGTTCTTGACCAGAAGGAGTGTGTTGCCGGAACAGCCACTGCACTTGTTAGGGAAATTTTATTAACTAAGCACTGGTCTCTTCTAATAGTTTGCTTGTGAACTTGCAGTATAGCCTTCATCTTTTGACAAATAATCAGCAAATTCAGCATGGAGTTCAGTGAATTTAGCCTCTGGCAACTCACAGCCTCTGTTCATGTGAAATTGGCAAGCAGTAAGTACAATGAATAGAGCTTATCAAAGGTTAACCTTTCCCACAAAGCCTGCCACACTCAAAGATTAAGATGAACTTCTAAAATCTATACTGTCAAATGCAGACAATAAGAAATATCAAAATATCAACATTGCAATAGATCCCTTTATCCAGGAAAACATGGCATTCTAACAGAAAGGGAGTTGTGGATCAGATATACGTATACAGATTTAGTCGCTAGAAGGCACTCAAGATATACTAGCTTTGTTCATCTGTAATAATTATCACTTCAAACTGTATTTTCATAAAATGGCTGTTCCCAAAGTTCTGACTGTCAGAGGGTGCATACCCTGTAACAACTAAAGTCAAATCAATACAGTGCTTCTATTAAATCTAATTGCACCCCAAATATTCACTATCCTTGTAGTTTGTATGTCAACTTTGAGGATCAGAAGAGGTAATTTATAGTTCTACCCAAAACAGCGTTAAGTGTGAAGAGAGCTAAAGGGGGGGGGGGGGGGGGACCTGAGGAAAAATGTTAATAGCCACCTTTCCTGTTTGTGTGCTCACATGTTTCTTTCAGCTGAAGACTACAAGACAGGCTTCATGCAGTATGGAGGGCAGAAGGATGCTTTCATTTTTCAATATCAAAGCCTAAAAATTGCCTTTCATGTACAGTCAACCGCGCCTAAGTCGACATAATCGGGACTGAGCAAAACATGTCGACTTACGCAAAAGTCAACTTACAATTGTACGCGTAAGTCGACATTTTGTCCACTTATAAATGAGAATTTCAACTGTATAGCGTAAAATTTGGACTGTGATGCCGATCGCAATCCAAATCTCACTCCTTTTGCCGTCGAAATATGCCTACTTTATCTTAGCAACGATCCTATTTTAGTTCATAAATAAATCTCGCGTGGATACTATGGTAATGACAACGCACAATTGCCCAATCTCTAGAGAGATTTTGAGAGAACGGGATCGGAAACCTTGGTCCGTTTCTAGAAACTTTACGATTTAAGCTTAATTTTAAACATAAAGCACAAGTTCCCCAAATTATATGCAACTTTGCGGTTTAAATTCAAGTGCGTTGCTGAAAAGATATGCGTGTGATTTCGTATGATTCTGTCGACATGATTTTTTCAATGCCGACTGAGTTGAAATATGTACGATTTTCCTTCCTTAAGTCACAATATTTGTTTTACTTAACTCTTAACGTGCCATGGTCGCCGAACGGCGACCTTAGTCCTGACTAAGAAGAGCTCGAAAAACATTGGTCATTTAAGTTCTTGTGGCACCAAAATGCGTTACAACAAGAAACTGCCACTTACATGTACTGGTAGCTGATTAGCATATCCATCGTTTCCACTAAAAATATGAATATGCTTACATTGGAAAATTTTGTGTAAATGCGTGATTTTTTCAGCTAGATGTATTTTTTTCGCTTCAGGAAAATCCGAAGAGAGCGCACCCTCTGCAGGATGTGTATACATCAAATTTCTCATTGATAAACCATGCGTGTGTATGGTACTGAATCTGCGTGTGTTGTCCATGCATTTCCACTCGCATTGTTCTGCTTGAGCGCTCTCCTGCGGGAGCGGCTTTCATTTTATCCCTCAAAGAGGATAAAGCTTTCGTTCGTCAGTCAAGTCTTTCATCCTATTGTCTTGGACAGTAAATTTCACTAATCGTCCCCACGCTAGCATATACAAAAGAAGAACACGCTTTTGTTCTTGTCTATGTCCATGTACAGTGGACGGAAAGTAGACCTGTAAACCAAGGAATTGCACAAGCACAAACTCCTCGCGTACAAAGGCCTGCCGATTTCAATAGAGTACGCCCGGCCGTAGTAGAGACAAAAGAAGGATTAGTAGGTGCTTCCTTCTCAAGTGGACAAAAGACACTCTTCCAGGACTCGACCCGGGATTTACTTGAGTTTCAAATACAGGATCTGGGACTAAAGGACACAGATTTGGGAATGAATTACCGAGGCAGAAAATGAAATTGAAAAGACAAATTGAACTGCCAATATCTTTGGAATTATACAATTCTAGAAGACAAATTTGTTATCATTTGAAAGAAGAAATGTAGCTCTAAAACTTTCTCACAGAGTCAAGGGAGCATTCTATTGAAGAAAAATCATGACTAACTCTTTCTTTCCATACTACACAAAAAATTATAATTATTTTTTAATGACATCGATTATTTCTTCAATATTTCAGGTTCAGATAGATATTACAGCAAACTGACTACATGACACGAAAGAACAATCATTTCTTGATAATAGTTGCGAAGAACCCAATTCAAAACAATCAATAGTTTCAAAGATATGGCAGTTTTAAATTACATTGTCAATTCAGTTCGCAAACTTTCTGGCATTGGGTGAAAACGTCTGGCACGTTAGGGGTTTTGGGTCTGGCACATTAACTCTTTATGTGCCATGGTGGAAACCCCCTGTGTGCCACGTTATTCCGAGACACGAAGGTTGTCATGCTTTGAGAAAGAATTCTGTTTTTCCAATTTGTATAACTTCTACAAATTTCTATTAGGATGGGCATAATAGTAGGCAAAGTTAAAGAGGAATGCCAAGCTTCGTTTCGATATAAATTGTATGACGAATCTATTTTCAATTTTTCTTTTGAATGACCAGTTGCTACATTAGTATAAAGGCATGACTTTTGCATATAAAACCGTGACAGAAACTTAGAACGTACGAGCAAATCTAGTTGGGAACATCGCTTGATAGTCGATCTCCACATAGAATGCAAGCCGTATATAAGAGGAACAAAAGGACGAGAAACGCTTTCATTGTGCCGCGGGATTAGCAGTAATTAGCGGTTTATCGATCGGTCTTGGCGGCTTTGTTTGTCGAGCAGAATATGCGAAGTTGGCAAGCCATCGACTGAGTCGGACGTGCGAACGTGGCACATAAAGAGTTAAGAGTTAAATTTCTTTTGCCATACTCTGAAAAAGAATTGTTTCCACGCTCCGATTCGCAACAGTACCGCTATATCGTACGGCGCGGACCCGTCTGAACAAAAAGGAGAGGAAAATGTGTAAATCCGAAAATGACATTTTATTTTCGGATTAACTTACCTTCATAAAAACAAACCTCTTTCCACTTAGGACTGAGATTTAAAAGAAAACTGTACTGATATTTTCTACTTGTCTGATAATTCTAATCTACATTTTGTGATGCCTACAACTGGAAAGAGAGGATTCTAAAACCCAGGATAAGCCTGTAATGATTTTTTGAAAAAAATGAAAACGAGCAAGCCAAGGAACGATCCACACAATTTGGCATACGTCACAGGTGCCAACCTCCGACTTTAGCAAAACGAACTACACATGTCAATTTACTGATGAAATCTCACACGAAGTACTGCAAAAACTGTTATTTAGTAAAATTGCAATATGGAGCTGAAATAAACATGTTAAACAATATTTATTAATTTTTAAAAGGAATCTCTTCAAAAGCTTTTTATTTAGATAAAATTTGTGGGGAATATTCCATATGCAAAATGAAATTGGCATCATTGTCCGAACGTGCTGCCCATAGAAAACTGTGTGTAAGTAACGTTGCACTAACTAGCTATGCATTGATGATGAGCGATAATGGTTCGACATCACAGTTCAAACTACTATGTATCTAACGAAGATGAGGACTGAGTGATTCTTAAAATCTACATCCAAAAAAATAGTCAACGGCAATCACGGTTTACGCCTAGTTAGAAGAAAACAGCACCCAGTACATATAGACTCTAGACCAGAACTAGGACTAGGACTAGTGAGCAGTCAAAGACCAAGAAGATTCTACTCGCCGCCCCGTCTACAGCTGTACGTGCACAGCGCTAATAATAGGCACAGCGTAAACGTTTAGTATGCAATACATACCCCTGCTGCCAGAACTTGAAGAAAGTCCAGACGAAAGTCCAGACTCCAAGGTCTAGCGTTGCTGCTAAATCTAGGCCCTTGTGCTGCAGGCCCTGTTGTTTCTGTGCTGAATTTTGCAGGTAAGGTATCTGCTTTATGGATTTTCAATGTTTTTGTAGTCGAGATAAATCTCATGGTGGTCGTATTAACACCAAGGAATAACTTAGATCCATCATCTAGTTTTAGTAGGACCCATACCTCGGAAGAGTGGCCTGACCACGTAGATACAAACAGTGCCGCCGCTTCGCGATCCAAGCGCTGGTGTAGGCATAGTGCTACACTACTTCCGTTTCCATGTAGATATCTCAAAATTCACTTAACCAAATTGCACCAAAATCACAAGAAATATTTTATGACTCATGTCCACTTGCTCACGCTAATTGGAACCAAATCGCATGTTGGGAAGCGTAAGTGAAGTTGTCGACTTTCCTGTCGTCGCTAAAAACAATCTGCTCTGTACGACTATAGTGATCGCGGAGTAGTAGCCCTAACGGCCTGCGCATGCACAGACTGAAGTTAGCCATCTAATATCATGAGACAAATCTTTCAAGTAATCGGGAGCAAAAAATAAATTTATAAATCATTTGAGCTAAGTTGAATGAAAAATAAAGTTCGTAAATCACACAAATCGCCAAAATCATGACATTTTTTAGTTTAGTTCCCGCGTAAATTCCCCGTTCGCACAGTACTAGTCGGCTAACTTCAGTTCTAGATTGTGCATGTTGTGTTTACCAAGATCTCTCGCGAAGAGTGAGTTTTTTTTGAGTGACAACTTGAAAGTCGGCGTCAATATTGATACTTCTCGATTACCGATTACGTTCAAATATGATACAGTATTTTGAAATATGCTTAGAAGTATATCCTGTAATTTTGGTGCAATTTGGTTCTGCGAAATTTGAGACAGCTGCATGAATAGGACAGTACACAAGTGGCGCCTGCTAGCTAAATTGGGCCTAAGCGTCGTCTGCTACTCGGCACGATTTTAACGCACGCGTATGCGAGGGCTTGTAATCAATGATATATTTGGCACCTGTGACATCACGACATCCGGGCTCGTCAGCTCATTAGCATAATTCTCGCCCAAAAAGTTCCATTTTCAACATGAAATTACGGACTAAATCGTTATGAAATGCTGATTCTGTTTGCACCGCTGGGTCTTTTAGAATTAAAAGAACAACATATAAAAAAAATTCAAAACCGGTACAATGCCCTTTTAAACCTTCGGCATAGCAAACTGTAACAATTTGTTGCATTTTTTCATCTATATTTCGTGAAGCTGCATGCGTTTCGGTAGTTTGAAATGTGTAAATGATGTGAGGTCTTTCCCCCACTACTAAGTTCCGTCACTGCGAAAGTTCCGTTTGACATTTTAATTTTGCATATGAAATACAAAATCAAAAAATGCAAGTTTTTCAACAATGCACTTGCGTTGATTTGTAGAGGTGCATTTAAATGCAGATTCTAGTTTCGTACCAAAAACGCAAGTCTTTTCTGCAACGTCCTTGCGTTTTGAACTTGCATTTGAATTTTAGAGTTGCGTTCAAATGCAATTAAGTTTTAGTTGCATGGAATTTTCTTCTTTTGTATGACTATCAAACGCAAGTCTTTTCAACAACGCACTTATGTTTAAATGGAAAGTTGCGTGTGATTTGATGAACTTGCATGAGATTTTTAGAGTCACGTTTTTTAACGCAATTGTGTTTTGGTTTCGTACAATTTTCTACTTTCGTATGATTAGCAAACGCAAGTCTGTCAGCATTGAGTGTGATTTGATGGACTTGCATGTGATTTTTAGAGTTGCGTTTAAACGTAATTGATTTTTGGTTTTGTACAATTTTCTAGTTTCATATGACTATAAAATGCAAGTCTTTTCTGCAAAGTTTGCGTTTTTAATGCAAAGTTGCATGTTATATACATCTGCATTTAATTAAATGTGAAGTTTCTACAGAAACGGGCCCAGGTTTCTAATCCCGCTTCGGAATAATTAATGTTACAGAATATGTGATGCGCTCCGTCGGAATGAGTCAAAAGTCGCAAAAAATGAAATCGTAGTTATGCCTATATGTGAATTCTACAGACTCTAAGCTTTACACTGATATGTAATACAGCTCATTTCGATATCCCTATAGATCATAAAAACGAATATTAACTACGTTTACGATGTCAGTCCATTTTCTAAATAACGGAGAAAATCGCTCTCAAAGTTCAGGCTACGTTCAAGCTCACAACCTGTTTCTTTCACGGGACGAAACAATACAACAGTCCTGCTTAGCGACGGCGTTTACGCTCCATCGCACACACTACCGTATAAGGCGATAGCTTGGGTATGTAAGATAATTAACCAATCGCAGGACAGGTCTGTCATTGAACGATTCTGACCAATACGGCAGCCCGAATGTAAACTTCGGCGAGTTTGTGTCCGTGCCGCTGCCGCCGCATGAATGAGTCGGTACACATTGTGTGTCAGCTGCGTTGTGGTTTGCCGCAAGTTTTTAACTCACAAACAATAGGAAACAGTAGAAAGAAAAAAAGGCACGCAATGCGTCTTACAAGAAGCATCTTTTAGCGAGGGCGTTGATCGCTTCCATTCTCCTCCCATGTTGTTGTCAATGGAAACTAAAGAGGATGCGTTTAGCAAGTACCAATACCTAAATAGAACCTGAGAACCTATTGTAGGCGGGCAGGCAATGCATCTTACGAGAAGCGTCTTTTAGCGAGGGCGTTCATCGCGTCCATTCTCCTCCGATGTTGTTGTCAATGGAAACTAAAGAGGATGCGTTTAGCATGCAAGTACCAATACCTAAATAGAACCTGAGAACCTATTGTAGGCGGGGGTTCAAAAGACAGCATCGGTAGAAAAAGTCAATGAAGTTAATTAACGATAGTCGTCTTTTGAGATCGTGTTCTTTGCGTGTACTAAAAACCCTCAAATTATGCACATGGTCGTAATGTTGCAGAGCAGCAAAGACTGCTTTCGCATCTGTTCTGCTGCAGCTGTATACAGCCGTAACATTCTGAATTCCCGCCATATTAGGCACATTTCCTTTATAGGCGTTGCGTGCACAGTAATTATCGCTTATCACGCTTGCCAATGCTGCACATATTATACGTATCAGAAGCAAATGTCGATGTAGGCTTGACAGCTTCACGTTGGGTTTACGATGATTGTATCATAAATATACTTCTTATTCTCAGTCACTTTTGTAATACCATAGCATATTAAAAAACATTAACTTGTAGCTTAAGCTGAATCTTTTTTTTTACATCACATTTGCAGTTACAATCTTTCTGCATTTGAGAAGTGGGGTATAGATAATAGTACTGACAAATATTCGGAATTAATACTTAGGCCTTCTTCATTTCATTTTGTATTCACAAACCTTATGAGAAAAAATGATTGCTTGATTACTTTCGGGTAAAGGAACCACCGGAAAGGAACCGCATTTAATTTTCTTGTTAACGAACCTAAGCTAATAGCGAACCATATTTCATTGTGTGATTAACGAACCTTCAGAATAATCAATTGTATTACCCCCCCCCCCCCAAGAAAAAAAAATGCATTTCAATGTCATGCGTTGTCAATAGTGATAAAAGGCCCGTTTTTATTTCGTAGTGTGTCCCAGTACTCCTGTGCTTATTTTTAAGGATGTGCCCTCTCTTAATGATTGCGATTGATGTTCAACTATTTCTTTCACGCAAGCTTGAACAGGAAGAAGCTAAAATTCAGGCAAGGAGACAAGTTTTCTTCCATGAGATACAATCATTAAGACACACATCTATTCCCGAAAGTTGTGTGATTGCTTATGTGCTGAAGAATTGTGTCCATTACATGAATCAGGCACTATACAAAACGGTTGAAATCTACTGAAAGTCGAACTTCGTTTTTTTTTTTTAAATTTCATTTCCATTTCAAGCAAGGATTGACTAGAAATTAGTTTGTCTATAGATACTGGCAGGAGACATTACAGTTTTCCAGTACATGCTCCGCATTTAAACAGTCTCCATATTTTCGTGGTCAGAATCAGATAATGGACACAAGATATATTAAAGAAATGAAAATACAAAACAACGAACACGCCATATGTACAAACATTATGAACTTCCATGAATTAAACTTACCTGTGATATTCTGCATAAAAAACAAGCACGCCGATTAAATAATTTAATAGAATTAATAGAACACACAGCGATCATGCGTGGCAGATCAGATCAAGTTCAATTGGTGAGAAAGCTAAATGAAGTTAAAAAGTTGACTTCTTTTCGTTTCTCTTTCAATTCATGAAAACAGAATTACATTGTATATCTATTGAAGAGGATTTTCTCTGTTGCAAACGATCGCCATATATAATACTGTTAGTCTTCTGCGCAAATCCGAATCCCTAAATACTTTAATTTTTGCTTGATAATGTATAACCCTGCTTATAACTTTATAAAGGACTCGCAAATTAAAAGTTTCAAACCCGTATTATACTAAAACATTATATTGTACACGGTGTATTTCAAAAATCATTTTGAATGCGTTGTGTGTTAGCATGTTAATAGCATCAATCTGCCTTTTATTTTCCGTACGTAAAGCGCACAGAAACGTAACCAAACGTTACCAAATATAGTGAAATGCATTGTACGGCGTGGTACTATCATTGGAAGTATATCCCATTCCTTCTCTTTTTTTATTTGCTTGAAGCAGTCGTCAAACCATGTGTCATTTTCGTAGCGACATCACTTAGGAATTAGAATGTATGAAGATAATCGTTACTCATTTATTTTGCGCTACTATTATAGCAATTACATTTTCCAACTTTTATTGACATGCAGTATTATGTTACTGTATGGTTACCATATGGCTATCATATGAAGATAATCGTTACTCATTTATTTTGCGCTACTATTATAACATTTACATTTTCCAACTTTTATTGACATGCAGTATTATGTTACTGTATGGTTACGATTATGAATGTTGGTTATGAATTCAAAAGACTGGTTCATTAATCGAACTATAAAGGTAATAGCTGTTTTGAAAGTAGTTCAATACAAGTTCAAAACGCAATCGAAGTCATCGTCATAGGGGGAACTGACAGCTCTAGAAAACTTGTTTAGGCTAGTAAAGATTGCCGTATGCAATCTTTGTAGAAAGTTTTGACTTAGGCCATCTTTTGAGTATTTTGAGAAATTATATAAAGAATTATTTGTTTTAATTATGTCAAGAATAAGTTTGAACTATGAGAATAAAAAGGCGCGGTTACCCAAACAATGTCGTAGTTCGATTAGACATGATGGGTAAAGTGAATTCATGACTTGACTAATCCTTACTGAATTGATGATCACTTCTGTAAACCATCAGTTATGTCTTGTAGATGATACCTCTGTAATCGTAGTCAAAATTCTTTTGAGCGATGAGATGAAAACCAACAAACAAAGTGCGGTGTATCATTGCTCAAGATTCCAACATTTGGCGTCACCCGACCGTCACTGATTCTGCTATCAATGGCGAAGAAAGAATACTGGTTGTGTGATTATCCACCCCTTGATAGCAGGAAGTTTTCCTTTCATTGTTTAAGGCTTCGTTAATGCAGGGTTTACTCAGATACAAGGCGTGAACAGTGTCGTCCGAGTTCTTTCATTCGAAATTCCTCAGAATACGCAATTCAATGGGCAATTAACGCTGCTACTTCGCAAAGCTGTTAGCCAAATTCTTTGCAGACTTGACCTCTCACATGTCAGCTACACGCAATACACGACAAACAGCTATCATTACAAACATTCTGATTAAAAAACAAAACAAAATGAAGAAGCACACTTTTGAGTAGCAACACAGCTTTCTGTCCCTTTCTCAAATAGGTCCTACTTCTAAAAAATACACAGATGACAAGAGTCAGAATATCCTCCAAAGGGAACACCAGCTATTTGGGCATCAATAACGTTGTCTTCCGATTTCTCTCCATGCCGTCACGGCCCAAACCATCATAAGAAATAGGGCAATAAGTTTTATTAACCAGGGAAATAATAGTACGCATTACATACATTTGGCAAATTATCACACGAATTGTCGACTTTATAAAAACGAGAATAATTGACAACTTAGGCCCTACTATATCTCCAGAGACGAACTTTAAACAGCAAGTCACATACCAGGGAACGAAAGTAATGATTATTTGTATGAATTCATTAATGAGGCCAATTAATAACCGTTGTAAAAGTACACACACGAATAAAGAGGTTTCAAGTTCGATATGTGATCATTGTATTAGCTCATAGATAAAGTATCATAAATTTTGCGTGATCGTTCGTTGGAATCATTTTTTTTCAGCGCGATTTGTGCGTCACATCAATCACCACTTCATGAAATGGAGTGCATGTATCAAACAAAACTTGCTGGTCATGCAATCGATGGCCTTGGTCAGCTCACTATCATTGCGTAATTCTAAAGCCCTCGCCGCTTGGCCTCCGACGCCGCCGCGCGCACCATGCTTTGTTTTGTCTTCAATGGGGCCAAGAGCAATGCCTCATTAGCATACACCCTAGCAACGGAGGCGGAGTCTCGATCAGGGAAGAACAATAGGTGCGAAACGCAACGCAGAGGAGAGCGTTCAAAAAAAATGTAACCGTAAAAAAATTGTCTCAGAAAATCTGTGATTTGGGACACTTGTATTCATTTTTACACGCTGAAATTTTCTGTACAAACAGATTAAACATCAAGGAATCAAAATCCGTCATAAAAAAATTTCGACCAGAGCAGTGCTTCCCCTTCATTTTCGGCTCATTACGGGAAAACTCCCCGTGCGACTTATGACTCATTTTGTCGGAGCGCCACACATATTTGAATTAACGAAAAAGCCTATTTCATGTTCGGATAACGAATATCTACTAGGACCTAGAAAAGATGTACAAAATTTGTGTGTTTTGGGAATAACGATCAAACCTCATCTCATTTTCGGATAAACAAAATCATCCGTAACAAACATATCCTGCAAGATGCATGAACAAATGATGAGCATGCAGAGAGGAGGTGTGACATAAGTATATTTTACAAAATTCTATACATTAGCGACTGTCATCACACAAAATTTTTTGTTGACTTAGCTTTAAATACTAGAAGGCAAGTGTACATCCCACGGTACAATGCACGTAATTCTAAACGAGACAAAGAGCGAGGAAAAATTATGTCGACTTAGACGTATTTCAGCTCAGTTGGCACTTGAAAATCATGTCGACTTACACGAGTTGTCGACTTATAAATGTCGACTAAGACAAGGAAATTTTCAAGGAATAACAAAGGCAAAAATCTGGACTTTTTTATCGTGTCGACATAAAGCGAGTTGTCGACTTATGCGATGTCGACTTAAGTGAGGTTTACTGTATGTGTCAGTGTGCCTGATACATAACATTTTACGGTAATCATTAATGGTCAAGATATTCAAAATACAGACAAAGATAATAAGAGATGCAAGGGTAATTTCATGGTGCAAATGGTAGTATTGATACTGCCTGACTTCTCAGCTTGGAAACATTTGTGCAATCACCTGTGATTTTTTTCTTTTTTGATGATTAGGTTTCAATATGGGATATTGGAGACTTGATGTTTTCATACCATATGATTCCCTCACACCGATGACAAGCTGCTTCTCAAAGGCTTCCCCATTCCTCTCGGCAAGAACTAGCCCCATGGCACTGTCCTGTAACTTTTGCTTGATTTTCGAAAAGATGTAGTGGCTCCAGCTCTCTAGCATCAACTGCAAGACAAAAAGTTAAGGTACAAATCTCATGTACCACTTACAAGCAGGTGAATAGTAATATTTTCTTGATTGTGAGTTGTGTTAACTTTTATGTAGAGCAGGCTTCTTGAGTTGCCTAAACTCACTTGCAAATGACCTGCGAGTTGTCCACTCACAGAAAGTAACAGGCATAATATCCATGACTCATCACTAAAACAGAAAGTTCAAAAGTTCAAACCATGTTGCTTCACAATTTTCACTGTTGGAGGACTCTTATGAGCATCTTTAGCTCTAATCAAGTGCACACTTCTGGGCATATGATCTTGATTGTATAAGAGGGACTGTGACTTATGACTGCTGGCATTTATGAAAAACATGAATTATGTTTCATGAAAATACCTTCAGGAATTGCAAAAATATGAGGAACTAGAAATGTCGCTATGGCGACTGATGCCTCCGCCATAATGCATGATTCTCCCAATAGGTGTGTACAATGTCTTCACAATGTGTGATGACAGTTTCCCATCTAACTGGCAAAATATTGCAATGACAGGTTTGTCAGAAATATCTTGAATGTTCACTTTCCTTGAACTGGGTTTGCTATAATTGTCTAAGAGTGCAGGTACACATATTAAGGGAATTGAGAATTTTTACTTGACTTCTGACGGACCCTTTTATAAGTTTATGCATTGAGTAATTTCCAAGGTATGAAGAAAGAGTGCAATTACAGTACAAAATAGATTTTTTGGGGGGCATTGAAACCTGGCCTTTGACCCTTAACCTTTGACCTTTGACCTTCTGGCTGGAAATTTCCCAGAGAATCTCCATTAGGTAATGCATATAGATGTATACCTAAGTTTTTAAACTAATAATGCAAGCATTGCATATACTAGTATATGAGAGAAATAGTAAAATTTTAAGGAGTTGACCTTGACCTTTGACTCCCTCCCCCCCCCCCCCCCCCCCCCCGGACTATTGACCCATGACCCCTAAATTCCCTAGATAATCCCTGCCAGTCAGTACATGCGTATTTACCAAGTTCCATGAAGATACATTGAACCATTTGCGATAAAAGTGATATTAAACATTTTCACCTAAACTTTGACCTTTTGACCTTTGACCTTATGACATGAAACTCTCTCTGGAGAATCTTTACGCAGTAGTACATGTCTACACTAAGTTTCAAGAAAAATACCTTGGGGCATTGCATAGATATGGGGAAATAGCAACATTTTTAGCATTTGACCTTGACCTTCGACCTCTTGCCAATGTCATGAAAATCTACTCATTTGTCCCATCATACATCATCCTTGGACCAAGTTTGGTGAAAGCTGCTTCAAACAGTTTTGAGTTATCACGTAAACAGATAAATTTTAGGATTTGACCTTGATCTTTGACCTTTGACTTGTGTCCAATTTCACTAAAAAACTAATCAAGTTATTGCCCCATCATACATCATCCTCCGACAAAGTTTGGTGAAATTTCCTCGATCCAGTCTGGAGTTATCGCGTAAACGGATACAATTTCATGATTTGACCTTGATCTTTGACCTTAGGCCGATTTCACCCAATATCTCATCAAATAATTGCCCCATCATACTTTATACTTGGACCAAGTTTGGTAAAATTCCAGTCAATATTACTCAAGTTATCGCGTAAACGAAAGCGGACGGACAACCCGAAAACATAATGCCTCCGGCACCACTTCGTGGCGGAGGCATAAAAATGAAATTCTAAGATTTGACCTTGACCTTTGACCTTGAACACATGCATTCCAAGAGTTGACAGCCACAACTTTGTTCACTCATACATACATATGCCAAATTTCAATTGGATACCTACAATAGTTTTTAAATTACGCCGTCCACAAAATTGATAACGGACAGATGAACGGACAAACGGAAGGACAACCCGAAAACATATTATCTCCAGCGACACTTTGTGGTGGAGACATCAAGATATCGCATGTAAATGGTACATGAGCCAGGAAAGGGATATATAAAAAGTTTGATGGGTGGATGCAGTAAAGCCCCAGAACTCTACATTTGAACACCTCACAACTCTTCTGTGGTTTGTTCACCGAATATCATTAATATCATTTCTGGTAGAAACAACTACAACTACTCTTCCCTTAAAGGCACTCAATCGTGGCAAGTGGTTTGTGCGGCACTGAGAAGAACGCAACATGCTGCCTCCCCCATTCTGTATCAAATGTAGTGACCCCGAATGAGAATAGCTCTGGCTCAATGGGTCAGCGAACAAAACGCTAGGCTACAAGAGAGCTCTCTGTGCTAATCTCCTAACCCAAAATGGCTGTCCGAGCGAGCCACGAGAGCTTCCGAATGGACGCACACTCTCAGTGCGCATGCGCATGAAGAGAGGCCAAAAGAGCCACGCGTCTTCTGGCCTCTCTCCTCCAATCACCGCAGCTTGCGTTGACAATATTTGTGTATGATGCGTATACACACACACGCACACACACACACGTGTCTCAGTGGCAGCATTGTCCCACACGTTTATGGATATAGCACCGAGTCTGGCATTGCGCAATTGCATGCACAAACTTCGGTCGTTCGGAGTTTACGTACCATTAGGGATGGCGATCGGCTGCCTTTAAAGTTACTACTACTTTGGTAACAATCCTAACAAAGTACAATGTGAAGGCAGAGCTACACACCAACCCATTTTTTCTACTGGTCTGACTCTTCCATCGGACTAGTAGGTACCCAGTTTTTTCCACTTTATACCGGTCCATTCCTGAAATGTTACTGGTCCAACAATGAATTTTACTGTTCAGGGACCATCGGAGCAGTGCCAGTGTGCAGCGCTGGTGCAAGATACGTAATATTATCTTTATTTAGAGATAGGACGTTTGGTGAAAATTTGTTTGCAGGTCAGTGGAAGACCTGCTGGAGGTCTTGACATCAATATTCCAAGTAACATCCATAATGCATGGCTGTGACCAATAAACTGTATCACTCTTCCAGAAAATATGTGTGAACTTCAGAATCTCATAACTTCTTTATTTCAGGTCTGATTTCTTTTAAATTTCTATAGCTTTTCTATCATCAATCATGCTTGTGTTAGACTTTACTCCAATTGTTTGGTCAACTTGCATGTGCAGTGACATTACATTTGAAGCTCTGCTTTACCTTTCTGACTGGTGAGTCTTCATTCTGCTGGCTGGCTTTCTTCTGCTGCCCACTGGATCCTTTTCCACTGGCTGCTGACTCAAGCGGCTTGAAAGGCTTGGGCAAGTAGTCACACTGTGTGAAGTACTTGCCCCACTCCCTGATGTAGGCCTTCAGTAGGGCTGACTCATCCTGATCATGGAGCACCCTCTGTCAAAGATGACATAAAGTAATACTATTAAAACCTACAGAGTAAATGAATTGCAGGACATGTACATGTAGCTGACTAGGATGGCTCACCTTTCTCATGCAAATAACATTACCATAGTCCTTAATAAGAGGAAACAATGGCTGATAACACACATTTTTGGCCAGATTTCAGTTTATGACCGTACATCTGTTACTTCTGACAATTGATCTGTAATCATCTATTTGCTCTTACCCTTTCCACCAAAATGACATCAATGGATATTCTCTGCTATTAAGTAATGGCTATGATGAAATGACCAAACTGCAGTGCTCCTTGACCTTTCCACTAGTACTATTTTGTGCAAAAAAAAATTGTATTTGCTATGTTCCTAAAGCACCATTTTAATGCTGAACATCCAGAGATGAAGTAACAACAACAGATGCCAAACTGACCACAGTTTAATGACTTTTGAAAATTGAATTTTGAAAACAATTATTATGAGTGCATGTACATCTCATGTAGTATACTTAGGCCAGGTACTTATACAATCCACTCAGGAAGGAGAACAATCTAAGGCAAACACCAAGCGATGTCTTGCCCGGATATTGTAATTTGTGATTACAGTGGTTTTTTATGTAAGTTCATTGACTTTATGACCGTTGATCTTGTCTGACAGGCGGCGATGGACATAATCAATATTTGAATCTGACCAGCATCTTTTGGTGATGTACCTGTGGTGTGAGTTTTGTGGTCATGGCTCAAAGCAGTGGAAAGTTAGTGAGAGCACATATGGTGCTTAAATTTGGTTAAGTTCATTGACATGTAACCTTTGACTACTATATGTCAGAACTCACCAATATTCAAATTTGATGTGCATCATTACATGATGTACCTGTGGTATGAATTTGGTGGTCATATTTTCATCTCCAAGCTCTGTGGAAAGTTATTGAAAGTTCACAATACCATGCATACAGTGCTTATTGGGTAAAGTTCATTGACCAATTGACGTTTAACCTTGTCAGAATTCACCAATGTTCAGATTTGACCAATAGCACTTGTTCTGGTTTGTTTTTGCTTTTTTTTTTTTCATTTAGAATACTTTCAGTACTTTGTGAGATCTAATTTCACAAAATGAGAAAGTTCTCCCATAAATAATGTTCACAAGAGTTAGGAGACCCAAGTTCAATAACTTGAAATATTGCAGTACACAAATCAATTTTCTGAAAACAATTTTGGAAAAAAAGAATATCCATACAGAACTTTTCACCTGGCTGAGCAATAACTTTCATTGCTCTGTCCTCTGTGCACTTTGTATAATGGGCATCTTCTTTTGCATGGTAAACAACCATATACAACCATTATAATCCCCTTCATGCATTATCACTGCAAAAATATGAAAGCAGAAATTGAAAACACTGAAAGAAATGTCATTTTTTTTTTTACAATGTCAGTGTCTTCACTACCATCACCTTGTTTGCATTTTTAATATCCTTTTTCTATACAGAAAAATTTGTTGCATAACTACACTGTACACACAAAGGTTATCTTATACTTGCCTGTTTAGACTGCTGCACAAATTCCACAATGTCATGTTTCAGTGCATCGTTGACCTTTTCAGCTCCTTTGTCATCCCACACACATACTGAATACACCTCCCTAAAGTATAAATAAACAGAATACTCACATAGAATGGCTAAACATTAATTGGGCACTGTGAGAAATCTGCAGCAGGACACATACTGTAAAAGTGGAAATTTTCGCGGTGTTCAAATTTTCGCGCATTTCGCGCAACCAGAAACTAGCGCAAAAATAAAAGCACGCGAATATTTTTGCTTGCCATAATGTGCCTGTGCGTGATGTCAAGCGCGAAAAATTAGTCACGCGAAAATATCCACTTTTACAGTAAGCTGTAAAATCAGCCGGAAGGGGGGGGGGGGGGGGGGGGGTGTCCCTGAATCAGTGCAGTATACAATATGTACATACACTGTAGTGTAGTCATGGCTAATAAGCTGTATACTTCCTTAGCTTTTCCATGACAAGAACAATGCAGTACAGTGTAACAGTGTACTTGTACAAAGTTACACACTTCTACATTAATATACACAATTGCATACCAATTTACACAACAGAATTTGGAGCATTTCTCTGTGGGTGAAAAAGAAAAAACTTACAGTACAACTAGGAAGACCTCAGTCACAAGGCTGCAGTCAGGCATGGTCACACACATAATCATGCTTTGACAAAACATGTTTCTGCTATTTCAGGATTTATGTTTGGCCCTGTGTTTGGCTTTGAGCCATTCTTGTCACTCAGTATTTGATATCATTCACAATCCTAAAGGAATCATTCACAACCCTAAAGGAACAGATACCTGGTACCGCAAATCTCACTGACAAATCTGATTATGTTTTTCCCCAACAATCATGACCATTGATGTGAATAAACAGTACTGAACATTAATCAAACTGTTCACAACCATCTTGGAACCTGAAATACAAAAAGCATTTATTAAAATTACTTAAATGCTCAGATGTCTACAATGTATGAAATTTCAATTTTTTGCCCCATCTCACTGAGAAGGTGATCATTGTGATCGCTGAAAAATAGAAAATCATAGCAGAATTGCCTTCCATCTCCCATTTTTGGCCTGCAATGAAATTACACTATGTCTTCTCTATGGTCAATCTGTGCCAAACACAATAGTGCTACAATGATAATATGACACTGCCATCTTCTTGCCACTTTACCAGACCAACAAGATTCACTGTTTCTGTGATCAAAGCAATCACATTGCAATATCTGTATTTAAAGGCCTTGCTACAACAGCGCTTCACGCGGAGCAACTGTTATATGATGTAGGGCTCATGCTACCACTTCAATTGATCAGGGTATAAATTGGGGTTAAGCGGGGTTCCCACTATCACGATTGGTGCCAAGATTGAAATTGTGGTCTTTAATAATCGTGAAGCAATCGTGGTGATCTTATTAGATTGTATCAGATTGTATCAGATCTTGAGGTCAATCGTGGCAATCGCGTTAATCGTAGAAAACTTTTGGACGGTTCAAAAATTTTCTACGATTAACGCTATTAATTTTTGATCGTGATCATCGCATCAGATTGTCTTGGATCATATCAAAACGCAGTAAATCTTATCTGATCATGTTCCTTAATCGCGTTGATCGGTATCAACTTTTTCACTTTCCTTCTGCTTATTTTTTTTCGCACATTTGCCCTTATTTTACTCGCAAATGGTATTGTTTTGTATTCTGCGAGGTTGAATAAGGGAGGGGTGGCACAATGAAATATAAAATAACAACACCACTGAAACATTCACCAGAAGCACAATGTTTCACATACCTCACAAAGTAACTTTGTGACTTTTGAAAAGTGACCATTCTCATGGATGTAAGGTCACTCGTGCATGACTATAAAGATCAGTTATTATTTTTCACATAGAAGTGTAGCAATACCCCTGCAAAATAATTTGCTGAAGACTTTTTTTTTTGGCTAAAAAGTGACATTATAGGGAAGTTACCTTTCTGTTGTGTGTGTATGTTGGTTTTATTAAACACTGTTTATAAATAAAACAATAAATCAAGCCAAACCAACCAAACTTTCAATACCCCATGAGATAACAACATTTTGAAATAATAATGCATATGATACATACTATGCGAATATGAAATCAAACACACAAGCAATGCTATCAGTTCGGCCAACTTTCTTTGAGCGTATATAACACATATTTTGTTAGCATTCAAAAAGATCCCATCCTCTTTTTTAGCTTCTATTCACATTTTCTTCATGCATTTCAAAGGGAGGTGAAAATATTTATTTTGTCTTGATCTTTTTTTCTGGGGAAGATGGGCAATGATCTGATCTTGTATATTCGGGTTTTCTTTTCCTTTTTTTCTTTTTTTCTTTTTTTTTGGGGGGGGGAGGAAGGGTAAGAACGTCGATTCAATAATCTATTAATTTCTTTAGGTTAAATTAGAGAGAGACTATCTGAGGTTGTGGCTGGCCTAGGTGATGCTTTCTCTCTGATGATAACGTAATCGTCATTCGCAATACTGCAAAGGTCACGTCGTCATCATCCTCAACCTGTCAACCCTTGCCATCATCAATGGTTGTGGATAGTAGGCCTTATCACTCTGCAGAAGTTAAGGAAACAATGAAATCCATCGTCAGCCGGACTATAATATTCCCATTCGGGTCCAATCGCAATTTAAATGGGGGTCGCTCTTGATCCCAATCGTGAAAGATATCATATCTTATCTCAATAGCCCGTATTGGTTCACGTTGTTCGTATTGGAACGTATCAGAACGTAGCTGCACCCACCAAATTGGGAATCCCTATCGTAATGATCGTGGTAGATCGGAACCAATCATGGACGCAATCGGGACAATCCTATCGGATCGTATTTGGACGGGAGACCAGATCGTGACAGATCGTATTGTTTGAAATAGACCAATCGTGACCATATCGCACCCAAGCGAACCAACACGTATTGACTCACATAACCTCGTATCAAAACGTGAAATTTCAAGCGAGTTCAACAAAACTTCCATGATCAGTTACGAATGTGCAATCGTGGCGTTGGTAATAGATCGTACGATTGTGGGAACCCCGCTTTAGTGATAGAATTTCTTCAGTCAGATGCAAGTGTCAAACCCAAGTGAATGTGTAGAATATATGGTTTTTAACACCTATTAGAACTTGGCATGGATTTAAACTGATAAGTTCTACCCAGTTGTAGGTCATCCATTAATCATATTAAGAGGGTGAAATTTGAAGAATCGCTGCCTACAAGTACTGTATACGCTGAATATTTTGTGAGGTTTTTATTTTTGAAAATTTTGCGAGTCAGATGCTATTTGCAAAATTGAAGACATGCGAAAATATTGACTCTGATCCCAATGTGAATGTGACACATGCGTGTACACTTCTCCGTTCAGTACAGGACTCCCCGATGCCGAATTTAACCACTTGCGAAATTGTCGGGAGTTCCCGATTCGCAAAAATTTAGACTCGCGAAATATATGGCGAATACAGTAAACGGCAAATTAGAATCGTATCCAGACAAAGAGCTAATCTTATGAATATATTTGCCATTAATGACTGTATCGGATAGCAACGGTAAATGAATGTACCTGGAGAAAGGAATTTTGACCCATGTCTTCGTCTAGTGCACCAACTAATTTCATTCTATACTCAGTTCCTGATCTATTGCATTATAATTATTGTAAAGGTGGAAATTTTCCACTGCAATGTTTCCTCTGCAATGCAATGCCACAACAGCATCAATCCAGAGTTCCTGGGGACATGCAGGAGTTTACAAGTGACGACTGAAGGATAAATTTCTGAAACGTCTCTGCAAATGGATCTCTGAAACAAACAATTATTAATTTCTTCTGCAATACAAGGAATTATTCTTAGAGATTCATAATACATAATAAACTCACACTGTCTATGAGCCTGCTATTGCCAAGTACCGTATGGGCAGCACTGTTAACTTGAACATACTGTTTGAGTGAACTTCATGTGCAATGCTACAACTGAGAGTGAACACATTTACATCACACCACATAAAAAGCAGAGAGATGCCAAGGTCAGATAGCAGCAAGGCGTGATCTAGGAGCAAGGCAACCAAGGGGGTGTTCCCCATCCCATGGTAAGGAGCTCAGTGAATAATTTTCCAACTCAAATTTGATTAGCAATTTCAGCTGATGAACACTATTTCAAATGGTATCCTGTACACTTCTATGGAAGAAAACTGCTACACAAAAGATAGTTTGTGTAGCAGTGGTGTAAAAGTGCATAGCAAATTGCGATGCGATGTGTATATCAGGAAAATTATTCCCTGGAGCTCTTAGCATTTTCTGTAAAACGTGCAATCTGGTGCATGTACTATGAATTTCAACATATTCTCATCAACAAGACACTTCCCATTAATGTGATTTTTTGGTGGTTGTTTATTTGTTTTGGTTGGGGGTTTTTTTGGCGGGGGGAGGGGGTTCAGAGAAAGTGTTCGTGGGCATGAGAAAGTGTTCGTGGGCATGAAATTGCCTAATGTGTGAGACTTGGTAGATCCGCAAAAATACACTATGTAATGATAATTAATGGTTGAGTTTCTGTAGCACATTATAATACACAGAGGGAGAGTACAGATGGCCACAGAGGGAGGGTACGGACGTCCACACGTGGGGAAGGTCTCGACCTACCACACTTTTCAGTGCATGTGTGAGGAAAAGCTGACGGGTTTAATAATGGCCACCAGCCCAATGCCATCCTAAGTATTGTACCAGTATATAGTTCCAAACTACTGGTACAATGTATGTCCTGCTGCCTAACAGTTAATGATTAGGCTGCACAAACAGAGATCTGGAATTGGTTGGGGGAAAAAAAATTGTTGTAGTGTGGGGAATGAAACCTGTAATAGGATTATTGCTCTTGATTTAGTTATCATTCTTAAACATAACCGAGAGTAACGACCTAGCATTTCAGGTAAAATATGTCTTGATAATGCAGGCTGTGAATCCAATTAATCACTGAAAATAACATGTAAACACTTTGTTCCACTGAATGTTGTTACACTACCTTGTACAATGGTGCCCAATTATCTGGTGAGAATATTGTATCTGAAATAGTACATAATGGCTCATACAGCCACCATTGGTAAAAAAAAAACACACACAAAATTTGGATATCAAAGGAGTGAATGTAACCCTTGGCTGACACTAAGGTTCAAATTCACAAAGGTGGTACCATCTTTGTCCATGGTTTAAAGCATGGACAAAGACCGTAGATTTGTATGGGGCGTAAGTGTTGCATGGCCTATTTCATTACGAAAACAGTCATTTCATTGACTAAATGCGTAACGAAATGAACATTTTGTCGATGAAATGACCAAAAGTGACTGATTTTGTAACGAAATAGGCCATGCGACACTTGGTGCCCCATACAAAACTATGGTCGTTGTCCATGGTTTAAACCATGGACAAAGATTGTACCACCTTCATGAATTCCGGCCTAAAAGTTTACTCACCAAAACAAGTCATGCCATTCATCCCTACTGACATTCTCCTGCCTCAGTAGCTTCAGAACAGTAGGCCGCATGCCCTCCCAGCGATCTTCAAACTGGGGCTGGCTCTTATCTTGCTGCAGAGATTACAAATAAAGACACCACTGTAGGGACAAAGTCTGGAAAGAGCCTTTCTTTTATTTACTTTACATCTTTCCACAAATATGACATCAATGATATAACCTTCTTATCCAGTAATGACAATTGGACTATAACAGATACAAAACCTTAAAAATTCATAACTTTTGAATGGATTGTCCAATTTTCCCAAAACCTCACATACCGTGGTATTCTGTTTGAATCCACATGTACAGGGGTGAATTCCCCTTTAACTAATACTCTACTTGACCAAAAGATCGGTCAGTATCTTGTCGCCGGGGATATGTTCTGCTAAGAATACGTCTGGCTTCACGGAATCCCCTCCCATACAGACTGAAGGCTGTCCTCCTAGCTCCTGTAAGGCTGCTGTGCCTGCTGTCGCGCGCGGACCAAATGTTACCATAACCCCATTTTCTGACTATTTTTAATACTGATCTACAAGCCACCTTTCTCAAAAACTAATTTGTAAAAGTCTCATTTTCCATAATTATTTCTTCAAGAGAGCTGATTTACTGTCCAAAATAATTACATCTTATTGCTAGAAAAAATTATAAAAATCTATTATCATTACTGTCATCAATGTAAAATACTTCACCAAACAATTATATAATAGTACACCCCGGAGTGAACTTGCATTAGGAACGCTACTATTTATTGCTAAAATTTGGTCACTATGATAGCAGTGTGTAACTGGGAACAAGGTGGAACTACAGGGTGCCATAACCTAGGACATAGCGGTTCCCTAGTTTACAGTATGCTAAATCATAAACAGCGTTTTGCAGCAAAATCATTATATCGGCCCCACCGCAGTACATGTGCATCGATGCGTTAGCAACCAAGGTTATGTTAGGGTTAGGCTTGGGCTTAGGTTAGGGTTGTATTTATGGTTCAGTTAGTCAAGAGACACAATATTGTGGAAGAAGGCCCCACCGCTGTGCTTATGTCCCATATTTGTGGGTAAACTCAGTCTCTTGTCGACTAAAAGATCAGTCTGTATCTGATCGTCTGGGATATGTTTCACAGAATCCCCTCCAATACAGAGGAGAGCCGATAAAGTCACAGAGACTCCTCCGGACAGACACATTTTTTTGTCTAAGCCCCTTGTAATGGGATCGTATAGGGGACGAATTTACCCGTTTTGCCAAGTTTACCCACACAGATACGGTAAATTTACTGCTGAATGCCACAGTGCCAGTGGAGCTGAATTCACAAGTATTCAACAGGACAGCTAGCTGCTGCAGTATTACACAGATAGATGGTGGGGCCTATTTCACTAAGTAAATTTATGCCCACATTGCTTTCCACTGTAAAAAAAGGTCACAAAGGTTGGGCTGCATTAGAAAATCATCTCCAGGGTGAAAATTTAGTTACCGGTACTTTGTTTCCTAAAAATGGATCAGGTCGCAACACTTGCGTAAGCCTACAGTGACAGGGCGTGCGTACAAACCTCAAGATCTAACACAGTTACTGTATAAGTGGATATTATTTTTACCGCAAGTAGGCCCTAATTTTTCATGCTCAGCTGGGTACAAAGAGTTTCGCTGGTTTTTAATTCGGCGAAAGCAAGACAGAACTACTGGAGTGAAACATATGCCAAGCAAAAATATCTGCATGCTTTTATTTTCGCCCAAGTTTCTGGTTGCATGTGCATGAAATGCGCGAAAATTTCAACATCGCGAAAAATTTCCACTCACACAGTCAGTAGCTTGGACCATGGCTAAAAAGTGGTTTACGGTATGGTACTTCAACTAGGGAGTAGGGGGTTCTAACGTTAGTATAATGTTTGCTTCTTGACCATTAACGTTCAGTCCGGGAAACCCGCTCATGAGGACCGCTCCCGCGTACGAGGACTGCCTCGCCTCATGAGGTTCGCCCCCACGCCTCATGAGGACCGCCCCCATGCCTCATGAGGCCCGGGGGCGGTCCTCATGAGGCGGGGCAGTCCTCGTACGCGGGAGCGGTCCTCATGAGCGGGTTTCCCGGACTGACGTTAGCATTATTGTGATACCACGATATCTATGATCTAGCTTGCCACAATCAGGCACAAAAACAATCTTTTATCTAGGTAGATCTATACTAGATTTAGAGCAATCTAGAACTAGAACCTATATCGTTTCTAGACTATTTACTGCTAACGTTAATTTACCTGACCTGTCTGTAGGCTAGGTGACCTAAACCAAGGCCACGAATGAACAATTCACTAGGACTCTAAAGGTCTAGTATTCTATTAACAGCTCGTATTACATGGTTCCAAATGACAGAAAATGTACATCAGACTTGGGAGTACTCTCTCTCTCTCTCACCCTCTCTCACAAGATTCTAATTTGGCTACATCACGTTACATTTGGACGTTTTGGCACCTTTGTTGCCTATGTATGGCGTAGACCATTCACTAACGCACTAACCTACCTACACGTTTACGCTAGTCTCAGCAACGAGCTTCTGGAACCAGATTCAGATCTTTTATGTCTGTAATAACAATTAAGAGGTAGGCCTACGACGTCAAAAAAAAAAAATTCAACGACCAGCGAGCTTTATATCCTTGCAGTAATCATTTCAAGACAAGCCAATTACAAGGTTCTGTTCACATCCCTCACTTACTTTGAGCATTGAGCTTCCACTACCACCGCCGGGTTTACTTCCTACGGTCGCCATTTTACTGTGCATAAGTTGACCTTTTTTACTCTCCAGGAAAAACAAACCAAAAGGAATACTAGTACTGAGTACAGTACACACCGACCGGCAGTGGTAGTCTCACCAGTCTTATATCACTGCACTGCACCCCAGTGCCGTATCACAGAACCGGCAAAGATCGTACACAGCTCAATGAGTGGTACGCATGCATTTTGTTTGGTTCTCGCAATGCAATGACGGGCAAGCCCAAGTGGCTACAATTGTTGTTTTCTTTTTTCTGCTTTTGTGTTGTTGTTGGTTTTTTTTTTTTTTTTTCGTGGCACGTTGCCTTGCGTTTTACAATCAATGATTAAACCTTACCTGCGTTGTACATGTACTTATATATTATACTTTCAGCAGTTCGACTGCCATACATGGGTTGGGGAGAGTATACTTATGTGGGGCGAAGTGGGACAAAAGCTGTGATTTGATGAATTTTCTCGTGTAACTTTTCTGATATTCAGAATGGGGCACTCATGTCTCGGACCCAAAGCTTAAAGACTACTGATGCTAGGCCGCATGTCCCTGGGTTGTTAGTGTCTTCTGTGAAAATTATCGATTCAAAAAAAAAGGGGGGAGGGGGGCTTCTGAACGGGGTGAATTGGGCCACCCCCTGGGAGAAAATATGGGACAATAATGGTTGGGGTAAAGTGGGACCAACGTACGTACAGTAACTAGGCTAGAAAATATTACAAGCATATATATATATATATATATATATATATATATATATAATATATATATATATACATGTGTGTGTGTGTGTGTGTGCGCGTGTGTGTATGTGCGAATATAATTACACATGAAGAGTTTTATCGCAAAACGTGATATCGATTATGGTCCATCAGAGAAAATTACAATTAAAACGCCTGAAATCTAAAGATTAGTGTGATGGTGTATATAACTGTGGATACTAAGGGAGAAGTGAGACAGTGATGTCCCATTTTACCCCAGCACCTCGCCTCCCCCCCCCCCCCCAAAAAAAAAAGTCAGTATGGCGGTGTAGGCTCTATACGTCACTATTGATATGAGCGCATATTTTTATAAAATCTTTTAGTGGAAAGGAACTCATATAAGGCTTTCATATAAGCGTGCTAGGTGCTTGCTAATGATGAATAGCAATGAGTTTTTGCTTTTTTAAGCACTTCACAGTGGATGCAAAGAAAAAAAACCTACAAAGAAGTGTGAAAATATAAATCAAAATTAAACTTTCCAGCAGTGTTGTTGCATCTATAGCTGTTACCATGTTCTTGTATTATAGGGTACATATACTCTGATAATATATAATATAATATAATTATATATCAATAATATTTATTGTCACAGGGGGCTTTCCTCTGAATGTGGGGAACGAAAGTCCTCCCTGCGACTGGGATCTTTTCTATCCAGTAAAAGGTTGACTTCCTCAAAATGCAGCAGATTGTTAACAGACCATTAATTCAATCAACTCTTTCGACTTGCGCAACTCATGTGCCTCGAAATAAGTAGCCAATCACACAGTATATTCTTACAATATAACAATCCATTATATTTATGATACTGGTTTCAAAGCTGTGATGGTTTACAATAATAGCATAGAACAAACTTGAATACAGATTTCCAATTTGACTTGATCTTGAGCTTGGTTGCTCCAGGCTGTCGACAATGCCCTGCCTGAAGTAGCGGGTCGTCTCCCCTTTCTGGGCGTTTCGTTGGCTTCCCAACTTCGGTCCTTGTCGGAACCCCAAGCTTTTGGTCCTCTCTGGAACCCTAAACTGTGGCTCTCTCTGGAACCCTAAACACATGTTAATTCAATAACATAATACCTTCCTTATAATTTGTGGTCTTTTGTTATTCCTGATTCTAATACATCTTTAACAAAACACATTTATAATTCCATCCTGTTTACCACAGATAATTTTCATACTAATGTTTCACAATGTATATATAATTATCTTTCAACATTGAATACGAGATGGTTAATCAGCCCATTAATTCTAAGCGTTGTTCTGGGTCTTTATTTCTTCCACAATAGTTGTATTTAATGTAATGCAGTTAAAATTCGGTTTGACACACAAACTTTACACAAACAATACTATATCGGGAATTACATAAAAACTTACAAGGCATAAAACAACTTTCAATAAGATGGTCATGTACTTACAACAGTTGTTGGTGTTTAAACTCGAATCCTCCTAAATTCTCTTCCGGACGGTCAGGCTGTCCAAGCCAAAATGCACCAATCCAGAGCTACCAAGTCTCACGCATTCTGCGTGAGACTCAAGCATTTAGGGGCAATCTCACGATCTCACGCATGACACCCATTTTTCTCACGCATCGGGCCAAGTCTGCAACTTGGGCCTATAATAATGAGTATAGCTCAAAAGATTAAAGTGATAGTTGCAAATGAAGGTATATTTCCCTTTTGTCTTTCAAAATAAGTAAAAAATAGTCACTTAAGTATGCACCTGATCGCACCATTAAGAGCTAAAAATTGAAAAAGCTCCCTGCCGTGGGAGGCCACAGGGGGGAAAAAACCCCTCCCACACCCTCGCTCGCGCGCACATTCGCATGCCGAGATGCCGAGTCATGAAAATCTCACTCATAAATTTTTTTTTGAACTTGGCATCCCTGCCAATCCCTGAATCACACTGATTCCAATTAACACTCTGCTACTCTCTAACTTCGCAATCTCGAAGTAACGTAGCCTCGTCCTGAGTGTTCCGCAAATTTATGGCATCTGAATTTTGTGCCTAAACATTGCATATTTTGTTGGACCATAGGTCTCCATGTAAAATAAATTAAATTAAGTGACTTCCTAGAAAGTTTTTACAAAAGTCCTTCCCCCATTTCCTATTGGCTTGAGTTTTCTGACTGTCAAAACTTTCTTGAGTATCTCATTTTGCATTGGTCAAGCCTCCGCTTGACGTCATCACATCATGTCCACGGAAACCAGGATTTCTTTGAAATGGTCCTGCTTTGACACAGCTATAATATAGAAGCTTGTGTTTAACGTCGTGAATGACGTCCACATTCCAGATAGTATGAGGCATACTATCAGGAAACCCTTTCCTCGTATTTTGACGTCACATGGGGTCTACTCATCCTAAGAACATTTAATACCAAATCACTGTCTTTACTTTCATCGTGCATCGCAAAAATCTCCTTATTTAATCATGTTGATGCAGGCTTTTTTTCTAAAGTTGCACTTCTTTTCTAGCCATTATAATAACATCGATTTCTTACATGGTCTACATGATGAACATTGATAAAATGAGACAAATTATTACGTGACAAAATACGTCATATTATGACATTTATAAAGCACAAAACATATAAACATAGGCCCGGCATATTCTTCTGCGCTGCAAAAGCTTCTGATGTGCTTGATGATAATGAACGGTTAAATGAAAATATGTGTTTTGAGTCGTGATTTGAGACTGCTACAGTTGGGATTTCCTGACTTCTGTTAAATGGTAGATCATTGCAGAGTTTTGGAGCTGCACAGGCAAATGCTCTGTCTCCCATGCAGTGTTACTTTAATTTACGTGTTGGAATTTGTAAGAGCCTTGAAACTGAGCAAATTTGTATATGAGTATGTCTATGAGATTAAACTTGGATGGCTAGTAACTGATCAGTGGGAATCAGTGGGAATGCTGGGGATAATTGTTACAATTCTTGTGGGATTCATAATATATATCTATTGTGTGAAAATCATTTGCTTCAGAACGGTCTCATATTCAAGTAATGTGCAGTTTAATGCCCCATCACTGTACAGGCATGCTAAACTATGAGACCATTCTGAAGCAAACAACTTTCACACAACAATATAATGTACTCTTAAATGAATCCCACAAGGATTGGAACAATCATCCCCCAACATTCCCACTGATTCCCACTGATCAGTCGCTAGCCATCCTCTTTAAGTACTAATGATTCAGATATGTAACTGGGGGCTTGACCGATGAGTGACTTATATACAATCAACAAAATCTTAAACAATATTCGTTTACGAATTAGACCGGGGGCCCAGAGCATTTATTCAGCTGAAAAGGGTCACACTTTTTGATGGTCTCATCATATAAGGATGTGGCCAAGGGTCAATAAAATGAATTGCTGGCAAGTCACATCCTGTACCGTAAGCCTAGGGACCACAAAAAGAGACCCCGAAAAATGGATTTATTCAGCCGAAGGGGGTCACGGACAAAAGTTGGTGGATATTGTTCCTTTGGGTGTACTTATCATGAACACAGCAATGCCAGCTATTTTTATCCTGTACGGGGCCCCAGACAGTAGCCCCAAAGGGCCCCACAAATGGTGTTATTCAGCTGAAAAGGGTCACGGCTAATTTCTTTTGCAATGGAAGTAGTTCCCATCAGAGATATCCAAAACACCAATGCCAGCTATTTTATCCTGTACGGGGCCCCAGACAGTAGCCCCAAAGGGCCCCAACCCCATAGGCCCTACGTACAAACACACACAAACATTGATTTTATTCAGTTAAAAAGAGCCACGGCTAATTTCTTTAAGCAATGGAAGGAGTACCAATCAGAGATACCCAAAACACCAAAGCTAGCTATTTCATCCTGCACGGGGCCCCCAGACAGTAGCCCCAAAGTGCCCCACCCCCTATAAGTCCTACGTACAAACACACACACACGTTGACTTTATTCAGCTGATAAGAGCAACGGCTAACTTCATTTGCAATGGAAGTAGTACCCGTCAGAGATATACAAAACACCAAAGCCAGCTATTTTATCCTGTACGGGGCCCCAGACAGCAGCCCCAAAGTGCCCCCCGCTATACACATACTCACACAATAGTTTCAGTCAGCTGTAAAGGGTCACGGCTTATTTCTTTTGCAATGGAAGTAGTACCCATCAGAGAAATCCAAAATACCAAAGCCAGTTTATCCTGCACGGGGCCCCACACAGTTGCCCCAAATTGCCCCCTTAGCCCCTCCCCCCCCCCCCCCACACACATTGATTTTATTCAGCTGAAAAGGGTCACGGCTACTTTCTTTTGCAATCGGAAGTAGTACTCATCAGAGATATCCAAAGCACTATTTAAAGCTACTTATTTTATCCTGTACGGGGCCCCAGACAGTAGCCCCAAAGTGCCCCCACACACACACACACACACACACACACACACACACACATATTGGTTTCATTCAGCCGAAAAGGGTCATGGCTAATTTCTTTTGCAATGAAGTAGTACCCATCGGATATCCAAAATACCAAAGTCAGATATTTTATCCTGCACGGGGCCCCAGACAGTAGCTCCATTTGTGTTTTGCTTTATTCTCTTTATTGTTTGCATCTCTTCTTCTTCTTAAATATTCGCTCCTTCGTCTTCATTTTCGCGACAACGACAACGTCCTCCTCATCATCATCAGTTTTGCTGTTCTGGCAAACATTTTCCAGCGTATCGGCTACGTTCGATTTTAGATAATTGAGTCTGGGAAAGCGTAGGAACAGCGTAGCTAAAGCGGCCAACAGCGTTATCGAAGCAGGAATGAAGCGTCGTAGGAACAGGCCTTGATTTTATACGAAAGTAGAGACCGTAGTGAGAGCGTCGTTAAAGCGGGAAGGTCGTGCTTTGATCAAGAAAGCGGCGCAGCAGCGGGACCATGTCGTCGGTGTCTAGTTTAAGGCCCCGTCACACTACAGCGAATGCCCAACGAATGCCAAGCGGAAGCCCAACGAATTCGAAAATGTGAAGACAGTTTGCATGTCTGACGTTCTTTGAATTCATTAGCTATTCATAGGGATTCGCAGAGATACGCTGGAGATTTTGGACATGTTTAAAAAATAAAATCGGCTCCAGCGTATCTCTGCGAATCCCGACGAATAGCTAATGAATACAAAGAACGCCAAGCATGCTACGAACTATTCTAGTACAGTGTATTACCAATGGATGTTAATAATATATATTCAAATTTTCAAATTTATTGGACATACGTTGGGCATTCGTTGGGCATTCGTTGGGCATTCGCTGTATAGTGTGACGGGGCCTTAAGACTACTTCCCGTTCTTGTGCCGCTGTTACTATACGGTCAGAAAAACCTGAAATTGTTACGCTCATCCCGCGGTATTTATACTGTCACTGCTCTTTCCCCGTTTGAGCTACGATTCAAAATAGGTCAATCTTGATGGGGAGATGGGGAAGAAATTTTGAACCAGTTCAAACTTTCTTCCCGATCTGTAAAATTGCCAGATCGAACCCCATCACCCAAACGCTGCTGCTACGATGCTCCCGGTCCCCGTACACTTTTTGCCGCTCTCTCCCGATCTGACAGATTGAATAGATCGGGATGCAGATCTTGATAGTGGTATTAGTGGGGACACTTTAGGAACACTCCGTGGGGCCCCGTACTATAACTGATTTCGGTGTTTTTGATACCTCGTTGAGTCCTACTTCCATTGCAAAAGAAATTATAGCAGTGATTCTTTTCACTAGGATAAAATAATACGGGAGCACTTTCCAGCTACCGGCTGGGGGCCCCTTAAAGAATAAAAATGACTGGATGGGTTTGTGTTTTCACGTATCTCAGCTGTTAATTCCACTGCCAAGGAAAATAGGCATACATGACTCTTTTCACCTAAGAACATTAATTCATATGGGGTGGAAATACCTTGGGGCTATACCTATCAAGGGCCCTGCATCCGGGCCAATTTTGCACCTCTTTTAATCGAATTCTTTAATGTTGAATTAAATTTGGCAAATTTTTCGCCTAGATGACATGGTAGTTCAATGTCGTAATCTCTTCATTCAAATTCATTTTGAAACATTCACATTACCTCTAACCTTATTCTAAATATCACTTTTTCAACTGAAATCCATATAAGACAAGCACCATTCCACTATCCGTTCATTCATAAATTCATAATGATATAGTCACGTGATCATATGCTGCGCTCGTTCATTCAAATTTCTGGCCATCTAATTTAACATGTTCTGCAGTTAATTAAACAGATATGTTTATGCTTGACCTCTTTCCTTATTTTCTTTCATCGTTTATAGTTATTGTTTTGTAAGCATCATAACATTTCATGTTTTCGTATTCGTTTAAGAGACTTTGACACCAGTTTTTTTTTTTTTTTTTTTTTTTTACGTGCTTTTTGAATCCGAAGAAGTAAGAAGCCACAAGTTATCTGGCCGTTACGAGCGCTTTATTACGAGCCGTCGGCCAGTTCCAGGAAGTCAAGGTTATATGATCCTCAAATGTTTTTTTTTTTAATAATTCTTTCTACGTCTTCTAGAGATAATATACTTCTGTATCTATTGTGCTGTCATGACTATAAAAAATGAAGTTAACCTGCATATCTGGTATAGGCCTATAATGACATGTATATGAAAGAGAAGGAGTGTTACAGAACAACCAAATCCAGTTATACTAGAAAAGAAATATGATACTAGTCTTTTACTGCTTTATAACAGTAATTTGTAGATGAAACGAAAACACACATAGAAAGACACGTTAAAATTATCTGAAACAAAGAAATAGCATGATTTGAATTTGAATGAACACGTTTGGAATTTGACTGTCTTTCGCGAAATTTAATGACTGAAATACCCTTTTCGACAAGTCAAGGCGAATTTGAATGAACGTAGGGTTATACCAGCCAATTTGAATACCCATTTTACGAATTCGAACCTTCTATCAAATGAACTGACAAAAGTGCGAAACTGGTTTTGATGTTTTGGGTATCTATGATGTAAACTAAGCCCTACTTCGATTGTAAAAGAAAAACAAGTATGACTTTTTTCAGCTAAATGATGTCATGAAAATTATGTGGGGGAGGGGCACTTTATGGCTACTGTACTGGGCCGATATTGCAGTACAGGATGAAATTACTGGTTTTCGTAATGGTCATCTCGGTTCTGCACTATACAGAAGTGTGCTTGCTTTGCAAATTTCTTGGGTGTTTTGCTACTGTAACCTATAGGACCCCGTAAACAGGATAAGATGACTTGCTTTGGTGTTTGTGATATCTCTGTTCAGTAGGCCCTGATATTTACGTTACAAAAGAATTGAGTACTGTATATGAATATAAGAACGACCCAAGTCCAATTTTTGGCCAAAGTCCGTTTGACATGGGAAATTGTAGCTTATGCATGGACTCATCTTGTGTATAAATGATAAATCCTAATTACCCCCGGAAGTGCCTGAAATAAATGAGTTAAATCTTATATGAATGTAAGAATGAAGGACTTGGGTCATTCTTACATTCATATTATAGCGCCCTCTCTCGTCCTTCTCTCATCTCTATAGCAGAATATCATGTATATGAATCAAAGAACGACCCAAGTCCATATGAATCAAAGAACGACCCAAGTCCATCACACAAAATGGCCTCTCCACAATTAATTTTAATGTTAATTGTCATAATAATATATGTTCTAATTTGTATATACAATGTTGCCTTCCCATCACAGTTGAATAGACTATTATTGGACAAACAAAAAAGATATGAAGTTTTTTTTTTTTTTAGTTTACTTGAAATGGTCTTCCATGGACTTGGGTCGTTCTTATATTCATACACTCAATTTGTAAGACCATTTTCAGCTGATTCACAGTACATGTATAATGGATGGAACACTGTGGAGCTACTGTCTGGGGCTCTGTACAGGATAAAATAACTGGCCTTGGTGTGTTGAATATCTCTGATAGGTACTTTTCCAGTGCAAAAGAGATTACCCGTGTTTGGGGCTATACTGTCTTGGGCCCCGTATACAGGATAAAATAACTGGCTTTGGTATTTTGAATATCTCTGATGGGTACTGCTTCCATCGCAAAAGAAATTAGCCGTGACCCTTTTCAGCTGAATTAAACTAATGTGTGTGTGTGTGTGTGTGTGTGTGTGTGTGTGTGTGTGTGTGTGTAGGGGTGCACTTTGGGGCTACTGTCTGGGGCCCCATAATAACTGGCTTTAGTGTTTTGGATATCTCTGATGAGTATGCCTACTACTTCTGATTGCAAAAGGAAGAAGCCATGTCCCTTTTCAGCTGAATAAAATCAATGTATGTGTGGGGGTGGGGAAGGGAGCAATTTGGGGCTACTGACTGGGGCCCCGTGCAGGATAAAATAGCTGGCTTTGGTATTTTGGATATCTCTGATGGGTACTACTTCAATTGCAAAAGAAATTAGCAGTGACCCTTTTCAGCTGAATGAAACTAATGTATGTGTGTGTGGGGGGGGGGGGGGGAGGGGGCACTTTGGGGCTAAAGTACTGTCTGGGGCCCCATACAGGCTGTGGTGTTTTGGATATCTCTGATGAGTACTACTTAAATTGCAAAAGAAATTAGCCGTGACCCTTTTCAGCTTAATGAAATCAATGTGGGTGGGGGAGGAGGAGGAGGCGGAGGGGGCATTTTGGGCTACTGTCTGGAACCCCGTGCAGGATAAAATAACTGGCTTTGGTATATTGGATATCTCTGATGGGTGGTACTACTTCCATTGCAAAAGAAATTAGCCTTGACCCTTTTCAGCTGAATGAAACTAATGTGTTTGTGTGTGCCGGGGGGGGGGGGGGACTCCTTTGGGGCTACTGTCCGGGGCCCCGTACTGGATAGAATAGCTGGCTTTGGTGTTTTTGATATCTCTGATGGGTACTCCTTCCATTACAAAAGAAATTAGCCATTACTCTTCTCATCTGCACGAATAAAATCAATGTTTGTGTGTGTTTGTATGTATGGCCTATGGGGATGGATCACTTTGGGGCTACTGTCTGGGGCCCGTATAGGATAAAATAGCTGGCATTGGTGTTTTAGATATCTCTGATGGAATGGGAAGTACTTCCATTGGAAAAGAAATTAGCCGCGACTCTTTTCAACTGAATAAAATCAATGTTTGTGTGTGTTTGTACGTTGGGCCTATGGGGGGTGGGGCCCTTTGGGGCCACTGTCTGGGGCCCCGTACAGGATAAAATAGCTGGCATTGGTGTTTTGGATATCTCTAATGGGAACTACTTCCATTGCAAAAGAATTTAGCCGTGACCCTTTTCAGCTGAATAACACCATATTTGTGGGGCCCTTTGGGGCTACTGTCTGGGGCCCCGTACAGGATAAAATAGCTGGCATTGCTGTTTTCATGATAAGCACACCCAAAGGAACAATATCCACACACTTTTGTCCGTGACCCCCTTCGGCTGAATAAATCCATTTTCGGGGTCCCTTTTTGTGGTCCCTAGGCTTACGGTACAGGATGTGACTTGCCAGCAATCCATTTTATTGACCCTTGGCCACATCCTTATACGATGAGACCATTAAAAAGTGTGACCCTTTTCAGCTGAATAAATCTTCTGGGCCCCCGGTCTAAATCGGAAGCCAGTGTAGGTCTTTCAGAAGAGGATAAATTCTTGAGAACCTGAGTTTGTTACAGATAACAGATTAGCCTTGCACAGGAGTTTTGGACTCGCTGCAGGCGCCCAACTTGAGAATCAGGGAGTCCATATTATAGTAACCCATTACAATAATCCAGTTTACTAAAAATAAATGCTTGGACGATCATTTCCATACTATTCTCATCAAAATGATGCCTAATACCTAATAGGGGATACTACTTGAAAGCTGATAAGTTCAAAATTTTTTGAGATATGGGAGGTGACCCACTTCTCCCGCGTTCCAGTTCACCCACTCTCCCCTGCATGGTCCCATTGTATAGATATTCAGAATTTAACCCACTTGTTTGAATAAGATTAGCACAGGCTATTTCGGCCTAATGGAAGGATCAAGAGCAGTCGAGGATACAATCCTGATCGATGAATAGACTCTGACCTACAGCATCGTTCCGGAAAAGTAAAAGTAAAGTAAAGTTAGTAGGAGCCTATAAAGAATACGTTTACTAGTGAGGGGAAAGCCCTGGGTGAATGTGGATGGGGTAAACGGACCGCCTGTGATAGTAACTTGGTTCATCACGCAACATAATGATTACTATACGCCATATTATGTTTAGGGAGTCTAATTTTTCGCCGATCGGAACTTTTCGGCAATTTCGTGAGTGGTTGAATTCGAGATTATTGAGTAGGCCTATAGCCTATACACACACAGTACTGATCGAGAAAATAATTATATGCATACACGCAACATTCATGTCGGGATCAGAGTTGATATTTTCGCGTGTTTTAAATCGCAAATACCACCCGACTCGCGAAATTCTCGAAAATAAAAACCTCGCGAAATATTACATTATCTTATGTAGGCACCTGTGATGGATAGAATGCCCCGAGGTTTGCTAGTTGTTGTGGCTGTTTTTTTCTGGTAATCTGACAGGGTAAAGGATTTGATTGAAACTACAAAGGCCCTTAAAAATTAGGCCCTATTACTTTCTAAGAACAATCATACTCTGGAGTGGTCTCCCAACCAACAACTTTTGATACTGTTTCACTAGAGGCTATTAAAGAGGGAATCCCTCCCACAAGAGAAATAAGCTTTAAAAGAAAGAGAAAATATCCCCCACAGAACAATACAAAAATGACAAAATCGGATAAGAAATTGGGAAGATTATGACATTTTGAAATTTCATGCTCTCACAATAACATGCTCTCACAATCTCTTATTCATTTCATATTACAGTGTATGTACAGAAATGACAAAAATCTCACATTTCAGCTGGATATATGCAACTTGTCTTAAAACAACCCAAGATAAAAAAAAAAGAAGAACAAATGTTCACTCTGATATGTCTTGGTATGGGAACATGCTTTTACCTGTATTAGCTAAAATAATTTTTTTTTCGCTCATTTGAATATTCATAAGGACATGGTCAAGAAATGTTTTCCGAAAAAAACTGAAATTTCAAAATGTCATGATTTCCTTATTTCTTATCCCATTTTTGTCATTATTGCATCATTCTGTAGAGAATCTTCTTTTTTCTCTCTTTTTATTTCTTCTTTAAGAGAGCCCTACTATTCCACCCAGCAGCGAAAATGAGGGATTGATTCTTGCACTTGATACTCGCCTATGCACACCAACAGACACTGCAGCGCCACTATCAATGCACCAGTAAAGTAAAAACCTCAGCTTAACATACTGACTATAATGGATCCTGCGGAGTATCCTCGTACAAGTAGAAGTATATTAAGGGAGAAGTATTATTATACACTAAGAAAAAAAAGAAAAAGAAAAGAGAGTAAACACTTCTTCCAATGCATATTTTTCATAGAAGATTTTGATAAAAATCTTTGTTTCATATATGCCATTGGCTATCGAGCTGGTGGGTTGATACATGATTCTTTATTGTACTCTGAGGCAGAACAGAAGCAGGGTAAAAATATTGCGATTGCGAGTACATGTATATAAAAACTCCCAGAGATAAATTCTGAGCATTTAGTGAATGTTGTGACTCAGTTCTTGCTCAGTTAACAATTAGAGAAAACTAGATAATTTATCAAATGTGATGCTTTAACATTGAGGCTATTGTGCTGTAAATGATACAGTCGTTTTTTGTTTGTTTGTTTTTTTACTTCATTGTGATAACAGCTATAGCATGATCAAACAACATTAAAGGTATGGTGTAGTTTTGGTTGAGATTTGGCTTCAGGTTTCCAACTTGTTTATCAAATAATGAGAAATCTCTACTGAAATATGGACTTCAAAATTAATTTGATGAAAATTGATTTTGAAATAACTGAGATATCCAGAAACAAAGAGATCCTTAAAAGGTGTTATGGGACCCACCCTTTTTAGGACCACTTTGCTTTAGTTTGTTTTTTTTAATATCTCTGCCATTTCAAAAGCAAATTTCATCAAATATAAACTTTGCATACCACTTAGGAGTATACAATTTTTCATATTTCATATCAATTTATCAAAATGAATTGACAAAATCGATGCGTTTAACCCGTAGATTAATTTTTCTGACAGAATTAAAAAGGTCACTTCAAACATCTATGCAGCTTGAAAAATCATCAAAAAGGTTTTAGGAAAAAAAGTCAGATTCTCCACCATCGGATAATATCACATTAAATTGATATCAAAATAATTGATTCCGTCATACGTATGTCAATTCATTCAATTCATTTCGTTGTATTTTTATTCTGTATGCTTCTTTATAATATGTCGGAACTGTTGATCTCGCAATTCTGGTACATGCAATACCACTATCATTAAAGGACAAGTTCACCTTCCTAGACATGTGAGTTGAGTGAATGCAGCAATATTAGTAGAACACATCAGTGAGAGTTTGAGGAAAATTGGACAATCCGTTTAAAAGTTATTTCAAAATTTTTGAAGTTTCTGCTAAGTCAAGGCTGGATGAGAAGACTACTATAGCTTGTGATGTCACATGTGTACAACGTTATAAAGAAAGAACAAAGAGAATTCAGCATATTTCTCTTTTTTCGCATAACAAAAGAACACTTGACTTCTCTCTTTCAGAGGGCAGGGGGAATAATATTACCCTTAACGTATGTCAGTAACAAGTCGAAGAAATGTGCACTTTATTAAAAAAGTGAAGTTTTGTGAAATTCTCTTTTTATTTTCCTTATATCGTTGGAAGCATATGGCATCATACACTGTAGTAGTATTCTCATCCAGCAGTGACTGCGCAGATACTTTAAAACTTCATAACTTTTGAATGGATTGTCCTATTTTCCCCAAACTTCACTTCTAATGTTTTACTAATATTGTTGCACTCACTCAATCCACATGTATATGAAGGTTGACTTGTCCTTTAAGTTGTGCACCATATGCTATGATTTACTCAAAGTAAAGTGTAGTCACCGCTTAATGACTACTGATATTTTTTTCGTACTATATTTTTCTTCATTATATGATTATATCCATGCTCTGCCTCCTGGCAGCCACGACAGTTCGAGATGTGACTATTCGATTTGATTCATGCTGAAATCACATGGCGGCGCCTGTGTCGGTCATAATGAAACATATTCCCCTTATTACGCCGAGCTCATTATTATGTTCATTTTTTTATAATGCATTATCGTTACTAAAAGAAGTCTAAACTCAGAAAGTTCTGTTTCTTCCAGGAAAAACTATCAAGTTATGGCGTGATGTTTGACATAATCTGTATGTCACTGGTACGCCTCTAATTTGTGTGTTTTATACTTTTTTATTACTGGAACTCTATATATTACGCTCGTTTGACATTTACTTTTTTTACGGTGAACAGATGCTTATTCTTTTGATTGAATTAAAAAAGTTTTTTTTTTTCAACCAGAGCTTGATGAACTGCCTTCAATAACATCAGATTTTTTTTTTAATCTTTGAGAGTTTTTTTTTTCATTTCCTTTGTAAGGTAATTTACAGGGCAGGCAGTGAAAATGACCATTATTCATTGTAATAACCTGATCGTCATGAATTTTGTCCTCTTGACACCTTGCTCACCTTATATATAACTTAGGATTCCGTTTGCATTTTTAGTCACGGACCTGAGATAGAATATTTACTATACGTCTACACTCGTGTATTTAGATGCCCGTCTGAAGAATTTCACTATTGTTGATGAATTCGATTCTGAAAGCATTGTATTTTGTCTTACGTAACACATAGTTCGTAACATCTGAACGAGAAACTGGTCAGGTCTGTCATGTCTGAAGGATCACACTACATGAATTTGATTTTTTTTTTCCGCCCAGAAATTACATAGCGCATAATCCTTGCTGTTCCTTGGAGAATGGCGTAAACAAGTCATGACCTTTCATTTCTTTTTTTCTCTTTTTTTTATTAAGCGGTCTTTAATGAGGTTGCTCAGTGCGGACATTCAATATGCATATTTATAAGGATTACAACTATTCCTTGCCGATTTATGCTTTGAATTCACCTAAATCTCTAATTTCTCTTTCTGACCAGGTCTCGCCTTTACTGTTACTGTACTGCTCGAAGTGATTAAAATTACTTCGTATATCTATATCTGTTCTCGTATACAAAGGAATGTTTGAATGAATATGCAAGTGTTTGTTCATTGTGACAACCTATCACAAATGATGTTTACTTGACACCTTACTTACCTTACGTAACACATAATATGTTCGTATTTCTTGACAGTGACCCGATACAAACGTTTGGCAGTGACCCGATATAAACGTTTGGCAGGGGTATCTGAAATTTTACTGTCCGTGCTAATTGGCTTCTGTTAGGATCGTTTGGTGAAATAGGTAGTATTAGGCCTATATGCTGTTTTATGTAACACATAATTCGCAACAACTGTAATATAGGATAAACCTGTCCATTCTGATATGTTTATGATTATTTTTACAGGATACGCAAACAACTTGAGTTCTTTTTACAATCTTGCTTAGAAATTACGTAAGTTAGAATCTGTACATTTCTTCGGAGAACGGGGCCCATGACCTACTATTTCTTCTCTTTTTCTCCTTTTCTCAAGCGCTTCCACTGTACGTTAAATAAGGAATAAATTTTTAGCTTTGATGTTTTATACTTTGAATACACTGAATCTCTAACTTGCCTGTCTGATCGCGGAAAATATCTAGTCAGAGATGCCTCAATCCAGAATGAATGACAAGATAGATGTGCCTTTTCACTCTATGTTAGACGTTGAGTTTTCCGATTTATTTCGACTTACTACACCATAATTTGATCCCCAGATAAAGAAGAAGTTTTTGATACACGTGCAATATTTATGATGAGTTAGTTGCTGACATTTTTTCAGCAACGGAAGAAATGCAGTATGATTTTAACGATTAAACTCAAGCCCCATTGTGTAGGCCTAAATCATATCACTGTGAATCAGTTCAAAGATATTAGCAAGGGTTTTATTAAAGACACATTTTCGATAGTTGATAGTGACTTGATATATTTGAAATAAGAAGTATGAATAAGCACTTTAAAGAATTAAAGTTCTTGTTAGATAATCCAAACAACCCTTTATTTTCAGTGATAGATTCACTGAAACGTGGTTATCATCATGTCCCAAACAATCTTTCGCTCTTGATGGGTATCGCGAATTTTTTGAATAATAGACCTGATCGATCTGATGGTGAAGTAGCTTTATATGTTTTATTCTGTTTTGAATGCACTGTTCATATTTAAAGAGCTTAGCAAAATTTGTTATTTTTACTTCACTTTTCACTGAGATTATTGTTCCTGATAATAAAAAAAATGTGATACGCATTATTTATAGACCTCCAAATTCCAACAACAAAGATTTCTTATCATCTCTCATTGAGTTGCTTACAGATCCTTTATTAACTCGGACTCTTTTATATTCATTTATTTCAGTACTAATTGACTTGTTAAAACACACAACGGATAGTATCTAGAAAGTAATCTAGACAGTAAGAGAATATCTCACCAAACAAACAAAGCATATTCTTCATAATTCTCTCATTATTACCCCATCTCACCTATATACTGTAATACTGTAATCACGGTCAAGATATATGGAACTCACTGACATTTTAGATCCTCCTATAATAAAGTTCTTCTCGCAATGTATCACTCAAATCAGAAATAAGCTCCTATTAGCACGCAACTCTGGTACTATCACTTTTCTTCCCTTTACTTTCCTTCTCTTCTCTGTACTTTTCCTGTTCGGGAACCCCCTTATTCTTGTCCGTTATTCTCGGTTTTGTTTGGTTTTGGTTTTGTTTTTGTTTGGTTTTTGTCCTTTTGTATTATTCCCCGTTGTGCTGTCCTTTTCGGTAAAATGACATTCAAAATACCAAAGGTTTTACGTTATTTATTCCATGATTTATGACTATTGTGTATGTGTTCTATTCCTTCAGTCTGAAAAAAAAAAGGAGATTGTTCCAAGACGTAATGCTTAGTCGAGAGGCCGTTGTCCAGGTCACGCGATTTGCTTATTGACAAACGGTCTCCTCCAGCTGAGTGTACTTAAAGATTTGTCGTCATATGTATTATTTCCATGATTGTGTACTGAGAACTCCTGTTTATATTATGCCCATGATTTGTGACTATGTTTGATATTGTCATACTTACTTTGTTTTAAATAAGTGGAGAAATAAAACTTACTGAAACTGAAAACTGAAATTAATAATTATCGTCCCATTTCTTTATTGCTTAGAATATCCAAAATTTTAGAAAAAAAAATCTTTATAATAGATCACTTAAATTTATATCTAAATTTGATATACTTATTTCAAATCAATATGGCTTTAAGAAGATTTCAATATTCTCCTACTAAGTATACAGCATTAATACAAATCTATGATAAAATCACTAGAGCTCCTGATGATAGAAAATATGTTGTAGGTATATATTCTGTGATGTGCGTAAGGCATATTCGACACTCTTGACCACGTTATTTTACTTTCCAAACTCAGTCAATATGGTATTCGAGGTCAAGCATTTTTATGGTTTTAAAGATCATTAAACCATAGAAGACAACATGTTACATTAATGGGTTTGATTCTGATCCTCTTCTAATCAAATGTGGTGTTCCTCAAGGCTCAATCTTAAGCCCGCATTATTCCTACTTTATGCCAATGATAACATTTTTACATTTTCCCTTCTTTCCTGATGATACTAATATATTTTATTCTCATAAAGATCTTAAGATTTTAAATAATTCAAATATGGAAATTGGTGAAGTACTAATTATCAAATTGGTTTAAGTCTAATAAACTTTCTGTGAATGTAAAAAGGACTCATTTTATGTATTCTAAACTTCATTCTCATAATACAGATACGCCGATAAATGTGAAGATTGATGATATACCATCACAAAAGAAAAGAAATTCAAAGTTCTTGGGAGTATATTATAGATGAAACTGTGACTTGGAATGAGCATTTGATCATAGTATAACGTGCATTTCTATAAACATTGGGATTATTTCCAAGCTGAAACTTTTCCTCCCTCATTCAACTTTATTTTTATTATACAATTCCTTAATTCTCCCGTATATAAGTCATTTTAATATTGTATGGGCAAATTATGGCTCCGCCAAAATAAATTCTATCTTTAAATTACAAAAGAAAGTTATTCGTATTTGTACCGGATCGCATTTTTTTTAAAGCTCATACCGATTCTTTATTTCGTGAGCATTAAAGATTTCTGATTTGAATATTACTCAAGTAACAGTCAATGATCAACTTCCAACATCTGTTAACATGTTTAGGTTTAATACTTCTGTCCATTCGTACCCTACTCGAAAATGTAGACATTTCAATTTTTTGAATCCAAAATTATTAGTGACACACACATCTATCAGTCATTCGGGTCCGGACATTCAATGCATTTGGAAAGATCTTCCAGACAACATTAAGTCTTGCTCAACTGTTTATTCTTTAACAGCTAAGGTATTTGATAAAATCATTAAGTTCCCCACTCTTAAGTTAAGATAGGCCCTAACATAATTCTTGGTTAATGATTGTTATTTCTTTTTAAATCCTTTTTTTTTTCATTCAGCTGCATTGTACACCAACACCTGCAACTGCATGCACCCACCTGATCACTATATTTCCTCCAAGCGATAGTCTTTTATGAGGCCCATTCCTTTCAAGCTTAATCGCTCATAGTGGTAGTCTCCTGCATTCCATTATCTCATTTATTTAGTGGAAAAAAAAAACATATTGAAAATCATCCATGGCAGACGTGCCCGTAGGCTGAATTACAGACATTTTCACATAAACCAATATGATTACATAAAGAAAAAAAAAACGCGTACAAAACAATAAAAGATATATACAGAGAATGAAAAAAGAGAAACGGCAAGAACATGTTTGCCGAAACGTCGGGAGTAAGTAGGCCCCTTCCAGGGCCATCCATATTCATATCCAAGAAAGAATACGTGGTGCGCTATTAAGTCATGGTTAAGCCTTCTTCCATCCAACGTTCTACCGCCTTCAAATATTTCATACGTGATATTTTTATTTTATTTTGATGTTGAAGTATATTGAAGTTCAGTTGAATTCTATATAATTATTATGCCACATAAGTGTATTGAAAAACAGTAACACATTCATCAAAACGACTTAAATTAAGTGCTATGAGGAATTCTGAAGCTTTACGATTTCTTAAAACAGGTGTTTTCCTCACAGTATTGAATGATATGCAAATTCGATGCGGTGGTGATACCATTGCCTTACATTATTGAATAATACACACATCTTCCTTCTGTCTTTTTTTTTTTAAGGAATCCATTATTGTCGCACTACGTGACAGGAAATTTAATAAATTTCGTGACAATGACTGAGAAACAAATCAGTTATTATGGCAGCTATCACCTCGCGGTAAAAGAACAAATTGGCCAGACTACAGACACAGCTGAAAGGAACGGCAGCAGAGGCTTAGCGATTCGCGACTTATCCTCTACGCAGTCGATAGGAAATGATGGCGTCCTTCAAGTTCCATGCCGGCTTGCAACCAATGAGATGCAGAAATATACAAAGCAGTTCGGCGGGCACCTCACTCTAAGGAACCCGCATCCTTGCTGCCATCTATCCATCTCTTACCTACTGCAGGGTTGTTACTGAACCACACCTCAAGTCATTTCCACGGGTGCTTGACTGCCGTTTACTTCGTTATTCATCAGTCTACCAGAATAAAGATCACCACTTGCAATCATGGTAAGCCAGAAAAATTTCCTTGTCAAGGATTCATTTTAGAGAAAGGCAGTAGACAGCTTTTATAGAAAAAATGTCGCCATGAAACCTCAAGGTTGTTGAATTTTGATGGATAATGCTGATGTTAGATTTTAACAAGGGAAGTTGTGACTCTGACAAACATACAGCAAGAGTTGAATGTAGGATAAATTTGTAAAAACGTGGAAACCACGGGACTTTATTAAACATCATTAAAAACAAATGACTTGCTTGTGGCGAGCACAATATTGACAATAAATATAAACGGTGTCGCAGGATGTAGACTAGTTTGAGATTGCTATTCTGGACAGTCGCCGTACAAACGCGTTTGAATTCATCTGCGAAATCTAGAAGTTCCAACAGAAACATCTCCAAGTGAAAGTGTGGTTATCGTGCTTGGCTTGTGAGCGCGATACGCGTCATACTAGTATGTTGTTGTTTTTATTACTATTATCATTATTATTATTATTATTATTACTATTATCATTATTATTATTATTATTATTATCATTATCATTACGATAGTTATTGTTATTACTATTGTTATTATTCAGAGTACAGGTAGAAAATAATATAAGGCAAGCTAATGATGATACAATGCAGCATGCATTTTGTAGGATTCACTAATTTTGAAAATGTAAAGTCTACCTGAATTGATCGGATGAAAGATAATAACCTTTGTAAGCCCAATGTGTGTCCTTTACTGTAACCGGTGATGAAAGCGGATTATACAAAAAGGGGATGAAAAATATTCTTCAGTGGTATTTCACAAGTGATCATTACCAAATAGAATCTACATTGGCAGACCCCTTTCATCACAGATTGGGATTACCGTATATCAATAGGTCTCTGTGGTTAGATAAATGAACTTGCATTGTCAGAAGAAATGCTGTTTTGGTTGTTCTTTTCGTTTTTAAACCTCCGTAAGGGAAGCTCTAAACGTCATGGTTGTGGTACTTCGATTATCGGTGTATCTGGAATCAGACAAACTTTGTTTGTTTGTTTATTAGCACTTTTTTGGATATCTCAGCCATTTGAAAACCAATTTTCATCAAATAAATGTTGAATCCTTCTTAAAATTACATGCTCTTTCATATTTTATAAGAGGCTTTTCATTATCTCACTTAGGAATGTTCAAAACATGAATCCCTACCTCAACCAGTACTGTACAGTCCCTTTAAGCAATAAAGAATCGGGTATGTGTGAAAATACCAGAAGTAGGCTTAATGATATTAGACGTAAAATACCTTAGCAAATACAGCATTTTTGCTATATGTAGTTTCACTCTGACATTGTTAATACCTTACATATCTTATTTATATCTTACCTAGCTGTGCATGGCGTCTTCATTTCTGTCTGTTTGCATTTTTTTTTCCTGTGATATTTTAACCTGTGACATGTTTACTTTTGCTATGATTGCTTGTGCCTCATCTCATTATTATTATTATTATCATCATCATCATTATTCTGTTATATGGGGAAGGGAGAGGGGCCCGCATTACTGCTCTTTAGAGGATCAGTAAAAGGCACCCCTCTTTGGAGGAATGGTGAGGGGAGGGGAGGAGGGAGGGGAGAACGCCCTGGCAGTCCTTGGTTGCAGTGGAGTTTATAACATTCCATTCTTTGTTTGTTATTGTTGGTATTTAGGGGTGAGTGGTAAACTGCAGCCCACAGCCAGTGGCTGATATGCTGCCTGTGTGTATGTTTTCATATCTTAGGCTGTCAAAAGTCCTCAGCTATTGTTCCGTCCTCAGATGTTGGTATCATAGGATTTTCCATACTTGCCGTTTCCTATAACTCTCTCTCTCTCTCTCTCTCTCTCTCTCTCTCTCTCTCTCTCTCTCTCTCTGTGTCTATCTCCAGATATCTATGTATTTCTCAGTTCTCTTCCTCTTGTGACATAATTGTGTCCGTAACCCAACCACCATCGAATTAAACAGCTGTGTGTGTACCTATAGTCTATCGTTTACTCGATATCTTTTACATGTCTTTCCAAACCATGCGAACAATTTCGATACTATCATCAAGACAAGATTTCCAAACCCGGGGTTATTTATAAGTGCGTCTCTGTGTCTACAAATCTGCAGAGTAACATGTGTTTTCAATTCTATTTTATTTTTGGGTTTCTCACCATTCTTATTAAAGAATTCTTATTAAAGAAAATAATGTATTATCTGCTTATGAGCAGATAACTCTAAAACCACTCCAAGGCCAGTCAGTTGGCTATTGGAATTGTTTGTTTGTTTGTGTGTGTGTGTGTGTGTGAGTGTGTTATGTATTTTTCAGTATTCTATGCCGAAAAACTTGGAGGAAATTTAAAAGATATCTACGACGTGACACATAGATCTATCCAGCGGATCAGAAATTATTGGATAGTAGTTATCACACAGTTCATTGCTTTTTAGCTGTTTCTTCTTCTTCTTCTTCTTCTTCTTCTTCTTCTTCTTCTCATTTTTTGCATTCGATGTTTCTTCATAAAATTTTTGCAAAAACTGAGTAGCAATACTATTTTGAATTAATTCCTAACATCGTACATAATGTCCCACAAATTTTGGGGAATATTCAGATTGGCTTTTGCAATAAGTCATTTTGATTTGTTTTGATGTGATTCAATCGGATTGCCAATTTCAAGCAAATATTTGACATACTGTAGAATCGGAAATGTCGTTGCAGGAGCAAGTCAAATATGGGCGTCTGAATCATTACTTCAATCATCAATCTTGTGTTCATTCTTTTTTTTTTTTTGATTAAATTTCGAAAAATCATTTGAGAGGTAATATTTTACATACGTAGAGACTTCTTTAACACACATTATGTATTGCATTTGTGTCGAGGCAATGAAATGACGCAATTTGGAAGGCTAAGTGTAATCACACAGTTTAGCTTGGTATTGTATCAGCATCATGCAAATTTGATGGAAGGAATTCATTAATTGATATGATTAGTTCCAAAAGAACAATTTTATTTCCTTTGGATTCATAGCGGAAGTTATTCTGTAGGGGCCTACAGCGTTAACGTGGCAATTCCTTTTATTTATATCTTTTGTGACCTGTTGGCCTGTACCGTCACTCTTCTAAAGCCTAATTGACTAT